>NC_137130.1:37547635-38245135 GCF_949319135.1 Squalius cephalus
AAAAATACGTCATCAAGGTCACAGGCATTACTATCCGAGGGAAGATGAATCGATTCAACGAAGTGCGCATGCGCCCCACCAACGTTTTAAACCACTGGCGCCGAAATGGCGGATCAGCAGCCAAGCGCTCACTCCTCGTCTCAGGTAAGTTAATTCTTTTATTTATTTATTTTAATCTGACATGTTTAAGCACGGGTCATCAAACTTGTTCCTGGAGGTCATGAGGTCGGAGCTAAACTCTGCAGGACACCGGCCCTCCAGGACCGAACTTGACGACCCCTGTGTTTAAGGGTTAGTTATCACTAACAGGGGCGCCACCAGGAATTTTGGACCCCATGACAAAAAAATCAAATTGGGCTCCCTCTGCGCAGCTGTTGTCACCACATCTCTAGGACCTAACTGTCCCATCAAAAGCTTTACATAACTCTAATCAAAGGCTTGCAACTGTCTTGCTTCTTTTAGTTCAATACTAGTACTAGCACAATATTTACTGCTGGTGATTTGTAAATGCAAGTCTGCATAAAGTATGCAGTTCACTATTTGATGCAAGATTAAAAGCCACCATAAAAATGTCCTTAAGGCAATCCTTTACAGTCTCAATGTATTTTTATTGTAAAATTAATGACAGATAAAAAAATAAAAAAAATAAAAAAAAACTAAATATATATTAACTTTTTAATTAAAATAAATTAACATCATCATCTCAAAACAATGAAAACAGCCGATTTTTTTTTAACATAACTGCACATATATGCCAACAACAAAATAAAGTTGACAATGACATGTAAAACGGAATTTCCACATCAGGGTTATTATAGTGCTACAAAATAGCACTATCAAAAATCAAAAGGTTTTGAGGTTTGGAATGATAGGAATAATAAAGTCTGTATCTATAGATGGTAAGCAACCAGAATGCCTATTACCGCCGCGCCAGCTGCCGCGGCAAAAACAAACCAGTCGCATTTCAAAGTCATTCGCGAAATGACCGCCAGGAGGCGCAAAGGAATATTGTGCAAAACAGCTGCAATTGCTGCATTTTTTTCAATTGCCATAAGTGGGGTTAATGTCAATTAACAGTAAGGATGAAATACTACAACTATGGTAAACAGAATAGAACATTTTATAAGGCCAGAAAAATAGAACAACATTAACAAGTTAAAAATAGAGACGATAACAATATAACCTGTATTTCATATTGTAGGCCTAGACATCGGTGGGCGACAAGCCTATTCCTCGGGGAACAGTGCGATAAAAACACACACACACACAAAAATAAATAAAAAATAACAAAAATAACAAACAAAAGTAAATTATGTGCAATGAAGCTGATTATTTGTACTATGCTATTGAGGAATGAGACTGATGAAGAGCGCTTCTCGCTCGTGTGAGCGAACACACATTGGAACGTTTGGGCATTTTGCAACGAGTAAAGTCATGGCCGAGTGGTAGGACTTACGTTTCGATCATTTAGATGACACGGGTTCAAATCCCGAACCAACTTGGACTACTTTAATTTTTATTATTATTATTATTAATTTTATTTTTATTATTTTATTATTTTAGCCTATTAATGCATTTTATAGCCTATTATTGATGCAGAGAGATTTGTCTTCTAAAACTCTGTTACACCATAGTTTTTGCTTATATTTATAAAATAAAATTACCATGCATTTCCATTTTACACTAAGGAACAAATATTATACAATGACTTTACATCTGTTGCCTATAATAATTCCAATCGTAATTTCAAAAGCAGTTCTGTAAAAACAAAAGAATAATAGCTATATATATATACTATATATATATATATATCAATGCTTATTCAATAGACTAGGCTATATAAAATATATAAAATAAAGATATGCAACAGGCACGTTTAAACGACAAACAATAAAATCAGAACCAGTATTCTGTCACGTTCATGGTTCCAGTGGCAATAATGCATGCACGGCTTTTCAAAATGTCACAAAGCGTTTTGGGATTGTTTGGAATGAAATGATGAAGTTTATAATTAAGTGTTTTGGCACACCACGGCGAGTAGCGCTATGCATTGTTCAAAAGCCAGGTTTTATTCTGACATGTTGAATTAGCGTTCGACAAACGCGGCGGCGCGTTCATTTGGATTTATTTTTCTCTTAACAGCTAAAATAACTTAATAGGCTACTCTGTAGTTTTTTGGATAAGAGTAGACAGATAAGAGTAGAGTAGCCTACATCGATCAAAACTGTAAACTTTTATTCATATTAGGCTAACGACAAAAGTTTGTCTGTCGTCTCTGTCTCCGGGAACTGCGCGTCACAAAAATGAACCGAACGCCACTTGCCTCAGCTCAGTACGAAATTAATCGGCTATGTCTAAAGCCTGATTATGTAATCCATATGAAACCGAGAGGTACAGAGGATCTACTCAAACATGTTTAGCTATCATATGAGCGCTTCCTAATGAGGAAAGGACAAGGAAAGGGTGAAAATCTCGAAAATAGGCTAAATCGCCCTGAATTAAATTGTAAAAACAGATCAAATAAATGTATTTGTCAATGTTGCAATATTGTTTCATTTAAGTTCATAATTATTCTAAACTTAATTGTAAGCACTGTGGTTCGAGATTTATTTGAATAAAAAAATAAAAAACTTTATTCACAAATCGCACCCTGGTTGTAAGGATTCAAAGATCCCTGTGGAATTTAATATTGAGTTGAACGTTTTGTTCATGACAACAAATGAACACGCGTTTGAAGATTGCATTTAGTTTTGCTTGGAAAAAGCTGGCCCAAACTGAAGTAGCGTTTTAATTCTTCAATTATTGAAATAATTAAATATTTAGTAATAAACATTTATGACAGAAAAATGACTACATAGCCTAAATTATTTAATTCCTTCATTATCAGCACTTGAATAGCCTATTGCTAATGTCTAGAATAGCGATTTGAGTGTGAATTGCAAACTCTTCGTTTTGCTAACTCAGATTGGAGAAGGCAGTATATAGTTGCTTTATCGTGGGGGTGCAGGACAAGAGGTGTTAATGTTCCGTCTTTCATATGGAGAGTGTCGGATAGCCAGCCTGATGAGCAGGCAAAGGCAAAATTCTTTTAAGGATAAATCTCAAAATCTCCAAAAGTCCATATGTAGGTTGAATATATTATTCAATTATAAATATTGTAGTTTTATTGATTGTATTTAAAGGTTTTCCACACACAATTTCAATTTAGCAGATACAGAGCTCTTTAATACGCGATCAACATCGTTTTATTGTAAGGTGAATTCAGCAAGGCATGCTGTGTCTTTGAAGCAACAAAGGCTATTTGTTACAGTTTTTTCTTTCGTGATTTGTGTGGATAACACGCAGCGACATATAGCCTACAGTATTATCAGCTGTATGGTGTGTTTTTACCCTGAAATGCTTAATTTCGAGAAAGACCCGCCGCGCGCAGTGAGGGAGACCAAACTTACTAAAAAAATATCCAGCGCGAGAGAGGCAAAGAAAAACGCCTGTTCTTAATTTATGTTGCTTTGAACTATTTTCGTTTTGTACCATTTTAATTGTTTAACTTAGCTGCAATTTCTTTGACAATAGAAATTTAAAATGTAGCAAGAATAAGATTATTTTTCTTATTTTGCATCGCAAAGGGAATAAACTCTATCGATGCAACCCTGTGTTATATAAATAAACTGTCCCGACACTTTATTTATACCTTGAAATGTGCGATGGGTTTTCAAATTTAATTAATTTTATTTTTATTTTACATTTTCATTGTTTATTTTTTTTAATTGAAAGCAATACTGAAAGTATTTTTCTGATTTGTTCAATCTGTTTTGAAAAATGTCTTCCGTTGCTATGGCCGGGTATCACTGTCAGTCATCTCAATTTCGTGAATGATTCACAAAAAAAAAAAAAAAAATAATAATTTAGCAGATTAAAGGCGAGCTTTATCATCTTAATTTTCTGGTGCGATCGGATGACAGTCTTCCTTCATCAGTTGTGTCGTCTTTGCAGCGGCTCCACTGGAATGTAGCAAATTTATGTTGTAATGTACAGTCGATAATTAAACAAGATGCTTGACTTTAATAAACAGATACATATTTAAGCATCAAGAACGGAAAACATAAAAACTGTCAGCCACACTGAGATTCGATCTCATGTCGATTGACGCTCCGAGAGGCTCATGTTGTTGCGTTGACCACAGAGCTATCGTCTGAATACTGTTAAACTAATGTCTTATGCTCTTACAAAGCCTCATTGTTTTTTCTATTGCAATGTTTTATGTTGAATTTTTTTTTCATTATTCAATTTATTTGTAATAGCAATTTTTAAATCTCAATGAAAAACACAGCATCAACGGGTGTAAGAAACATTCAAGAGGCAAAACTGTAATAAAGAGAAAAGTTTATTCTTTGAGGATTCTTTTCACAAAAACCACAGCTACCCGGTTTGGAAAACAGAATACCTATAGACTCCATAGAACATAGACATTTTATACAGTTTCTTGGCAAAAAAAAAACTCCTCCTTCCAGGTTTCTTGTAAATTTCCAGAAAGATACCCCCTATCTTCAGCTGGTTTGGACTGGTTTCTACCCCCTGGTGCAGGTCACACTGTCCTCTGTCCCTGAGACACCCAAAGGCCTTCATTTATGACCTAAATTGCCTCCCGCTTCCCTAAGGAGAGGGCCTGGTGCTTCGTTTATTAGTTAAATAACCCTGTATTTTTCTTACCAAACTCTTTCTCATGCTCAGGTATTTCACTATCTTCCTGCCTATCTGTTTTATTGGCCTGCTCTTTCCTGTCCCCCCTCAGCTGCTGGAAAACCCCACAGAAACATATGATTAAATGGAATTAACAGTTTTGGAAACAAATGAATATAAGAAATACTGAATTTTTCCACAACATATTCAATTTAATTTCAGTAATTTCAGTATTGTGATTATGAATTCATTCAATGTTTCACTTGAATTGATTTGCTACCAGCTTTCAATCGCTCTCAATGAGCCATGGCGCGGCGGCAGATTACACAATAGAGAGAATAAACTGACACTTTGCAAAGTCTGTGATTGTAGCGCCTCTTAGCGGCAAATTGCGTGCGCAAAATATCTCGATAATGAACAGAATAGATTTTTTCCCCCACCACTATTTATTATTATCTACTATCTATTACAGCAGCCGTCAGCTCTTCACGTCATGTCATCGCACTTATTAGCATCACAAAAAGATATATATACATAAAGGAAGATAAAGGAATTAGGAATCATAGATCCATATGAAGCACCACAAGTTCTTTTTACAGGCATTAAATGTGTAGAACATGTAACCCAGGTCACTAAAGAGATTCTGTTGATGTAAGGAGAGAAAAAAAAAAGAAAAAGACTAACACTTGTGAATATATAAAACAGTTATTTTATTCATATCTGTGGGGAAAGAAAAAAAATAGAAAGTTTAAGATTCTAAGAGAAACTAAGAAAATGCATAAAATAAAATAATAAAACTCGTTTAGAAAATTTATCCAATTTAGCAAGACAAAGATTGGTTCAATTCAACGAGTGGGAGTTAGCCCCGCCTTAATAGGTGGACTCAGGGCAAGGGTGATGCAACACTTTTTGCGAGACACTGAAGCGGCTAGTTCAAGTTAGAAAAGCTGCTGGTGCGATCCTAAAGAAAGAAACAAGAGAATTAGAACGAACAAACCAAGAGTAAATCAGAGAAACAATAGAGAGACTTTTAGATTAAAGTGCGGATTGAGTTTCATCGGTCAAACGTTACGAGTGAAAGTGTCATTGACCGCTACGAAGAGAGTGCATATCCAAAGTTGGGAGTTTTTTCCCTTCATAGCCGAGAATTGAGTTCTCTTGGTGAGTGTTGTAATTAAATAATTATTTTTGTGTATAAAATGATTGATAAATGGTATTGAATCATTAAATTCTGATGTTATATGCAGTTGTATGTAAAAGAGTTGACCCTTTTTGTTTATAATGGGAAGAGTATTGCATGTATGTGTTGAATAATTAATGTTTTAGAGTTAAAAGTCACCTCGAGTGGTTAATAGAGGTTATTTTAACGAATTTCGTCGTGTATTTGAGCTATGAGTTAACGCGCGATCATGACGCACATGTAATACGGGCAGATGAGGCCTAAGTGCGTCATCGGAAAAATAGCTCTTTGCACATACAAACTAACATTATATGTGCTAAAGTAAGACGGAATTTCAGTAAAAGGAAAAAATGTTGAAGGTTGTTTATACGCAGACTAACTGCTTTAATGATGTATATTTTTGAAAGGAATGTCTAATTGTATTTTTGGCCTTGTCTTTGCAAGGTTGGGTCTTTTCTTTCTTTCCTTCTTCCCCTTTTTCTTGTTTTTTTCTTCTTCTTTTCTACTTTTTGTCATTTCTGAGTCGGATGCTGCACATTTCCTGGACACCGGACGATTTTGAAGAAGAATTGTATGTGAATTGTCCCTGCTTGCTTCACATCGGAAAAAAAAAACCGTTGCGAGCGGGAACTGGCGAGCCATATGCCCATATAAGGAAGGACCGAGCTTGTGAATCAAGGAACGAACGGAGTGGTATGATTGTGCACACATCTGAATTGAACTGTGTTGATCTGAGATACATTGCGGAAGAAGGATCTCGTGGGAGCGGCATTCGAACTGGAACTGAGAATTAGTGTGTATATACATATATATACATGTATACAAAAAGAGGAATCTGAATTGTATTGAGACTGCTAATTAAGCAGTAAATTTGACCTGTGATTTTATTTTCTCTACTGTTTTTTCCTTTCAAATTCTATTGTATTTCATTTCATTTTGATTTTAGATTTTATTTTTATTTATTTTTCTTGGAGAACGAGAGTAAAAAGGGTATTCTTATAGGGTCATCAATTGGAAAGATTGTACTTGAATTTAAATGTTTACCCAACCTTAAATAAGCCAATTAGAAACTAATTGAATAAATAGGTAAAAAATAAATTATAGATATATATTAATAGAATAAGGGTAAATTAAATTTATTAGCTTGAAACTAAATAGGTCATAACAAAGAGAAACAATAATAATTATAAACTAAATAGGAAATATAAATTAGGGTTAATATATTAAGGTTATATTTATTTGTTCCACGGCAAATCCTTGCTGTTCTCCTGGTCATTATATATTATATATTTTTTTCTTTCCCCCCTGTGTGATGTGATGTGATGTGATGTTTAAAAATTTCACTGCTTTAATGTTTAATTCCTTAAATACATCATACTGAATTTTCTAACCAAAGAGTGTTTGTCACAAATTCTTTCTCTCCTTGCTGTTGACGCAGTCTCTTGAGCGAATCTGGTCTTCTGGTCACTGGTCCAAATTTTGAAGCGGTGCACTTCACGCTCATTTGCATATTTCGCTGTTTGTAAGTGAGGGTTGCACTGTCGCCGCGACGCAGGTTACAGAAAGTTGGCGAGCCAGCCAGGAGACTGTTGCTTAGCAACAAGGATAGTAGTAGGAAACAAGCTAATAAGAAACCAAATTTTTCTCAGAAGCGTTGATCTTGCGTTGTGACAATGGAAATAATTGAGAGAGAGAGTGTGGACGTAGCAAATGCGCTTCTTGTCAAAGGTCTCACGTTGACCGAAACAGATGATGAGCTGAGTAATTTCTTGCAAAGGTATGGCTCAGTTAAACGTAATTTGATAATTGACGATCAAACGTCTGAGTTCCATCAGCATGCCATTGTAGAATATGCTCACAGCTCTGCAATGCTGGACTTAGCGCCAATGTTACCCATAACTTTGGGAAGTCTTTCGAATCCAAGTGTCATGTTTCAAGTACGAGCTTTGGCTAGCGTCTGTAACCAGACGGCCAGTGAGAAACCTCTTCCAAATGTGTTTCAGGAGGAGTTGAATGAACTCCAGGAAGTTCACTCTACCAACTGTACTCCAGAGAGAGCGCGAAATGTGAGCTGTGATGATTCCAGTAAAGCAGAAACAGTAGGAATGCGAGATTTAGAATTCAAAGACCCAATCAAGAGACAGACGGGCCCTATGGCCTTTCCAGAAACCACCGTTGATGGTGTTACAGTGACTACTCGTTCTGGTTTCCCCATGAATGTTGTAGACCCACCAGGTATTCAGAAGATGGTTGTAGAGCACATAGTGAAGTCAGCTGATGCTGCGATGTTACAGCAAACTTCAGTCCGTCTTAGGAATTTCTCAGGGAGGTGCCCGCGTCCTCCAAATGAACCTGACTTTGACACTTGGCGAGTAAGTGTAGAACTCCTGCTAAGTGATCCGGCTATTTCCGATTTGCAAAGAGTACGTAGGATCCTAGATAGCTTGTTGTCTCCTGCCGCAGACGTAGTGAAGCATGTGCGACCTCCAGCTTTGCCTGCGGTGTACCTTGAGTTGCTAGAATCAGTGTATGGTTCCGTAGAGGATGGTGACGAACTGTTGGCCAAGTTTATGGGCACTTTACAGAACCAAGGTGAAAAGTCATCCGATTTCTTGCACCGGTTGCAAGTTCTTCTGAGTTCAACGATTAAGAGGGGAGGTATCGCGGAGAAAGATCATGATCGTTGTCTTTTGAAGCAGTTTATGAGGGGATGTTGGGATAATGGTCTCATTGACAGCCTTCAGTTAGGGAAGAGCGGAACCCAGCCACACACTTTCGCTGAGTTGGTTGTGTTAATTCGAACAGAAGAGAACAAACGTAATTCCAAAGAAGAGAGAATGAAAAAGCACCTTGGGTTGCCAAAAACTCCTGTTGGTTACCCGAAACCTCGAGCTGCCACCCAGCAAGTGTCAGTGTATTCTCATGAAACACCAAATGCTAGTAGTTCTGAAACAGATTCTCTGAGAAAGCAACTTGCAGAAGCTCAGGCTCAACTTGCTACTTTAGGTAGAAATTCAGATCAGAAACGCCGGAGCGGATGTTCTGAGAAAACAGAATTTGATGCTTTGAGAAAAGTAGTAGAAGAGTTGCGCGCTCAGATAGCCGCTATGCAAGTTTCCATGACTCAAGAAGCAAAACGTGAAGATTCAGATAGCTTAGAAGTCGCTAACCTACGACGACAGGTAGCTCAACTGCAAGCTCAGAATGTTGCTCAGAGAAATTTTAGAGATCACTCCCGTGTGACTGCTGGTCCTCGAGTTTTTCCGCCTCAGAATTTGATAGAGACAGATACTGGTCGAGATGTTAGAAGGGCCCAACCAATGGCCAATCGGCCTCGTCCCGGATATTGTTTCCGATGCGGAGAGAATGGTCATTTGGCTGTTGCCTGTGATAATCCAGCAAACCCCTTGAGAGTTGAAGAAAAGCGTCGTAAGCTGAGAGAGCAGCAGGCCCAGTGGGACTCTCTGCACGGGAATTCTTCCTTGTCTTTAAACTAAGGGGCGTTTCTGTAGCGGGGCATACAGAGACGAGGTGTAACTTTAACCGCCCTAAGTGTTATAGACAAGCGGCCGTCGCGAGTAATCAGAATAGATCACCCTTAAAGAACCTGCCAGAGGGGTTAGTAGGAGTAAAGTGCACAGCGCATATTGTCATTGGGGGTAAAGAAATTAGTTGTCTTCTAGACACAGGATCTCAGGTTACTACCATTCCCCAGTCGTTTTACGAGTCGCACCTGTCTGATCATCCGTTGAAGTCATTGGGAAACCTACTAGAGGTAGAAGGAGCCAATGGACAAGCAGTTCCATATCTAGGGTACATAGAGTTGGTCTTGAAGTTTCCGAAAGAGTTCGTGGGTGCAGAAGTTGAAATCCCTACCTTAGCTTTGGTAGTTCCGGACCTCAATAGTCTGTCGCAAGTTCTAGTAGGTACCAACTCCTTGGATGTGCTTTATGGTCACTGTATCAACGAGAAACAGAATAATCCTTGTTCTAATCTTCATGGGTATCAGGCAGTGCTTAAAGTCCTTGAAGCGAGAAGGAGGCAAGCTAGCAGTGAACCATTAGGACATGTGAAATTGATGGGGAGTATCCCTGAGGTTGTGCCTGCCGGAAATACAGTAGTCTTGAATGGCTATGTTCAGCTTCGGGAACCTTGCTTAGAGAAATTGATAGCTCTTGAACCGCCTTCAACCCCAGCGTTCAGCGGTCTTTCGGTGGCGAGTTGTGTACACACTTTGCCATCCAGACGATCCTCTCAGCTGTCAGTTCTGCTTAAGAATGACACTCGGACTGATATAACAATTCCTCCTAAAGCTATACTTGCGGAGATTTACGCTGTAGAGGAAGTGATAGAGAGCACCAAGAAGAGCACCAAGAGTTCTTGCGGAGTAGAGTCATCAGCACCTACCTCTGCCAACCTTACCTTTGACTTTGGAGATTCTCCTTTGCCTTCACATTGGAAAGAGCGAATTTCGAACCGGCTAAATTCCATGCCTGAAGTTTTCTCTTTGCATGATCTTGACTTTGGTTGTACTAGTCAAGTGAAGCACCAGATTAGATTGGCAGATGAGACACCCTTTAAGCATTAGGGATGGGAAGATTAACCGATATGTATCGATACGCGGTCATGCGCGTGCACGATGCGAGTGCATCGGTAGAGCAGCAGAGAATGAATGAAATTTTGGAAGCAAATCGAGATGCATCGGTTTTTGCGAGATGCATCGGTTTTTCCGAGATACAGCTTATCCTTTTAAAACAGAATGTATTTCTTTATTTATTAACAAGTGTTGTCAACTTGTTTTTGGCACATAATTTAATCGACCTACATAAAGTAGGCCTAATCAACGGACTTGCGGATGTGTACACTACAACTCAATGTATCAGCTGCGCGGATGAAGCCAGTGATGCGGCCAAAGGTAACGTTAGTTGTCAGGAAGCGCGAAGAGTAAACATGTCGGATGCCGAGATAATTTATTCTCCACTGAGTTTTAAATCTAAAGTTTGGAAACACTATGGATTTTACAAGAAAGACGGACGACTTGACAAGACAGATGCAATTTGTAAAATGTGCCGCGCATCTGTAAAATACACGGGCAGTACGACTAATCTGTTATCTCACTTGAAGCGGCGCCACGGTGTTGTTGTGGAAGCATCTGCCAGTGCCCCTGCATTCTCTGTCTCCTGCTCTGATTCACCTGTAGCTACCAGCTCCAAAAGTGGTGAGAAAAGTATTGAAAGTTTTTTCCATGCCCCGCTTGCTAACAATTCCGCGCGCTGTACGGCAATAACAGATGCTATTGCATTGTTCATCTGCAAAGATATTCAGCCCTATAGTGTCACGGAGAACGAAGGTTTTAAACACCTCCTCCATGTTTTGGAGCCTCGTTATAAAATACCAAACCGAAAGCTATTCTCCGATAAACAGATTCCTGCTCTGTACGACAAAGTCAGAAGAGAGATAGAGGAGTCTCTACACAAAGCCCATAGAGTTGCTGTAACAGTGGACGGTTGGACATCGTGCGCTACAGCATCATATGTAACGGTCACAGCACACTACATAGATGACGGGTGGGTTCTCAAAAACCATGTTTTGCAGACCAGAGTGTTCAACGAGGCTCACACAGGGAATAATCTAGCCATTTTACTTCAGGATGTTTGCCGTGAGTGGAAGATCGAAGAGAAGAGCCCCGCGTTAGTCACAGATAACGCCAGAAACATGATCCTGGCTGGTGCTGGTGCCAAAATGGACCCACACGTGAGATGCATCGCCCACACATTGAATTTAGCATCTCAAAAAGCCTTTAAGGTGGACACTGTCTCTGAGCTGGTGGTGAAAGTTAGGAAGCTTGTCTCCTTTTTCCACAAAAGCCCCAAGGCAACTGACGTTCTGCGTGAAATACAGACCCAGTTACACCTGCCCAACCACAAGCTCATCCATGACGTTTCCACCAGATGGAACAGTACCCTCGACATGTTGGAGCGTTTCTGGGAGCAGCAGCCTGCTGTGCTGAACACCCTGCTGTCCAGGAAGATAAAGAGGCGTGAGGCTATGGCCAGTTTGACAGAAGATGACATGACACTGATCCCAGAGATCATCAAATTAATGTCACCTCTGAAAGTGGCAACCACACTCCTCAGTGAGGAAAAAAATCCCACCATCTCCATTATCTCTCCAATCCAAGCCAAATTGCAGAGACAATTCCAACCAGATGAGAGTGATCTAGAGGTTATTTCCCATATGAAAGACAGATTCAGGCAGGACTTTGATGGCCGTTATACATATCTTGAAGGCACTCTCCACTGTGCCTCAGCACTTGACCCGCGTTTTAAAGACCTGGCTTTTCTGGATGACAGTGATGCCAAGGATATGGTATTCATGAAGATAACAACAGAGGTGGTACAGATGAATGGAGAGGTAAGAACATTTAAAGTAAGATTGTTATTGCAGTTTAGAACAAATAATATATGATGAATATGCATTATTTTACATGTTTATGCATTTTTAAGGAAGAGGTCAGTGACACAGCAATGCCGAATGAAGACCAGGCAACAGGCACATTGGAAGAGGACCAGACAGCTGAAACAGAAGGCGACAAAAGCCCTTCCAAAGAGGACAAGACAGGTTGGTTTAAATGGTGACAATGCCAGAAATGTACAGAAGTATGTAGTGAAGATTCAATATGTATGGGATAATGTATAGGGAGGCGGTTGTTATAGCGAATAACAACCCAGACAGGCTGAACGGCTCTTGAATCAGCCTGAAGGGGATATTATTCGCTATAACAACCGCCTCCCTATACATTATCCTGCTTATTACATGGTTACAAATAATTTGACACAATTTGACATTATTACAAATAATTTGACACAAAATATTGATTTAAAAAGGAGTTTATTGATTTAAAAACGATTGTATTGCTTCCGCTAAAGAAAATAGTCCGTTCTGTCTCTACGGTTGCGTCCATAGCAACGCTCTGTTTTTCATGGCAACGGTCTGTTATACTTCGCAGCAGTCTGTTATCAAGAAATAACAGACCGCATTCTACATTTGAATTCAATCAAGCCATGTAATAAAGTGAAGTAATTTTCAGATTGTAAATGAAAGGAATATTTTTAGCACAACTGATGAGCCTCTCCTCTGCCCTCTTCTGTAGATGATGCCCCTCCAAAGAAAAAGACTGCCATGGACCAGATGTTTGGAGATTTCCTGAGTGCAAGACCACCAGCAAAGACCATCAGGGAGAAAGCTAAGGATGAAATCTTAAAATATAGAGAAAGGGACACTTTAGGTTTGGATGGGGATGTGTTGCAGTGGTGGAGACTGCAAGTAGATCTTCCACTACTATCAGCTTTAGCAAAGAGATATCTGTCCATCCCAGCAACAAGCGTACCAGCTGAAAGAGTTTTCAGCACAGCTGGAGACATAGTTACAGCTCAGCGTAGCTTGCTTCACCCTGATCATGTTGATCAGTTAATATTTCTGAAGAAAAACCTTTAACTGAAGGTGACTGACCAATGTGCACTATTCTAAAAGGCTTTTTTATTTTATTTAGAATTTTATTTTATTAGCCTGTTGTTTACAGTGACAGTGATGTTTCAAAGTAAAAGCAGCATAACACTGCTAGTTCACAACGTTAAGTTTTGAATATTCAGTGGCAAAATATCTCTTTGTAAAGCTTATTTTCATAGCTGAAAAGTGAAATCACAATTCTTGTTGTGCAATGGTAAGCCTTCTTTCTGTTGAAAGAGTGCACTTTTTTTTTAAATATATATTGCACTTATACCTTCTGTTTATCTTGGAAATACTTAAGATGTGCCATGTGTTCTAAAATGGCCCTCTACTGTAAACCGACACTCAGGCTCTGAGAGAAAAGCCAGTTTGTAAAAAAGGTCTTTGTTTTACTTGGTTAATAAATAATCAAACTCATTCAATGGCACCGCATCCTCTTTCACATCACCACATAAACTTGATCTAATTAGATAGTGCTGAATTATCGCATCGTATCGTGATATGACTGTGAATCGTATCGTATTGCATCGCAAAATGCCACAAGTGTATCGTTAATATATCGGATCGGATACTTTGTATCGAGATGCATATTGGATCGGCATTATACCTTAGATGCCCAACCCTATTAAGCATAGGGCGCGTCCAATTCACCCTCAAGACATCGATGCCGTTCGAAAGCATCTTCAGGAATTGATTTCTGCCGGAGTCATTCGCGAGTCCGAGTCTTCCTTTTCTTCGCCCATAGTGGTGGTCCGGAAGAAAGATGGTTTGGTTCGGCTCTGCATCGACTTTCGGAAGTTGAACTCCCAAACGATTAAGGATGCTTACGCGCTACCAAATCTAGAGGAGGTCTTTTCTGTGCTTACTGGTTCCAAATGGTTCTCGGTACTTGATCTGAAGTCTGGATTCTACCAGATCGAAATGGATGAAGCTGATAAGTGCAAGACTGCTTTCGTATGTCCCCTAGGCTTCTGGGAATTCAATAGGATGCCTCAGGGAATCACAAATGCGCCAAGTACATTCCAGAGGTTAATGGAGCGGTGTATGGGTGATCTTCACAGGAAGCAGGTCTTAGTTTTCATTGATGACTTGATTGTCTTTTCAGAGACTTTAGAAGAACATGAGTCGCGGTTAGTCCAGGTCCTAAACCGGCTTAAAGAGTACGGGTTGAAGCTAGCGCCTGAAAAATGCCGTTTCTTTCAGACATCAGTCAAGTATTTGGGGCATGTTGTTTCAAAGGACGGAGTAAAGACTGACCCGGCTAAGATTGAAGCTCTAAAAACTTGGCCGAGGCCCACAAATTTAAAAGAGTTGAGAGCTTTCTTAGGCTTTGCGGGGTACTATAGGAGGTTCGTGCGTGACTACTCAAAAATGGTCAAGCCTCTCACGGGACTCACTGTAGGGTACCCTCCACTGCGCAGGGGCCGCAGTGGGAAGCGAGAGGGGAGCGAGTATTTTAACATGAAAGAGCAGTTTGGTGATCGATGGACTGATGCATGTCAGAATGCGTTTGATGATGTTATTTCAAAGTTGACCTCTGCTCCTGTCCTGGGCTTTGCTGACCCCAGACTTCCGTATACGCTCCACACTGATGCTAGTACTACGGGGCTGGGTGCGGCATTGTACCAGGAGCAGGAAGGGCAGATGCGAGTGGTAGCGTTCGCCAGTAGGGGATTGACAAAAAGTGAGGCGAAATATCCGGCACATAAGTTGGAATTTCTTGCATTGAAGTGGGCTGTCACAGCTAAGTTTAGTGATTATTTGTATGGTACAGACTTCACTGTTGTAACGGACAGTAATCCCTTGACGTACGTTTTAACATCTGCGAAACTTGATGCTACCAGCTACCGTTGGCTGTCTAGTTTGTCAACCTACACTTTCAAGCTCCAATATAGGGCTGGGAGTCAGAATCAGGATGCGGACGGTCTTTCCCGGCGTCCACATGGTGAGCCTTTTGATGATTTGGTCTCTCAGAAAGAACGGGAAAGAATTGAGAAGTTTGCACTTCATCACCTTGCGGAGCCTGGAAACGAATCTGATTTTCTCATGGCATGTTGTGAAAGCCATTTGTGAGAGACATGAGGTGATTAGTTTACCTGAAAGTCTCAGTTTGACACACCCTTCTGTTACATTGGTCGAGTCCCTCACTCATTGTGTTGATGCCTTGCCGAATGAGTTGCAGCACGAGGCTGAGCATGGTCTACCTGATCTCCCTAATCTCTCTAAGGCAGCATTGGCAGAATGGCAAGGGAAAGATCCGGAGCTCAAGATGATAGTTGAGTGGATGAGAAATGGAACTAAGCCAGGTACCCTGAGGGGTCAGCCATCTGATTTAGCATTGTGGTTGAGAGAATGGAGTCGATTTGAGTTGAAGAACGGAGTGTTGTATAGAAAGAAGCAAGAGAACGGAGTCTCTCACTATCAGTTAGTTTTGCCAGTTGGACTAAGAGACATGGTGTTGCGTAGTCTTCACGATGATATGGGGCACTTGGGTATTGAGAGGACTTTAGACTTGGTGAGGTCCAGATTCTTTTGGCCAAGAATGTCCCAAGCCGTGGAGAAGAAGATCAAGACGTGTGAACGTTGCGTGCATAGAAAAAGACCTCCAGACAGAGCCGCTCCCCTGGTTAACATTCAAACCAGTAGACCCTTGGAGTTGGTCTGTATGGACTTCTTGTCATTAGAGCCAGACCGCAGTAATACCAGTAACATATTGGTTATTACGGATCATTTCACGGAATACGCCGTAGCAGTACCGACCCAGAATCAAACGGCTCGTACAGTTGCGAAGAGTTTGTGGGAAAACTTCCTGGTACATTATGGGTTTCCCGAAAAGCTACATAGTGACCAAGGACCTGATTTTGAATCCCGTACAATCAAAGAGTTGTGTCATGTAGCGGGTATTCACAAGATTCGTACTACACATTATCACCCCAGGGGTAACCCGGTAGAGCGTTTTAACCGGACGCTTCTCCAAATGTTGGGAACGCTAGAGAATGAGAAGAAGTCTAGGTGGAAGGAGTTTGTAAAGCCCTTGGTACATGCATACAATTGTACGCGTAATGATACAACAGGGTATGCTCCTTATGAGCTTATGTTTGGACGTCTTCCTCGGTTGCCTGTAGATTTAGCTTTTGGATTGCCAGCAGAATCTCCACCTAAATCTCACTCTCAGTACGTTAAAGATTTGAAAGAACGGTTGCGAGAGAGCTATGAAATAGCTAAGAAGAATTCTGCTAAGATAGCAAAGCGCAACAAGGGAAGGTTTGATAAACGTGTGGTTGATTCAACTTTGGAAGAGGGTGACAGAGTTCTTGTGCGCAATGTTAGGTTGCGAGGAAAGCACAAGCTCGCAGACAAGTGGGAGCAAGGAATTCAAGAAGTGGTTAGGAGAGCGGGCGATTTACCGGTGTACACTGTCCGACCAGTTGGGCAGAGTGGTCCCCTCAGGACATTACATCGTGACTTGTTGTTACCTTGTGGATTTTTGCAGCCGAGTCAACATGAGAAAAAGCCTAAGCAAAGGAATCGCAGGCCCAGAACTAGAGCCTGTGCAGATGATAATGATTCACAAGAGCCAGAATCTGAGTGCGAATACGAGTCTGACACTGATCGATTCATTAATCCTGCATTTAGGGATACATTGGATTTTGAAACCCGAGTTTTGGTGAGCCCCGAGCACTTACCTTGTCGAAATCCTTGGAATGTCCCTGTTGACTTACCTGTGGATGAACCTGTGATAGAGAACTTACCTGAATCTGTAGAAGCGGAAGCTCCTCCTGTTGGGATGGAATCTGTTCGTGTTGATTTAGAGATTCCAGTGAGAGAACCAGAAATTGATCCCCGCTCGTTTCCTTCTCAGGAAGCTGAAACTGAAATTGGTTGTGAAGGTGAAAACAGAAATGAAGAGAATCCAGTTCTGAGTGAAGCTAAAGATACTGAAATTGATCAAAGTGAACGAGAGAATGACACAGAGTCTGAAGAGGGAGTTATTCCCAGACGTTCGCAAAGAGAGCGAAGACCTGCAAAAAGGTTTGAGTATCCCGAGTTAGGGAATCCACATACCGTAGTGATTCAATCTCTGTTGCAAGGTCTTAGTATGGCATTCAGTACTTCTTTGGAGGAGGTGAATGCTTCTACTATTGATGATGTGCCTGTGGTTGTGGCTCAACCCAAAAAAATATGCAGATGCAGCGAGGACGTGCATGTATTCAGGAGGGGAGGGTGTAACCCAGGTCACTAAAGAGATTCTGTTGATGTAAGGAGAGAAAAAAAAGAAGAAAAAGACTAACACTTGTGAATATATAAAACAGTTATTTTATTCATATCTGTGGGGAAAGAAAAAAAATAGAAAGTTTAAGATTCTAAGAGAAACTAAGAAAATGCATAAAATAAAATAATAAAACTCGTTTAGAAAATTTATCCAATTTAGCAAGACAAAGATTGGTTCAATTCAACGAGTGGGAGTTAGCCCCGCCTTAATAGGTGGACTCAGGGCAAGGGTGATGCAACACTTTTTGCGAGACACTGAAGCGGCTAGTTCAAGTTAGAAAAGCTGCTGGTGCGATCCTAAAGAAAGAAACAAGAGAATTAGAACGAACAAACCAAGAGTAAATCAGAGAAACAATAGAGAGACTTTTAGATTAAAGTGCGGATTGAGTTTCATCGGTCAAACGTTACGAGTGAAAGTGTCATTGACCGCTACGAAGAGAGTGCATATCCAAAGTTGGGAGTTTTTTCCCTTCATAGCCGAGAATTGAGTTCTCTTGGTGAGTGTTGTAATTAAATAATTATTTTTGTGTATAAAATGATTGATAAATGGTATTGAATCATTAAATTCTGATGTTATATGCAGTTGTATGTAAAAGAGTTGACCCTTTTTGTTTATAATGGGAAGAGTATTGCATGTATGTGTTGAATAATTAATGTTTTAGAGTTAAAAGTCACCTCGAGTGGTTAATAGAGGTTATTTTAACGAATTTCGTCGTGTATTTGAGCTATGAGTTAACGCGCGATCATGACGCACATGTAATACGGGCAGATGAGGCCTAAGTGCGTCATCGGAAAAATAGCTCTTTGCACATACAAACTAACGTTATATGTGCTAAAGTAAGACGGAATTTCAGTAAAAGGAAAAAATGTTGAAGGTTGTTTATACGCAGACTAACTGCTTTAATGATGTATATTTTTGAAAGGAATGTCTAATTGTATTTTTGGCCTTGTCTTTGCAAGGTTGGGTCTTTTCTTTCTTTCCTTCTTCCCCTTTTTCTTGTTTTTTTCTTCTTCTTTTCTACTTTTTGTCATTTCTGAGTCGGATGCTGCACATTTCCTGGACACCGGACGATTTTGAAGAAGAATTGTATGTGAATTGTCCCTGCTTGCTTCACATCGGAAAAAAAAAACCGTTGCGAGCGGGAACTGGCGAGCCATATGCCCATATAAGGAAGGACCGAGCTTGTGAATCAAGGAACGAACGGAGTGGTATGATTGTGCACACATCTGAATTGAACTGTGTTGATCTGAGATACATTGCGGAAGAAGGATCTCGTGGGAGCGGCATTCGAACTGGAACTGAGAATTAGTGTGTATATACATATATATACATGTATACAAAAAGAGGAATCTGAATTGTATTGAGACTGCTAATTAAGCAGTAAATTTGACCTGTGATTTTATTTTCTCTACTGTTTTTTCCTTTCAAATTCTATTGTATTTCATTTCATTTTGATTTTAGATTTTATTTTTATTTATTTTTCTTGGAGAACGAGAGTAAAAAGGGTATTCTTATAGGGTCATCAATTGGAAAGATTGTACTTGAATTTAAACGTTTACTCAACCTTAAATAAGCCAATTAGAAACTAATTGAATAAATAGGTAAAAAATAAATTATAGATATATATTAATAGAATAAGGGTAAATTAAATTTATTAGCTTGAAACTAAATAGGTCATAACAAAGAGAAACAATAATAATTATAAACTAAATAGGAAATATAAATTAGGGTTAATATATTAAGGTTATATTTATTTGTTCCACGGCAAATCCTTGCTGTTCTCCTGGTCATTATATATTATATATTTTTTTCTTTCCCCCCTGTGTGATGTGATGTGATGTGATGTTTAAAAATTTCACTGCTTTAATGTTTAATTCCTTAAATACATCATACTGAATTTTCTAACCAAAGAGTGTTTGTCACAAATTCTTTCTCTCCTTGCTGTTGACGCAGTCTCTTGAGCGAATCTGGTCTTCTGGTCACTGGTCCAAATTTTGAAGCGGTGCACTTCACGCTCATTTGCATATTTCGCTGTTTGTAAGTGAGGGTTGCACTGTCGCCGCGACGCAGGTTACAAATAACTTCCTGACATTGAGTTCGGTGACATTTACAGCTACCTTAAAGCTGCCGTCGGCAACATTTTTTTGATCAAATTCAGTGAAATTGACACTATAATCCGACAGAACAACATAAATAAGGTGGTTTTAGAAAAAACCCGAGCTTCTAACTCCACCTGGAGCGTGTTATTTGTTTTGCAAAAATCCACCGCTCCCGGATCATCGGGTCCAATCAGCGCAGGGGGGTGTGAGATCTGACTGTCAATCACAGGTCGTGCACACGCCACAGATCCCCCCTCCCTCGCGCAGGAGCGCACATTACAATATCACATGCACACGACACGCCTGAAGTTCGCCTGAAGATTGTACGAAGTGTGATGGCGGAGAGAAAATCTACTAACAAGCTTCCAATTCCTCGGTTATTGCTATCTATGGATAGATTAGCCAAGGCAGCCTACCTCCGAATCCATGGTGTTGATCGATGCTGAAGAGACGGACGCGTTCACAGAAAATCTGGTACACACGCACTGACGATGGGCGGGTGCTCGTTGGTAGTGGGGGAGGGGCATGAGAGTTGTAAACATTCAAAATTTTCAGTAGCACCTCAATGCAGTACACAAGATCCGAGGGGAGGAGTCGGATCTTATATAAGGGGTGGAGATTGGTAGGTTTAGGGGTGGAGATGGGTAGGTTTAGGGGTGGGTTTAGGGATCAGGGGGTGGAGATTGGTAGGTTTAGGTATGTAAGGTGGGAGGAGTTGGATTTTATCCAACTCCTCCCCCCGGATTTTATGCTCTGCATTGAGGACCATCTCAAAATTTTGGCTAAATCCACTCAATCTGCTAGTGATGGGATTTATGGCTCTTTGAGGGGATCCGGATCTTGGCGATCCGTTCCTTTCAAAGAGCCGTTCAAAAGAACGGCTCTTTTGGCTCTTTTTAAATATTTAGTCAGTTTTAAGAAGCCAGCTTGGGGGCATCTCAGTTTATCCTGGAAATAATCACTGGGAGGAATGATGTGAGATTTGTAGTCAAATAATTAAAACTCAGATATCACACACCAATATCTGAGTTTGAATTATTCTGAAATATTGATTATTACCTCATTTGTCATGGACTATATTCCATAGGGTTGCACAACATCCCTCTGCTTAGACAGTGACATCACTATTTTGGATTTACCTTTAGTACAAAGTGTGTGTATGTGTAAAGCTACATTGACTTATGTTATTCGTACAATACCTACTCACAAATAAACATCAAAAACAAAGCCGGCTGCAATGAATTTCTGTGCAAAACAGCTTTTACTACAAACACTTCCACACAAGAACATTGTTATCACACAAGAACATTTTGATAGAAAACAAAAAATATTTAAAGTATTTTATCATATTTAAAGTTTTAAATATATAGCCTACTGTAGATAAAATTTGAATAAATAAAATGGAAATGTCTACATACAGTCCACTATTACTATACTACTGTAAACTTTGCAAATAGGACATCAGCCCCTTCAAGACTTAAATAAACAATAACAAAGTGGGCTGCAATGAATGTCTGTGCAAAACAGCTTTTAGTGAAACATTTCTATACAAGAACAGTATCACAAAAGAACATTTTGATAAATAACAAAAAATATTTAAAGTATTAGCTATACTGTAGATAAAATTAGAATAAATAAAATGGAAATGTCTACGTACAGTCCACTATTACTACTATAACTACTGTAGACTTTGCAAATAAGAGATCAGCCCCTTCAAGTTTTAAATGAACACGCTGGGTGCGCCCCTCCCCCTATAACTGTTGGGGTGCGTTTCCCGAAAGCATCATTAGCCAACTATGGTCGCAAGTTCCCTCGTTACCAATAGAGTTCAATGGACATTGCGATGAACTTGCGACCATAGTTGGCCAACGATGCTTTCGGGAAACGCACCCCTGTCTTGCGGAGGAGCTAATTTGTGTGCATCTGTGTGAAACACGCATAGGAAAAAAAGAACGACAGAAAGAACGGCTCCCCTCCAGCCGCGACTCGGCTCCCATCGTTCATGTTTATGAGCCGTTCAAAAGAATCGGTTCGTTCGCGAACGTCACAACTCTACAATCTGCCAGACTTGCCGACTGCAGCTTTAAGTTATTCACTTCCCATCATTAAAGCATACAAAAGCTTAGCAGGCTATCGGTTGTCATGGACATGTTACAAAAACTGAATACACGTAAAAAGTCAAGTAACCTTTCATTTAAACTTTATTGTATATTTTACATGCACTTTTATAATTTGTTTACATTTTACTTCTTGTACCTTATATCACAAACAGTTGGAAGCCAAGCAACCCCATCAGCGTTTTGCCTGTTTATTGCCGCCAACCACTTGTTTCTCCGTTTTGTTTCTTTTGGGATACTTGGGATACGGTATAAAGATATTCCTTTTGTATGATCACGTATCTGATCGCATCCAACTGCACAGCATCGCTCGGGCATGATAGGAATATTTTGCGATGAGCTGTAGTATTACTGTAGTTTATGTACTGTCTATGAGTATCACCGGCGGTTTAGCATTTTCTATTCCGTCAAGATGGCTGCTTCAAATGGCGTGACGTCACGCGGGACATCCCTATAGATGTCATTTAATGGCCAAAATTCTGTCTAAATGAACACATCAAACTGGATTATTTTAATATTGTCTGTGCAGGTTGAGGTAAGCTACTACTTGTTTCTAACTGCATCCAGTACAGACAGGAGGTTGTTTATTTTATTTATTTATTTTTTTTATTTGTCATAATGGTCATTATGTGAGAAAATAATTTGTGTTTGATTTCTGTCATTAATAAATATTTCATTTTCTTTTTTGTTATGGTAAAAAGAGCAAGAGAGACAGTCAGAGAACCACACACAGACTCACTGGAATGATGCTAAGTCATTAACACAGTGTTGCTCACCTTCTTCACTGGGACTGGGAGGGGTGCAGTTATGGGGAGACTGGGGTGCTGCTGACTCATCTGTTGTTTAGTCTGCTAAAATTGGCATGGACAATGATTTAATATGAATATCTTGCTAAACGTTTCCCTGCACTGATTAAATGTTGATGAAATGTAGGCTAACACTAGCCTGCAGCTTGCTAGCTTATTTCACTATGGACAACAGGTTAATACCACTCACAGACTAAGGCTACCCACCTTTCTTGGGGAAAAACTGGGTTACAGATTGACACCCTTTCGTTTGTCTTTCCTCTCTCTCTTTCCTCTCTTTCCTTTGTTGAAAACCAGATTTTATTTTACTATGCAACATTGTGGTCTCTGTATTTCCGGCGCATCGACTGACTGTCTGCAAGTTTAAACACCGTGCGCACGCTAAGGCAGGACCAAACCATTTCATGCAGATACAGGGGGGTGGTCGGTCAATATGAATGTTTACTTTTTGGTCAATGGGGGTATTTAACTTTTATTGCCAAAATAAGTAAAATCAAAGACATCATTCATGTTATTATTATTATTTTAAATATACTCAATGATGATGGTTTATATAGTGTATAATATAATACAATTTTTAAATTAGTTTTTACTTATTTGTTGGGGCCCCTGTCAGTCAATCCTACATTGTCCTAACTTCCCCCCTCCCCCTATAAGGCACCCATGATCACTAATAACAGAGAGGAGCAATATTACAGAGATAGTATAGTAGGTAAGATAAGCTCTCAGAGTACATGTAACGTTAGGTTCTTAAAGAAGACAGTTGTTTAGGAGGTCATCAGCCTGTAGCGCGATGATGAGATAGGGCTACATAAAAGAATGAGCAATTTTAAGTGTTGACTTCCTAACAGCCGTGTTTCATGCACTGTAATACACAGGTCATGCAATATAAGTGTTCACTGTTTAAGTATTGAAGTCATATTTCATTTATCACTAATAAAAGATAGACTTTTGTCTAAGTAATATTAATGTCAGAGTAATTTGACTTACAGGGACCGCTGATGACGCACCTACTAGAACGCCTCAGGTCACGAATAAGTGCAGTTTTAGATGGTCATCAGCTGGACTTGGAATATTTTCAGTATGTTATCAATCAAGAAGTGTTTATTTTGTTATCAGCCTTCACTATCTTTGATGTGCCAAATTATATTTTGGAGACCCTCATGGATTTACAACAAAAAATTCATGCAGCTCTTTCCCAAGAGGTGGCCCCAGTTCTTACGAGGGAATGTGGTGGTGGACGAGGTCGACTTAAGTTTATTGTTTCCGAGGAAATGCTGTCCAGTCTCATAGAGATGTCTTTACCAGTTTCTTGTATTGTGAACATTTTAGGAGTAAGCCAGTCAACAATCTTCCGCCGGATGCGTGACTTGGGTTTTTCTGTAAAAACTACGTATAGCACCATGTCTGACAATGAATTGGATAATGCTATTTTGGCCATCAAAAGAAGACTACCAAATGCTGGATATAGGATGATAAAAGGCTGCCTGCAAGCAGACGAACACAGAGTTCAATGGAACCGCATAAAAGAATCCATGCACAGAGTGGATGCCCCTGGAATATTGGAAAGGATGACACAGCTGGGGTGTATTGTCAGGAGGTCATATTTTGTTCAAAGTCCACTGTCCTTAGTCCATATTGACACGAATCACAAACTCATAAGGTATGGTCTTATATTTTACCTATGAAAGTGTAATGTTATGCAATATTACGTTTAACATGGTTTTACTTTGAAGGTACAACATCATCATATTTGGTGGGATAGATGGGTTCTCACGAAAGGTAAACACATTTATTTCCAACCCAGTGGAATCTATTTATCAATCAATAATATTACTTATCTATCTATAATCTGACTATCTATAGCCCCTTTCACACAGAGATTCTGGAAAATACACGGATAAAGTGACCCGGGATTTGACCCGGGTTCGTTTGATTTTGGTTCAATCACACTGCCAGTGATTTTCCTGAATCAGAGAGCGCGTTCACACACAACCCGTGTATGTCCTGGAAAGACACGTGACATCGATGTGACTTGTAATGTCTCAGCAGCGTCTTCAGTTTGCTTATGAGCTGCGATTTCTCTCTCGAGAAACCACGCTTGTGCATTTTTTTCTCTGATTCAATCATAAACTTGCGCATTACGTACCGCTTCACAGCTGGCGAACGATCCCGCATCCTTCAGCGTCATCACTACGACACTGCATTATTACGGCTTTTGTTCACACAGTGTGCATTCCAGGACTGAACACGGCAATGTTACTAGGTCCCCAACCCGGCATCGATGCCGGCATCAATCCCGGGTCGTGTTTGCGTTCACACAGAAGGCGTTCCTGCAATTTGCCGGCAATTTCCCGGGTTCAATGCGCTGTGTGAAAGGGGCTTATCTGTGTTTGAATGTATTGAATGCTTTAATGTATTACATTTATTCTTTTTTGGTATAGATCATGTACCTGGAACCAGCAACAAACAACCGTTCAAGCACTGCCTTATCATTCTTTCTCCAGTCTGCGCACAAAAATGGCTGGCCTTCAAGGTAGGAGAAAATTGTTTTTCTGCTCCTCACTTCCTTGTGTTTACCCTCATCCGTCCCTCAGGTCATTTTGACCCCAAAAAAATAATAAAAATCGTGTGTTGATCGTACCGGTCCAAGATTTCTTTACTTTTGTCATACTTGCACCAGGAATACACACACACACACACAAAAACTGAGTGGATTTGAGGAGTTTAAATGGGTGCAATAAAAAAAGTAACAAAAGGGTCCCTCGTGGGTCATTTTGACCCACATAGGAATGAATGGAATTTACGAGAAAGCTGCATTTTTTTATGTAAAAAAAAAATGTTCTTAAAAAAAATATCCAGAATAAAAGGTAAATATAATAACAATCACCCAAAAATAATAGAAAAACCTACATAAATATTTAGAAATAAATTATAAAAATGGAATCTAAGATTTCTGGCCCTCAGGTCATTTTGACCCAGGAAGGACATTTCTGTTATGGGTTCGGGAGAGACGGATGAGTAAACATGTTTATTTATATTTTCTTAACATTATGGCAGTCAAGCAGATTTAACCTCTCCCTTCACCCCTCCATTTCAGGGTCCGGGGTGATGAAGGTGTGGAAAATGTGGCCATTGCAGAAACCATGTTTCGTGTGAAAGGGACTGGAAGAGGAAGCTTCATTGCTGGGAAAAGCGTACATAATCAGAAGTAATAAACAAGTTAGGATGTCACACTATCGTGTAATTTATAATTTTTAATCGATACATTTTGTATTCTCTAGAATTGAACGCCTGTAGCGAGACATCTGGGTCAGCGTAACACAGCTGTATTACGAAATACTTCACAGCCTTGAGGAAGATGGCTTGTTGGACTTGTCAGATTCCCTTCATGTGTTTTGTGCACATTATGTCTTCCTCCCACGTCTGAAGCGTGACCTCCACAGTTTTTCTGAAGGCTGGGACAATCATCCATTACGGTCTGAAAATGGGCTCACCCCTAACCAGATGTGGATAATGGGACACATGCACAACTCATCTGGAGACAATGAAGAGAGTTTTCAGGTTTGTTTTTTTAATTGATTTTCTATGCCTTCAAGTTATACTGTCAAATTGTGCTTTTGCATGATGCGTGAAGTAATTCTTTTAAAAATTTCATTTAAGAATTTGGAACTGTTTGGAACAGACTGGGAGATGTTTGATAGTGTGACAGAAGATGATGTTGGAGTTCATGTTCCAGAAATTGAGTGCCCACTCACTCCTGCTCTGATGGAAACAGTAAAATTCATCTTTAATCCTCTTGCAACATCTGACTGTTATGGCAGAGATATTTATACATCTTTGGTTCAATATTTTGAAAGTCTTTAAAATACACAAACAACTGTGTGAGACCATTGTAAACATTTATTTTGCAAATTGTGTATATATTTTGAAAACTGTAACAAAGCAGCATAATGAATGAATTATGAAAACTAATTTGTAAATAAATTCAGAACAGTTAATGATTTTGAGTTGTTTCTTTAACATGAAAATTTCAACAAATACTGTCAAAGGAACAGTTTTACTTATGCCAATAAGCAGTGATTCAAAGAGAAGCTGAAAGTTGCTGTTTCAACATGCTTTCCCCACCAAATACATTTAAACATTGTCAAATGACTCCCCATATTTCATAGCTATTTCCATTATGTTTTTAAATTCATTGAGTGTTTTCAGGTGAGCTGTAGGAAACGTAATTGTGCGAGTACATGCGCTTACAGTTGGAAAACACACAGTGTGTTTTTTGTCACAGTCGTGATTGAACTTCACAGTGATGTTGACATCCTTCTGGTCACTGGGGAGAATAGGCTTATGTCTCTGGCCTGTCATCCACTGCATAACTTTACCTGCAGTCATTTGTTCAGCTTCACCGTCTTAAAAACAGGGAGGGAGGGAGGGAGGGAGGCTTAAAGTTCTGTTAATCTTGTTTTCATTCCACTAAGTATGTTGTGCTATTATGATAATACATACCACAATCCTCAACTTCCTGTAGGAAATCCTGGAAAAAGTTCATTACATTGACTTATTTGGTGTATTTCACAGAACCTTTGTCACTAAAGACAGTGTGGCAATTCTCTAGAATGAAGCCTGCATCCACCTTAAAGGGGGGGTACAATGGTGTTTCATGTATTCAGAGTTGTTTACAGTGTTAAAGAGATGGATTCTCATGCTTAACATGGCCAAAGTTTTTTAAAAATATTTTGGACGAATAACGGAGAATTTCTGTGCCGAAAATCTTACTTCCGGGTTGGAACAAGTTTCGGCTGTTTTTTTTTTCGACCGTGGATCTAATGACGTAGACCAGAGTGGAACTCCTTATATGAGCATTTCTCCCGGAAAAGCTCGCCCGCGCACACATCGACCAGAGGAGAGCGAGACCGCGCACATCAACGCGCTTCAACAGGAAATCATCGGCAGCGCTGCATAGTGTCTCCAAAGTGTGTTTTTGGATGTGAGGGAAAGCTTACCATGTTCAGCTTCCCAAAGAACCCAGCGTTAGGAACAGTGGATGCAGATTGTTTTTCCGGGGCAAAAACGAGTTGTGTAGACTGTTTGTTCCCTGCATTTCGACGATAAATGTTTTATAAACAAAGCCCAGATCGACGGATTCTCTCTATGGCTCTGGCTCCGCCCACACGGCCCGCCTCCAGACGCTCGTTTTTTTCCGGAAAGACTCGGTACAGCCTATCTTTCTTTTATAAATATAAAAAAACTAAATACTTTTTGGAGATATGAAGGATGCAATACTACTCTATAGGTACTCAAGATTAACAGGAGATTGAGTGAAAATGAGCATTTCATCCCCCCTTTAAATAAAAGAGATATCACCGGGGTGGTGATGGCGCAGTGGATAAGACACAAGCCTTTGGTGTGAGAGACCCGGGTTTGAATCCACTGTGAGACACCAATGTGTCCCTGAGCAAGACACTTAACCCCTAGTTGCTCCAGAGGCGTGCGACCTCTGACATGTATAGCAATTGTAAGTCGCTTTGGATAAAAGCGTCAGCTAAATGAATAAATGTAAATGTAAAAAAAATGTAAATGTGTTAGCATTTCTATATGCCTGTCACATTTAAAGGGATAGTTCACTTTGAAATTAAATTTTGGTATGTTTTAGCTTACCTCAAGGGCATCCAAGATGTAGGTGTCTTTGTTTCCGCAGTAGTTTCAATTTTGATATTTTTAGGTCAAACCGTTCTTGTCTGTCAGTCATATAATGCAGGTCTATGGTCACTATCTGAAAGAGCATGCAGAGAGAAGTCCAAGTTAAACAATTTCCCATCGTAAGTACACATTGATGGCCTAAGACACGAAACGAGCGGTTTGTGTGAGAAAACGAACAGTAATATATTTTTTACCTCTTGTACACAACCACGTCCAAGTGATCTGAGGGTGCGCGCGCTTCCTGGTGTGTGACGTGTGCGCGCGTTCTGGCTTAGTCTGCGCAAGCGCCGGAAAGTGTACAAGAGGTAAAAACAATATAAATACTGTTCGTTTTGTCACACAAACCGATCGTTTCGTGTCTTAGGCCATCAATGTGTACTTACGATGGGGAATTGTTTTAATTTGGACTTTGTGCATGCTCTTTGAGACAGTGACCATAGACCTGCATTATATGACTGACAGACAAGAACGGTTTGACCTAAAAATATCAAAATTGAAACTACTGCGGAAACAAAGACACCTACATCTTGGATGCCCTTGAGGTAAGCTAAAACATACCAAAATTTAATTTCAAAGTGAACTATCCCTTTAACATGTCCTCATTATGAAAACACCATAAGCAATGGTTTACCCTGTCATCTTTTTCCCCCTGGGATAAACAGTGGTAGACATAAGTCTGGATGCATTTCCATGACTTTCTGGAGATCGTAGAGCTGCAGGCCTTTTCTCAGCTGATCAAGCATTGGAACAACTCTCATAGTGGAGTGTAAAACAATGGCTCTAGAGGCAATGTAATGGTTTTATCAAATGTTTAAAACACTGCAATATTAAAAAAATATACAGTAACTCAATTTTAACTCATATTTGACTATATGATAAGTGTGATGCTTTTTGTTATTTACTATACTACATTTCATAAGATTACAAATGCAGGTAAAATTAAACTTTTTGTACTCCGAGGAGAATAAAAAGTATAGTGCACCTGATTATGTTGCTTTTCATGTCGGCAGACACTTTTCCAGTGTATCCACAGCTTAAAATGTCATCTGTAAGCTCACTCATGTCATCTGTTGAGTTAACCTAAATACAGAGAAATAGAATACAGTCTTATTGGCATCCCTTATTTACTTTTAAGAGTTAAACATTACTATATATTACTTACATTTCAGGTTACTATTTTACCTTCTCGATGAGCAGGGAGAATTCCAAATCTGTGACATCACTGGTAGTCACCTGTATACTGTCATAATCTCCAGAGCAAAGATATTGGAAACACCACGCACGCAAAAAAAACAGCGGTGTTCCTCCTTGTGCTAGACTGACAGTCATAATTTCTCCTGCACTTCTAATACCATACCACAGTGGATAAAACAAAACCTTGAATCAACCAAAAAGGTTTATTGAAACATGTTGAAAAATGTTAACTGATCAAATCTTGCACCTGAAGTAGTTACGATCCAAGCTGTTGAGACAATAGACTGGATTTTTCCCTTTTTAGCGCAATTTTCCACCGGACAAAATTGCGATTGTTAACTCATGATTTCTGTTCTGTCTGTGCGCACCAATCTTGCACTTCTATCTACTCCTGCGTTCACACTGCAGGGCTTAATGCTCAATTCCGATTTTTTGAAAAAATTCGATTTTTTTGCAAGGCCGTTCACATTTCTAATTAAATGCGACCTTTTGTGATCTCCTGTGTGAACGTGAAATGACCCAGAAGTGACCCGCATGCGCAGAAGAGTACTCAACGGTCAACGACGTCACTTGTTGTTTGCGGAAGTAGCTAAACTTCAACTAACTGTGATTCTCTCTCTCACACACACACACACACGAGCGCGCGCAGCGACCGTTACACAAGAGCCAGACAGCAGCCGCTGACCTATCTAATATCAGCACAAATAAGTTAACATAACGTTAGTCATATATAATGATGGTGGCCGTGGGCTTTTATTTATTTTTTTAATTAACGGGCTCGTCGAGGTCGACCCGTTCGGCAGATTTACCTCAGCTCGATGAATATGCAGTCCGTTTTCAAACCGACGACTACTTCAACGCAGAATTATGACGTTTTTCGCGTATCAATGACGTGCGGGTCGGATACATGCGACCTGGCCGTTCAGACTGAAGTCGCATTTCAAAAGATCGGATACGTATCGGATTTGGGACCACATACCCAAGGCCTCGTTTACACTGCAGGTCTTGATGCCCAATTCTGATTTGTTGCCTATATCCGATTTTTTTGACTGTCTGTTTACACGTTCTTTAAATTGTGACCCATATCCGATTCATGTGTTTACACTTGCCATAGGCTACTATCTGAAACATATCGCGCATGCTTAAAGGGTTAAATTCTCTTGCACAAATAGACGAACACAAAATATGTTTCATGCTCTGCGATATGCAAAGTTGCCAAACACCACTTTTGAATAAGAAACTATGTCTATAAAACTCGTTAAAACTCCACGAATCACAAGCGTGTCGGTGAGAACACTCGTTAAAACAACATACACACCCGGACTTGACTGCACATCACATATTTGACATTATTGATACTGCTTTCATTCGTAATGCAACGGACCGATCTACGGCACATAAATTAAGGGCTGTTCACTGTTATGCAATAAAGAGCCTGCACAGCGACAAGAAATAGAAATGAACACAAAAAAACTGCCTAGAGCCTGTACTTACACAACACAGGAGTAGAGAAGCTGTGAACAATTTTTTTTTTTTTTTGAGCGGCTGCGGACAAATACTTTCTATGCACACACAATATTACATCACAATCTGCGCGTATGTTTTAAAAATATAATTGAACATGTAAATAGTCCTAGCACTTTTTAAATTTAAATAGCCCACTTAAAGCGTTTATTACAAATAAATTACTAATTGCTTGAAATGAATAAATGTAAATGAACAAACATTTTCGTTAAATTTACAATCATGTGAAAACACTTCCCGTGCCCCTCTCCACATTCCTCTCCTATGATGACAACGTTTCGTCGGGCCATCCGTCCCTCTGCAGATGTGCGTCGGGGTTTCTCTCGTCATTAAACGGCGGAGACGTTGCCTAATGCCTCAGAAAATCCGATCTGCCTGTTTACATGACAGTCGCATTGGCACATATCCGATTTATTTCCACATATGAATGAGGTCTGAAACCGATCTGGAAATATCCGAATGCATGCGTTTTTTTCCTGTTTACACTGTCAAAGAACACATCCGATCTGTGTCACATGTGAGCAAAAAATCGGAATTGGGTCACATTTCACTGGCAGTGTAAACAGGGCCCAAGTGGCCTGGGTCGCATTTGAAAAGATCGGATCTGTGTCGTTCAGACTGTCATGAAAAGATCAGATACAGGTCGCATAGGGGCAAAAATATCGGAATTGGGTCGTTTCAGCCTGCAGTGTGAACGTAGCCTAGAGACTTCGGGTTTTCGGCATTATGTTAAGGAAGGTCTAATCTCGGGAACGCCAAAAAAAAAAAAAAAAAAAAAAAAAAATCCAGGAAAAGATTTACTATCTCTTAGTGTTGTGATCCCATGACGTGAGGAAATTGCGCTAAAACACTCACCGAGTTTTTATTACTTGTTTATCTACACCAGCGATAAAAAAGTCTTGTTTCAATCTCTGCAATCATTTCTAGACAACAAATACAACCGGTTTAAAATCTGATCTGACAAAATGTCTGCTTTAAAATATAAACCATACATTTTATAATAAACTAAATTAATTATACCTGTTAAGAACTCCTTGCTAAGAGCACCAGAGTCAACCCCTGCTTCGCCAAAAAAGGTAACCTTTAGTCTGTCTTTTGGTGATGATTTCTTTTGGCGCTGCCACTGCTGCATTCCTCTGTTGTAGATGTCATTCCGAGAAATGCAGATGGAAAAGGTGTTGTTTTGATCAACTTTACTGCCGATCTAATTCAGAATCTCCCCAGAACTTTGTAATAGAAATAAACAGAAACGAAACATGAAATGTACCAGCAAAGCAAAACAAACACTTTCTTAATATACCATTTTTACCTTTGAAGTGTATTTATTGGGTCACTGAAGTTATCATCATATTCTGCAGTTCCGCACACAAACAAAAACAAAAATTAAATGCTTTAATATTTTTTTAAACACATAAATAGATAAATATCCTTTTCACCTTCTCTGTCCTGACTTCATTTATATTTGAAGCACAGCTTTCGATATCTGGTAACTTTTCCAATTCCTGAAAACGTAAAAATCACATAAAAATTGTGTTTTCAGAGCTTATGAAATATAAACAAAAGATCAGTATAATTTTTTTTTTTTAAAAACACGCCTCTTTCCAAGTGTCAATAGAAGTTGAATTATCTTCTTGTGGGGAGTCTGGGGACTTCTCCATCGACTGGAAATAAAACAGAAACTCATCAACCTTGTTTTTAGAGCTCACTGATGACTAAAATAAACACCTTAAACTTACATCATCACTTGAGATACACAGATCCACATGTTCCATCTTGCAGTGTTTTATGTGTACTGGAAGGCACTGAAGGGGAACTATTTTGCTGCAGAGTTTACACTGGGCTTTGGGCATTTTTTCAAATTTCCTTGCATCAGGTGGTAATGGAGTTGTGTCAATTTGCTCTTGCAGAGGAACTACATACATTGTCAAGTCAAGTCAAGTCATCTTCATTTATATAGCGCTTTTAACAATGTAGATTGTTTCAAAGCAGCTTTACAGAGATAAACGTATAATTTATGGTAACAGAGATTGTTTTGGCTTTATAGCGGTTCTTTAGTAAAGTTTTTTTCCAGCTAAGGTTAGTTATGATTGATTCGCTTCCGTTGCAACAATCATTTGTTATTAAATTAGGGGCCGCCAAGACGACACAATTCTCTCTACATAGACTTTAAACACGAACCTGTGAGAAACGCTGATGGCGTTCACATGCGCATTAACAATTGGTTCTATAGTTATGTGCGTTTTAATATATGTGCGCAGGTTTGTAATTCCCTACAAACCAAGCCTAAACAAAGTACTGGTGTTTCCTTATTTTTGATACAGAATTTTATTTTATTTTATCAATTCGGGGTAGATACGCGAATTGAGTTTCCCAACAACGCTTTATCTGTAGAGTGGTAAAGGGATCCTCCATAGGGAGAGACTATTGGCACTTCAGCACTGCGTTGTCATCGGGTCCAGGCGCCGGTCCTTCATCAGATCTGGATATGGCCTGGATCCGGCAGGCTGCGGGAAAACCTCGGGATAAACAAAGACACTAAAATTAGCGTAGATGACATTCTTCTTATGATGTAACGAGTACATCAGGATTTATGGGAAGTGTTCCCGGTTCCAGCTGACCTAATCTATGCAGCCTAATATTGAATTATAGAAGTCTATAATGTATTACAGTATGTGAAAGCTAGGTCAAAGAGATGTGTTTTTAGTCTAGCTTTGAACTGACAGAGTGTGTCTGCTTCCCGGACAATGGTAGGAAGGCTGTTCCAAAGTTTTGGTGCTAAATAGGAGAAGGATCTACCGCCAGCAGTCGATTTTGATATTCTAGGTATTATCAACTGGCCGGAATTTTGAGATAGCAATAGACGTGAAGGACTATAATGCGTTAAGAGCTCGCTCAAGTACTGCGGAGCTAAACCATTTAGTGCTTCGTGATCAGCAATATTTTAAAATTGATGCGATGTTTAATAGGCAGCCAGTGCAGTTTTGACAGAACCGGGCTAATATGGTCATACTTCCTGGTTCTGGTAAGAACTCGAGCTGCTGCGTTTTGAACTAGCTGTAGTTTGTTTATTAAGCATGCAGGGCAACCACCCAGTAGAGCATTACAATAATCTAGCCTTGAGGTCATGAACGCATGAACTAATTGTTCCGCATTTGTCAATGAGAGCATATGACGTAATTAAGATATTTAAGATGGAAAAATGCAGTTTTACAGATACTAGACACGTGACTTTCAAATGAAAGATTGGTATCAAAGAGCACACCCAGGTTCCTAACCGACGACGAAGACTTAACAGAGCAGCCATCAAGTGTTAGACTGTATTCTAGGTTATTATGTGAGGAAGTTTTTTGTCCAATAATTAGAAACTCTGTTTTTTCAGAATTTAGAAGTAGGAAATTACGAGTCATCCAATTTTTTATATCCGCTATGCATTCCGATAATTTTGTGAATTGGTAAGTTTCGTTAGGTTTTGAAGAAATATAGAGCTGAGTATCGTCGGCATAACAGTGAAAGCTAATGCCATGTTTCCTAATGATATCTCCTAATGGTAGCATGTACAGAGTGAACAGCAGCGGTCCTAGTACTGAGCCTTGTGGTATGCCATACTGAACTTGTGATCGATGAGACATCTCTTCATTTACTCCTACAAACTGATAACGGTCAGATAAGTATGATGTAAACCATGCTAGTGCAATTCCACTAATGCCAACATAATTTTCGAGTCTATTTAAAAGAATGTTGTGGTCGATAGTATCAAATGCAGCACTAAGATCGAGTAACACTAATAGAGAGACACAACCACGATCGGATGATAAGAGCAAATCATTTGTGACTCTAACGAGAGCAGTCTCAGTACTATGGTACGGTCTAAATCCTGACTGAAAATCCTCACAGATATCATTTCTTTCAAGAAAGGAACACAGTTGTGAAGATACTGCTTTTTCTAGTATCTTTGACAGAAAAGGTAGATTCGAGATCGGCCTGTAACTGACTAATTTTGTAGGATCAAGTTGCGTTTTTTTAACAAGCAGTTTAATCATAGCCAGCTTAAAGGTTTTTGGTACGTATCCTAGAGACAAAGATGAATTAATGATATTAAGAAGAGGATCTATGACCTCTGGAATTATTTCTTTCAGTAGCTTAGTCGGTATAGGGTCTAACATACATGTTGTAGATTTAGATGATTTAACGAGTTTAGTAAATTCTTCCTCTTCTATAGCAACGAACGAATCAAATATTTCCTCCGGGAGACTACAATGCACTGCCTGATGCGATACTGTAGTAGACGGTTGCATAGTTATAATTTTCTCCCTGATATTATCAATCTTATAAGTGAAGAAGTTCATAAAGTCATTACTGCTGTGTTGCTTGGAAACTTCGGTGCTCGAAGCTTTCTTTTTCGTTAGTTTAGCCACCGTTTCAAATAAATACCTAGGATTATGTTTATTTTCTTCTAATAGGTTTGAAAAATAAGCAGATCTAGCAGCTTTTAAGGCCTCTCTGTAAGCAATCGAGCTCTCTTTCCATGAAATGCGAAATACCTCTAGTTTTGTTTTCTTCCAGTTGCGCTCCATTTTTCTGGCTGCTCTCTTAAGGGCCCGAGTGTGCTCGTTGTACCACGGCGTTGGACTATTTTCTTTAATCTTCTTTAAGCGCAATGGAGCAACTGTGTCTAAAGTGCTGGAAAAGAGAGAGTTAAAAGTTTCTGTTGCAATATCGAGTTCTTCTAAGCTATCCGGGATGCTAAGATGATGAAACTGATCAGGAAGATTATTAATAAAGCAATCTTTAGTGGCAGAAGTGATAGGTCTAACATATTTGAAACACGGAGTCGGCTTTGCAGCCTTGGCTAAATTAAGTTTACACGAGACTAGATAATGATCTGAGATGTCATTGCTCTGCTGCAGAATTTCAATGGCATCAACATCTATTCTGTGTGATAATATTAGATCTAGAGTATGATTACGACGATGAGTAGGTCCTGACACGTGTTGTCTAACTCCAATTGAGTTTACAATGTCTTTAAATGCCAATCCCAATGCATCTTTTTCATTATCGATGTGTATATTAAAATCACCAACAATTAGGACTTTATCTGCAGTCAATATTAATTCTGATAGAAAGTCCGCAAATTCTTTGATAAAGTCTGTATGGTGCCCTGGTGGCCTGTATACAGTAGCCAGCATAAATCTCAAGCGTGATTTATCGTTTATACTATATATTTTTACATTAAGCACCAATGCTTCAAAATAATTATATTTAAAACTTGATTTCTTAGTGGTTTTGAAAATATTACTATAAATTACAGCAACACCACCCCCTTTGCATTTCAGACGAGGCTCATGTTTATAACAGTAATCTTGCGGGGTGGACTCATTTAAAGTAATGTAATCGTTTGGTTTTAGCCAGGTTTCTGTCAAACACAGCACATCTAGGTTATTATCTGAAATCATATCATTAACAATGAGTGCTTTTGAAGTAAGCGATCGAATATTCAGCAACCTAAGCTTTAGCATTTGCTCATCTGTATTATAGCTGTTTTTTATTTGTTGAACATCAATTAAAATTTTAACCTTAGATGGGTTTAAACGTTTTTTTGGATTTCCAAGTTCGGGGAACAGACACAGTCTCTATATGATTATAGCTAGGTGAAAGAGGCTCTATGTGATGGGATTTATCTGACCTTGGTGACGTGAGGCCGCTAGCAGACAGTCGGTTAAGCCAGTCTGTCTGCTTCCTGACCTGAGGCCAGGAGGGATGGATACCATCTCTTTTCAACAGGTCAGGTTTGCCCCAAAAACTTTTCCAATTGTCTATGAATTCTATATTATTTTGCGGACACCACTTAGACAGCCAACCGTTAAGCGAACACAATCTACTAACTATCTCATCACTCCTGCGAACAGGAAGGGGGCCAGAGCAAATTACAGTCCTTGACATCGTACTTGCGAGTTCACACACCTCTTTAATATTCATTTTGGTGATCTCCGACTGGCGGAGTCGAACATCATTAGTGCCGACATGAATAATGATCTTAGAGAATTTACGATTAGCATTAGCCAGCACTTTTAAATTTGCTTTGATGTCAGGCGCTCTGGCTCCCGGCAAACATGTGACTATGGTGTCTGGTGTCTCTATTTTCACGTTCCGTGTAATAGAATCGCCAATAACTAGGGCACAATCATTCTCAGTGGGTGTTTCACTGAGCGGGGCAAATCGATTTGTTATGGTAATCGGAATGGAAGAGTGGTTTTTTTGATCCGCGACTAGAACGATCCCTCACTGTCACCCATTTGCCTGGCTGCGCAGGCTCTACTTCAGCCGGAACCGACTCATGTAAAGAGTTCACTATGCTAGGCGCATCCAAAGCAGTATTTAAATCTCTAGCACTCTTACTATCCTCAATTAAAGTTTGGATGCGTGTCTCTAATTCTGAAATCTTCTCCGTCAACCTAACTGTCTCCTTGCATTTATCACATATAAATCCTATATTGCAGAGAAGGCTATGCTAAACATGTGACATGAAGTGCAAGTGACAATAACAGGACAAGACAATACTCACCATGTTTGTTGACTGATTCTTACTCACCTGAGCTTTTTATGAATTCAAAGGCGCGGGCGCGCGAGAGAAAAATAAATAAATAAAAATAGCTGAGCGCATGGGTGGCGCGTTAACAGGCTAGCGAATTACTAGCGTGTTGTGCTAGTAGTAACGGAAGCTAGCGATGTCAGGTTAACCTGAGATGTTGGGTAAGCTGTATTTTAGAAGTATAAACAACTAGAAATTGTAGTAAATGATGGTTCAACACAAAGAAATATGAGGCTTAAACAGAGCTTACAGCCTGAAGCAAACACACTCACAGCAGTCAGCGAGGCAGACAGGAGCAATCGATCAGGCAGACAGCCAGGAGCAATCAACCAAAGAATAGTAGGTCACCTTTTTCTGGAGCTTTTTTCCAAAGGCCTCAGCAGAAGTTTGGTTCTGGAGGACCTAAAGCACCAGTTAATGTTAATACCTGTCGCTACTGTTTAGTTGAAGGACATTGGAAGAAAGATTGTCCTCTACTTAAATCAAAAAAGTCAGGTCAAGTTAAATCTGCTATGATGGTAGCTCCTGTTACAGCCTCTGACCACCAGGTTGAGTCTTTTCAGCCACTAGTTGAGTTTGGTTCTCAGTCTTCCCACTGTGATTTTTCAGCCTTTATTTCAGATGGTATAGTTTCCCTGGTAGATGGCAACCAAAATGTTCCAGTTAAAATCTTAAGAGACACTTGAGCTTTAGATTCTTTTATTCTGGAATCTGTTTTGCCGTTCTCTAAGGGGTCTGATACTGGCAGTTGTGTAATGGTACATGGTATGGGTTTAGTTCCATTCTCTTCTCCTTTACATGAAGTTACCCTAAAATGTGGTCTGGTAGAGGGTGATGTAGCTGTTGGGGTTAGACCCCAGTTGCCAGTAGAGGGAGTCCACATGATTTTGGGGAATGACTTGGCCGGTAGTAAGGTGTGGGCAGATGGCAAATTAAACATCTTTAAGAAGCAACCTTCAGTGCCCCGTGAATGTGTATCTCCAGATTGCAGCAGTGTGTCTCCTGAGGTGTTTCCAGTTTGTGCTGTTACTTGCTCTATCTCGTAAGGAAGTTGATAGTAAGCCAGAAAGTCTTGAGTTGCCAGTTAAACTACAGACAGAACAGTTGACTAGTTCTAGAGATTCATTGGTGGCTGAGCAAAAGGCCGATACTACTTTGGCTGATCTGTTTGATAAAGTTGTTCCTGATTCAGTGGTGAGGAATAGTGCTCAGTGTTATTTTCTTCTTGATGGGCTGTTGGTCAGGAAATGGATTCCACACTGTGGTCAGGGTTTAGGAGAACCAATGTTTCAAATAGTTGTACCTACTACTTTGCGAAATAAAGTGTTGCAAACTTCACATGATGATGTGGCAGGTCATATGGGTGTTCGTAAAACTTATGATCGCATACTCCGTTATTTTTTCTGGCCACGTTTAAAGCGGGATGTAGCTCAGATTATTAAAACTTGTCATACGTGTCAGCGCACAAGCAAGCCAAACTAGGTTGTAAAGCCAGCACCTTTATATCCAATACCAGCCATAGGGCAACCTTTTGAGCATCTTATTATCGATTGTGTTGGGCCTTTACCACGGTCCAAGTCAAGTCATAGCTACTTATTAACTGTTATGTGTCAAGCAACTAGATATCCGGAAGCTTTATCTTTGCGTACTATAACTTCTAAATCAGTAGTTAAAGCATTAACTCAATTTATTTCAACATTTGGGATTCCAAAAATCATCCAGTCAGATCAGGGGTCTACCTTTACCTCACATTTATTTGCTCAGGTTCTCAAACAGCTTAAAGCTAAACACAACAAATCTACTGCGTTCCATGCCCAGAGTCAGGGAGCTTTGGAACGTTTTCATCAAACGTTGTAATCCTTGCTTCGTGCATACTGTACAGAACTGTCTGCAGATTGGGAGGAGGGGTTACCTTGGCTGCTACTAGCTGCTCGTTAGGCAGTACAGGAAAGCACAGGGTTCAGCCCAAATGACTTAGTGTTTGGTCATAAAGTGCGTGGGCCTTTAGCAGTGCTGCAGGATGGTTGTTTCCTGAGGAACCACCTCGGAGCCTTATTGACCATGTAAATGGTTTTAGGCTGAAGTTGTACAGGGCTGGTGAACTGGCGAAAGAAAAACTAGAATGTTCTCAAAAGAAAATGAAACAGAGATATGACAGACAGACTGAGCTGCGTGAGTTTAGTCCCGGTGATCGTGTACTCGCTCTTTTACCTCTTGTATGTTCACCTTTTCAGGCAAAATACTGTGGTCCTTTTACTGTGTTGTCAGATTTGAACTATCTTATTGAAACCCCTGGTCATAGGAAGTCCTCTAAATTGTGTCATGTGAACCTGTTAAGATGTTATCATTCCCATGATCTAAGCAAGGTTGAAGGCACTCCAGCAGTGAGGCCAGCCTTGACTGTTGCTCCAGTCACTGAATCTTGTGGCTTTAACTTTGTGGAGGGGGGTGAAGAGGAGGTAGTTATGGTTTCGGATGAGGTTTTGCAGGGTCGGCTGAAAAACTCCCAGACTTTTCAAAACCTTGGGGTTTTGGTAAATCATTTAGACTCAGAGAAACGTGACGAATTGGTAACTCTTATTAGAAACTACCCTGTTCTGTTTTCTGACACCACATTGCAAACCCACTTAATTAACCATGATATAGACATCGGAGATGCTAAGCCTATCAAACAGAGATTTTATCGTGTATCTGAGGAGAAGAGACTGAAATTGGAAACAGAGGTACAGTATATGTTGGACAATGGTATTGCTGAGCCATGTTGTTCAAATTGGGCTTCACCCTGTCTTCTGGTCAAAAAATCTGATTCCACTTTCAGACCCTGCACTGATTATAGAAAAGTAAATAATGTTACTAAAGCAGACCTTTACCCTCTTCCTAGGATGGAGGACTGTATTGATCAAGTTGGGTCAGCAAAGTATGTTAGCAAATTTGATCTTTTAAAGGGATATTGGCAAGTACCCCTTACCAAAAGAGCTTGTGAGATTGCTGCCTTTGTAACTCCATCTGGTTTGTTCTCTTATACAGTTATGCCTTTTGGCTTGCGGAATGCTCCAGCCACCTTCCAGAGGCTGATGAATCGGATGGTCTCTGGTCTGGAAGGGTGTGCCATGTATTTGGACGACGTGGTCGTCTACTCGGACTCCTGGGAGGAGCATGTCCAGAGGGTGCAAGCCCTGTTTGAAAGACTGGTGTGGGCCAGGTTAACTATCAATTTGGCAAAGTGTGAGTTTGCCAAAGCTACAGTCACATACCTAGGCAAAGTTGTTGGTCAGGGTTTTGTTTGTCCTGTGGAAGCCAAGGTTCAGGCTGTGAAGCAGTTTCCACAGCCCTCCACAAAGAAAGAACTGATGCGCTTTCTGGGAATGGCGGGGTACTACAGTGCGTTTTGTAAAAAACTTTTCGGTAGTAGTGTCCCCACTGACCAATCTGTTGAAGGCCAAGGCTGAATTTATCTGGTCCACCCAGTGTCAAGAGGCATTTGATGCAGTTAAGGCTCTTTTGTGTTTGGCACCCGTGTTGGCAGCACCAAATTTTGGGAAACCTTTCAAATTGCAGGTAGACACCAGTCAAATCGGTGCTGGGGCTGTGCTTCTCCAGGAAAATTATGACAATGTTGAGTGTCCAGTCAGTTTCTTCTCCCGGAAATTTAATAAGTATCAGCAAAACTATTCTGTAATTGAAAAGGAGGCTCTAGGGCTAATTTGGGCTCTACAGCATTTCGAGGTCTATGTTGGTTCCATTTTGACCCCTTTAACTGTGTTCACTGACCACAACCCGCTCATTTTTCATAAATCCCTGCAAAATCCCAACCAGCGCTTGATGCGTTGGGCTTTGTTCTTGCAACCATTCAACCTTGATATTAGACACATTAGCGGTAAGGATAATATCATTGCTGATGCCCTGTCCCGTGCTCTTTTAACCTAGTTTGTATCTTCTCACTGTTGGCCCCTGCTGGCTCTCTGCGCCTCTTTCTCTTAAATTGCTCCCCAGGTACCAGGGCTGCTGAGTTTGAGGGATGGACGGTCAGCCAGGGGACACTGGGTGACTGCTAGGAGCTGGGACTGGTATTTATTTATTTATTGTTTTCATTTTGGGGAATTTTGGATTGTTTTAAATATGTTGGGCCAAATTTTGGGCTGAGGGTGGGACCCTCATTTTAAGGAGGGGGGTGTCACAGCCCCTCCTCTGCTTTGCAGGGGCGGTTCCTCCTGCAGGCAGAGGAGGGTCGTTAGTAATTGGAGCCACCTGGGCTCAGGATTTAAACTGCTTCAATAACCTCTCTCTCTCTCTGCTCCTCCAGGTATGATCCTGTTTTGTTTGTTCCTTTGTAGTTATGACTTAGTTTTCACTCAGTCATGTACACACACAGATTCACGCATCCATGCATTTTACATACACCTTACATTATGACATTTCCACACCTCATTTCTTTTTCTTTGTTTAAAGTTAATAGTTTTGATTTACAATAAAGACAACCTTTTTGATTGGCCTATACTTCTTGTTTGTGTCCCCTCATTTTTGCCACAGGCCATGAGCCAGGCTGTGACAATTATGTGAGTGACTGGAAACTTCAGTTTCTTTTGGTGGTTCAACTAATAAGGTTTAAGTCAAGGTTGCAATGCTTAAAAATAATATAACTATACTTTGCAACTGCTTACATTTACATTTACATTTACATTTAAGACATTTAGCTTTTATTCAGAGTGACTGCAAAATTGTTAATGTGATCTAACATGTTGCAGATTTACATGTACATATTAATCTCTGAAATCATCACATATATTGTGGCACATAAGACTTGTTTATGAGTTTAAGTTTTGTTCAAAGTGATTATTTCAGTGTTGTTGAGGAGACAAAGACCAATAGCACTAAAACATTATTAGTTTAGCATGCATATATATATATATATATATATATATATATATATATATATATATATATATATATATATACACACACACACACACACACACATACTGTATCTCTTCCTCTTCCTCTCTCTCTCTCTCTCTCTCTCTCTCTCTCTCACACACACACACACACACACACACACACACATACAATACAGGAGATTGTATATTACTAGAGGTTATGAAATGAAAAGTGATTAAATGAACAGAAAATCTATTCACTTAAGTGGTAATTTCCAATAGGTAACTGAATAAACCCAAAACTAATCTCTCTCTCTCTCTCTCTCTCTCTCTCGCTCTCTCTCTCTCTCTCTCTCTCTCTCTCTCTCTCTCTCTATATATATATATATATATATATATATTCAAGTTCAAGTATTTTTATTGTCTTTTCTCTATATATATGGGAAGAAGTGAAACAGTGTCTCTGTAGCACCAGTAAAAAACAAACATATATTACAAGACAACATATAGCACACTTGAACAAAGACACATCTGACAATAACTAATAATTAAATACAATAATGAATAAACAGCAATGCTCTGGAAGTGTTAATCAAAAATATAGAATTAGTTTAGCATTCTAGTATTTACTAATGAAATGAGTTGTATTTAATTTATGTATGTTTTAAGCAATAATATTAATAATATAGTAATATTAAGCTAAAAATGTGTTTTAATATCACTATTCATAAGGATCCTATGATCACTGTATGATATCAGTCTTTAAATGCAAGATATTTAAAGTGTACCTAAAGTATACGTGTAATAGTTCCACTTTAGCACAATCAAATAAACTTAAGTATATATTGAGTTGAACTTCAGCACTATTTCTGGATAACTAAAGTACACCAAGTACAAAATTAGTTGTTTCTAGTTTAGCAGACTTTAAGTATACCAATTTAGTATACTAAAAGTACAATTGCTGGGTATTTATAATAAGTACATAAATATGTAAATGTATTTGTAGTATATTTAGCATAAAATAAATGTATTTAAATTTTTGTATATTTATTTATCACTAGGTGTCACGTCAACGGGTGGATGAAGAAGACGAAGGCAGAACACGGAGATACAAGTAATAACAAAGGTTTAATTCTCACATTAGATTCTAAACAGGCGAATACACGAAACAGAGTGCTGGTGTACAAATACTCAGACACAAACAATAACCGGCAGTGAAACAGAAGGAACTAAATACACAGAGATAATGACATAACAGGTGCAGGAGATGATGATGGAACACAGGTGATGGTGATGATCATGACGATGTGCAGGTGAAGGTGATGATGACAGAGGATTCTGGGTAGTGAAGTGCTGACAGGACGATGACAGACGGTGAATGTGACACTAGGGAGATATGATGCAAAGAAAAATATACTTAATATTCTACATAGTTATTGTGATAGCCTATCTATTGGAATTTGCAGTTGTGAAACATCATAGCATAAACTTAGTTAATCATTAATAAACCTTTATTTGAGAGTAAGATAGTGCAGTTCTAATTACACTGCATGGAGCTAAACATTTACATTTACACTTACATATTTGGCACATGCTTTTATCTAAAGTGACTTACATTGCATTTCAAGGTACACATTTACATTCTTATCAGTTCTGTTAAGTCCTGATTGTCACGCTTCGGTTAAGTTAGTTTCATTTTCATAAACTTCTAGTTTCTTTTCAATTGTCACACGTGTCCCTTTGTTCTATTTTCCCGCCACTCGTACTGTCATTATGAGTTCTGTGTTTCAACTGTGTTTGATTATCATCTCGTTTGTGTTTGCTTTATGAGTTGTACCCTCAGTCACTCTTTGTCTGGTCACCATCTATATTAGAGGTTGTATTGTGTGTCTGCCTGTTTGGGTTGCCTTCGAAGTGGATTATTAAAGACTTTTGAAACTTGATCATCTTTTTCTGGTTCTTCCTTCAACCTTGTGTGACACTGATATTATACTGATATCATGGAAATGTTACCTGATAATTCACACATGTGTCTGTGACATACATTAACTTTGTGCAGATAATGTTTCAGAGGGCAAAAGTGTTATTGACTCTCTTGAGATAAATCAAATTGAAATACCTTGAAAGTGAGCCACGATTTACTGACCCCTTAGTTTGGTTAATTATGACACCTTCTTACTGAGGTTTTGATCCCAAAAAAGTGGTCATATTAGCAGGATGCACATGAATCTTTTGGTCTGGTTCTCAAGGGAGCACCTGGAGATGTTGCTTGGTACTCAGACTTTACGTGGCACACTTATCCTACAAGCTGCCTAAATGTAAAATAACACTTCACTGTTTGTTCACTGTAGAAATTAAATATAGGTTCATCTTTGTTAATTTTATTAACATTAGTGACACAGACAACAGAAGGAATTTTAGGCTGCTGTCACTTTAAGACCGATTGAACTGACCGAATATACTGACACACTTTCTCAACTGTTCACTTATGACATAACCAAGAGAATACTTGCCAAGACGGGTATTTTTGGCAATATCATGTGCATGTGTCCGTTCAAGCGCAAGTAAATGCGAAAGAGGAATCAATTCAGTGTTCGAGCCCTGTCTGAAACGTGCCTCTCTCTTTCACTCTCTGCATGCTTCGGGTGTGTGAAGCTGTAAGCACAGATAACAGCACACGAGTCCCGATTCTCACCTCTTCTTCCATGTTTAAAATCGTTAGAATGTGTAAATTGGCAAGACAAAACACGTCCAAATGATAAACTTTCACTCTATGATGGTTAAACTTAGCATTTAATCATCATGATTGCTATCTTACCAGAGATGGAGAAAAGTCCTACTCCAGTAAGTAAACCTGTCCCCAAAAATGTTGGTACTCAAAAGCGCTTCCCTTCACGTTTTCTGCTGAGCATCGTTTATGCGCACGTTTATGCATTTGAATGTGTTATGCATAGGTCACACAGACCTATGAATTATGCATTTATGCGCATGCATTTTTCCATGCATGCGTCCCTGCGCACCAGTTATGTGCACCCCTGGATATTAGACTTGTTTGATATGAGAAAAATTTGCTCAGAAATGTGTCTGAGTGTGGTCCAACGTGCTCTGATGTCATTCTGTAATAATAATGTAAAGTAATAAATAATGTAATGTAAAGTGCAAATGTAATAATAATGGAATATTTTGATTTGTATTCATTAGGGGTGTAACGGTACATGTATTTGTCCCGAACTGTCACTGTACTGATGTCTCAGGTCGGTGCATGCAGTCAGACGACGAATACAGTCAGTCACAGGCGATCCACGCTACACTCCAGAAGGGGGCGCGCACAGCAGGAAAAAGAGCAGAAGAAGAAGAAGAAGAGACGATCACTAGCTGTATCACAATTCTGGGGCTGCATCCTTCGAAGGCCGCATTTGAAGGCCCACTGTGTGTTACCGCGGAGCGATGAAGGCTGTCCCAATTTGAAGGGTCTTTCAAATGCAGCCAACCTTCAGTGTTGCCAAGACTTGGGCTACTTTTAAGTTGTTGCTACGGGTAAAAAATTTTTTTATGCGGGTTGATTTCTACCCCCATTAGTACGATTTTGGCGCTCCAACACCCCCACACGTACAAATTCAGTGGAGAATTCGGCCGCTAGATGGAGAAAAACACATTGGGCTACTGCTGTTGCACAGACCTGGCAACCCGTCCTTCTTTCCCCAGGCCACGAAGGATAGAATGAGTCGATTCTTAGCAGCCTAGCCTATTATTGCCTGCCGGTGAAGACAGGATTCTTTTTTTTAAAGAAAATGGTGGGTGATACTTCTATGGCGGCCGAGGAATATGCTTGAATATAACAGGGAACACAGAACTCAAAGATCAAAGGAACAAAACCAGGGGAATCACAAAGGCAACCATTACACGCACAACAACTGACAAAGTAACAATTGAAACACAAGGGCTATAAATACACAGGGGCAAACAAGCTTAACTAGGAAGTGAAGAAACAAGATACACGGAGACTAATCAACATGAAAAACTACATAGGACTACAAGACTTAGCACAAGACAGGAAATGACAAAAGAACACACAAAACAAGTGGAACACAAGACAAGAATCATGACAGTTAGGTGGTCTGAGGCTAAACTTGTTCTAATATTTCGTTTTGTTTTAGGGAGGAAGGAGCAGACAGCTGAGTTTATTAAATTTAGGGCCGAAAATTTGTAATTATTTACCAGGGGAAAAAACTCCTGGAACTGTTTACAAAATAACTTGCATTTAAGATCAGAAAAACAACAATTAAAATTTTAATTAACAGTATTTAAAACAGATTGGGGAAAAAAAAATTCTGTAAAATTGTATTGAGCTGAGCAGGAAGACCCTGGTGGTGCTGCTGGACCGGGATAGGCTGCCACACACAATAGAGACCCTGGTAAGGCCTCTGCCAGCGGGACATCATCTGGGATTAGTGCATATTTCCATAATCCACTGCGTTGTCTACCAACAAGTTGGCTAGGCTGACTTAGTCGACGGCTGCCATGTCTTTAAGATGTTTTCAGAAAGAGGGAAGAATAAATGAAATTAACTGATCCTCAAAAATCAAACTTATTGAAAAAAAAAAAAATTGTCGCCTAGCAACTGTGACCACTGACGTTGATGAGTGGCAGTAACGTTTGAACTGGACTTTTAAAGTTATATTCAACTGCCTAAAACAAAACAGGGTAGAAAACCTATCTAAAAATGTTCACCTTGGTCTGTTTATGTACATAATAAAGAATAACTATATAAAATCGGATGTTGGTAACATATAAGTCAACATTTGAACCTTTATTGTATTTTTTCATTTGTATCATTAGATACATTAGATTATTCTAGTGAATTGAAACCCAATACTTTAATTTAAAAGTGTAATCTGGTAATTTGTCTGTCATCACTGGCGCGTAATGAATCCTGGGGTAGGCAAGGCCGTGAATGATCCATCTGTTGTATCCTTCATTTCACTGGAAAAGAAGGCAGCATTTGTTGGCTGTTTTTGAAGGAGTCTTCAAAGGAGCCTTTGAATTGGGACAGCCTTCGTTGCACCACGGTGATGCAATCGGCTATACCTTCCACTTTTACAAGTCTCAGTGCGTCCAGCGATACAGCCCCTGAATTGGGACACAGCTTATGTACCAACCCAAAACAAGAATGGCGAGTGTACACAAATAAAAACATAACCTTTACAGTTTCGAATGATGTCTGGCATTTGGCATTGAACCGATTTGTGTCGTGGAAGTCTCGCTACTGTCCAGTGATGAAATATTCATGTCCTGGAAATGGGAAGCCGCAGGTGCCTCTTCACTGGCTGTCTCCTCCTGAAAAGGGGAAGTAGGCTCTTTTTCTCCTTCACGCTCACCTTGATTTCTTAAATTATTTCATATTAAACTGCATCTGCCACTGTCACCACATTTTAATGAACTCTCATGCGCAAAGAAAACGAGAGTGTAGGCTACGCACAACATATTTAGTATTATTAACAATATGCAGTATTATTAGCAATGTGCAATGTGCATATATGCAGTATTATTAACAAATTAACAACGTTAATAAGTTTGAAAACATTGCATTTAACCGCACAGCCTTGGTCAGTCTATCAATTAGAGCAGGGTTCACCAATCTCGGTCCTGGAGGGCCGCTGTCCTACAGAGTTTAGCTCCAACCAGCTCCAACACACCTGTTTGAAAGTTTCTAGTATGCCTAGTGAGACCTTGATTAGCTGGTTCAGGTGTGCTTAATTGGGGTTGGAGCTAAACTCTGCAGGACAGCGAGATTGGTGAACCCTGAATTAGAGTAACATATCAACAATTACTTTAAAAAAATTTTTTTTTTAAGCAATCAGGAATCTGTGTTGCCGGATATGTAAATGTACCGAACTCGTATCAAACTGTGACCCCAAGACTCCGAATGTATCTAGTCACTTGATTTTTTCTATTTATCTCTTTAATCTAATTATACTTGTTCATTCGGATTTTAATGTCACTCAAGGTCTCAAGCCAGCCATGTACGTGGATCCAACAGTCACAAACTTGCAAGTATTGGTCACAAGTCATGTCATGTCAGGAAAATGAATCAGTGATGCAAACTCATTTAGGCTGTACAGCAGCTCTAAAAGAAAATACTGTCAGTGTTGATTCATTTCCATTGTAAAGATCATCAATTATTAAATTAGAATAAATTCAGAAAAATAAATAATGCTGAGTTTATGAAAGACACTGAGCATTACAGGCTGATCTGGCTACAGAATTGTGCTGAGCCTTTTGCAACAATTTATTTAAAAACCCAGACCAAGAAAACACATATTGTTAATGATGTGATTACAGATCATAACCTAGATTTGCTGTGTTTGACAGAAACCTTTGCTAAAACCAGACGATTACATTACTTTAAATGAGTATACTTAATTTAGCCAAGGCTGCAAAGCCAACTCCCTGTTACAAATATAGTAGAACTATCACTTCTACCACTAAAGATTGTTTCATAAATAATTTTCCCGATCAGTTTCATCTCCTCAGCATGTGGTGCACACGGACCATACCGGTTTCACACGGACAGGCACTTGTTAGTGTGGCATCGTGGGAAAAAAGTTCCCACAGCGTCTTGACGCATCTCAAAGATATGCTTTTGATCGACTTCCTTCAGCAGAAGCTAGCTTTCTTTGTTCTGGGTATGCTTTGTAGTTTTCTGGCCGGTCCATGACGTTCTGTCACTCCATTGGACTGATTTCACACATGCTTCACGATGCAGTCACGTAGAGACGCTCCCTGAAATTAGTGTCATGAAAACTGTTCTGAGACGCGCACTTATGACTGCACATGTGCATTGGCTGGTCCAGCCTAAAAAAAACAAAAATATTTTTTTTGTCATGATTTGAAACAGTTCTTTCATTAATCTTATCTTCATTTAATTGTAAGCCTGGTGAACAGCTTTTTAGAATTTGATAGGCGTTTCAAACATGGTCGCTGAGTGAAATGACTTGATTAAAGGGACTCTAGTAAAATGAATTGATGGAGGGGGTATACATTCTTTTGAGTCCGTTTCGGGATTCCAACAAGTCTGCATAATGTACAATTATTTGAACCTTTATTTATATGCTTCTATCTTGTTATTTAATTTGTTTTTTATTAATTTTGATGTCATCTATTATTTGCTATTCGGCTCCAGCTATTACTCCTACATAAGACAAGTGTCTTGGAAAATGCATGGATGGATATTTTCCATATTTTGGACCAGACAAATATTGTATTTTGAAAGTACACACAATGTAGTTATAGCAACAAATATATATATATATATATATATATATATATATATATATATATATATTGTCATGTATTGTCATGTCTTGTCATGTTATGTCTTGTTCTTGATCTTTCTCTCTACTCTCTAGTCTCCCTCTGCTGGGTTTTTGCCGTTACTGTTTCTTTCCCTTCTCCCTTCCTCCAGCTGTTCCTCATCTTCTCTGACTACAGCTGTTCCTCATCTTCTCTGACTACCTCGTTTACTCTCTTCCCACCTGTTCCCTCTCCCCTCTGATTAGGTCCCTATTTCTCTGTCTGTTTCTGCTTCTTTCTTTGTCGAATTCTCACTTGATTTTCTCATGCAAGAAGCAAACTACAGTCCTGTCTGTCTCTGTCCGAGTCCTGTCCTGTCCTGTCCTGTCCTGTCCTGTTGGCATCCGCCTGGTGAGCGCGATCTATACCATAGTAATCATCTTGATCTTTGTATTCTGTCCAGTTCATCTGATGCTGAAAGAGATCTGGTAACCACGGTTGTGATTTGAGCCTTGTCTACACTGAGAGACCCGCAGCCTGTCACCGCAATCACAGTCTTCTCTGCCTGCTGCCATAAGAGACTCTTTTGAACTTTTCTGATTTTTCTTTTTCTAAAGTATTTTTGTTTTGTTTTTTATCGCCCTCTCTGCGGGTTGCCTGTTTTGCCATTATCTCTCAAGAAGAGGATTTGTTTTTCTACTTCATTGCCACCCTGTGTTGCCACCCTGTGTTCTCATTAAAGACTCTATTTTTGTTAATCCGCTATTGGGTCCTCTCTTACCTGCATAACAGAAGAATCCGACCAAGAATGGACCCAGCGACTCCTAATCCAATCCAGTCTGCAGTCGAGATCCAGGGAGCGATGATCGGCCGGCACGAGGAAGAGTTGTCCGCCGCTCGACATGCCGTTGAGACCCTGGCTGCCCAAGTCTCTGATCTCACCAAACAGGTCCATCATCTTCACCTTGACCCACCGGTCGCTTCCAGGGCTCCCGAACCTCCCGAACCCAGAGTCAATAACCCCCCGTGCTACGCGGGTGAGCCCTCTGAATGCCGCTCGATTCTCACTCAGTGTGATGTGGTTTTTTCTCTCCAGCCCTCCACTTACTCCAAGAACAGAGCCCGTATTGCCTACGTTATATCTCTCCTCACCGGACGGGCCCGGGAATGGGGAACGGCGATCTGGGAGGCAGAGGCTGATTGTACTCACCAGTATCAGGACTTTAAGGAGGAAATTATACGAGTTTTTGATCGTTCTATTTTTGGAGAAGAGGCTTCCCGGGTCTTGTCTTCATTGTGTCAGGGTAAGCGATCCGTTACTGACTATTCAATTGAGTTTCGGACTCTCGCTGCCTCTTGCGACTGGAACCCGCCGGCCTTACTCGCCCGTTTTCTGGAGGGGCTCTGTGCTGAGGTAAAGGATGAGATCCTCTCTCGAGAAGTTCCTTCCAGTGTGGATTCCCTGATTGAACTCGCTATCCGCATTGAGAGACGGTTCGACCTTCGTCGCCGAGTTCGCGGAAAGGAGTCCGCCTTCTCTGTTACCTCCTTCTCCGCATCTCTACCGTCTTCCTCTGCCAGCTCGGACTCCGAGCCCATGCAGCTGGGGGGCATCCGCATTTCGGCTAAGGAAAAGGAGCGGAGAATCACCAACCGCCTCTGCCTGTATTGCGGTTTAGCTGCTCATTTTGTTTCCTCCTGCCCTGTAAAAGCCAGAGCTCACCAGTAAGAGGGGAGCTACTGGTGAGCGCGACTACTCTGGTCTCTCCTTCAAGGTCCAGCACTACTTTTTCTCGTCAGTAGGCTCGTAGGCTCGTCGGCTACTTGCAGCGCTTTGATAGACTCTGGGGCGGAGGGCTGTTTTATGGATGAGACCTGGGCTCGAGAACATGATGTTCCTCTCAAGGAATTAGAAGACCCCACGGCCCTGTTCGCTTTGGACGGTAGTTCTCTCCCCAGGATTCAGCGTGAAACGCTGCCTTTAACCCTCACTGTCTCTGGTAATCATAGCGAGACCATTTCTTTTTTAATTTTTCAGTCACCTTTTACTCCTATTGTTTTAGGCCATCCCTGGCTAGTCCGTCATAATCCCTCTATTAATTGGGCGAAGAATACTATCCTTTCTTGGAGCATCCCTTGTCATGTTGAGTGTTTAATGTCTGCTATTCCCCCCGTTTCCTCTGTCTCTATTTCTCAGGAGGAGACTGGTGATTTGACGGGGGTGCCGGAGGAATATCACGATCTCCAGACGGTGTTCAGTAGGTCCCGGGCCACTTCTCTCCCTCCACACCGTTCGTATGATTGTAGTATAGATCTTCTCCCGGGAACTACCCCCCCCCGGGGAAGACTATACTCGTTGTCAGGTCCCGAACGTAAGGCTCTCGAAGATTATTTATCCGTAGCCCTCGACGCCGGTACTATTGTTCCCTCCTCCTCTCCCGCCGGAGCGGGGTTTTTCTTTGTTCAAAAGAAGGACGGGTCCTTACGTCCCTGCATCGATTATCGAGGGCTGAATGACATAACGGTTAAGAATCGTTACCCGCTACCTCTTATGTCATCAGCTTTCGAGATCTTGCAGAGAGCAAAATTTTTTACTAAACTGGACCTTCGTAATGCTTACCATCTCGTGCGCATCAGGGAGGGGGACGAGTGAAAGACGGTGTTTAACACTCCGTTAGGGCACTTTGAACATGGGGTCCTTCCTTTCGGCCTCGTCAACGCTCCAGCTGTCTTTCAGGCACTGATAAATGACGTCCTTAGAGACATGCTGAACATTTTTGTTTTCGTTTACCTTGACGATATCCTGGTCTTTTCGCCGTCACTCCAGATCCATGTCCAGCACGTCCGACGCGTCCTCCAGCGCCTTTTAGAGAACCGTCTTTATGTAAAGGCTGAGAAGTGCACTTTTCATGCCTTGTTCCGTCACGTTTCTCGGTTCTGTTATTTCTGCAGAAGGTATTCAGATGGATCCTGCTAAGGTCCAAGCTGTCATTGATTGGCCCGTTCCAAAGTCACGCGTCGAGCTTCAGCGTTTTCTCGGCTTCGCTAATTTTTATCGACGCTTTATCCGTAATTTCAGTCAGGTGGCTGTCCCTCTGACGGCTCTTACATCTGTCAAGACGCGCTTTTGTTGGTCCGATTCCGCCCAAGGGGCTTTTGATCTTCTCAAGAAACGCTTTACGTCCACGCCTATCCTTGTTACACCGGACATTTCTAGACAGTTCATTGTTGAAGTCGACGCGTCTGAGGTGGGCGTGGGAGCTATTCTTTCTCAGCGCTCTCTCTCTGACAACAAGATCCACCCTTTGCCGTATTTCTCTCATCGCCTGTCGCCATCTGAACGTAACTATGATGTGGGAAATCGCGAACTGCTCGCCATCCGCTTAGCCCTAGGCGAATGGCGGCAGTGGTTGGAGGGAGCGACCGTTCCTTTTATCATTTGGACAGACCATAGAAACCTTGAGTATATTTGTTCTGCCAAACGACTAAACGCGCGTCAGGCTCGTTGGGCAATGTTTTTTGCGCGTTTCGAATTTGTAATTTCCTATCGTCCAGGCTCTAAAAACATCAAGCCTGATGCGTTATCTCGTCTCTTTAATTCCTCTGAAGTCTCAGTGGACCCCGTGGGAATTATCCCTGAGGGGCGTGTCGTCGGGTTGACTGTCTGGGGAATTGAGAGGCAAGTTAAACGAGCGCTCGTTCACACTCCTTCGCCGCGCGCTTGCCCGAAGAAACTTCTTTTTGTTCCTGTCCCAACTCGTCTGGCCGTTCTTCAGTGGGCCCACTCTTCCAAATTAGCAGGCCATCGCGGCGTCCGGGGCACGCTCGCGTCCGTCCGTCAGCGCTTTTGGTGACCCACTCGGGAACGTGACGCACGTCGTTTCGTGGCGGCTTGCTCTGTCTGCGCGCAGACTAAGTCTGGGAACTCTCCTCCTGCCGGACTTCTCAGACCACTTCCAATTCCTTCACGACCGTGGTCACACATCGCCTTAGATTTTATTACCGGACTTCCTCCGTCGGCGGGCAAGACGGTTATTCTCACGGTTATTGATCGGTTCTCTAAGGCGGCTCATTTTATTCCCCTCGCAAAACTTCCTTCTGCTAAAGAGACGGCACAAATTGTCATCAAAAATATTTTCAGAATTCATGGTCTCCCGTCGGACATCGTTTCGGACAGAGGTCCACAGTTCACGTCTCAGTTTTGGAGGGAGTTTTCTCGTTTGATTGGGGCTTCCGTCAGTCTCTCGTCCGGCTTCCACCCCCAATCTAATGGGCAAGCCGAACGGGCCAATCAGACTGTTGGTCGCATTTTACGCAGCCTTTCCTTCCGTAACCCTGCGTCTTGGTCAGAGCAGCTTCCCTGGGCTGAATACGCCCATAACTCGCTTCCTTCGTCTGCGACCGGTCTGTCTCCTTTTCAGAGTAGTCTTGGGTACCAACCTCCGCTGTTCTCGTCTCAGCTCGCCGATTCATGCGTTCCCTCCGCTCAAGCTTTTGTCCAACGTTGTAAGCGCACGTGGAGGAGAGTCAGATCTGCTCTTTGCCGTTATAGGGATCAGACTGTGAGAGCTGCTAACAAGCGTAGAACTAAGAGCCCTAGATATTTTCGTGGCCAGAGGGTATGGCTCTCCACTCTCAATCTTCCCCTTAAGTCTGCATCTCGTAAGCTGACCCCGCGTTTCATCGGTCCGTTCCGTATTTCTCAGATCATCACTGAGAATGTATTGTCATGTCTTGTCATGTTATGTCTTGTTCTTGATCTTTCTCTCTACTCTGTCTCCCTCTGCTGGGTTTTTGCTGTTACTGTTTCTTTCCCTTCTCCCTTCCTCCAGCTGTTCCTCATCTTCTCTGACTACCTCGTTTACTCTCTTCCCACCTGTTCCCTCTCCCCTCTGATTAGGTCCCTATTTCTCTGTCTGTTTCTGCTTCTTTCTTTGTCGGATTCTCACTTGATTTTCTCATGCAAGAAGCAAACTACAGTCCTGTCTGTCTCTGTCCGAGTCCTGTCCTGTCCTGTTGACATCCGCCTGGTGAGCGCGATCTATACCATAGTAATCATCTTGATCTTTGTATTCTGTCCAGTTCATCTGATGCTGAAAGAGATCTGGTAACCACGGTTGTGATTTGAGCCTTGTCTACACTGAAAGACCCGCAGCCTGTCACCGCAATCACAGTCTTCTCTGCCTGCTGCCATAAGAGACTCTTTTGAACTTTTCTGATTTTTCTTTTTCTAAAGTATTTTTGTTTTGTTTTTTATCGCCCTCTCTGCGGGTTGCCTGTTTTGCCATTATCTCTCAAGAAGAGGATTTGTTTTTCTAATTCATTGCCACCCTGTGTTGCCACCCTGTGTTCTCATTAAAGACTCTATTTTTGTTAATCCGCTATTGGGTCCTCTCTTACCTAAATAACATATATATATATATATATATATATATATATATATATACTGTATATATATAGGTATATATGTGTGTGTGTGTGTGTTTACTTCTGCAGAACATAAAATGATACTTCTGTGATCTACAGAATAAAGAAAGTCATACAGGTTTTGAATGACATGAGTGTGAGTGCACATTGCAAGAGTTTCAGTATCAGTCAATTAACTCGGTCTCCAATAAAAACAATTCACATTCATACAATTCACTGTGAGGTGGATGGATTACCTCGGCAAAGGAGAAGTGCTCACTAACACAGATTTAGACAGATTTGTGAACAATATTTGAGAGAAATAGGTCTTTTGTGTACATAGAAAAAGTCTTAGATCTTTGAGTTCAGCTTATGAAATATGGGGGCAAAAACAAAAGTGTTGCATTTCTAATTTTGTTCAGTGTATATTTTTTGTGTTAAATGTTTTTTTATTTTTTTTTGCCGTTTTCACCTTTTATTAGGATAGGACAGCAGCTAGACAGGAAGTGAGGTGGGAGAGGAAAGGTCCATGAGCTGGGACTTAAATTTGGGTCTCCCAAAGCACATGTCAGCGCACTTGCCCACGAGGCAATCGTGGTGTGATTTAAATGAGTAAAAATTAATGAACTGCATACTTTGTGTTCAATAACAAATGTGCATTATTAGATAAATAAAACTTGGACATACTTTGTACAAAATACTATTGTATACTATATTGTATTTTGAAAGTATACTTTCAATGCATTGCTACAGTGATCATTTCCAGCACACAGTTAAAATTGACCTAAAATATATTTTTAATAAAGTGAAAATAAATACACTTATAAAAAATAAACTGAATTTCATTTCATTTCATTTTCACTTCAAGTATATTTTTAAAAAATATGTTTTAGAAAAAATACTAAAGTACAGTGGGTTAAAAGTTATATTGTGAAAATAGGTAAAAGCATGATGTTAATATATTTTTGTTAGTATATTTGCAATGTACTATTGAAAAAGGCAATATATTTCAAATACAATAAAGTATACTTTTTTTTCTCTAGGGCACGTATCCTTGCTCGATGAAGAATGAGACGGCCCAATGGTCGTTTAAAATTTAAAAGGCTTTTCGTGCTTCAGGGCAGTGACGAGTACACATGTCGTCCAGTGGTTGTCCAGACACCCTGGTCGCAAACTTAAGCAATGGCCCTGAACAGTGGCTCAGTGTCAACATTGTGACAACGCTGTAACAACCTTCACCACACAATGTCGTTATAGCAACCTTTTGGCCATGTTGTTAAAACGTTGTTAGAAGGTTGGGTATGTGTGCTGGGATTCTTACATCCAACAACAAAACACCTCAAAATCTTGGGAAGTTCTTGTCTACACCTGTTCTAGCATCAAAACAATGTTGAACTGTGTACAGCTCACTCAGGGCGGGTCTATGCTAATACGGCAGTGTCCGTCAAAAGACCTGGGAAGGGCCCGTGCAAAGTGACATCACTTTGTCCAGAATGGCGAACGGCTTACACTGCTTATGATTTATGGGGATTATAAAAAAGGCACTGGGTGTTTTTTTTTTATCATTATAGGGTGGCTGTGTAAACACACTGCCAACACACATTTATGTTCAAATACCTTGTAAAAGTGAATTTTGCATAATATGTCCCCAGTGCATAATTTTAAAGGAGACATATCATGCTTTTAAATTGTTCCTTTTTACATATAAATCATACATTTGTAGTCTATATAAAGCGGAACTGCAATGCTTGGGTCTGAATTCCTCATTATTATAGCTCCACAGGCCCCTTTTTTTACCCCTTTTCTGATGTGCTTCTGAGAGCAACTCGTTTTGGTGCGATCTCTTTAAATAATATTGAGACACTTCATACCCCGCCCCCTCTCCAGGATCCAGAGGTGACACTCGGTTCAACTCCACCCCGTTCGGCCATTTTTGTAGTCTGATAGCAGAGATAGGATTATCTAGCGGCACAGAAACTTTTTATTCACACGTTATTAACAAAATGTCAACAACGGAAGACTTGTCCAGCCAGCCTTACATGTTCGAGCCAGAGTCGGAGCCGGAGCGAGATGAAAATGAAGACGACGAACCTGCAGAACAACGTCTTCATATGGATGTATCGCAATGGTGTGTTACTGTATTTACACATGAAACTTTGGTCTTCCGACCTTTTACCACCGTGTCGATTTATTTTGATTAATATGTGCGAGGGAGAGAGAGCAAGACAGCGTCTAGTTTGGAGATGGTGAAGTCTTGTTTACACTTTCGCCTGGCTCTGAAGAGAGAGAGTGAGCGCGAGCGCGACCGAGTCTCTCTCTCTGCTCGTTCTTTCAGTCAAACATACGCCACAAGCACGGCAGTTCATCTACATTAGACGGTGTAATGAAGCGTGTGGGTTACTACATCCAACAACCAAACATTTTAACTTACCCTCTCATAACTTCTGCACCCTTTAGCTTGGACTACAAAATTGCAGCGAGAAATAATAATGGCGGATTGCTCAAAGTGTTTGGCCGGAAGTCAATGTCCTTATTTGGCAGTTCCGCTGCAAATACTGTGACGTGATAGTTCAAAAAACGTCATAGATAACAGAAAAATCGGAACAGGTTGAAAAATATGACCAAAACAGAATATAAAGATATCAACGAAGCACCTGAAGAGAATAATTTCATCTTTTCTGTACTTCTAAACACTCCAAATATACAACAAAATGCATTTAAGGGCTAAAAAAGTGCATTTAGCATGATATTTCCCCTTTAACATATAACACATTTTTTTTATAAAAAGAGAGAATATTTACCTAAATAGTACACATGAATATGTTTACAATCAAAACACAAATATTCAAAAACTTAAATGCACCACATATTATGCAATAATTGTCACTGAACATAAGCAAAATTATGTATGGAAGTAAAATAATGCCAAATGTTTTTAAAACCAAAAAGCCTGTTGAATTTCACTACTTGAAAAAAAAAAAAAAAAAAAAAAAAAAATAGGCATTAACCATGCTTGCATTTTAATGCATTGTATTTTAAGGGCTTGCATTTTTATGGGATGAAATTCAACATGGTCGAATATTGGTAACCCTTCCTTTTACAGTCCCCTAATTACTAGATATTTACCTGGTAAATATATGGTAAGTTATAGTTGGTTATTGGTAATTACCACAGGTAACAAGTATGTAAATGCAGAGAAACTACAAACTAATTAGTATTTACCTGGTAAGCATATGGTAAATTATAGTATTTTAGTGTGTAATTACTTAAGGTGATTAGTATGCAATTACAGAGAAACTACCAGGGAAAAAAAAACACCACTGTTAAATATCAACTCAACAAAGTACTGTGTACTTGTTACCTGTTTAGGTTGGTAATAACTCAGATTTAATTGTGTACTTCCTCAGAATGTAGACAGCCAATTTTTAGAAACACCTCCAGTATTATTATTACCCATCAATTCAAGTTAGGTTTGTAGTTATCCTAGGGTTATGTTGGTAACAGTCCATGTTTATTTATTAGTACCTTGAAATTAAGATGGTAGTTTCCAATAAATTACTTTGTCTTACATAGTTGTTGTTCATTGCTACACCCATTTATAGAGGGTTTGTCAAATAATTTACCTTACACTTACCTGGTAACTACCCCGCAGGAACAGTTTTCCCTAATGTCATGGCACATCTTAAATACTGGGTATGTTCTTGCAGATGTTTTTACAATTTACTCAGTAAGTAAAGTGCAACTGTACTGTAAAATGAAGCCTTGTTTATTTTATATATCCAGGACTGTGACTGCAACACATCGTCATGTCAATGACTTTTGGTACCGGTTTTGACATTTTCGCAATAAATAAATTATTGTGATTACACGTATGTTGTTTGTCTTCATAATTGTAGCCTATATAGTTTTAAGAAATTTTTAGGGGTAGGTTTAGGGGTAGGAGTAGGATTAGCTGCTAAAAAAAAAAAACTTTTAATGCTATATTGTTAATAAAATTGCCATTTCCCTACACTGGTTTTATCCTTTTTATATTCAGTATAAAATGGGTAACGTTATGTTTAGGTTGGGAGTAGGGTTAAGGGATCTTCCATTTATCTATAAAACGGTAAAAGGTAAATTATACAGATATCTTAATGATATGAAAGATTCGTAAATATTTAACGTTTTGTAGCTGTAAAAACGTAATAATGTTACGTTTAATTGTTGCAGATAGGTCCATATCATATGTTTCAGCATCTATTCAAACGTACAAAACATACGTTTTCTATCTTTGAAAATTACGTATTAATACTACGTATTACAGTTTTTCTCGATGGCTAAGACACATTTCTTGAAAGCTGCTCTCCTTTTCTCTAAACTGTGAACACAAAACCCAATTTTCAATCTACATTCACAAAACCTCAGACTCTTCATGCAAAACCAAACTTCCACCTCAAAACAGTTCAATCTGTGCTCAAAACTGAACTATGTTGTCAAATCGTGCCCCGAGTCAATCAAAATTAAAAACACTACTGAACAGTCACTAAACACTACGTAGAAAAATAGAAAACACAATGCTCAGGACATGACACTGGAGAAATTAATGTTTGTTCACTATAGGCTAAATGCATGTTGCAAAACAACAACAAACAACTGTGCATTTAGCACTTGTACAAAAAGACAAAACAGAAATCTTGTGCATTTACACGTAGCACTTGTAAAAACAAACAGAAATCTTATGCGTTTGCCACTTGTGTACAGTAAGCCCATGTAAAAATAAAGTACAAAAATATACAAATAAGTGCATTACTCAGCCACAGCATCATGTCTCCGTACTGGGTCAGGCCACAGGACTTCATCCACATCACAGGCCACATTTTGTCTGGCCAGGCAACGGGGGAAAAAACCCCTGGCATGCCGTATACAGGCTTGGCATGCCTCCACACCTTTGTCACCACAGGCAAGTCCCATGGCTTGCAGGAGATTTACCCTACACTGTAAAAATTAAAGGTGCCTGGAGGAACCTTTTGGGGTTCTTCACTTTGCCACACCGGCGGAACCGTCTGTAGATCCTCTAGGCACCCTTTAAAAAGGGCCAGTTCTCTGAGGAACCACACAGGTTTCCTGAGGAACTCTTAAATGAAGCACTGTGTGGAACCACTGTGGGTGCCTCCAGGAACCAAATTTCTATTATTTTTATTTTTTTTGTATTAAATTAATTTCATGTTGTTACTACGGTTACCATAAACTTCTATTATAATAAACAAACTGAACCAAATACAAAATAAGAATTGTTTATTACATATTTTAGATCCATTTTAATACATACACTTCAATGCACTTGGGGAAAAAAGCTAGTAATAGATTAATATCAATGAATACACAAAAAATTGTATAATACATAAGTGACATGAATAATCAACCATGTGTATACAATAGGCTACACAAGAAAAGACATCTCAACAAAATACACAGAAAACACATGTTCCATGTAATAAATCAATGTAAAAAATTTAAATTGACTAATTAAAAATGTCCATCCTCACTTAATTTTAAAACGTGTTTCAGTTCGCTTAAGTCTGACGCTACTGTTTCCAAGTCCAAAAGCTCTCTCAGATGCCAAAAACAAACAACAGTGCTAATATGCACTCATTGTTCTGTAATATTCCTGACATTTATGATCCTAACCTTTATATCTATTCCGAAATCTCAGATGGTTAGTTATTCAGCTATTTTGAATGATAAAATGTTGAAGTCTGGGATGCCGTGAGACTGGAGACTGTAATGTATACTATGGCTTTTGAAAAGCTTAAATGTGTGACTTGAATCAACAGTTCCCATAAATGGTTGTTGAGTATTCTCAATATCTAGAAACAAGATAAAGGAAGTAGAGTAGAGGCTTCGACCCGGAAACAGTATTCCTTTTGTCACAACAAGCAGAAAACATTTTCCATTTGAACAGAGTTAAGGTGCAGTAAAATTATCTGTTGTTCTGTGAATGTTCACTGGTGAATTCAGTCATTTCAATAAGAATCCACACGATCAGCAATTTTGTGTGGTTCTTCATACATTACATTGCTACACTGCTGACAATGGTCAATGGACCTTTTTGCCTGTGTAATTTCACGAAATTCACAAATGTGACGCACCTTTACTCACTGCAACATAAAATGCAATCAATTATAAAATCTTCACAAGGGACATGTGAAGTACTTAACGAGTTAGAAAAGTGAAAAGGTGCATCAGCTTCATTTTCTGTTTGTTTTTCCTCTTTTCTGGTGGATGGTCCAGGCACTTCAATGATTTTCAGGTCTACAGCAGGATTTTTATTCTTGTTCAAACTTCAAACTTTTATTTCAGTTTACCGAGATCCCTGCAAAGTACAAAATTTACTGTTAGTAAGGTTATTAAAGTGATAGTTGTGAAATTTAAATAATTTCCTCAGCCTTGTGATGTTCCAAACCTGTTTGACTTCCTGTCTGTGGAACCCAAAAGCAGATCTCAGGCATAATGCAACCCCAGTCACCGTCCGCTTTCACTGCATGAAACACAAGAAGAAAAAAATCTGTGTAAATCATTCATGAAACCATTCTTATGTACACTTGTCTAGTTCAATTCAATGCAACAATTTATGTAAAAATGGTTAAGCTCCAAAAATGTCCCAGAAAAGATCCTAAAAATAATCAATGAATTCACAACTCATGTGTTATGGTTTGTGTTGTAAGTCTTATGAAGCCATTTAATAGCTTTTTCCTTTTTTTTTGTCGAAAAAGACCAAACTTGAAGTTATAATTCAGGGTTCAAATGTCTTATATTCAAATGCATATGATTAAGGTATAGCCTATAAAAAATGCATAGCATTATTGGCTCCAAACCTGTGATATTAGGCTACATGAATGTAACATGAATGAGATTTGAGAGCATGAGGGAAGATTTTCAGAGAATAACTGATTAAAAAACAAGTACACAGTCAAACAATACAATTGCACACAGAGTTCATAGTAATAAAGTACTTGCATGTGGTGCAGGTAACTTACTGTAATTCAATGTTGCCACTGAAACATTGTACTGGTTGTTCTGGGGAAACAAAATAACAAAGCTGATTATTCACAACATAGTATTTATTATGACCACTAAATGGATTCAAAATGGTATTTGAGAGAATGAGGGCACCTGTAGGCTGTAGTAAGTAAAGTTAGGCTAAACAAAAACAGACCAAACTATATTAACCTGCTTTTGTTATTCATAACAAACGCCAATGACAAAATAAATTAGTTAGGCTATATCAGCAATTTGAAGACACAGTTGTACAGAATGTTAAATTGAATGACTAACTTTAAATCAATTTAAGACAACATGTCAATAATTTCCATTTGTTCATTAGATCAACGTAACATTAGTTAGCATCGCGGCTAAAACCTTCATACCAGATACTGTACAATAAACGAGTGGTAAACACTGTAAAAACGTAGTAATGTATAATAAATTTAGTTTATATATGTGTGTTTGAATATATAGTGAGTATTTATATTTCTTTGGCGAGTTTACAAACCTTGTAACGGAGAGCCGAACAAACGGCCGAAGATGTGGCAGACTTTGATGAGGAGAGCCGTTACTTTCAAACTCGATGACGTCGATCAGCTGAGCTTTGTTGCGCGCGAGCAGCGCGAGCGTCACTGAAGCGACGACAGCACAGGAATAGCAGCAGTTTCGTGACTGAATAAAACCTTTATCCTCCTGGTTCTTCTTCAAATAATAATTTATGAAGAAGTAAAAAATATTATTTTATTACTATTATTTATTCAATAATAATTAATTAATTTTTATTATTAATATTATTATTTTTTAGTGTTGTTGTTTAAGGTTTAAATTAATCAATAAAATAGGCCTATACTAAATAAATGTAAGCAACCCAGGTGAAAAAGACGTAGCTAGGCTACTGTTAAATGTATTAAAATGCATTAAAGTAGGTTATATTTGTATTGAAGGCCTACTAAAAACACACTCAAGTACATTTTTAATATTAGCCTACGTATTTTTCAACTGGGTATGTATACTGAATCAAACTTAAGTAATAGGATAATATCATTCTGGCCTCACTGAACCATTGGGTTCCTCCAGATGCTGGCTTTAACATAAGAGATCCGGAACCACTTAAATGTTAAAAGATCTTCCAATAACCCTTTTATCACATTTAAGTTCCTCTATTTTCCCCCAAAGCACTTCGAGGTCTCATGGTAATGAAAAGGTGACTCCAGAACCTCTGAACTAAATACAAAGTGCTTAAAGGATCCCATAAGTTCCAGCAAGAACCTCAAATATTGGCAATGCTCCTCCAGTAACCCTACTATAGGAGAAAGAGCTTTGAGGCACTTAAATTACATTTTTAAGTTCCTTGAGTATCCTACAGGATATTTGAGGCTCCTTTAGTTTTTACAGTGTAGTGTAAGGTTGGCGTTCATATACCTTCCACCGCCATGAGGAGAAGAATTCCTCAATGGGGTTCAGGAAAGGGGAGTACGGTGGAAGGCAAAGATTGATAAAACCTTAGTTCATATTGAACCACTCTCTAACCTGGAGGGCTCTGTGAAAACTCACATTGTCCCAAACAACAACATAGATGGGATGCTCATCCTGCTGCCCTAACAGAGCATCTCGCATGTGATTGAGGAAAATGAGAAGCTGGTGAGTGTTGTAGGGCCCCAGGTTGGCATGATGGTGGACAACCCCATGATTGCTGATGGCAGCACATAATGTGACATTGCCACCACGCTGCCCAGGAACACCAACAATGGCCCGATGGCCAATCACATTACGGCCTCTCCTTCTCCTTTTGGTGAGATTAAACCCAGCTTCATCCATGTAGATGTATTCATGGGGTCTTTCCATTGCATCCAGTTGAAAAACCCTCTGTAGACATAGATATAGTTTTGTAAGTGATACGGAAAAAGTGATTTAGGCCACTACAGTAAATCACTACTTAGAGTAATCAACATTGAATGTGTCTGGATATATTCCAACCTGTACATACTGGAATCTTTGCTCTTTGACTCTGTCTGAGTTGCGATCAAAGGGCACTCTGTATAGCTGTTTCATGCGCAGTCTGTTGCGCTTGAGGACACGATCAACAGTAGAGAGGCTGACACTGTTGATACCCTCAAAATTTACATGGTCCTCAATGATCTTCTGCTGAATTGCACTCAGTTTAATGGCATTGTTCTCACAGACCATATCAACAATTAGGGTCTCTTGATGTGGGGAGAACATACCTGTCCTCCCACCCCCACGTGGCAGTCTTTCAATTCTACAAAAAGAGAACATGGAGTTACAAAAAATATACATGGAATACTAGGCCTACAAACAATTAGACCAACCCTCCATTACAATACTACAGTACATTGGTACAGTGATGTACTGAAACATATATTTACTTACAGTATACACTGAAAAAAATGAGTCGTTGGATCAAAGTAAAAAAATTACTTCAACTTGTTACAAGTAATCGGTTTACTTTATCTCAACTTAAAAAAATTAATTTACTCAAATCACATTTCCATAGTCAACTTAAAGTAAAAATACTCTTTCAACCAAAGAGATTTGTTTAATTAGCATTAAATTATAAATTATTATTTGGATTAACTTAATTTAACATTTTTTTTTTATATATTAAATATCAAAATGAATACAAAATCAAATTACAAACATGAAATTATCCATATGGTATTAAGTAGTGTATTTGGTTTTCAAGTAGTGCAAAAACATTTGGCATTGTTTTACTTCCACAATTATGCTCCTGCAATGAGGGTGAATAAAGATGAGATCATTTCTGTTTTTTGGAGAACTATCACTTTAAGAAGGCTGATTTAAGTACAGTGGGAGAAATAATTATTTGATCCCCTGCTGATTTTGTAAGTTCGCCCACTTATGCCCTACCAACCAGCAAGGATTCTGCCTCCCACAGGTTGGTTATGTGCCCATGTGGAACACAGATTAGTCCTGTCGCTTTAAGAAAGTACTCCTAATTGCCAAAAAAAGTTTCTCCACAAAGTACTAAGGCATGTTTTGCTTGGAGATCAAATACTTATTTCACTTACTGAAATGCAAATCAATTTATAACCTTTATATAATGTTTTTTTCTTCTTTTTTTCTGGATTTTTTGGTTGATATTCTCTATCTATTAAATAAACCTACCATACAAATTTTAGACCCATAATATCTTTGTAAATGGGAACTTACAAAATCAGCAGGGTATCAAATAATTATTTACTCTGTAGACTACATTTCTTGGAAATCCTCATTAAACGTTCCTTTATCTTTAACTGTCAAATGTGAGATTAAGTTTCTGTTTCAAGAAATGTCTACTTCTGTTAAACTTTAATTTTCTCATAAAGATCCTCCCCTTTTGCTACGCTATAAAATGAGCGCTGAAACGGGCACATTATTTCATTCACCTCCTGATCAAAGATGGATCTGCAGATCTCAGTTTTTCTTCTGTTCCTTCTTTTCACTGCAGGTACGAAGACAAATAACACTTGTAAGTTACTGGGTACAAATACAGATAATTGATGTCTGTTTCTCTCTTTTTTATTACTCAAGGACACTCTCTCCAGTGTTATGAGTGCAGCAGTCTGACGGGTTTTTGTGCAGATCAAAAGCCTATAACATGTACAGGTGGATCTTCTTGGTGCTGGACTGGAAATACAGCAGTAACAAAAGGTAAGTCCAATATGATTTAAAGTTTACAGTTATATTTGACTGGAGATGCTGCTGTTATTTACTGGAGCTGCGACAGAACAAATTATTGTTTTTCTGATGGAATTTACAATTTCAATCACAAAATATTCTACAAAGATTTTTTATTTGTTTTCTCTCCGATTGTTATTATCTGTATTTAAAAAATGTAAATAATAAAAGTTCTAAATGTTGACATTTATAAATCAATTTTCCAGTTTAATTGGTCTTTTCTGTATCATTCATATTCTAAGGTGGCATTACAGCTAAAGAGATGTCTAAAGGTTGTACTACTGACTGTCAAATTTGGTCCTTTAACTACGGCTTTGTAAGGACGAATTCTTCCTGCTGTAACACAGACCTGTGTAACTTCCCAGATCTTCCAGGTATTGTACTTAAATGACAACATGCAAATCTTCTGTAAAGTCAACACTCATTTTACTTCCAAATGACATTCAATCAGAAAATAAAATGCAGGGTGTGGCTGTCTGTCGTGAACTGATTGAATGGAGCCGATAAAGGAGTGTTGTTTCATTAGATATTTTGTACATAAAGTAAAAGAATACTTGTTTTCCTTCTGTAGATCCCGTCCCGAATGGAAAGAAATGTTACACTTGTGATGGAAAGAGCTGCTCAGAAACATTGAGCTGTTCAGGGGACGAAGACCACTGCATTACAATATTAGGTGAGAATCTGGAAAAGGAAGATCATTATCTTTTAAACTCTTTTAGGTTTAAACATTTGATACAGATCGCAAATACCAATGTACAGCTTAGACTGAATCAATCTTTGTCTTTTGTTTTACTTCTTTCTTTACATCAGGTAATGATGATGGTCCGTTAACGGTTAGAAAAGGCTGTGTCTCTAAATCTTATTGTGATACCACATCATCATCATCCGCATGTTGTGAGGGGAACCTGTGTAACGGTGCTCAGAGTGTCACCCAGAGCTTCCTGTTCCTCTGCTGTTCTCTGCTCTCCTACTTCCTGCTGCACTGAATCCAGCAGCTCGACACAGTCTACAATCAGACACGCTGTAATCAATAACTTTTCTCTGTAGCTTTGGTGTTCTGATGTGATGTTTATGCTGTGAATATCTGATGTGACATTTTACGAAATAAAATACTATGTTCCTGAGGTCATAATAAATTAAGCTTGTCATGCTATAAAAAAGTCAGATAAACCTGCAATATTAAAAATATTTTATTTCTTTTAAAAAAAGATTAAAGGGATAGTTCATCAAATAAAAAATTTACTCACCCTGGTATTGTTCTAATGTCCTCCTTTCTTTTTCGGACCCCAAAAAGAGAAAAAAAAGATCCGCTTCCGCTCGTCCAGATAATGGCAGTGAATGGTGACCAGCATCAAGCTTTTTAAAAGATTTCATGAGTATCAGAGAATGGTCCCATGCAACACGTGTTGTATATTACAAGCATTCTGGGGGTATATAATAGAGATTGGTGAAAAACAAACCAAAATGAATGTATTGTTCAACAAAAATCCTGATCTCAGCCGTTGATCTTCTGTCCACGGCACACATTAATGACAATATTAGCACCGCAGTTCACACCGGCCATTGTATATATATATATCCTAGCCCAGTAAAACACCATCTGAACAGACATTTCTGCTCCTTTGATAAATTAGTATTATATGTTAGGAATAATTAACAATGGGCAGTTGAATTATTAGAAAAATAATGTCTGTCACAGGTCGGGGTGGGCCAAGCCAGACTGCGCCCACCCCTAGACCACTGTCACCCAGAGGAGCGTATCAAGGAGGAGGCAAGAGGCAGGAGTAAAAGGAATGGCAACTTTATTTTATATTAAAAAGCAATTAAGAAATCCTAATCTAAAATTCCTTGTCCTCTTCTTCCCAGGGACCCGGAGCAGCACCGCCGCGGGTATGGACCAGCGAGTATCTCAGGTGAGTATCACAGGTGAGTAAGGATATCGAGGCTCACTTCCTTCACAGACTGATGTCAGACTTACGGTGGAAGGGCGTTCGACAGGTAAGTGTCACGGGTGAGTAGAGGGATCACGGCTCACTTCCTCACAAACTGGTGCCAGACTCACAGTGGGAGAGCGTTAGACAGGTGGATATCACAGGTGAGTAGAGAAATCACGGCTCACTTCCTCCTCAGACTGGCGCCAGACTCCCAGTGGGAGAGCAGTAGACAAGTGAGCATCACAGGTGAGTAGAGGGTTCAAGGTGCACTTCCTTTCCAGACTGGTGCCAGACTCGCAGTGGGAGAGCAGCAGGCAGGTGAGTATCACAGGTGAGTAGAGGGTTCGAGGTGCACTTCCTTTCCAGACTGGTGCCAGACTCGCAGTGGGAGAGCGGCAGACAGGTGAGTATCACAGGTGAGTAGAGGGTTCAAGGTGCACTTCCTTTCCAGACTGGTGCCAGACTCGCAGTAAGAGAACAGTAGACAGGTGAGTATCACAGGTGAGTAGAGGGTTCAAGGTGCACTTCCTTTCCAGACTGGTGCCAGACTCGCAGTAAGAGAACAGTAGACAGGTGAGTATCACAGGGGACAGAATCGACTTCAACAGCAATACGCAGTTCTCACATGGGCTGCAGGGGACAGATAACTTCACACCATGCAGGTGGACTTCAGGGCTGCAGCAGACTCGAAGTCGCAGGCAGAGCGGGATTTCTCTAGAACAGACTGAATCAACTTCAACAGCAGTACACAGCTCTCACGTGGATTGCAGGGGACAGATAACTTCACCCCATGCAGGTAGGCTTAGGACTGCAGCAGACTCAAGTCGCAGGCTGAGCGAGGCTTCTCTGGAACAGACAGGATCAACTTCAACAGCAATCCACAGTTCTCACGTATGTTGCAGGGGACAGATAACTTCACACCATGCAGTTGGGCTTCAGGGCTGCGGCAGACTCAAAGTCAACAGACAGAGCGGGGGCTTCTCTAGAACAGACAGAATCAACTTCAACAGCAGCACACAGCTCTCACGTGGATTGCAGGGGACAGATAACTTCACACCATGCAGTTGGGCTTCAGGGCTGCAGCAGACTCAAAGTCAACAGACAGAGCGGGACTTCTCTAGAACAGACAGAATCAACTTCAACAGCAATACACAGCTCTCACGTGGGTTGCAGGGGACAGGTAACTTCACACCATGCAGTTGGGCTTCAGGGCTGCAGCAGACTCAAAGTCAAAAGACAGAGCGGGACTTCTCTAGAACAGACAGAATCAACTTCAACAGCAATACACAGTTCTCACGTGGGTGATGTTGTCTCGCAGAGGTTCTTCTTTCTAGACACCGCACGTAGATGTAAGCAATCTCACTCAGCTCTCACGGTAAATAGTAGACCCCAAGGACACATGGGCGGTTGCACAGCAATAAAAGATATTCTTCCACACACACACACTGCAATCCAACTCTAAGCATGCAATCGTGAGGGGAAACGTCAATTTAAACACTGTAACTTCACTCTTCTAGTGCGCATAAGGCCAGCACTCACCCGCAAGTCCTGGTCTACCGCACTGAATGATCGCCAGGGGCGGACGGACTTCACTTCGCTGAATCTCCAATCGGGGAGAGGAGGTGAGAGATCGACAAAGAATCAATATTTCACTCGGTGAAAGGTGTACACATGCTCCAAACACTTTAATCCAATACCCAATTTAGTGGAGAACACATGAAATTATGAGATTCGGTTTGTTAACTACTCATCTCTCTCTTCTCCAGCTCAGTCAGCGCATTTCATTCCTCTGGGCCGTCCTCGCATCCTCTCAAACAACGCTCCTCTTCCTTCAAGACAACTCCTCAACTGCAGTGCCCATAACCAATTCCCCACAAGAGAGAAACCACCAATAAGGATGGCTGACGCGAAACAGTCGTTCCGAAGCTTTGCGAGATCCCGAAGCGCAGATGTGTCGAAACACTGATCCGAAGCGTGATTCGAAACACCCATGTCACGTGACTATGACCAAACGAAGCCTCGAAGTGTTTCACTAAGTGTTTCATCAGGTGTGGTCCGCCGAATCAGCGTTTGATTGACAGGGTCGGGAACAGACCACACAGTCGCACATCTGTATAAAAGTGAAATAAACGCATTTTGACCTCGTGGGTTTTTGTGAGAGGAGTTTGACTTTGAGATAGCGGATTTTTGGTGATATAGTGACATAGTGCGATTTGATTAGTTATAGGCTATTTAGGCTTACATTTAAATTTAACTGGAAAGAGATAGCAGTAATCTTTCCTCATTTGTATGTCCTAGCTAAAAAAATATCTTTGCATGCCAGCAACAAGTGTCCCTTGTGAGAGGATTTTTTCAAAGGCTGGAGAAATTATCTGTAAAAAAAAAAGAAGTAGGCTAAGTCCTTTCACAGCAGAGAAATTAATATTTTTGAATAAAAATCTCTAAAAAAGTGAGACATTGTGGCTTGATTTCTTTTATTAATATTCATTTTTCATGACCAAAATAACATTATGCACAGTGAGGAGCCTATAGGTTACAAGCTTCACATATTAGAAAATTATAATAATAAAAAAAACAACACATTTTTTTAATAGCTCGTCAAGGTTGTTTCAGATCAACACCTGCAAGTGACCACTAGGTGTCACCGTTGAGACGGGTGTCAGATTGATTCGAAGTCTCGAAACAATATGGCACATTTGGTTCAACTGTTTCATTGCTTCACGAGGCCTCGATCTGGCCATCACTAACCACCAACGATCGGGGGGAGGACGATCCAGATCAACAGGGCAGAAGAACAACACAGCACCACAGCAATGGCACAGCACACAACACCCAGCCTTCTCCTCCTCGTGTGTTTTATCCTCTCAAAAAACGGGAGTGGCCTCAATTAGACGCTCAGAGTGAAGTCCCTCCACCTGTCATCAATCTGCCGATTAGTTGTCATGACGACAAACACTCATACAGATCTGGAGCTGTTTGTCACCTCGTGACAAATGCACACACAAGGTGTTACAGTTTTTCTCAATTGTTTACACACATATACTGGTACTTGAGACACAATGACCACAACATGTAACTCATTCACCAACCCCCTGAACCAATTCTGCTAAACTACAAGCACAATTCCTGCTTTACACTCAAATTGCAGTTCTAAAACACACTTTTTTCAAAACACTACACACAATTCTCTGCTTTTGGCACACTTTTCATGCAGAAAATCTCTTGTTTTCACAAGGAACACACTGCCATTCAAACATGCACACTGACTCATCACATGGACAAACACCCGTCACACAGTTTTACAATTAGCAATCAGAGCTTTAGCATGAAAGGGCAACAGGTCAGCTCTTCAATGGAGCAATGGATGCCAACATTGGATTTTTCTTTTTTTTTTTTTTTTTTTTTTTTTTACTGTAACTGTATACAGTCAATTCTTCTGTTGTTTTGTATGTAGACCACTGTATGTCCAACTTTGTGTTGGTTGGGATGTACACTGTGTACATTGTTTTTGTGGGAAAAATAAAATATATTTGTTACCGTGTATTTGTGTGTTCTGAGTATAAAAACAATATTCTCAAATATTTTACAACACATTTATGTATGTACTGTCTGTAGTCAGTGTAACACTGAACAAAAAAAGGCCTAAGTCATTATGATGAATGGAGAAGAAGTGTTTTCCATTCATCATAGTGTATTACATTGAGTGTTCAACTGGTTCTTATAAATGTCTATTCATATGATGGTTTGTGTGTGTCATTTTAAAACAAAATACCATTTTGAGAAGAAATAACATTGTTTTGAATGTAAAGTTTCATTTTGCAGGAGAATTAAGGGGTTTTGCCCATTGTGTGCCCAAGACAGCCGTTTATCCCGCCCCTCGGATTGAGCCGTGTCTATGGTGAGTTGCCAGACCTAACATCTTGATGTAGGTCTGGCTTGCCAGGCTAGTGCTTACCGTGAATGGTACCAATTGTACTACTGACTATTTAAACAGAGCAGTGTAATTTTTATATGTTGACTATTATTATTATATATTTATTACGGCTATAATGAACAGGCTGCGATGTCAAGATTGCAGTGCTGGAATGTGTGTGTGTGTGTGTGTGTGTGTGTGTGTGTGTGTGTGTGTGTGTGTGTGTGTGTGTGAGAGAGAGAGTGTGAGGCGCGGGCGCGATCGAACAGTGGAAAAAAACATACCCCGTCATGTTCATACAAGACGTCATTCAAACTGCAGAGTCTTGCAAAACGTTGGAGGATATTTTGCAAATAATTTATTTAATATGTTTTGTGACCGTTTGTTTTTCAGAAGTTTCAAAGAGTTAGTAAAAGAGTAAAGAAAAAGTAAAACTTTTTTATTTAAGTATCTATTTTTTATTAAGTATTTATTTTGTATTAATACATAACCTCATTGTATTACAGTTTTTCTCGATTGTTTACACACATTTTCTGAAAGCATGCCTCATGTTCTCAGAACTCTACACACAAATCCAAAAACACACACACAATGGGCAAAACCCCTCAATTCTCCTGCGAAATGAAACTTTACATTCAAAACAATGTTATTTCTTCTCAAAATGGTATTTTGTTTTCAAATGACACACACAAACCATCATATGAATAGACATTTATAAGAACCAGTTGAACACTGATGTGCTCAATGTAAAACACTATGATGAATGGAAAACACTTCTTCTCCGTTCATCATAATGATTTAGGCCTTTTTTTGTTCAGTGTTACACTTTCTACAGACAGTACATACATAAGTGTGTTGTAAAATATCTGAGAATATTGTTTTTATACTCAGGACACACAAATACACGGTAACGAATATATTTTATTTTTCCCACAAAAACAATGTACACAGTGTACATCCAAACCAACACAAAGTAGGACATACAGTGGTCTACCTACAAAACAACAGAAGAATTTACTGTATACAGTTACAGTAATAAAAAAAAATTCCAATGTTGGCATCCATTGCTCCATTGAAGAGCTGACCTGTTGCCCTTTTATGCTAAAGCTCTGATTGCTAATTGTAAAACTGTGTGATGGGTGTTTGCCCATATGATGAGTCAGTGTGCATATTTGAATGGCAGTGTGTTCCTTGTGAAAACAAGAGATTTTCTGCATGAAAATTGTGCCAAAAGCAGAGAATTGTGTGTAGTGTTTTGAAAAAAGTGTGTTTTAGAAGTGCAATTTGAGTGTAAAGCAGGAACTGAGCTTGTAGTTCAGCAGAATTGGCTCAGGGGGTTGGTGAATGAGTTACATGTTGTGGTCATTGTGTCTCAAGTAGCAGAAAATGTGTGTAAACAATCGAGAAAAACTGTAATTTATAATGTAACATTATAGCGTGACATTTTTGTCAATAATCGTCAAGCACAGTGACTCCGCGTGGTGGGAGGGGGCCCCCAAATCAAATTCTGCTTAAGGCCCCCAAAAGGCTCGGGCCAGCACTGGATACGGGTGAGGTTGGGACAGGTTTGGTGCATGGGTCGGTTTAAGGGCGGGTTAAGGGGTAAGAGAAGGTCAACAGTCTCATTGTCAGAAATGGTTGGGGACAGGAACATGAAGAAGATGAAGAGGTTCAATATGCTTTAATAAGCTTCAAATAGGCACCCAACAACAGGTAAACAGACACAAGAGCTAACATAGCGTAGACCAGACAACTGAGAACTGAAACAGAGTGACATACAAACTGAAGGCAATGGGGTGAATACAGCTGAAATAAATGACAAACTATATTAGTGTCCATGACAACAAACAAGGAGTGGGAAACTGGATCAAAGGAACTACCGAATACAATCTAAAAGTCCATGAAGAAAGTGAAGTCCAAGTGAAACTAAGAACAAACATGACTAAATATCCTTGACAGTAATAGTGTAAACACAGAAATGAATTTATAGATGTAATTATATGCAGGTATTTTATTTAATTTTTTAATATAAGGACCATGTGAAAACATGCATGTACACAATAAGTGCATTGTATAAAATAATTAATTTAAATGTTAGTACATGCTTTAGTAAAAGACACTTATTATAAATTGGGACCAAGAAAGTTGTCCTTGATCTCACTAAAAGGTTGCAATAATATGTGAAATGCGTGTTATGAGCGTGCAGCTGATCTCTGGTCGCTCTGGTTCATCTTATCCAGCAGATGGCAGAACTGCACCAACACAGAGCTCTCTAATGTTCAGATGATTGGAAAATATTGTTCATGTAGCCTACATTTATATAAACATTTCAAATATGACTGCTCATCCAGGACTTGTTTCCTACATACTTGTGCTTGTGGTCTGTCTGAGATCTGTACATTTCAATTTGTAGCCTACATTTCTATTTATATCAATATTTCCTTTCCACATAAGCAACTGTTTACAATTAATTGGTTAATGTACAATCAGAAAATACACTTCTGGCTGCAGCAATATACAATATCAGATAGTACATTATCCATTACATATATACAGCACAACAAATGCAGATATTTTCATAAAGAATAATTCAAATGATTAAGATATTCAGACACAGTTTTTAATGTTCTTTAGGCTAAATGATTTAAATTGTCTTTGAATACACATTATTGTCTTTCATATCATTGTTTCTGTGTTGAGAAGTGTTTATCTTGTGTTTGATCTGTTCTCTGTAGTCTTACGGTCTTTGTTTAGGCTCACAGACAGTGAAAGTCTCTATAATAAGAGTTTAGTACAAATGTACAGTTAGTTGGGGGCCTTAAGCACATAAATAGGTAATTTCGCGCAAATTCATCTAAAAGCGCCAAATTTGGCACAGATGTAGCTCAGGTCATACCGAAAGGATTTAGCTAGGGCGCCGAAGCTAGCGACCCTCGGGGCCAAGATGGCGGCCAAATCCAATATGGCCGCCATCCGAAAAGGGTTCCGGCTTTAACTTTTGAACCACATGAGTTACAAATACAAACTTGATATGTTTTTCAGCTTAATTGATCATGAGAAACACATAGGAATGTTTATATTTATGACCCAGTATATCTGGACCCCTCGATCCTCCAATTCCAATATGGCCGCTGTCCAAAAAAGCAGTTTGGGCTGTATGGGGCCTTACACACCATTGTTTGCGCAAATTCATCTACAAGCACCAAATTTGGCACAGATGTAGCTGAGGGGATACTGAAATGATTTAGCCAGGGCGCCCGAGCCAATGGTCCCTGAGACCAAGATGGCGGCCAAATCCAATATGGCCGCCGCCTGAAAGGGTTTCGGCTATAGCTTTTGAGCCAGATGAGATACAAATACAAACTTGATGTCTATTTTACCTTCTTTGACCATGGGAAACCCATAGGAATAGTTACATTTATGATTGGGTATATCAGGACCCCCCCAAATTCCCTAAATTCAATATGGCTGCTGTCCGAAAAATGGTTTTGGCTACAAATTTTGAACCAAATGCGCTACAAATGAGGACGTGGTGTCTATTTTATGTTTATTGACCACATGAAGTCCATTGGCATATTTATATTTATGCTTGTGTAAGTCTGGAACCTGTATTCTTTTCAAGACTGTGGTTGAAAATCCTTTTTTTTACCACAACTTTGAAGGTTATTCTCAATGTTGATTCATTTCCCTTATAAAAGTGAAATGGTTTTCAGTTTACCACAGGTGAATACATTTCAAAGTGTATATCATTTCAAATATTTATATTATATCAAATTGTTAAAATAATAATATAGTCAATTTTTCCAAAACTCTTAAAGGTTTGCTTAGCATAACAAAAAAACAGCAATAACATAAAAAAACAACAGTGAATTCTCATGGTCTCTCACATGAATTATCATTATCACTCACAATCACCGGATCTCTCATTGTCTTCACCATCATTGTTTGTACAAGCACCCTCACATGCACATATAGAAGTGCAACGAACTCCGGCTTTACAGCACTTACAGTGCCCTCTACATGCGGCCTTGCAGCCACAGTGGAGGAGAATGGTGCAGGCTTTACTGGCGTCTCCTAGATTTGTCCAGTAAGGTTCCCAAGTCTTGCTCGTAGAGTCCCGATACCATCCCCATGCATTGAACTCTGGGATATCTTGCTGGACAGCGGTTGCCTGATTCCAGTAGAAGCTGGCCTGCAGCAGTGCTCTTTTGATGTGCTGAATCAATGCAGCTTGGGTGGGTGGCAGGTTCTCGAGAGACTTGGTACCATTCGAGAAAAGGTGATGTCTAGCTTCATCTACACGGCTAGAACCACAGCTCCTGCTGTACATGATGACGACCATACGCTCCAGTCTTTGGACATGGACGTCATTGTTGATCTGTTCAGGCTCCAAAGTGAGGGTAACCAGAGATTCTGTGAGATCTGGTGTTGCCTCCCAAGCTGCCCATGCATTCTTTTTCCCATGGCACAGGAAGGCTGAGGTTGTGTCACAGCCTGTTAAAGCGTGGAAGAGTGGTAAGGCTAGTGACTTCTGGGGACCAAGATCCTTGCTGATTTCATGAGCAAATATAGTTTTTTCCACCTGCAAAGCCGATGCAGAGCTCTGTGAGGCCGAGTGTGTTGAAGAAGCAGATGGCAAGGATGACAACATCGCTGTCAACAGTCCGGACAAATGCCTTTTTATGGCCATTGGCCCCAGCATGTGCAAGATGCAGGATTATTCTTGTATCTGCTTCTGGATGATTACAAGGCTGAAGGGCAGACATGTCATACCCTGGTCTGTTGGAGAGTACAGCATCTTTCTTGGTGGAAAGGAGGAGTATACCTGACATGCCATGCTTGGTTATCTCTTCACTGATATATCCAAATAGTTAGATATATAACAATATATCCAGTATATATATAATAGATATATCCAGTTACGTTTTGGAATTGGAGTTCTCCCATCTATTTTAGTTCTTTATCCGGTTCCTCTGCATTGGTGAGTTTGTGTTTTGAGGTTCTCCTCTGGATATTTATCAAACACAATATCCAATCACGTGACAGATTCATAGCTCATGTGTGACCTCACAAACCCAGCAATATTGGTGTTAACGTAGTCATGAAATGTTTTTTCAGTAGTTGGCTGGACCATTTGGACCATGAGCTATGAATCTGTCACATGAGCTCATCATGTACAGCAAGAGCTGTGGTTCCAGCCGTGTAGATGAAGCTAGACATCACCTTTTCTCGATTGGTACCAAGTCTCTCGAGAACCTGCCACCCTCCCAAGCTGCATTGATTCAGCACATCAAAAGAGCACTGCTGCAGGCCAGCTTCTACTGGAATCAGGCAACCGCTGTCCAGCAAGATATCCCAGAGTTTAATGCATGGGGATGGTTTCGGGACTCTACGAGCAAGACTTGGGAACCTTACTGGACTAATCTCAGAGACGCCAGTAAAGCCTGCACCATTCTCCTCCACTGTGGCTGCAAGACAGCATGTAGAGGGCACTGTAAGTGCTGTAAAGCCGGAGTTCATTGCACTTCTATATATGCATGTGAGGGTGCTTGTACAAACAATGATGGTGAAGACAATGAGAGATCCGGTGATTGTGAGTGATAATGATAATTCATGTGAGAGACCATGAGAATTCACTGTTGTTTTTTATGTTATTGCTGTTTTTTTGTTATGCTAAGCAAACCTTTAACCCTTGTGTTATGTTGCGGGTCAATTTGACCCGTTTAGATTTTATAGTTGCTGGAAATACTGGTTAACCTATGTTTTTTTTCTTGATATTTTGTGACTCTTTTTCATTTATCATCATGAACATGCATGCAAGGTTTCAACATGCTGGTGTTTTTTGACATATACAAACAAAATTACTGTTCCTTTCGTGATGTTTGCGGGTCAATTTGACCCGCATATTTTAACGCTCTAAGGCAACTGTACAGACCCAAAATAAAAACATTTCTTGGTTATACTTTGTTATTTTATTTTTTTACTACCTTATGAAGCTAAAAAATTAGGTTTTCCACACTTATTTCAATACAGAAAAATATTTTGTCAGCCACAGATGGTAAACATTACCTATCATTTATTTTTTCAAGCTACCTGAAATAATATTAAATCTTTTATATATATATATATATATATATATATATATATATATATATATATATATATATATATATATATATATAGTGACTTTTTTGCATTTATCTTCATGAACATGCATGCAAAGTTTCAACATGCTGGTGTTTTTTTTTTTTTTTTTGACATATACAAACAAAATTACTATTACGTTTGTGATGTTCGCAGGTCAATTTGACCCCCATAGGCTATTCAAAAGCAACTGTACAGACACAACATAAAAACATTTATTTTATGTATCAACTGGGCATCAACTCCAGTTCTAAAGTGTAAGTGTATCTAAAAGTGCTCTAACCCAAACCAAAAACACTTGAAACAGCTAAATCATGGTGTTCAGAGTTAATTGCAAATTACAAATGAAAATTTTTGACAGATGCAGATAGTAAAATAAGCTCTCATTTATATATTCAAGATAATATTCAAGGAATTGTATTGAATCCAATGCGGGTCAATTTGACCCGGACCATAAGGGGAGTGCACAGAATTCCAACATAACACAAGGGTTTAGAGTTTTGGAAAAATTGGCTGTATTATTATATTAACAATTTAACATAATATAAATATTGCAAATAATTGTGTCTTATTCTTTCTTATATGATTACACTTTGAAATGTATTCACCTGTGGTACACTGAAAACCATTTCACTTTTATAAGGAAATGAATCAACATTGAGAATAACCTTCAAAGTTGTGGTAAAAAAAAATTATTGAAATGAAATTATTTTCATTATTTTCAGGTTCCAGACTTACACAAGCACAAATATGAATATGCCAATGGACTTCCTGTGGTCAATAAACAAAATAGACACCACATCCTCATTTGTAGCGCATTTGGTTCAAAATTTGTAGCCAAAACTGTTTTTCTGACAGCGGCCATATTGAATTTAGGGAATTTTGGGGGTCCTGATATACCCAATCATAAATGTAACTATTCCTATGGGTTTCCCATGGTCAAAGAAGGTAAAATAGACATCAAGTTTGTATTTGTATCTCATCTGGCTCAAAAGCTATAGCCGAAACCCTTTCAGGCGGCGGCCATATTGGATTTGGCCGCCATCTTGGTCTCAGGGACCATTGGCTCGGGCGCCCTGGCTAAATCATTTCAGTATCCCCTCAGCTACATCTGTGCCAAATTTGGTGCTTGTAGATGAATTTGCGCAAACAATGGTGTGTAAGGCCCCATACTACAGCCCAAACTGCTTTTTTGGACAGCGGCCATATTGGAATTGGAGGATCGAGGGGTCTAGATATACTGGGTCATAAATATTAACATTCGTATGTGTTTCTCGTGATCAATTAAGCTGAAAAACATATCAAGTTTGTATTTGTAACTCATGTGGTTCAAAAGTTAAAGCCGGAACCCTTTTCGGGCGGCGGCCATATTGGATTTGGCCGCCATCTTGGCCCCGAGGGTCGCTGGCTCCGGCGCCCTAGCTAAATCATTTCGGTATGACCTGAGCTACATCTGTGCCAAATTTGGCGCTTTTAGATGAATTTGCGCGAAAATGTGCTTAAGGCCCCCAACTAAGTAGCAAAACTGCAATGGCATCATTCCATCTCTATCTCTAATGCATCTATTAAAATAATTGTTCAGCCCAAAATGAAAGTTTCATAACCGTATATTGTTCCTGAAAGTCACCAGTATAACCAGGTTCATTTAGATCTAGTGAATGGCCTGGTTGTTTTGAGAGCTATAGCAGACGGAAGATTTATAGGTGGTGGTGGTGATGGCGCAGTGGATAAGACACATGCCTTTGGTGTGAGAGACCCGGGTTCGAATCCACTGTGAGACACCAATGTGTCCCTGAGCAAGACACTTAACCCCTAGTTGCTCCAGAGGCGTGCGACCTCTGACATGTATAGCAATTGTAAGTCGCTTTGGATAAAAGCGTCAGCTAAATGAATAAATGTAAATGTAAATGTAAATGTTATAGTGCAAAATGACTTATGTTTTAGTCCACTTCACACAAATCTATTCCATGGCTTCAGGAGAATACAGAGCATGAGTCATATGGACATTTTTTCAAAGCTCATCTACATTGTGTCCATTCATATTCATTTCGTGGAAAACACAGCCAGGATATTTCCTTTTATCATCCACGGAAGATAGGTTTTTGACGGTGAGTAAATGATGACGTAATTCTCATTATGGATGAGTTTTGCTTTACTTTATTATTTACCTTGTCTGCCTTGGTGCAAACTCATTGATATTTTCTTTTGTTGTTGTTGTTGTTGTTATCTGCAAAGTCAAAGATTAATTTGCGTGATTTCACGCATTGCTTCTCTCTCTGTGTCACACACAAATACTGTGTTTGAAAGGCAAATTTAGATGAGAATTTTTTACATCCCCACAGCTGACCTTCCTTTAGGTCTCTCTCTCTCTCTCTTACTCTTTCTAGCTCTTTCTATCTGACTCTCTCTCTCTTGAAAGGCAAAGTCAGCTGGTGTGTTTTTGTGCGGAGACACACTCCACCTTGCCTCAGGACAGCTGTAGTTCAGACAGACAGAAATAAAAAATAAAATAAATAAAAAGAACGAGTGAAAGAAACCCCAGAAAAACATGTCACTGAAGGCCAGGGGACATTTTCTGTATGACTAAAGCCACCAATTGAAAATGGGAGCAAATTCATGTATTTCGTCTGGACTTATTTAGACACCCAAATTTAAAAAGTGTGATCCTAATCTTTTGCTCTGAAATAATCTTCTCCACAGCAAAAAAAAAAAAAAAAAAAAAAAATTGATTTGTTTCTCAGCATAAAATTGTTACCGATGCAAATTTGAAAATTTGGTAACACTTCCATTTTTTAACATTAGGGAATTAGTTAGCATGAACTAAAAATAATAAAAAAAAAATTAAACATTAATTTGTTTTAGTTAGTTAATTTTAACATTTGGTCCCACTTTATATTAGGTGCCTTTAAATGTACTTACATAAATGAATTGTTTGGCACAATGAACTTTGTAATGGAGCAGATGAAGACGGTGGTGAAGAGAACCCATGCAAGTGCAGTTTATTTACAATAATGAAGATCCAAAATGGGAAGCAAAACAAACTCAATCTTGACATGAAACAAAACATAAACTATGAACTTGACAAACAATGGCCTGCACATGAAGTGTGGGAACAGCATAATGTTCTTCAGTTTATAACAACTAGACAAGGCAAACATGAGGGCTTAACCTTGCGGTGTTGAAAACCCTGGAACACCTTTTGTGTTGCCAGTCAAAAATGAGGTCTACAATCAGTCAGTTTCAAAAGTAAATACAAAAACTCTCCTAATTGAAAGAAAACAAGTGTACAAAAAGACTGAATCCAATATTTGGTGATGATATAGCATAACAAGAGATTTATGCACATTTTTTAATTTTATTTAAGCTGCTCGTTTTTGACCAGGAACACCACAGAGTGTGACTCTGTGCCATTTTGTACAAGATAAAAGCATTTGAAAACAAACTTCCTGGTTAAACATTAAAGCACAGTGTGATAAATTGTACAGAATATTTTTTAATTTTATTCGGTAACACTTTATATTACGACCTGCAAAGAACTTCGTAAGTAAACCGAAATTACGGTGTACGTTTCTGTAATTATAGTGTACCTCCGTGTAGGTATAAGGGAACAATATGTTAAATTTTGGGTAATAAAGGGGTACAACCAGATATACAAGCAAATTATTTATAATGTAATTATTTTAAAACTAACAGGTACCTATTCTGTTAATATATTCCAGGCAAAAATTGTACGTCTGTTGTATATAAAAGTTTTTATCACATTTCTGGAAAAATATGTTCTTGTGCAATGTAGTTACAGGGTAATTTTGACATCTGTGGGTTGTAAATTAAATATGGCTGTATGTAAGCACAATATGATAAAAATGTAATCTGAAACAATTTTGTAAACAGCTGAAAAACATTGGCAATGCTATTTATTGGCTTTTCTTACTAAACTATTTAACGTTAAGCCAAAAAAATAGTTTCTGCTATGATTTTAATTTAGAACGTACCATGTAGTACTTAGTACTTACCTTATCACATTGTATTGCAATGACACTTAAATGTCAGGGCAAATATACTGTGTAATTAATTTATTTTTTATTTTTTATAAGAGTACCTTTCTCTGTAATTACTGTGCAAATAGTGTTGTTTCGTATTGTTACATAGTAAGTAGTGTTTGTTACCCGTTTCAACTGTGAATTTACAGGGTAAGTGTAACTCCTGCGGGCTGTAAATTAAAGTGGCGCTTGTTACCCCCTTGTTCTGTGTAGTTACAGGGTAAGTGTAACTCCTGCGGGCTGTAAATTAAAGTGGAGCTTGTTACCCCCTTGTTCTGTGTAGTTACAGGGTAAGTGTAACTCCTGCGGGCTGTAAATTAAAGTGGCGCTTGTTACCCCCTTGTTCTGTGTAGTTACAGGGTAAGTGTAACTCCTGCGGGCTGTAAATTAAAGTGGAGCTTGTTACCCCCTTGTTCTGTGTAGTTACAGGGTAAGTGTAACTCCTGCGGGCTGTAAATTAAAGTGGCGCTTGTTACCCCCTTGTTCTGTGTAGTTACAGGGTAAGTGTAACTCCTGCGGGCTGTAAATTAAAGTGGCGCTTGTTACCCCCTTGTTCTGTGTAGTTACAGGGTAAGTGCAGTAAATATACAATAAAGGATCCAATTTAATTTCTGACTTTTATTTTACAAAAACATTTCAAAACACTTTTTCATCTTAATAAAACATTGTCTTTTCTACAGTATACTCAAACAACAAAGTAACACATTATACCCCCCCCCCCCCCCCTTTATTTGCTTCTCTTGCTTTTCTTCTTCTTTCTTTTCTTGCTCTTCTTTTTCTTAACTTTCACTGGGGACTCTGAAGTTGAGGAGTTGGAGTCCCATTGGTCTTGCTGCACTGCAAAAATATGAATATATATATACATGTTCTTAGCAAGCTACACCTTCAATTTTAAGTTGTCGAACAATCCTCCACTCTAAAACATTTTGTGCCACCTGATATTACTGTAGTAACTTTAATTTTGAAGAAAACACATTTTGGTGAAGTTTGAGGCAGATCATGGGGGGGGGGGGGGGGGGTTGTGATATTTTATAGTGATAATGACTGTAGTGCAGCAGAAAATGTTTTTAAAAAAGGCATAGTTGTTCTGACAGCAACAAAAAAAAACAAAAAAGCATGAAACACAAACATGAGGGCTGTGGCAGTCAGAGTTTCTGCTAGAAAAAAATGGTGCCCGTCAAAGTGACCGGCAGAGGTTTCGTTTTCCGGACATTTTTGATGATATGCCGGTCAGATATCGCCTCTTAATTAGAGGGGCGGGATTATTACACGATTTATTATTTATAATAATAATATTACCATCTTACGTGACATTACGGACGCGTCACGACCGTTCAAAGCGGCACTAAAAGACTGCTTTAAAACTTCCACAGAGACCTCAAAGAGAAAGCACAAAGCCTTTCTTTAAAACGAATTTCGTTTTGTATTAATTGTATCTTAATTTTAATCAGTGTTTCATTATCCAATTTTCTCGATTTAATAAATAAAAAGTAAATAGCCTATAGCAGACAATAAATAATCACGACATGGAGGCGCCAGCGCCTGAACTGGAGCTAACGTTAAGCTATCATCCATTAACCGAAATTTTACGTAGCCTATATGGTAGCCTACTCGCCTCACACACCTAAAAAAAAAAGAAAAAGAAAAAAAGAAATATATCGATTATCTACAGAAATCTCTACTTTTATACAGAACCATTCAAAACAAAATAAAACGATAACGATGTGATCCGTATGAAATGTGTCTCTCCGGCGAGTTCACTACTGCGAAGATCGCGAGTCAGACAAAATCTTTGCAGCCGACACAGAAAACACTTGTTTATTAATAGACAATTAAAATGTCTCATTGCAATATTTTACATATTCATAATCATTAGGCTACTTTTGCTGGTTCGTTGTGACAGTTATGAAAAAATGAGTGTGAGGGATTTGTTCACTTCACACAAAAAGATCTTGGAATGAGATGGCCAACTGTAGTAGGCTAGCGTTTAGTCCACTGCCTATAATAGCCTAATTTAGAGATCACTTTTTTTTTTTTAACCGACTACCTACTAGAGAGTAAACTTGAGGCACTCGCAAGAAAATGGATAAGTAGCTAGCCTACATAATAACATTCACAAAAATTACACCATTTAAAAAAAATACATAGGCTACTGAGTTACTAAAACATTCTTTGTCAAAGAATACACTTTGTTCACAGTTAACGTTCATGTTTCCATTTGTTTAATTTCAAACAAATTATTATTACACGATTATTATTAATCATGTGATCCAATGAATTATATCCATTGTTGCTTTTACAGCTTCAAAGCTGGAGCACTAAATGATATTCAAAGCCACATTTCACGCTTTTAACATTAAATAAAGCACATAAATAGTAGCCTACCAGAGATTATCATTGCCACACTTTGTGTTTGATGTTCCAGCGTGACGTCGCAGAAAAATAGAAACCGTTTCTAAATGAGAAATGTCGCGTCTGGTTAGGACAAAAACTCTGATTAACATGGAAAGGATACCTTTTATCGCGTGTCGCGTCTCGTGTAGTTAGTTAGGACAATTTTAATCGGACAATTTGACCGGAGAGATTTAATTTTGTCGGACATTTCATTTTTTTTCCGGCCAATGTCCGGCAATTACCGGACAACGGAAACCCTGGTGGCACTATAGGAACAGCATATCTTTGTGTCATTGCAGATGGGACAGCAGACTTCATCTTTTCAATTTTCTTTTTCAAAAAATCACACTCATCTTTGAGCAAGGTGATCTCTGCTTTAAGAGTGATAATCTTATCTTTGAAAGAAAGAAAGAAAGAAAGAAAGAAAGAAAGAAAGAAAGAAAGGTTAGACGTTTACATTTTACTCCTGCCCTACTCCAGGGCTTATGCTTGTGACCACTTTCCTATTTTTTAAATCATCAAATTGAAGAACTAAACATCACTGGTACTGTACATTATAAATGCACTTGTTAAAGGATTAGTTCACCCCAAAATGAAAATTTACAACGGACTTCATTGGTCACCATCGTTAAGTCCAAATCAATGCAGTTTCAAAAGTCTTTTAAGTGTTTAAACGGGCTGTACGTGATCACAGCTGAAGAAGAGGTTGTTATCTAGCGAAACGATAGGTCATTTTAAAAAAAGAAATATATAATTTATAGACTTTTTACCTTCAATAGTTCGGATTGAGCTGATCAACAAACGGACAGGGAACTACGTCATCACGTTGAAAGGTCACGCCTGCGCCGGCAATACTATTTGAACTACTATTCATATTCATCAGAATGTTATTCATATACTATCCATATTCATATTCACTGAATACTATTTCTATATATATAATCGCAAACAATACTATTTGAATTATCCTCCTACGGTCAGGTGGCATTGTAAACAGTGGGGCGGTACTTCGGCCGGCGCAGGCGTGACCTTTCAACGTGATGACGTAGTTCCCTGTCCGTTTGTTGATCAGCTCAATCCGAACTATTGAACTAACTAGCCCTCAGGTTTGTGTTTCATGCTTTTTTGCTGTCAGAACAAATATGCCTTTTTAAAAAACATTTTCTGCTGCACTACAGTCATTATCACCCCCCCATGATCTGCCTCAAACTTCACCAAAATGTGTTTTCTTCAAAATTAAAGTTACTACAGTAATATCAGGTGGCACAAAATGTTTTAGAGTGGAGGATTGTTCGACAACTTAAAATTGAAGGTGTAGCTTGCTAAGAGCATGTATATTTTTGCAGTGCAGCAAGACCAATGGGACTCCATCAACTCCTCAACTTCAGAGTCCCCAGTGGAAGTTCAGAAAAAGAAGAGCAAGAAAAGAAAGAAGAAGAAAAGCAAGGGACGCAAATAAGGGGGGGGGGGGGTATAATGTGTTACTTTGTTGTTTGAGTATACTGTAGAAAAGATAATGTTTTATTAAGATGAAAAAGTGTTTTGACATTTTTTTTTGTAAAATAAAAGTCAGAAATTAAATTGGATCCTTTATTGTATATTTAATGCACTTACCCTGTAACTACACAGAACAAGGGGGTAACATGCGCCACTTTAATTTACAGCCCGCAGGAGTTACACTTACCCTGTAACTACACAGAACAAGGGGGTAACAAGCGCCACTTTAATTTACAGCCCGCAGGAGTTACACTTACCCTGTAACTACACAGAACAAGGGGGTAACAAGCGCCACTTTAATTTACAGCCCGCAGGAGTTACACTTACCCTGTAAATACACAGTTGAAACGGGTAACAAACACTACTTACTATGTAACAATACGAAACAACACTATTTGCACAGTAATTACAGAGAAAGGTACTCTTATTAAAAAAACAAAACAAAAAAACTTTTAATTACACAGTATATTTGCCCTGACATTTAAGTGTCATTGCAATACAATGTGATAAGGTAAGTACTAAGTGCTACATGGTACGTTTTAAATTAAAATCATAGCAAAAACTAATTTTTTTTTAAGCTTAACGTTACATGTAAGTAGTTTAGTAAGAAAAGCCAATAAATAGCATTGCCAAAAAGTTTAATTTACAACCCACAGATGTCAAAATTACCCTGTAACTACATTGCACAAGAACATATTTTTCCAGAAATGTGATAAAAACTTTTATATACAACAGACGTACAATTTTTGCCTGGAATATATTAACAGAATAGGTACCTTTTAGTTTTAAAATAATTACATTATAAATAATTTGCTTGTATATCTGGTTGTACCCCTTTATTACCCAAAACTTAACATATTGTTCCCTTATACCTACACAATCAGAACATCAAACATGACAAGATCACAAGAGGGGAAGAGGGAATCACATGATATTAGACAGGAAACATGACTGTGACATAAATCAAAATAAAAGACATGAAATTCTAAACGGGATGCAAAATCAAACGTGACATCCTAATTGTGTTGATGTTGTATTGCAGAACACTTTGTGCTGCTATTGAGCTGGACACGGGTAAGGTTAGGACAGGTTTGGTGGTAGTAGTAGTGGGCAGATCGAGGCTTCGTGAAACACTGAAACAGTTGAAGCAAATGTGCTGTATAGTGTCAAAGCTTCGAAACAATCCGACACCCATCTTCACGGTGACCCCTAGTGGTCAGAACAGTGTAAATGCAGCAAAAAAAAAAACAGGCCAAACATGCATAAAAACACCTTTTACAAATCTATTGCAAATTTTTTGATTGAAAGTAAAATCTTACAAATGCAATTATCTAATCATCTAATTATGAATCATCTTTTATCAATTGTTGTTTGCTCTATGAATGGCTCAGCTAAACAGGCCAATAAGAGACTACCACTATTCATTTTAATTATACTAATGTTTAATTAAAACGTCTACAAATGTATCAAACTGATCAGAGATCAGGTAAAACCCACAGATACTTACTTGTTCATAGGTTCTCAGTGACTCCTCATGATCATGGGTTGACAGAGATCATCGCCCCCAGCGGTGAAACCGCTGAAATTTCGAAGTGTTTCGACGTAATGACGTAATAGTGACGTAATGAAGCCTCGCGTTTACTGAAATCTCGTGACTCTGGCAGTTTGATACACACTCCGAACCATTGATTCAGAACAAAAGATTCGTAAAGTTCTCAAAGCTTCATGAAGCAGTGTTTTGAAATCGCCATCATTAGGTATTGATAGGTTTATGGGTGGGTTCATGTGCAAGGGAAGGCAACAGTGTAATTATAGATGCAATTACAGAAATGTTTCCATTGTTAATTTTATTTATTGTATTAACTCATTTAAATTTCAAAGTGTTACTGGAAATTTGACCTCTCATTTAGTATGACATCATTCCAGCTCCCATAAATGGCAATGCAGAAACTGGGCTGTTGAGTTGTTGAGATGTCCAGCAGTGAACACAGAGAGTGTTTGTGGCCATTATGAAACGTGGTAACACTTTACAATAATAGTACATGAATAATCATGTACTAATTCCTGAATTAATAATTACTTTACTATGAACTAATGATGAGTTAAGACATGTATTAATGAGGTACTAACCTTAATTACGACATGAGTATCATGAATTCCTACATGAATATACCATCTTAACTACGCGTTAGTACATGCTTGTTAATTAATGTATTAATTAACATTTCGAGGTAAAGTAAATCAAACATGCTCTAGATCAGAAGAAAGATGTACTAAAAGGGTACAATGTTAAATTGTTCATAAATTTAACACCATCAATTGTCACATACATCAGTGAATGACACAAGATGTCTTGAAATATTTATATTAAACCTACTCATTGAACACACATTCCATTTTAAGTGATTCCACTGCTGCCTTCAAGTGTAAAATACCTACTACACTAGCATATTCATTAAACAGATGCAATTTTCAAAATTAAAATCAGTGTTAGCACAGATGATGGTTATTTTCTGGATTTGTTTACTGTCTTTATATCATAATGCAGTCGGATGTTAGTCTTGTTTGCTGGCTCTTCTTTGGGGCCACTATTGCCCCTTCAAAATTTGTCCACTTTTTTCCTACCGTTCAGTTCCTTCTCCATCTAAATTCAGGCACAGCACCTCTGCTCTTCCACTTCTTTACAAACCACCGACAAGCACCAAATGATATCTGATTTAGAAGAGCTGAATATGTATAAAACATGTGTAATTGATACATTTTTGAAGATTTACTCTTGGATTTTCCAAGTAATTAATGATGAGTTAGTAATGATGTGCCCCCCCAAGTAAAGTCATGACATTATGATACATTAACAAGTCATGAATTCATGTTACTTTCCAAGTAATTAATGATGAGTTAGTAATAATGTGCCCCGCCATGAAGTAAAAGTAACATGAATTCATGACTTGTTAATGTATCATAATGTCATGACTTTACTTGGGGGGGCACATCATTACTAACTCATCATTAATTACTTGGAAAGTAACATGAATTCATGATTTGTTAATGTATCATGTAATTTCTTGTCTTGGCCCTCCAAGAGTAAATCTTCAAAAATGTATCAATTACACATGTTTTATACATATTCAGCTCTTCTAAATCAGATATCATTTGGTGCTTGTCGGTGGTTTGTAAAGAAGTGGAAGAGCAGAGGTGCTGTGCCTGAATTTAGATGGAGAAGGAACTGAACGGTAGGAAAAAAGTGGACAAATTTTGAAGGGGCAATAGTGGCCCCAAAGAAGAGCCAGCAAACAAGACTAACATCCGACTGCATTATGATATAAAGACAGTAAACAAATCCAGAAAATAACCATCATCTGTGCTAACACTGATTTTAATTTTGAAAATGGCATCTGTTTAATGAATATGCTAGTGTAGTAGGTATTTTACACTTGAAGGCAGCAGTGGAATCACTTAAAACGGAATGTGTGTTCAATGAGTAGGTTTAATATAAATATTTCAAGACATCTTGTGTCATTCACTGATGTATGTGACAATTGATGGTGTTAAATTTATGAACAATTTAACATTGTGCCCTTTTAGTACATCTTTCTTCTGATCTAGAGCATGTTTGATTTACTTTACCTCGAAATGTTAATTAATACATTAATTAACAAGCATGTACTAACGCGTAGTTAAGATGGTATATTCATGTAGGAATTCATGATACTCATGTCGTAATTAAGGTTAGTACCTCATTAATACATGTCTTAACTCATCATTAGTTCATAGTAAAGTAATTATTAATTCAGGTATTAGTACATGATTATTCATGTACTATTATTGTAAAGTGTTACCTGAAACGTTGAGTATGCTTACACTGTGATGACATAACAAGCACCGACTTGTGTCCTACACGCATCATTACTGTGGCCTTAGATAAACAGCAGACAAACACACACGAGACGTGACTCAGAAACGAAGGGAACTCGACAAACCAGAGTCTGAAACATCTGAAGTGTGTGAGACGCGTGCTCCCTTGCTGACCTGTCAGGATTATTCATCGCCAGAACCTTCAATGCAAGATTTTCTGCTTTTGAAATGACTATCGAATAAGTACTGATCAGCAGAAATATGTGTGTTCTCTAATAAACCATGTTACGGAGCCCCTTAAGGGACATGGTGATGGGAAAAAATATGAGATGGGAGGAAAAATGTGTAACACTTTACAATTAGTTACATTAGTTAGCATGACCTAATAATGAACTGCACTTATACAGCATTTATTAATATTTGTTAATGTTAATTTAAACATTTACTAATACTTTATTAAAATCTTGTTAACATTAGGGTTAGGTTAGTTATGTTAATGCACTGTGAACTAACATGAACTAACAATGAACAGCTTTATTTTTATTAACTAAAGTTAACAAAGATTAACAAATACAGTAACAAATGGTTTGTTGATGTTAGTTAATAAACCTTATTGTAAAGTATTACCGAAAAATTATGCTTTTACATTCTGTCACAAATGTTTGCGTTCCCCAGTTTACTCGCAAACCTTTTGAGCTGTTATCCGAGCGAACGCAATGTTTCTTGGGGGAACACAAAAGTTTTGCGAGCAAAAGCGAATGTTTTGAAATATATTGTTTCCTCCCATCTCATATTTTTGCCACCACCACGTCCCCCTATAGGGCTCTGTAAACTGTCCAGCGATATGTACATGTATTGTTTATCAGCTCTTTAAAGACTGAGTACAGTGTGTGTGTTTGTGTGTGTGTGTGTGAGACCAGGGGTGATGACTGCCTCCAGACCAGCGTCCCCCTTCAACACACACAGAGTAGCGATGCTGCTGGGAGTTTGGGTCAGTTGGACAGTTTGAGAGCAGTTCCTCCCCCCAGCTCCACTTTAACCTGGCCTATATGACCCGCTTCACACAACTGCTCTTCCGGACACTGCAGACTATCACAGGAAAATCACAATAACAAAATAAACATATCAGCAAGAAGCCGATACATTTGCAGCAATGGTTGAACAGACACGTGATGTAAGGCAATGTGCTGGACACACAGTTGTCATCTAATTATACATTCCATTTAATGTAGGAATTTCCAGCTTCCTAAAGTGCTACTCAACTATATCTTGTAGTTGAAGGATGGCACTTAGTGATTTTGCTTAATAAGTTTCTTTGCACACTTTTAAGAGCCCTCTGAAACATTGGTCACTGGTGAAACATATTGGTAACACTTTATTTTACAGTGTCCTTGTTACATGTACTTACTACAGTAATAACAGTAAAATATGCATAATTACATGCAACTAACCCTAAAATCAAACCCTAACCCTTTAGTACATACATGTAGTTAATTAATATTACTCAGTACTTAAATGTATAATTACAGTGTTACAATTAAAATAAATGGTTACACTTTAAGGTGCAGTTGTTACAATGTAATTATACATTTAATACATGCACTACATGCACTTATTATAGGGTTAGGGTTTGGTTTGGTTCAGGGTTAGTTGCATGTAATTATGCATAATTTAAAGTTATTAATATAGTAACTACATGTAACATATGTAACAATGACACTGTGGGCCCTATCTTGCACCCAGTGCAATTGACTTTGTACACCGACGCATGAATTATTCCTATTTTGCACTCGCGCACAGCAAACTTTTCCCTCCACAGACGCACGTCGGTAAATTAGGGAATGAACTTGCGCTCCCGGGGGCGGTTCAGCGCAAAGAGGAGGCGTGTTCCGGCGCAAACGTTCCCTGGTGCTATTTTGCAGTTTCAGAAAACAATTCCACCACTGACCAGGAAAAACTCTAAAGTCTAAAGTCAGTGGCGCGTTGCGCATGTTATTCAGATGCTATTTTAAGGGTGCATGCTTGGCCATAATCAATGTAGCGTGTGCACAACATGCATACACTTTGCTTATCTCATCTACACATACGCAGCAGTTCTCATTTTTAGAAAACCATACATTTATTACATGTTGTGTCCATGAAGATGTGAAAAAATAGGCATAAATTATTATACGCCTGTTTAACCGAAGCTTATTTGGGTGGGTTTCTCCATCCCCAATGTCACTTTTCTGTCTTTTACGGCCCTGACAAGAACGTCGGTCTCCTCGGCTGTGAACCGCTCCTGGTGTGTGCCTGGCAAATCCGCCGTTATAATAGCAATCTGCCATGGAACAAGCGCACCTGCTCTTAAAGGGAATTTGAGATGTCGCTCTGATTGGTTTATTTCATGTTACGCCCAAACCACACCTATGAATAATGAAGCTACTTCAGACCAACCCATTTTAGAGTCATTTATCCCGCCGGTATAATAGCAACAGCGCTCGAGATCGCCCACAAAGATACTTGCGTTTCGCGCTTGATACTTGCGTTTCAGATCGTTAAAATAGGGCCCTGTAAAATAAAGTGTTACCAAATAAATTGTAACCAAATGTGTTTTAAGATTTGAAGCAGACTAAGTGCACATTCAGTACAATTAAAGCCCACTTTTTTTCACAAGCGTAGGATGATGCATTATGTGCTTATTGTCTATATGAATGAGTATGTGAATTAGACACTCATTACAGCATTACAGATCATCTTGTCTTAGACTGTACTTGACCCAGACTTGACCCCCTTCACTGTATGTGAATGTATGTATATGTGTGTGTATTTATGTGTGTGCGCATAAAGGGCAAAGCTAGCATTTTAAGTGTGTGTATGACCTCAGGGGATGTTAATGTATGCAGGGTTCACTGCGCACCATAGTCCTGAGCAGGAGACATTCACTGCTATCGGCACACTGACATTTAAACATGTGTGTGTTTGTGTGTGTGTGTTTGTGAGTGAGTGTGAGTGTGCATGTGTGTGCACATGCAAGCAGTTGATGTGGGTTTTGTTGTCTGTCAGTATGTAGAAGTGTATTATTGTCTGACAGTCTTCATTCTCTGCCTTTGAACAGGGTTATTAGGTAAACTGTATATCAAATATGATTAAAGCAGCTTTAAATACTAAATACAATCATACATTCTTCACCCAGTTTGGTGAAATACATCTGTTAAAATGTTCCCCTTGATGTGATTTTCAGTGGCGAGTGACTGGCAGCAGGTGGCGATATTTTTCATCAGAGTAATTTCCACTTCTTCCAAGAACAGATAGCCTTCTACATGTGTTGTTCACATATCATCTCTACACTGGTTACCTATTGACTTCTGTATCAATTACAAAGTATTGCTACTGACCTATTAGGCCCTAAATGATTTAGCTCCTGTGTTTAACTGATCTTCTATTGTCTTACAATCCATCACGCTCTTTAAGGTCACAATTTTCATATTTGGCTCCTAAACTCTGGATAATAACAGATAATTACTATCAGGAAGATAATTACTTCCTGATAATGTTCGGGGCTCAGACTCACTCTCCCAGTTTAAATCACATCTCTTTACCCAAGCATTCACATAATGCATCACATAACTTGGTACTCCAGTTATATCAGATCAAATGCACATGATTGTCTTTGCTTAATGTTCTGAAAAGCAGCTACACTAATTACTTTCCATTTGTTTTTCTGTTTTATCTCGGGATGCCCATCCGGAGTTTAATATAGAGAGTCCATCAGCTCCGGTTTGGATCCAGCTTCTTATGTAGACTTCAGATGCCCAACACCTGTGAAGAGATGACTCCGACTCCTACAAGGACTTCAGATGACGCCAATTTTCTTACATATTTTTAAGCAATATCACACAAGTAACGAGCGCAATATCACACGATTGAAAGTGCTGCTTTTGTCCGGAATAGCACAAGTGCAAATGTGATTTTCCTATTGATTTTATACAATAGTTCAATAAATAAGAAGTTAATATTGTGTTGTGTTTTAGACACAATATTGTCTGTTTTTGCTCAATTTTGCCAACGAAAATTGTACCTATAAAGCCAGAGCAGAACTGTTGTGTCTCCGAGCAGCACAATGGTGTTTCGTTTCTGAATGAATCCGTGTTTTGAACTAATCAATCTGGTGAACCAATGATCCAATGGCCCATTCATAAAGAGAGGTATTTACTTCATTCCTGAATGTATCAGCTCAGCTGTTTGAATGAATTGAATGAATTAATGACTCAATGGGTGCTTCTCATTTCTACAGTTTTTCTCGATTGCTTAAACACATTTCTTGAAACTATGCCTCGTATTCTCAAAACTGTAAACACAAATCCATGACGTCTCACCCAATTCCCCAAACATCCTATTTTCAGGTCCAAATGAAGCTCTACACTCAAAACATTCACTCTTGCTGAAAAACCAAACTTTGCCCTCAGACAGGACACACAAGCCCTCAAAATCACACACACTACAACATAGTCTAACACACTGGTGCAATAAATTCAAAACAACATTTCCAAAACTGGTAAGTTATGTTGCTTGTGGTTCAAACACCTCAGATAATTTGCAAAATGGAACACTTTCGTCAAAACTATACAATGTCTTATTTTGTTATCATAACATAAACACAACCATCATATGGTCTAATTCCGTTTGAATCAGTTAAACACTCCTGTGCTCAACCTAAAACACTTTTAGCATTTACACAGAGAGAGTGTAAACACCACATGACACCAATTGTGCAGACTAATGAAAATATTTATTTATTTTCATGTACTCAAGTCAGCCAATACTGAACATTTCAACAAAACATTTTCCAGTTTTCATACAGTATTACCGAACATACCCTTGTACTGTAAGCTTACAGTAATACTGTTACATAAAAATACAAATCCAGTTCAGTACCGAATAAAAAAAATAAAATAAAATAAACATCTCTCCGCCTAGCTGGATCTGGCCACAGGGCCTTGTCAACATCACAGGCTATATTTTAATTTGCAAGTCAATGTGGGAAGAATCTTTTGGAGTGATGAATTCACCTCCCTCAGTTTTAGTCCGTGGTTTATTACATGGTCCACAATTGTTTCCAAAAACGAAAACGAATTTCGTTACACAGATTTGGTTGTCTTCCCTCTCCCTCTCCCTCTCCCTCTTCCATTTCCTCTTCCTCCACTCTGTTCTCTCCGGATTCCCCCTCTCATCCGCACTCTCCTTCTTCCTCTGACACCGTCCATTTTTGTTGAAGACAGGTGAACTTACCTGTTGCCTTTTTATAGTGCATAAACCTGATTGGTGTGTCTACAATTACAGTTTTTACCAATTGCTTACACACGTTTTCGAAACTAAGTCTCCTTTTTTCGAAACTCTACACACAATTCTCAAAACTGCACACACAAAATGCAAAATCCCGGGGGGTCCCAGGAATCCATTGTTCAAAACCGATCATCTGACCTTTGACCTATTTAGGCCTATACTACAGTATAGCAGTGATTGGTTAGTGATCAGTTACAGTTTTTTCTGATTGCTTACAGTTTTTTACAATCACTATGACAGTTTTTTCAATACATTTAACAAGTTTCCTAAACTCTTAACACACCAACACACCTAAAACACACAATTGGCAAAACGGTTAATTTCATGCTCAAAATCACACATTGTAAACTAAACTCCAAAACTAATTTTCAAAATACAATAATACACTAACACAATACACTATGCCTAACAAAACACTGCAAACCTGTTTCAAAATCAAATAATTATTCAAAACACTAACACATGTTCTCTTCCAACAGGAACATTTAGTCAATCATAACACAATGACAAAAAAAAACACTATCATCAGCTGAAATTACAGAAACTGCATTATTTTATATGTGTCAGGTCTGCCCTTATACAACAGACAGTATACTGTATTGTATTGATCATAGATTGTGTTTTGCACTGCAGTTTTTTTTTTTTTTTAAGTCTCTCTACATTTTTGTTTTGTTTGTAATGTAAATGCATGCATTTTTTTTTTTTTTTTTGCAGCAGCAGCAGCAGCAGCAGCAGAAATTCAATACAACAAAATAAATGACCCTGCTTAGAGTAGCTTTATAGAATGTATGGTTTAGGAAAAAAAAGAAGACAGAGACAGCATTGCTGCAGTAACGGCTTTATTTGCAACAGGACATTTCTGCAAGATAACAAAAATATGCATATAGCTGCCATTTACAGTATTACTGTATGTGAAAATACAAAATATACAAACAGAAAAGGCCATCTTCTAATCTGCATGGTCTTCTGCATTTGTTCACGTTCTCATCCACATCACACCTGATATCTTCCCTGGCAAGGCATCTTGGGAAGAATCTTTTGGCATGCCTTATCCTGGTAGTGTTCAGCTGTGATGTCTTGGTATGCAGCATATTTTGCATACAGGAGGGACATTTGGTCCTGTGGACTATGGTCAAAAACCTTTCATCTCCAGGCTGAGAAAACTCCTCAATGGGGTTGAGGAAAGGGAAGTAAGGGGCAAGGAAAATGGACATCATCCTCTGATGGGCGTCAAACCTGGCTGTGACTAGACGGGAATGGTGGAATGCCACATTGTCCCATATTTGCATAACTTCAATCAGCTGTTTCTCACTAGCAATGGAATAATGTGAAAATACAAAATATACGAACAGAAAAAGCACCAGAAGAATAAAAAAAAAAGAAAAAAAAAAGAGTCATCTTCTAATTATTTGCATAATTCAATCAGCTGTTTCTCAGTAAGAATAGAATAAAATACAGGGGATATATTTGTGTTTCAGTTCACAATATAAACAGCTGTTTACCTTGACTTTAGCCTATAAGGTTAGGTTTAGAACATGGTGTTATCTGTTCTGACATACAGTGTTAAAGCATTGGTAAATTTGGCAGTAAAAATCCATTGTTTTGGTCTTGTTTGAGCTTGTGTGTAAAAGAAGTTCAAGCATTTTAAATTTGTGTTAATTGTATGCATTTTGTGTTAAAGCAACAAGAAATGTGTTAATAGTATAGCTTACACAGGCGGATGTAGTGCTAACTGTGTTAAGAGTTTTGGAAAATTGTTAAAGGTATTGAAAAATCTGTCATAGCAATCGTAAAAAACTGTAAAACCGGCCTCATCTACAAAAAGTAGCTCATGTCCCATGGCATCTGCTTCTAGTTCCATCACTCTCTGGACAAGACAAAACAAATGCAACACATCAGGCCCATGCACAGCACTACAGTATGCACTTCCAAATTCAGAACCAATGACACTATAGCTTACCTGCACATAGTCATATCGCAGTTGCTTTACACGTTCTGTGTTTCTCTCGAAAGGAACTCTGTAAATTTGCTTCATTCTTATTCTGTGGCGCGCAAGTACACGACTTAGTGCAGAAATGCTTACACTGTGTATATTTTGAAAGATGGTGTCATTATCAATTATGCGCTGCTGTATTTCGCGCAGTCTTATTGCATTATTGGCAATCACCATGTTCACTATATGGGTCTCTTGCTCTGGAGTGAACATTCTTCCTCTGCCCCCAACATCTGGATGTCTAGCAATTCTGTAAAGTAACAATTTCAGTATTTTTGCATGTATGGTACTGTTGTGTTTCTCATTAGAGTATGGCAGTGCTACAAAGTACTTACCGATTCTCATTTCGAAATGTCCTAATGATGCTTGCCACAGTGTAGCAGCTCAAATTAGGCTAAACCCGTTGGCCAGCTTCCTTCAGGGTCATCCCATGGTTGATGACATGGTCCACTATTGTAGCTCTGATGTCATCAGTTATTCTATTTCTTACTCTTCTTACCCTTCCTCTTTCCCCTCCTCGTCCTCTTCTTGCTCCTCCTTGTCCTATTCCTCTAACTTCCTCTAACCCTCTCGCTTCTTCACCTCCACGTCCTCTTCCTCCAACTTCTTCACCTCCACGTCCTCTTCCTCCAACTTCTTCACCTCCACGTCCTCTTCCTCCAACTTCTTCACCTCCACGTCCTCTTCCTCGGCCTCCACGTCCTCTTCCTCGGCCTCCTCGGCCTCCTCTGATTCTCACTCTTCTCACTCTTACTGCTCCTTCCATTGTACTCCACACAGACAGCTTACCTGTGGCTTATTTATAGTGCTTAGGCTGATTGCAAAGTGAACTAATTATCTAAAACAGTTTTCACATGTGATAGTGTGCCAGACAGTTGGCCAAATAGTGTTAATGATAGCCATACATGTGTATAATTTTGCTAGGAGTGTGTTGGAAATTTGGTAATTGAGTGTAAGCAGTGAGTTGTGTTTAACGTTCTGCAAAAAGAGTGTTGTGCAGTGAATTGTGCCTACAGTTTTGCAAAGTGTGTGTTACAAAATTGCAAACTGAGTGCAAAGCAGTGTTTGTGCTTTTAGTTTTGCAAACTCAGTGAGTGGTTTTGCTATACGTATTAATAGTTTTAGAAATTGTGCTACAAGAATCACGATTAGCGCTTAAGCATTCAGAAAAAACTGTAAGCAATTAGTGTTTGCACATGTGAGGAGTGTGTCTGTGTGACCTGGTGAATAAGTGTAGCATTTTGATTGGTTGTGTTTGGAAAAGGAAAGTAAGTCACTTCCTGATAGATCTTTGTGTTTTAGGTAGAGAATTGTGTGTAGTGTTTTGCAAAAAGTGTTTTATGCAATTGAAAACTGAGTCAAAGGCTGAGAAATAGCTTATGGTTTTGAAGATTTGGCATGTAGTTTTGCACTTTGAGTGAGAGGTTTCAAAAATCGTGTGACATGAAAAGATTCTGTGTGTAAGCAGTTGGTAAAAACTGTAAGCACCAGTGTGTGTGCACTCATGGTGGCTGTGCTTAACCAGTTGGTTCATGGGTGTATTCATTTAAAAGCCTTTGCTTTGAAATTGCAAGGAAATTACATCATGATAAATTTCTGTGTCAAATGTATACAAGTGTGTTTAGTGTTTTGCAAATCACTGTGTGTAATGTTTTGCAAAAAGTGTGAAGCTGACCATGTGCTTACAATTGTGCAAATCTATGCCTGTGTTTTGCTCCGTGAGTGTAAGTTTTTGCTAATTGTGGGAAAGTTTTAATTTTAGTGTGTAAGCAATTGAAAAAAACTGTAATAACATTCTGGGAGTCGAGACTATAAAGGAGAAAGGATGTCCTCCCTTCACGGTCACACTCTGCAGCCACTCGGTGTGACTGTACGACTGCTGGCCTTTTCTTGCAAGAAAATACACCTCATCAAAGACTATTGGAAATGTTTGTCTTTCATTCAGTGATAGAATTTTGTTTTCCACCACACCACCCTGAAGGTGACACTGACTAAGACATGGGCAACTAGAGTGGGTTGAATTTCATCTGAGACTGCTTGTCTTCTTGCCCTTCCTCCTCCTCCTCCTCATCCCTCCTCAGTCTCTTCCTTCATGTCTTTCTGGATCCATTGTTCCAAAACTCAATAAACTGATTTGGGCCCTTTTATCTATCTATTGAAGGATCTGATTGATGTGTGTTCAATTTTGACTCTTAGTGTTTCCACTTGTGTAATTGTGTGCTAACTGAGCTGAAGCTGTACTGACTTGAGTGAACAATATTGAATGCTAGTGCTTTATACATGACAACATGGTGTAGGCAATGAGAAATGAAGGGATTTGTGTGTAGAATTTTGCAGTGACAGTTCAACAAATCTGACTCATGTGTCAAAACAGGGAATAGTGTTTATAGTTTAGGGAAATGGGTGTGCTTTTTGATAAATGGCAGTATGGTTTTGAAATTTTAGTGCGTGTGCGTGTGTGTATGTGTGTGTGTGTGTGTGTGTGTGTGTTTGTGTGTGTGTGTCTTTCTGTGTATGTGTGTGTGTGTGTGTGTGTGCGCGTGTGTCTTTCTGTGTGTGTGCGTGTGTGTGTGTGTGCGTGCGCGTGCGCGCGCGTGTGTGTGTGTGTGTGTGTGTGTGAAAGGCAGGACAAATGAGTCAAGTCAAGTCAAGTCAAATTTATTTATATAGCGCTTTTCACAATACAGATTGTATCAAAGCAGCTTCACAGTATTAAATAAAATAGTACATCAGTGTTTGTTTCTAGTGTAAAACGTCCACGTTTGGTAATGCTGATCAATAGTATTGTTGATTGATTAATTAAATTAAGTATCCCCAACTGAGCAAGCCAAAGGCAACAGTGGCAAGGAACCGAAAAACTCCATCAGGTGACCTAATGGAGAAAAAAAAAACCTTGGGAGAACCCAGGCTCAGTCGGGGCCAGTTCTCCTCTGGCGTTTATCTCCTCTGGCGTTTAGAATGAAAACATTATGACTCATTATAACATACAAAACCAAACTCTCTCACACACACACTATCCTCTCTCTGTATCTGTACTGTCTTCATCGCTCTGACTTTTATAAAGCAGGCAGCATCATAAAAACAGAGAAACTCTCATCTGCAAACAACACACATATGGTCAAACATGCACAAGTACTTTTGACATAATTAGGCCTGTTTGTGGCAGAGGTGGAGTCAGTGCTGATTCACTACAGCTCTGCACCACAAAAAAGGGCCATCTACACCTGTAAAACACAGGTTTAAGCAGAAAACTGCCATTTTAATATCCTTCTGCATTTCAGGGCAGTCTAAATTCAACTGATAGTTTTTTAGTGCACAAGATGAGACAGTGTTTACTTGGGTTTGCCACTATGCAATAACACAGTGCTAAAATCGATGCACTTTTGAAAATATATATCTAATTCATAGTGACTTGTTTTATATAGTTACAGATATAAAACAAGTCACCATGAATTAGATATATATTTTCAAACATCCTCCTATACAGGAGCACTCTCTTTAGAGACAGGATCTTGAGCTCGACTGACTCCAGCGGTTCAAAGGGAGCTCTCTGTACACCAGAAAAGACCCCAGAGAGGTCCCATGAGGGGATGAGGTGCAGTCTGGGAGAATGTAACCTCATGTTGCCTATCAGGAACCTGATGACCTGATCATGCTTTCCTAGTGATCTACCATCAACTGCATCGTGATGTGCTTTGATGGTGACAACATACACTTTCAAGGTGGAGGTGGACAGCCTCTGCTCCAACCTCTGTTTCAGTAAGGAAATCACAGAACTGATTGGGCATTTCTGCAGGTCTTTCCACCAGGAAGAACACCACTCAGCGAACAGAATCCACTTCAAAGCATATTGAATGAGTGATGGTGTCTACAACCACTGGTGATAGGCCACTTTAGTCCTCCACGTCCTGTCCAGAGGTCCTTTCCACACCTGGAAGTTCCAGAGGTCTGGATGCAGGTGCCATATGGTTTCCGGTCCCTGAGAAAGCAGGTCCTTCCAGAGGGGAATCCGCCAGGGTGGGGCTGTCACAAAGAGCATCAGGTCCAAGAACCAGGTCCGGGTGGGCCAGTAAGGCGCAACCAACAAGACCCGCTCCTCGTCCTCCCTGACCATAGACAGTGTCTGTGTGAGCAGGCTCACTGGGGGAAACACATACTTGTGTAGGCCACGGGGCCAGCTGTGTGCCAGTACATCTGTGCCAAGGGTCTCCTCGGTCAGGGAATATAACTGGTAATGGGAGGTCTTCTGGGAGACAAACAGGTCTACCTGTGTCCCTGAATTGACTCCAGATCAGATGGACCACCAGGTGGGGACTCCATTCTCCTGGGAGCATGAGCTGTTGTAAGAGTGTGTTGGCCGCACGATTGAGCTCACCCGGGATGTGAACGGCACAAAGCGACTTGAGCCGCTTCTGACTCCAGAGGAGGAGTTGTGACATGCAACGTGAGCGTACCCTGCCTTGGTGGTTGACATACGCAACAGTTGCAGGACCAACACGTGCTTGCCCTGAAGCAACAGTCGAAACCAGCTCAGGGCAAACAGCACTACCAGCAACTCCAGGCAATTGGTATGCCGCTGCAGTCAAGGTCCCGTCCAGGAGCCCGAAGCTGCATGCCCATTGCACAACAAAATGCCTGGACACTTATTCTAAGGGCACTCCAGTAAGTAGAAAGGCAAGTTCTGACCAGGGACTGAATGTTTAGAGACAGGAGTATGCCACAGTGCCATGTAACCAGTGCTGTAGCCTTCTCATATACATAAATCCGAGTGGAGTTACCGCGGCTGCGGCTGCCATATGCCCCAGGAGCCTCTAAAATTGTTTCAGTGGAACATATTTAGGCTGTTCATATTTAGGCAGCTAGAATGAGATTGAGGCAGCTAGAATGAGATCATCGAGACTCTTAATGTGGATGCGAATTCCCACTTCCCTGAGCGGGGTAAGAGCAGCCTCCGTAACTTTGGTAAAGTTGCGGGGAGACAGGGACGGCCCAAAGGGGAGGACCTTGTACTGATATGCTCGACCCTCGAAAGCAAAGCATAGGAACCAGTGATGCGCGGGTTGATCCAAAATGAGCGGGTGCCTGCGGTCACCCGCGGTTACCCGCGGTTACAAGTCATCCAAAAATATTTTTAATGATATTCGGGTCGCGGTCGGTCGGGTCGTTTGAAATAAAGATGCCAATTAAACCTTTGTCATTTATATAGTTCTAGACACAATTTTCTATGAATACGTTTTAAATTTAATTTACACTTTATTGGCTGAATAACTGGCGCGAAGATGACGCACGAGCTCAGTCTGCAGGTAGAGATGGAGGCGGCAAGAGAAAATAGGTGAAGACTGGGGAGTGGAAGCTCTGCAAATACACAAATAGAAAGAGCAAAGTGTGGGAGACATTTGCCGAAATAATGAAAGATGATGACCAAAGTGCTGGCTTTGTCATGTGTAGGCTACTTCTTGCGATGCTATTTACACATTTGATAACCACAAAACTGGCACGACCAACCAGGCACGGCGCCAGGATTCCAGTTTTGGATAAGCCAGACCAATTGTGGGTGGGCCTTAAATTAAAAACGTTAAATAAAATAAAAATAAAAAAACGTTATCCAATCACTGCTTAACCTAATAAAAAAATATTGACTAATATAGCCTACTGTTATATTATCTGTGCGTATACATAATATAGATTTTAATAGCTTGATGCTCTTTAAATATTGTGTTGCATTCACTGATCTATATAGAATGACTGGATAGCTCATGACGTCATAAACAGTGAAGCCACCGCGCCGCCATATTGGTATTCCCTAGTGAGCTCAAGCGTTCTATTGAATCAATAGGAAATTGTATGATTTGACTGAGAAAACATTGCCTAACAAGACACAGTTTTTAAATCTAAAGTCTCCCTGTATATTCTCACAACGCAAACATCCTAAGCATTTAAATGGGTATTTGTTTAAAGTCGGGACATTTTTCCTGCTTATTAAAAAACGGCAATTTCTTTGCAAAAGGAATAAAAAGCTGTACGAGAACACTAGTCAGCCTTCACTGAAGAGCTATCTTCACAGGTAAGAAAAACAGTTAGATAATATTAATTAAATAGTGAATGCTACAGACCTATATTTTTGTGAATTGGTGAATATTCAGGTGAATATTGTTTCGTGGCCACGAATTAATAATACCTCAGCACGTTGTCTTGTGGCCACGTTGTAATTCGTTAAATCAAAATGAGGGAGGGAATTAGTTCAACGTGTCCACGATTTATTAAAACGAGGGAACAAATAAGTCGTCGTAACAACGAATTATTTAGGTGGACAGGGCGCATAAGAACAAGCAGAGAGAGAGAGAGAGCCCCGGCCTCGCGCGCGCACTCTCACCGCCTTCAAACAACACGAGCGCTGTATGCTCTCTCTCCCTCGCGCATATCAACATCAGTTGACACAATAGTAAAAGGTCGGAAGACCGAATGTGTTTTATAGATTAGTAGTTTGTTCATATAAAGTGTTTGATCAAGTACATGTTCATGAAATGCATAATACAAATTGTATGGTTAATGTAACGGTAAACGGAGTCTGCACGAAGCTCTTTTGAAGCTGTCAAATGGTGTCGCTATTGGACACTTACCGTAATTGTAATAATTGTGATTATTGCTGCCCTGAGGTTTCTTATAGGCTACTGTTGACTGTTTTATCGTTGTTTTTTGAAGCAGCAGCAGCATTACTCTTGCCTCGGAGAAAACAACACGGACATAGCGACAATTTTGCATATAAATTATTACTTAAAGGGCTTGAATTACAACCTTTGGGCAGTTTTTCTACATCCTTTTGTGAACGTCGTTTTACACTTGTTTACTGCACAGCGGGTCATCTTAAAAGTGCCGTCGGAGCTACCAATCTCTGTATAACGGGCGTTGGAGCCCTCTGCTGGTAGGGAATCGTAAGATGGCCGCTCGAACACTTCCGGTGGCTTCACTGCCTAGTGGCAGTTTAGAACATAGATATCATATAAAGGCTAGATGTCTCGTCCGCGCTGCTGGCCAATGGAGCTCGACATCCGCACACGGCGGCCATCTTACGACAGGGTGCTCGCTCACTCATAACATGGTGCATGTACTTTTAAATAACCATAACTTGCTCAATTTTCTACCGATTTTCAAACGGTTTGGTTTGTTATAAACGTCAGAGATGTAGCTATTATACTGCATACATATGAATAATTATGTTCAAAATGTTTAAGCATTCAGAATTATAGCCACGTTAATAACGTTTGTAAGAAACCAAACCGTTTGTAAATCTGTCCAGATTTCAGCGAGATAAGAGGATTTGTGTGCGTGCTGCTCACTCACCTTAATTCACAGAGCCCTGTCCTAAGATGGCCGCCGGTGATGCCGGAAGTGACTCCGCCTTAAGACATCTAGCCTTTATATGATATCTATGGTTTAGAACGTCATGAGCTATCCAGTCATTATATAGATCAGTGGTTGCATTGTAAAAGTAAATCCTCGATCGCTCTCCATGGTTCTGACCAAAGAAGAGAGCTTTGGAATCTCCATTATGCATATACCTGGGCTGCATTTTCCGATAACATTGTCTCTTAGCGCGCTGCGATAACTTAACTAAAGGTATACTACCAGTAAAGGTATATCATTGCTAGGCGTCTCCAGGGCTATCATCCACTCGTGAGGCAGAGGCGCTGAGAGGCAGAGGCGCTGACGCCCTCCTAGCAACGGCGCTGTTTTTGGTAAAACATGATTTTGACGACTTCATAAAGTTTTGTTTTATAGAAAACTCTTTTTAAAAGATTTTCGTTTTGTATAAATTGTATCTTAATTTTGATCAATGTTTTATCAATCAATTGCCCGTATTTATTAAATAAGAAGCAAATATATAGCAGACAAAATAAGGCGCCGGTACGCGATCACTGCATGTGAACTGGAGGGCGCCGAAACTCAGCTTGTGCCTCACAGATTTGATAAATATAGGCTATATATTACAGAAAGCTTGAAATGTCTACTTTTAAACGAAAATATTCAAACCAAAATAAATAGGCTATACTCTCTGATTATGTAGGCTAATCCATATGAAATGTGCATTTCTCTCTGGCGTTCATGGCGAGTCCGCAATCTCCGCATTGTCAACTTCATCTTTGCAGCGACACAGAAAACACCAGTTTATTACTAAACAATTAAATGTCTCCTTGCTAATTTAGACACATTCATAATCATTACTTTAACCGGTTCTTTGTGGCAAGCTTTATGCGTGCGGTCATTACGCTTATTCCTGTAGGCTAGCCTATTTAAGTAATTAATTTAATATAAAGGGGCGATTTGTCCACGAATGGCTTAAATGAACAACTAGTCGACTAGAAAAAAAAATTAGTCGGAGGCAGCCCTTATTCCACATATTTTCGAACCAGCAGGCCATCTGGGTTGGGTCGAGCGACCGTGAGCGGAGCGGAATATTCAGAAATGCGCTCTCCGCTCACGATCTCTGATCGGAACAAACCCGAACCTCACTGTCTGCTGAACTTGCGCAGAAACATCAAAATAGACATAGCCAGCTTTTTAAAATTGTTTTTAAAACTAAACATTTAGACTATTTTAGTACAAATTATGAGCTTATATTGACGATTTTTTATAATTCTTGACAAAATTAGAATATTAAGTTATATTAAGACGCTACGATGAGCATTATAGCTACTTTAAAAAAAAATGCGGGTCAGGAAGCGGGTCGGGTACAATATTTTCTTTTTCGTTTTTTGTGGTCCGAGTTGCGGGCGGGTTAGTTGAAAACGTCGGTCGGGTGCGGTTTGTTTATACATTGACCCGCGCATCACTGATAGGAACGGTCTGTGTGAAGGTAAAATCATGAAAAAAAAAGACATGAAAGTACATGTCCTTCAGGTCAATCGTACATTTCTGCTTGAGTATCTTGAACAGGAGTTTGTGAAGAGCCCGATTCAAGACACGCAGATACAAGATTGGCCGTAACCCACCGCTTTTCTTGGGTACAATGAAGTATTGGTTGTAAAACCCTGACTTCATCTCGGCTGGAGGGACAGGCTCTATTGCTTCCTTCGCCAGCAGGACCGCAATCTCCGCATGCAGGACAGGGGTGTCTTTGTTTGCCACAGAGATAAAAAGGATGCCGCTGAACCTGGGTGGACGCCTTGCGAACTGAATTGCATAGCCGGGAAGGGCTAGCCAGGCTACCATTCTCTGCATGTAAAGGCAGTGATTGTGGTGTGACACTTACCTGGCTCCATGTGTTCCGTGAGGGACTGGCTAAGGAGGCATGAGGAGGCAGTGTGTCCTCGAAACGCAAACTCCCTGCCTGTGGCGAAAGAAAGGGTGGCTGGGAGTGAGGAAGCAGGGTGTCGTTCACTGCCAGAGCACGCCCAGTATGGCAGTCCACTTATGGACTGCAGAGAGCTGCTGGGCAAAGATCATCAATTATTTAATTAGTTCATTTAATCTATAAAACAGTTCTGTCTTGCTCAGTTCAGTTGTCATACAACAGTGTCAGTACAGTCAAAACAATAATATTGTTGAATTTTAAGTGTCCCCAACTAAGCAAGCCAGAGGCAACAGTGGCAAGGAACCCAAACTCCATCAGGTGACAGAATGGAGAAAAAAACATTGAGAGAAACCAGGCTCAGTTGGGGGGCCAGTTCTCCTCTGTGTCCTTCATCTCAGCCAGGTCCAACAAGAAATGGCACTCCTGGACCATCAAGGTGGACAATGTCTGGCCGACGGCCCACACTGTGACTTTTGTTGCTTGGAGGACGCAATCAGTCTCCACACACAGTTCCTGCATCTACCCCCGCTCAGAAATACCCTTGTACCCTTTCCATGTAAACTGGTTATATCTCTTAAGCCTAGTAGTGAATGTTTTATGAGCAGTAGGATAACCATATTCATCAGCACAGTCACGCAGAGTCAAAGCACAACCAAAACAATGTTCTTCCACAAAATGCATGCAGTTTTGGATTGTGTTTAACTGCTAGAGGGGCAAAAGTTACATAGTGTACCTATAATGAACATAGTGTACCTATAATGAACAAGTAAAATGTTACTTGTCACTGGTATTAGTGCAGTGATTGCAATAATGTTTGCAAATTAAAAGGTTTAATAAAATTAATAAATTTGAATTTTTAATTTGCAAGTTGCAGCCATGCATTTAGAGTGTACAGGAGGTGACCTAATTTACCATCTGGCTCATCTTACCCACTCTCCTGTTTTCCTTCTATCGTTTAAAGGGATAGTTCACTTTGAAATTAAATTTTGGTATGTTTTAGCTTACCTCAAGGGCATCCAAGATGTAGGTGGCTTTTTTTCCGCAGTAGTTTCAATTTTGATATTTTTAGGTCAAACCATTCTTGTCTGTCAGTCCTATAATGCAGGTCTGTGGTCACTGTCTCAAAGAGCATGCACAGAGTCCAAATTAAAACAATTCCCCATCGTCCAAATTAAACAATTCCCCATCGTAAGTACACATTGATGGCCTAAGACATGAAACGAGCGGTTTGTGTGAGAAAACGAACAGTATTTATATCGTTTTTTAACTCTTGTACACAGCCACGTCCAAGTGATCTGAGGGCGCTCGCGCATCCTGCTGTGTGACGTGTGCGCAGACTCAATATCTGGTGCATAGATATTGAGACAGTGACCACAGACCTGCATTATAGGACTGACAGACAAGAACGGTTTGACCTAAAAATATCAAAATTGAAACTACTGCGGAAAAAAAAGACACCTACATCTTGGATGCCCTTGAGGTAAGCTAAAACATACCAAAATTTAATTTCAAAGTGAACTATCCCTTTAAGTCCTAGCATGCACAAACACCTTTCAGGCTACTGCCTCTTTTAACACTATGAGTGATTGGTGACGGAACACAAATGTCTGGGCGTGTCTGTGTGATTAAGTGTGTGTGTGTGTGTGTGTGTGTGTGTGTGTGTGTGTGTGTGTGTGTGTGTGTGTGCGTGTGTGTGTGTGTGTGTGTGTGTGAGAGAGAGATAGAGAGAGAGCACAGGTTTATTTATGAGTGGATGTGTGTAAGGGGTAATATATTCATGGCCGTGTGTGAGTGAAGAGAGAGAGAATGTGTGTGTGCCAGTTTATTCATGGTTGTGGTCTCTGTCACTCACACAACCCTGAGTCACAGCAGTCAGACTCACATCCAGCAGCCCAGTGAGCAGATAAGTTTAAACACACACACAATGACACAAAGAGACAAACACAACCATGCACACACAGATTCATGTACACACATAAACTTTTTACACATAAATAAAGAAATCAGAACAGCAAATAGAATAGCAAGGACTCTCTCTTACATGTCACATCTCACATGTTTTTTAGGCCGAAAGCTGGTACGAGGGCACGAGTTTTAGATAAAGCCTGAGGTAAAACACTCAGTCTAGAGCAGCTCAGTGCTTTCTGAATCCTCCCTCATCTCGCTCTCCTCTGATGATGCACCTGTGAAACACTGATAAACCGGCTCAAGGTCGTCTTGGACCACTGACAGAATTATCACTTTATCTCTAAACAGTCATTACTGCATTATTATTTTTCTGCATGTTCCATAGTGATATCTTGATATGTTTTGTACTTTTTTGGTCAGTAATGCCTAAACTAAATGATGGTGCAAAGACAAAATCATTATATATGGAGAGGTACATACATATGTATAAATAGCATTCTCTAGGCAAAACCCTGAAATGCATAAAAAATTATTTTTTGTGTGTATTTTTGCATTATATTTCACATAAATGTATTCCGACATTTTAGGCATGTCAGTTTTATACTGAATATATACTGTGAAATAACTGCTTTCATCTTTAATTTGTTCCTTTTTATATTAATTTTTATATTATTCTTGCCAATATCTTCCAATATATATATATTTTTTTTCATTTCCAACTGTTATATTTATATATATAATTGCATATAGGGAATGTTAAATATCATGTTCAAGTTCAGACTTATATTTAGTAAAAAAGTAAATAGCAAGCTGCCATTTAATTTTCTTCCATATAAATGAGCTCTGTAATTTTTAGACTGACAGTCCACTGCATCTTCAAGAACAGAAACAAAGAAAAATCTTTATCAATTTATTTTAATGATAAAACAAATTTAAAATTAAAATAAAAAAGTTGCATAAGATTATATCCATGCATTTTCGAAGGAAACATGCTGTAAGGTTACTATAAAGAAAGCATTATAATGCTAATGTTTTCCAAATGTATTGTAGTGGTACCATGGTTACAATGATCATTTTTATATACCATGGCACTGAACACATATTCATATATCATGGTACACTTTAAAAAAGTGGTAACCTGCAATTGTTACCTTAAAGATCTATTTCTACCTGATTTAAGCCATACATTTGGTGGTATAAATTCATGTATTTAGATTGATTCGATGATATTAAATATGTTTGACTATAAATCCAGTTAACTTGGATGTTAGGTTCCCAATTTTTGAGTGTTTTTACATAAAAAAAAAAAAAAAGGGTAAATTTCCTATATGCTTCTATGGTGCATTCTCCTAACATGTTGGCTTGTGCTAATTAAAGGCTATTTTGCATGGACACCATCACCATGCGATAAATATGAAGAATTATACGCAAATTTGCTCAATCTTAAAACTAAACCATGGCAATTATCATAATTAAACTACAAGGCTATAGAGAGAATTAAGGGGGCTGAAAACCAATTCTGTTGAACGCGAACATATGTTTTGTTTCGCTCGGATCATCTCTATATTTATGCATAGCTTTAGATGCGAGATTATCATGATAGCATCGTTTATTATTATCCAAACTGCAACAGCAGAACTGCTACGTCAGTCAGTGCGTCTTCTCTCTGCGCGCAACCACCGCTCCGTCTCGCGCTCCAGCGCGCGTGCCAAAGCCAATAGTTTCTCTGACATCTCTGGCACAGACGGTGCTATTCTGCCAGAGGTCACAAGAAGGTGGGACGGAGGGGAGTGTGTGCATTTTATATACATTTAAAGGAAAGAGAGCTTTTTTTTTCTTTTCCTTGTCATACTTTCAAGCGTGCGTGTCACCATTTCCTCCAAAAACAAGCCGGACTTTTTAGCGCGCGCTTCCCGGGTGCTCCACAGCAAGATAATAATTGGCGTGGTCGTGGGCATCGTCATGATCGTGGCGCTGGTCATCGCAATTCCACTTCTGGTCCAAACCTCCGTGGTTTCAGCGCACTACGAAATGATAGGCACCTGCCGGATGATCTGTGATCCGTACAACCCCAAACCGAGCGCCACGGCGCTGGAGGTGATGCAGGACCTCAGTGCCATCCCACCGTCTTTCGCTCAAGGGACTAGAGGGGAACCGGGCCGCCCCGGCAAACCGGGACCCAGGGGTCCACCTGGAGAACCTGGTCCACCTGGTCCAAGGGGACCACCTGGGGACTCAGGCAGACCTGGATTTACCGGCATCACATCGGGGACGGCGAGGACTGAGACAGGAGACGTTGGTCCAGCGTTAGGGAACACCAAGATCGCGTTTTACGTGGGTCTCAAGAACCCTCATGAAGGCTACGAGGTGCTCCGGTTTGATGATGTAGTAACAAATGTCGGAAATCACTATGATCCCACAACTGGCAAGTTTACGTGTCAGGTGTCCGGGATTTACTACTTCACCTACCATGTGCTGATGCGCGGAGGGGACGGGACAAGCATGTGGGCAGACCTCTGTAAAAATGGACAGGTATTTCTACAACGTTTGCAGGAGCAAAACACTAAATATGCTAATTAAGGCTTAACTTGAATCACCTATGATAAATGGTGTGAAGAAAAAACCACAAAAAAAAAAAAAAAAAAAAAAAAAAAACAAACATGGAGGGCCTTAAAGATTTTTCTCACATAATAGACATAGGCTAGTGTTTTCGGTAAACACAAAAGTTACATGTACAAACTCGTGAACATAAATCGCTTTAGAAACAGCTTTATAGTTTGGATGGTAAATCATTAAAACAAACAAACAAACAAAACAATATTGTCTTTATTTATCACTTTATTGACGCTTATTCAAGTCAATCAATTATTCAAGTCAATCAATTATTCGCACACTGAGCAAGTTTCAAATTAGTTTTATACGGATGTTCGGTAGAAGATCCAAATGCATGGCGTGGTGTGGAAAAACAGACACGCTACAGGCTAATTTAGCGGTCATACAAAAATGCTACTTATTTATTATATTATTATTATTATTATTATTGGCCTAAACCCTGCACTTTTTTATTCTTTCTCAATACGATTGATTTCTCTGTGCTAACAAATATTATAACGAAATGAAAAGTTTTTATTAGTGAAGATTGGTTCATTTTAAGACTCATTTTGCTACTAAACTACAGGCTATCATAAGCGCTGCGAATTCAATGGCACTGAATGACATTGTGCGTTTATTTGAACAGGTTCGCGCGAGCGCCATCGCGCAAGACGCCGATCAGAACTACGACTACGCGAGCAACAGTGCAGTGCTGCACCTGGACTCTGGCGACGAGATTTATGTCAAACTCGACGGCGGAAAGGCGCACGGAGGAAACAACAACAAATACAGTACATTCTCTGGCTTCATTCTGTATCCAGACTGAGCTGTGACGCGCTTCGTTTCAGACGGACTGTCCAAGCATCTCCTCTCTCCGCGCGACACTCCACTGTCATTCCTGTCTGTACTGTCGCTGGGAATATAAGGATCATCTGAACTCTGCAACCGTGTGAGAATCTGTTGTCTGAATTCGTACCTTTCTATTTAATGATGTCTTGTGTTTGGATATTATACCCAATTAAACGCAACATTAAAAATTGTAAACAGCCAAACATGCTCGGGATGGTGATCAGGATTCCACATCTAGATGATTATTAGCATTATCTGTACAGTTCTCTGCTCAAATTGATTCCCCCCTGTAAAACTGCATTCATGAGCCCCTAGTGTGATACATTTTCTGCTGTTAGATAAATTGGTTTCATGTAGATATGGACAAGTTTATTTTGGTCTAATACTGGTTGCTGGACAAGTGTAAACAAGCATTTCAGCTCATTGAAAAAATGTAATGGATTTTCATCCAAAAATCAACATTCTATCATCATTTACTCACTCGTGTTGTTCCAAATCTGTATGATTTTTTTGGTCACACTTTATTTTAAGATGTCTGTGTTACAGTGTATTTATGAATTTAAGGACTATGTAATAATAAACTAAATGCACTTATGATAGGGTAAGGGTTAGATTTGGGGTTGCACTTTATTTTACAGTATGTGTACTTATAATGATCAATAAAATAATCATGTACTTACAGTGTACTTTCCTAAGAAAGTACTGGGTAATATCATGTAACTGCATGGGTTAAGGTTAGGTTTAGGGGTAGGTTCAGTGTTAGTAGCTAGTTATTACCAAGTTATTATAATAAGTATAGTATGTACAAGGGGAACAGGACTGTACAATAAAGTGCTACTGGGTTTGGTTTAGGGCTAGTTGCATGTAATTATGCATAATTTATAATTATTTCTACAGTAACTACATGTAACAAGGACACTGTAAAGTAAAGTGTTACCGATTTTTTTTCTACTGTGTAACCCCCCCCCCCCCCCCCCCCCCCCAAAAAAAAGATGTGTCATAAAATGTCTCAGCCTTTCCTCTCCATATAGTGAAAGCCAAGAGGGTGCAATGTTGTTTGATTCGGGTTTTACAGTAGAGAGAAAGTAATGCAGGTTTGGAAGACATGAGGTTGAGTAAAAAAAATGAATGGACTTTATAATATATTTGACTGAATTAGCCATTTAACTCCTAATTGCAGCTCTACTGCAGATGGCTTTATTTGAATCCTTTGACTGAGCAATGGAGCATTATGGTGTGTTTTCAATTTGTATTAAAATAACAAACCTGTGGTGTGTATTTTAATGAAGTGTTGTTGTTCGGCAGTGAACTCTGGGACTTGACGTTTGACCTCACACAGGTTCTTCTGAGACCTCCAGCGGTAAATGAGCGTGCCAAACATCACGGCCACAGAGACAGAGAAGGAGAACATCAACAACATTTCCAACAACTGTTGTTTAGAAAATCAAACTGACCAAAAACTGAGTTTAGCTGCTTTTCGGTGGGTATTTGGTGCCTGTACATTCAGATGTTTTACATTCTGGTTAAAAGAGAAGGTTAATAAACATCCTCAAACAACATCAAAGCTTCTGTTAATCCATCCGACACTTGGCTTAACACACGTTATATATATAATGAGCTCCCCATAAACGCCTGATTACACACCGCTGGCCATTAACATCCAGCATGAGGAAGAACAGTAGATGTAAAACAAGAGTTCTGCTCTCACAAACATGTCTTTTAGTTTATAAACAGCCATGGGTTTGAATATCAGACTAATCTTTCATACATGTTTACCCAACACACACAATTCCAGCAATTAAATGCCTGGTGCTTGTCTTTCTTGCACTCTGCTAATCTAGTTTGATTTGTTTGTGCAAAACACATCTCTGACTGATCCGAAAGATTTACTGGCTTTGACAAAAGAGCCAAATTGTATGACTGTTCACACAACCCATGAATTCAAATGAATCCGGAGAACACCTGAATTATTCTGGTTTTGTCTTGGATTATTCATTTGAAGTATTTGACTGGCCACCCATCATTTTAGAGTTTGGAGGGGAGTTTGTGTACGAACATGGGCCTTGATAAGCTTTTATTAGTCTGTGTATGTGCGCCGTGTAAGTGCGATCTGATCCTCGTGATCGTGTGAAGAGGCACAGCTGGTAGTTACAGAGTGAAAGAAAAATAAGCCAGGGGGCTCACATCACTTTTCTCTCTCCTTCTTACTCTCCCCCTTGCTCATTTATCTCAGTTCATCTGCCAGCACACACACACACACAGGAGCAGCTGGGTAACAGATCAGGGGTGTGTTTCCCAAAAGCATCGTTACCCAACTGTGATCGCAAGTTTAATTGAACTCAATTGGTAACGACAGCACTTGCGACCATAGTTGGCTTTGGGAAACACTCCAGTTTTGCATTGGAGGACTTTCTGGAAGTCAGCAGGAGCACTGCCCTCCACAAACACACACACACACACACACACACACACACACACACACACACACACACACACACACACACACTCACACACACACACACACACACAGACACACACACACTCACTCCAGTAATGACATCATTCAAAGTGTCTCCGTCACAACAACTTTATTTCATCATTAGGTCTCACGGACAAACACTCTGCCGACACTCTATGCAGCGACATCAACCTTAACTGCTCATCCTCACACTGAGTCTCGACACAATCTCACATCTCCTGTTAAACATCGCCAGAAGCTGCTAAGAACAATCTTAGCCCTCATGGTCTGTTGAGATTTACCTTATTGTTTGTATGTTTTGGGTCGTTGAATGTGTAAATAATGATGTATGTGTAATAATAATAATAATACATAGCTGTAAGCAGCGATTGGGGGCCAAGCCCCTATGGCTCTTTTATTTTTTGGGCTTGTTTGGATGTATGATTTTTTTAAATAGGAATATTTTGCACAATTCACAAGGTTTAATGTTTGCTACACACTGGATTTAATTAAACAATCTTCAAAAATATAGCCTGTTGCTTTAAACAGCATGCCACTCATACAATGGCAGACATCCCAACCTGCAAAAAGTCATTTCAGGGAGGTACAAAAAAAAAAAAAAAAAAAAAAAAAAAAGGGAAGGATGACAAGCATATGACATTTCACCACAGAGTTGTGGTCACTAAAATACTGTATATAAAATAAAATAAAATATATATAATTTCTATAGGCCCATGAAATTACTTTGTTAAAATATGTAGATTACTTTTACTATTTATATAAGCTGCTTGTACTATTAATGTAAACTTTTTTTTATATTCCATTGGAACTTTAAACAGGAGTTTGTTGTTTTCATGTAGCCTTGGCAACTAGCCGGCCTGAATAATATGCACATGAAATGAAACTTGACTTCACCTCAACATGTCTTTTACAATCATTTAACCCGCCATGGGCAATGCTGAAGTCACTGTTACAAACTGTACAGTGTGCAAGACTGTCATTATGTTTTACTCTTATAAGACAGGGGTACACTTTCGTGTAGTCTGGCGTAAAATGTATCTTATACTTTAGTTTTTTGTGGCACTCTCCCTCTGCCATGGCGCTCCTGTTGCTAGATACACTGAACTGATTATTAATTTGGTTCGGGAGAAGAGATGAAAGCCCGCCCACACTGACAATTGATTGGTTGATTTACCGAAAAAGGCCAATCAGGATGCTCTCTAGCTTACATGCGCTTCATGAGGCACACTAGCACACACGCAAGGTCTCTCGCTCCCTCTCCCTCTCTGCCGTGCGCGCGCTACAGGGTTTGGAACTCAAGCCGTTTCTCAATATGCGTTCTTGTCTGTACCTGTGTTCTTGTGGACTTGTGAAACGTCATCAGTCGCTGCCCAAGTACTGTTCCAATTCAAAGTTCACATCTATCAGATGATGTTGATTCACCAAGCTGCCAAGGAGAGCCTTCAGTGTGAGAATGAGCACACAAAAGCATTAGTTAGCAACTAATTAGACATCTAAGATCACTTGGTCACTAACATAAATTATGTTTAATCTGATAGTCAAAATCCACATTAGAAAGAACAGCCTCTGATTAGCATCCTATTTGATTGGCAGGCTAAGCTAAATAGCATATGGCAACAAATACAGGCAATGTCACATTCAGAGACAAATATCTCGGGAATATCAAAAATCAGTTCAATAATTTCTGTGTGGCTCGGTCCAAAGATCATTTGAGCTGATTTTGGACAAAATTGGGCAATATTTGTTGGAGGAATAGCAGAAAAAGTTTTTATCATTTGCTTCAATATGGCGGACAGTCACATTGTTGGAAAATGACAATTGAGATACTGTCGGAATCGGTATAAACAAAGGAACATAATGATATAAATATATTGGATTTTGAACATTTTCAAAAGTTATAAGCATTTTTGCAAAAAACGTATATCTCTGGAACACTAGGTGGCGCTGTCTTTGAACTTCTCATGTACCTTCAGGACATGGTGTCGATCATCCCTACCAATTTTTGTGAAGATATGTCAAATTGTTGAAAAGATTTGGATTTTCTGACAAACTTGTTTAAAGGTAATTGGCCAAAATAGCTAGCCTGGGAAAACCCAGACAACTTCCGGCAAATTTAGATTTGCTCTGCAAGTAGTCTGGCAAAGAGCTCATTCAAGCCCATTTCCATGGCCTCGAAATCGCGGCACCAATCAGAAACGTTGAGGCGGGCTTTACAAGATGACGATCGCTCTGATTGGTTTTAGGTCTAGCCTATCCAATTGCGCCCAGAGGCATTTGAGCGACGTCCACTCCGTTGGTGAAGCGCACCAACTTTTAAATGCATTATTATATTCAAATTGCAAACACATGAGGACAGTCTCCATGAAAGACCCACTGGCAGATGAACGTGCTACTACATTTCTCTCCGAAACGGTAGGAAATTAAATTAGATTTAACTGATTGTAACTGTGGCAAGATGATTGACAGGGCAGTTTACGTGACAGGATGCACGCGACAGATCCGTCCGATAAAGATGACGAAGTAGTATGTCCCAAAGCTTGCCTACTTTTTTGATACACATTCAAAAGTAAATACATTGTCTTCACAAAAAGAGTACATACTTTTATGGCGTAGTGTAACTTTGGGACACCGCATATGGCTTTACACGATGCCGATCGCTCTGATTGGTTTTAGGAGTTTTAGGTCTATCCAATTGCGCCCAGAGGCATTTGAGCGACGTCCGTTGGTGACGCCCCTTTGGAAATGAGTTATTAAAGGAGCTTTGCCAGACCATAACTCAGTTACTACTGAGAATGGTCTGGTTTTAACCATAATAATAGCCATTTTCCAGATCTCATGACCTGTACGTGGCCCCTCAGATCATGGTTCCGATGAAGCAAACCAGTTTTCGTTTCGATTGATCAAAGTTTGGCCGAGATACAGCCTCTAAACCAATTTTGGGTCGACCTTGTTCTGTTTGCGACATCAAACTTTTGAACTGAGATGAATAAAAAAACCTGTTTAGTCATTTCTGTGCAGCTCAGTCTAAAGATCATCTCATCAGATTTAAAGGGGTCATGAACTGGATTGTTTTATTATTTTATAATGTTGCCTGGGGTGCCCTTATAATGTTAGTATGATTTTTACAAAAAAAATTGTCATAATTTATAAATAAAAGCCATTTTTCCAAGCCTGATTTCTGCCTCAGATTTGAACGCTCCATTTTAAGGGGCGTGTCTGCTGTGAGACTGCAGTGTAAACGCCCACTGCTGTGATTGGCTGACATGCTTGCAATGAAATAGCTAGTATTACATGAACTCTCTCGAAAACTTCTACTACGTTTTTACTATTACAGCTATCGAGATTAACAAATCGTGAAAAGTATCGTTTAAAGCATTATATTTAAATCTATTCCATCGCATGAAAGGTTGCAGCATGATGAGCTCTGACTGAGCAGATGACAGACAGTCTGTTGATCGCGTGAATAAAGATCTTATCATTGCAACGCAATTTTTGCACTCTCACAAATGCTTACACCAAATCACAATGCAAACACGATGTGAATACACAGTAAGAGCTTCGTTGTGTAGTGTAACAGTGTCATTATTTCATCACGAGTTTGGTAAGGGTCCAGATAAGCTCTCGCGGCTCGCGCTGTGCTGTTTGATTGACAGCTTGGGCGAAAGGGATCGTTCTTTGATCGCTTTCTGTAGGCTATATAATTTAATAACAGTTTAAAAAAATATTATTTTCATAATACTACGAGAAATGATGTGAAGTTGATCGTTTAGTCACTGATGCATAAACAGTATTGAACGATTTTAAGAGAAATATCTGAACTTGAATAATTACACCGAAATCACTGATCGCAGATCAGGCATTAGAGTACACATGGTTACTTACATGTTGCTGGCAGATCCGTGTCGGGAAATTGTGATTGACTGATTTAATAAAGTTTAACCATGCTGGAATCCGAAGGAAGCTTATGACTGTCTTCTTCCACAAACAGGCACTGCACAATATTTAGTAAACAACATGTTTATTGCTTGGAAGTAGCTCGATCCGGTTTAGCAATTATCATGTCGTCCTATGTTATTTAGCATGTTTGGGCGAATCGGTGGGCGGGGCTAAACAGGCCGTGTTGAAGTAGGCGTTGATCTTCTTTTGTGGAGGCGGTGTTTTATCCTCTTTGACGTCATAGTTCCCCACTTTGAAAAACGAGTCGTTTGCTGAGCCTGATGTCTATAAAAGCTTTTATTGGACTAACAAGGTAGTTTTCAGTTCTGAAACTTACAGGATATTATTATAGTATGATGATCTCTTATATGTCAAAAGCTCAAGGAAACTTTGATTTCTCAGTTCATCACCCCTTTAAAAAAGGAGTAGTAGTGAATAAAAGGAATACTGTACTTTTCAAAATGGCCACTACTGTAATGTACCCTTACCATAACCACCAGTTTCAACACACTACTAACTAACTCAAGCAGGCCCCGCCCATTTATTTTGCATATGCCTTGGATAGAAATTATTTAAATGAGGAATATTGTGACGTGTTTGTTCCTAAAATCAAACTCAAGACTACAATGGAGGCGTTTTTAGGGATTTCAGAAACAGTGCACACTGATAGAGAATTAGCACAAAATATAGCGCAAAATATACTGTAAGAAACCCTTTGGGTTATACAGAATGTATATGTGATTTTTGCTATTATTCTTATTAATGTTTTATAGTTTCATTAATGTAAAATACTAAATCCACTATTCTATGTAAATTGTGTTTTGAAAAACCAATAACAGACAAAGCAGAGTTCCAGTAAAGAGAGATTAATCTGAAAGGTGAATTGATTTATTTTCCAATTATTTAATTGTAGATATTTCATAATAGCATCACAGCAAATTGAATGATCTTACCCCATCTTGACCAACTTGAACAAACCCATTGTTAAAAGAAATCCAAATAAACATCTGGCATCTGTGTGTTTACAGTGTGCAGAAATCACAGTCAGAGAAAAGTCTTTGCATTTTATATCTGTGGTCTCTGCAACCCCAAATATAAGTAATGCAACTTTTAATCAGTTCTCATTATAGACATTTCATTAAAGTATTAACCTGATTCTTCAATGTTAAGCATATTTTTGAGACCCTTGTCTCCCCAGACATGAGGACACATGAAAGAAAATGTTCTATTTTGTGAAGTGTAAAAAATAAAGACAAATGAAAAGACTCTGCACTGTCCTTGTAACATACTTAAACTGAGGTTTAAGAAATTAGACCCATTAAAATGGGTCCTTATTAATAGCAGTCTAAGCACATTTAGAAACAATAAGAACAATCATCATACTTCATTAAAAATTAAACATATTCCCTTATAACTCCAGCAAAATACTAATTCCACAAAAATAATACAACAAGATACCACAGTAAAACAATGGTACATTTTAAGGGTATCACGAGAAAAGGGCTTTTAGTGACCCTTCATGGGCTATATGTAAAGATAAATGTGGTAACCTGAGTTGAAGGCACTTGCAATGCAGTCCAACACACATACACATGCTGTCCATCACTCATTATACCTTTCTCTCTAATGCGCCGCACGCCGCAGCCAATCAGAGGTTAAAGGGCAAGCACTCCCCTCTAACGCATGCTAAAGAGACACACACACACACACACACACACACACACACACACACATAGTACACCGTTTGATTTGGTCTCTTCTAAATACATTCAGCACTGAATAGAGGAAATCTAATCTTATGAGGGTATGAGGGTACAACAACGGTTACGTACAGTTATTAACACACATTTTTACTTTTCACACATTGATTCTCTCAAGTCTGCATTTGATGGATCCTCGATTTCAAGAACACATCTGGGCACTTTCATGCGTCTTCTGTACTTGCTTTCTTGAGTATTGGAATTGAACTTCGACGGTTAATGATGGTGTAGAACGAGAACACAAGGACGCAAGATCACTTAAGAACGCATATTGAGAAACAGCCAAGCACTTCTTTTTCAAAAGAGTAACCACAATACAACAATATAAAAACAGATCAAGCAGATACATTATACATTTGAGTTATTTTGTAATTAAAAAAAAAAAAAAAAAAAAAAAAAAGCAACATAAAAACATAATACAATTCATGGACTAACCCAAATGTTCTGAAGTATATAAAATGAAAGAAATCCTCAGAAAAATGAGTCAAATATGCCACAAGATTGACGTTTAAGTGGTGGATGCAAGTACATTGAAGATCAATTCTCACAACCCCCGGCCATTAACAGGACTTTTGAAAGATTTTACACACACACATGCCCTCTAACGAACTAATGAGGTCTGCTGTATTGCAATAAATGATGTGGTAACATGTGAAGCTGTTCTGAGGCCTTTTATCTGCTAAGAGATGACAGCTGTCAATCAATAGGACACACATCTCCATCCTCATCTGCAGAACTGTCAACAAGCAAAACAGACACAAAAGCCCAGAGTACGTAAGAGACTTTCTGCCATTTAAGCTTATCTAAAACTCAGTGTGTGTGATGTGTGTGTCTGAGAGAGAGTTTTCTGAGTGTTTCTTTAGTTCCTGCTGACATTTACCTTCTTAAATCGTCTCATGTAATTTTTATGAGCTGTTGCTGCCCAGTGTTTGAGCGCTCTTCAACTCTCTCTCTATCTCTCTCTCTCTCTCTCTCTCTCTCTCTCTCTCTCTCTCTCTCTCTCTCGCCCTCTCGCTCTCTCTCTCTCTCTGTGTATGTGTGTGTGAATGAATTATTGTGTCACCATGCTTTGTTGTAGGTGTGTATTATGTTTGTAAGCATGCGATTATGTGAGAGAGATAATGTACTGGATGAATGAGAGTTCATGTGAGCAGGATTGTCATGTCTGAAATGCAACAGGGCCCTACATAGGAGAAGAGGTTTGGAGAAAGAATGAATGGAAAATCCTCTTGGTCATTCAAAATATTCAAAATATTCACAAATAAATCTAACCTTAAATAGGCTCAAAAGATTGGGGAAAAAAGCTTATCATAAAATAAATATTTTTTTCTGAACTTTATGTATTTCACAATTATTGGCAGCCCTTCTTTTAATACTCTGTATTTCCTTTGCCAAGATACATAACAGCATTTTATCCTATGATGCCTCCTCCTAGAATGTGTAATAAGCTTGATGAACCAACATAGGCTCAGTGGAAAACTCCAAAAATAAGGTACACATACATACAATTCAGTGAGCCCTAGGTCAAGATGGCCACCGCCACGCTTAAACCCCCAGTCAAGATGGCTGCCACAGCGCCTGAATCTCCCGTCCAGTGTCCAGAGACGACTCCAGTCCCCGTCCAGTGTCCTGAAAGGCCTTCAGTCCCCGAGTCGTCTCCGGCCCAGAAACCCATAGCTCTGCCCAGGAGAATTTTTTTGGGGGGGGGGCTATACGTCACCGGCCATAGTGACCGAGCCTGGTAACATCGGCAAGGCCACGAAGACCGATCCGTCCTGGTCTCCTGAACTGTTAACCCTTCCCTGAAATCTTCCCGTCATCAACCCTAAGACACTCCTAGCCAGCCTCCAGGGAGCCCACCCTCCCACCCCACTTGACCTTTTGGGAGGGGGAAGTACTTTCACAGTCACCAGCTCAGTCACCCTCAGCACTACACTTCCCATCATCCTCCCTGGCTCACACCTGATCACACTCCTCTATCACCTGCACGTGCAAGTCATCACCCTCATTAACACACCGTATATCTTCAGTCACTTTCCTCCCCATCATTGTCTGGTCTTGTCAGTTACCCATTGACACACCCACCACCTACCTCCTACCTGAATCCTTCCCTGCTATTCCTCACCAGAGATCACCCCTTCAGTAACCTGTCTTCCTTCGCCCATCCGTCATCATCCGTCTTCCCAATCCAGCTTCACCAGTCATCATCCACCATCTGCAAAGTACCATACATCCGTCTACAGCAAGCTAAGTTACCATCTGCATTTCCCTGTTGCCATCAGCTCACCATAGCCTGGTTCCCGTTGTCATCTCCACCCTATGCTCTCAATAAAGAACCTGTTGATAACACTCACCTGTCTGTTCCCTCCTGTGTTGTGACAACTGCAGTTTCCAGCTGAAACTAACACTAGTGTCAGAAAAACACCAACGATTTTGTATTCCTTTTCACACAAATGATGATAATGCCAGATTTTTTCACTTGGTTTCTTGCACATTACTATGTTATGACCTAAAAAAAAGCTCCAAATGTTTGGCTTAACTTGCTCAGTAGCTCACCTGGTACAGCACTGCACTTGTGTTGTGAAAAGCTCGGATACGATTCTTGTCAAACGCGTCACAGTAAAAGAGCACATAGAAAGCTAAAATGGCATGGTTGCTTGAGCAAGTGTGTACAAACGGCTTGTGTGTGTGGCCCCTTTAAGACTTGTTGCCTTTTTAAATGATGCCGCAAAGTGTTGTGTGAGGAAGAAATGCCAGTCAATCCAAGTTGGAGTGTTATATGTGTGCGTGCATCCTATTAAAAATGAGTTAATTCTTGTTATAAAATGGATAGTTCCAGTCCTTGATTCTGATTGGTTGAGACATGTTCGAAGCCGTTGTAAATTACTCAACAAACATACACCTGTGACCGCATTACATTAGTATTACTGCGCAACTGCCGTTTGTGATTGTTTGTTGCTGCATGTGTTGCCGAGCAACCTCTTTGCAACTATATTGCTTGGCGGAGGAATAAATGTGTTATAACGTTATATTTTTTTGTTGCTGGTGTTTATTTTATGAATAAAATAAATATTAAAATGAATATTTTTTTATGGAGTAACTGCTCCACGTCGTGCCTAACAACGCCCCTTTGCTGTTCTAAATCCACTGTAAAACACAGCTTCGCGGAGCATATTGCTTAATTAACATACACCTAGGAGAAAGTTTATGTTGTAATCTTGCATATTATTGTTGATTAAGTTATTTTTACTAAATTTGAGTGTTTAATCGTGTCTAAACTCATTACATGCATACTCATATTCACATCTGCCGTCTGATTATGCGATCACTGATTATAATGCTGTCATATTTTATGTTAAGAGAGATCGTTTTTCATGTTCAAGATGTATGTAGTAAATTGGAAGTATAATTGTGAGTTGATGGAGATTATAGTTAAATGGCCTATTCAGATGATGATATTGCTAATCATGGATATATTGTATTTCACTCTTATGCCAATAATATTCCACACCGATTGTACTATTGTTTGCTATATTGGATTGTTAAATAATTGGATCTGAAGTCTGTATTATTTACTTATTGTAATTATTTATCTTTGTACAGACCACACACAAACATATGCTTCAGTAAAGACATCAAAGGAAAGAACTAAACCAGATTGAGGTCAAGCCAGGACGAAGCCCGGGGCGGAGTTAAGGGGAGGGGAGCCATAGTAGATATGGTAGATGGCAGATGACACCCTAGAGACGACCGATGGAGAAGAAGCCACTGGAGATGGAGACCCAGGTGGAGCTAAAGGGCCAAAGAGCCCACACAACGTCAGCGACAAGATGGAACCAGGGGGAAGACGGAGCCAAAGATGCAGGCAGGACGACGTTTGACCAAGGCGGAGTTGGTGGGATGAGGGAGCCCGGTGCAGCTGTCAGGACGATGGTTTCCGGTGGAGCCGAGAGATGGGGTAGCTAAGGCAGACGATGGGTCGAAAGGCAGAGGTGGAACTATGGGCCCTGAGGTGGAGGCGGAGCCAGGAGATCCTTCATACTGGGAGAAGCTTGTGACCTGAAGCTCCGAGGCAGATCCACCCAAAATGGTGTAGGAGATGCAGAGGGGCTGAAGGGAACCAGCGAAGGCAGGGCTGAGGAACTGGCTGTAGGAGGAGGCGGTAGAGGGAGGCTTGAACTATACGGGACCAATGAAAAAAGGAGCTTAAAAGGTATTACTTACTTAAATACCTCCAAAAAATTCTTCCAATCCATTTCCAGTTGTCATGCTATTAATATCCACAGTGGCGGGGTTGTGGGCGGGGCTTCCCTCCATGCCCTTGAACTTTAGTGAGGCACGGTGTTGCCGGCTTGCGCACCTGGTCAAACTCTCTGTAGGGTTCAGGCGCCAGGGCAATGTACTTTTTCGTCTTCTCTGCTGGCTTTGGCTCATCCATCACAGCAGGCCGAACTCCATAGTCAGCGGTGGGCTCTAGCAAATCCATCGTGCAGCTCGTGGGGGCGGTGGATGGCTGGTCTCTGAATGTGGAGAGGGGCTGGAGTGGTCCTCAGCCATGCCGATGATGAATGGGTAGTTATTGTTCACCAGCATCTACTCCACGAATGCAGTGAAGTCCTCTCGAGGACCATCCACGGGCAGGCGTACCTTGGACCACCTCGTGAAGCCTGGAATAATAAAAAACACACAGCAAGTGGTCGGGGAAGTTGGTGCGGTATGCCAGGTCTAAAAATATCCTTGTGTGGTCCTCGAGACTTCTCCCTCCTGCTCCAGACAGAGCAGCTGGACGGCTGGCAGGTCCATGAAAAAAAAGTGTAAGTGTCTTTGTTTTCGAGATGTGAGAGGGTTATATGTAGGGCTGCTGAGATAGTGTCTGAGCTAGATCTGTTTGGGCGGTAGACATACTGTAAGGGATCCAGTATTTCCGGTACACTGAATGTGGGCCAGAACCACTCTCTCAAAACACTTCATAATGGTTGGAGTAAGTGCAACTGGTCTGTAGTCATTCAGACAGGTAACTATGCTTTTTTTGGGAACTGATTATGCTGGTAGTCTTAAAGCAACACTAAGGAACATTTTTTACCTCAAAATAATGTTTCCAAAATCGTATCAGTGGTTCATCAAGTCGTAACAGGGTGAAAGGCACTTCTGCATTTGCTTTGCAGCCCTATATCTGCTATAATCACACTATGCAAGTTTGCGTTTCTATAGTTCGAATGAGACATAAGAAAACTACAAATTTGACTTGCTTTACGTCAAGCGTTACAAATAGTCATTATTTAGTTTTTCTTCGTTTCTGATGTCGCAATACATCATACTTTCATGAAATCTTGCAACATACTCTACCTTGTCTGTGGACATCGTTCATTCCACATCCATTCATTGTGGATCAACCGCGAGTGTGCATGCGGCAGTTGGCTGTGGGCGGCAAAATTATTTACGACAGCGGTAATGGACAGTTCCGACCTGTAGGGTGACCGAAGTTCCTTAGTGTTGCTTTAAAACAGGTGGGGGACCGTGGCCTGTGAGAGTGACAGATTGGAGGTGGAGGTGAGAACATCAGCCAACTCTGAGGCACATGCCCTGAGGGCCCGTCCAGGGATGTTATCCGGGCCTGCTGCCTTGCGAGTATTAATTATCCTTAAGGCTTTGTGTACTTCAGCTAGGTTGTGCGATCTGGCTGTGTGAATGGCTGTGTATAGCTGCTGGAGGTCTCAAAGCGGGCGTTAAATTGATTTAGTCGTTCATGAAGGGTGACTGGAGCTGGTGCTCTTATAGTCTGTGATGTGTTGAGGCCTTGCCACATCCACCTAGCATCAGAAGTAGAGTAAAAGCTCTCAATTTTCTCTATATGTACTGCCTTTTAGCCTCCTTGATGGTCTTCCTTCCCAGCAAGTGATAGCCGTCATTTCACTGTCTGGGTTAACTATAGACCTGATATAGTCTAGCTATGAGTAACCCACTTCTAGCCAGAATAACGCGAATTTGGTTACATGTCGTTTTTGCCAAAATAACTTACGAGGTGTATGGTATTCCATCATATAAGCAAAGTAATCAGTGCTTACAATGTGTTTGGTTTCATTTCTTCACTCATTTAATTTCTTTGTTATCTAGTTGATGACTAGTCTATTCTTGAGCTATGGTTTAAATGTCTATTAAAGCTGCAGTCCGTAGCTTTTTTGGGTTAAAAATTATCCAAAATAAATTTTTGAGCAAGTACATAACCAGCCAGTGTTCAAAACTCTGCTTGCCTTGGTTCGATTCAAAATGGTAAGCTTGTAATAATGTTTTTAATTCCAGTGGTTCTGGTGTATTTCCACGGGAAATCCAAGCATGTCTTTGCATCATTACGTCACATCTGTACACATAAAGAAGGAGTCTCGGCTAGTAGGCTATGTTGCGTCTGAGGATGTTGGAGGTGGAGATTTATAGCCTTTTCTCACAGCACTTGATATAATTAAACATATTAATTTGATAGCGGACCAGAAAGGTTCAAACGACAATCACCAGTGCCAACTGGAGATTCACCCGTTGTAAAACGCGAACGACTTCGGAGAAAAAAAGAGACTGCAACCGAGGATAAACAAGAAAACAAGGATAAATATCGGAAGAGCATTAAATGTAGTCACGCAATGCTGATGTTGAGAACAAAGTATAATTTGCACGGTTTGACGTGATATGATAAGCGAACGTTAGATTTAATCAGCGCAATTTACTGCAATGGTTTTTTCCACTTAGTTGGTCAGAACAGTGTGGATGTTACTTGTTCAGACGACATTTTCTGGTGAAAATTCTTATGTTGGTCATACTTCCAAAAAGTAGAATCTGTGATTGTGAATGCCAGTATCCACACCGGCGGTGATTGACAGCTGCACATTCTCCTCAAAACACTGGATTCATCCACGCTGTGCATTGCTGAGGCACAACCCACGTAAAGTTGATAATTCCGCGAATAACTGCAATTGCAGATTTCGAACAGAGATGGCGACAAAGGGGAAAAACTGTGGACTGCAGCTTTAAATTTTCTCTGACTGCCCAAATTTAGCCTTGTTTTAGCCTAGACGTGTGGGCTGTGTTTGGACAGCTATTAGATGTCTTTTAAACACAATATTTTATGCTGGGTTAGTATGTACTTTGCTGCATTTGGATGAATTGTCGGAGACAGGACATTGACTGCAGGAACACAAGGGGTATACATACTAGATTAAACGAGGAACTAATAAGATATTAAATCAAACACACTGGGAAACTGGGTCAAATGACTGGGCACACAGGCAAACATGACAGAAGCAAAAATACAATATTCATGATACATATTTTACGTTGTACATTATATCACAGATTACATTATTTGTACTGTGTAAATAATAATATTTAAGTATTAACATATTTATTGTAACAGTTTATGAACCACTAATCTGAATAATGAAGGGACAATCTCTGTAGTAATTATGCAAACCTGGACCAAAAAAAAATCCAGCTTTTTTCCATCCCTTTCTCTCTCTTCATCATGTGCTTTGTTCAGTTATAATCATACATCATGTGATTTGTGTGCATTTTTTTATATCTGCTGTCCAGCGTGAGGCGTTTCAGCCTGAGGCAGCTCATCATGGCGACTGAATTATGGCTGATAATGCTGAAATAAATCTGAGATTCTGAAGCGCCCATCTTCTGTCCTTTTCTGCCTCGATCTTCACAGCTGCGCTCTGCCCGTCACATCTCTATTCATGAGGCTTTTACATAATGAGCTGTTATGGAGTTCTGGGTGATCTGTCATCAAGAGCAGCGACCCCCGGGGCTCTCACTGGACCACTAACTTCACACTTCACGCGCCGGGTAAGTGTGTGTGTGTGTGTGTGTAACCTCAGGAATTTCCCATCATCCTTAACCATCATCACTGATGCCCATGCCATCCTCAAGCTAACTCTCATTCTCTCTCTCTCTCTCTCTCTCTCTCTCTCTCTCTCTCTCTCTCTCTCTCTTTCCCTTTTTTAATTTTACTCTCTAGCTGCTTCTGTCGGAAAATTGGTTTTAATATGTGTTTCAGACTTTAAAGTCCAAATGCAACTGATGATTATTGCCAAAATCTGTTACAGGAGTCATTTTAGCTGTCAGTTTTTTTTATTTTTTATCTAGGCTTCAGTGTTTCATATCATGATGTTTCTTATGAAAGTGTCACGATACATGAGCTGATAAATCTAAAATAGACAAGATAACGTTTAAATTCTAGCTGGAATATTCCTTATTCATGTTCAGTGTGTTAACATGAATACAGAGCCGGAATTAATTAAATGCATATTAAGTGCTAATATTATGAGGAATGATATTTGACTTGAGGTCAGATCTGAGGGAAGTAAGAAATGAATAATAAGTAAAGTTGCAACCATCCCTTGTGAAAAAGAAGTGTGCTTATTTCTAATGAATGTACACTTGTAGTGTACTTCAAAATCTTAAAAGAATATATTTTTTAAACTGTACTCAGTGCAGTCACCAGAACATATAGAATGGGGGAGGGCATTTCGTTTTCATGGGGGGGCACTCTTTTTTATGATCTGAGAAACAAACATTCACCAAAACAATAACATCCCGTATTTAGCCTAGTATAATTGAAACAGCAACAAAACACAAAATATGAGTTTTCTGATCATATGCGGGGGAACCAACACACTGAGGATATGCGCTTCCCCTTTAAAAACATTTAAATAGATTTCTTTGAAATCATTTCAAGTTACGTGTCACTGCACAACCTACACATCCCAGCATAAACGCTCCTGATAAATTATTTGGTACTAAAGCGTCTACATTCACAAACCACTGTAAATCATTAAATCACCGTAAATCATTTTATCCTTTTAAAACTCATCTTTGATCACCAAAATGTCGTTTAAATGTTTTTTTCATTCTGTTCAGCTGTGTTGCTTGTTACCTAGTTTGTGTTCCTTTAAGTACTTCCTTTTCAGTCAGTCCTTGTCTGTTCACCGTCTTGGTTAGTGTGTGTTGCTACCTGATCGTCTGTATGCCAGAATTACCATTAAACCTGTAATTTTGGATTTCTTATCTTCGTCTGTGTTTGCCTTCCTGCAACCACCATGAATCAGTATAACACATTTTCTTTTTATTGCAATTATCATGCAACGAAGTGTCTGAAAACATTACATTTAGTTCTAAACACACTCAGTGTGTTCTCCTTTATTTCCATAAAAGTATGCTAAAGTGTACAAGTGTAATGCAAATTTAGCAATGAGATATATTACAAATGAATTCTGAGCATAGCAATATGAGTGTGTGTATGAGAGAAAGAGAGTTAAAAATAAATGTTGCCTGCAGACCCACAGACACTGACTCTGGTACCAGCTGCATCTCCCTGAGCACAGACTGACTGTGACACACACACGTTCATATGTCCTGTCCTTTCATTGTGACTTACAAAGTTTAGACACATTAGCACTCTATTATAGACTTAGTTTCCTGAATATATTTCCTTTTTTATAAAGCTACACCTTAGAGGTGTCAGTATATATTAGAGATATACTTTGTATGTGCATGATTGTAATTTATGTCATGACTACTCTCAGAGCATTTGGCATAGAAATGGATATGACAATGATGATATGTTTTTTCTTGGTGGAATAGATCTGCTGTTATTGCTGCTGCAAGTACGGGACTTGCCACTGCCATTACATTAACAGACATTCTGCTGCTGTACAATAAAACATACATGAATATCTTGTAGCAGATCTATACAGGTGGAGCTGGGGAAGGTGGAGGGTTTCTGAAAGCGCTGCAACTGCTACAGCAAATGCTGACCAAGTATTTGAAGGTTGAGCAGTGATCTCATTGGTTACTGATACAGCAGGAACCAATCAGCTGTGCCCTATAGAGAATGATGCGATTGCAAGCAAATTGAGTTAAGGACCGATCAGCCTGCGCCATCTAGAGTTTCATGACAGAACTTAGTATCTAGTGTAGGAGAGAAACAGAATTAGAATTTGCTTTAAAGGAACAGTTCGCACCAAAATTCTGTTATTACTGATTGAACCACATGCCGTTTCAAACATTTATGCAAGCTGTAAGGAAGGGCAAGAAAATGAAGATTTGCAGGGGATGCTGGAGCATATAGACCCTTTCCAAAAAATTTGAATATCATGGAAAAGTGTATTTATTTCCATAATTCCATTCAAAACGTTAAACTTCCATAGATTATAGATTCAGGGCCCACAACTTAAACAATTTCAAGTATTTAGTTGTTTATTTGTACATAATTTGGGCTTCCAGTTCATAAAACCCACGAAAACAGGATTTCAAAATATTAGAATATCACATGAACTCACACAGTAATTACACAGTGATCCCATGGTCATTGAACCAGGTTTTGGTTCTTTTGGCAGTGTGGGCCGGTGCAAATCCTGCTGGAGAATGAAGGAAGCATGAAGTGCTCTGGAAATGTCCTGGTAGACGGCTGCGTTGACTCTGGATTTAATAAAGCACAGTGGACCAAAGTCCTCTTTTCTGATGAGAGCAAATTTTGCATCTCATTTGGAAACCAAGGTCCCAGAGTCTGGAGGAAGAATGGAGAGGCACACAATCCAAGATGCTTGAAGTCCAGTGTGAAGTTTCCACAGTCTGTGTTGGTTTGGAGAGCCATGTCATCGGCTGGTGTTGGTCCACTGTGCTGTCCACTCAACGCAGCCGTCCACCAGGACATTTCCAGAGCACTTCATGCTTCCTTCAGCAGACAAGCTTTATGGAGATGCTGACTACATTTTCCAGCAGGATTTGCACCGGCCCACACTGCCAAAAGAACCAAAACCTGGTTCAGTGACCATGGTATCACTGTGTAATTACTGTGTGAGTTCATGTAATATTCTAATTTTTTGAAATCCTGTTTTCGTGGGTTTTATGAGCTGGAAGCCCAAATTATGTACAAATAAACAACTAAATACTTGAAATCGTTTAAGTTGTGGGCCCTGAATCTATAATCTATGGAAGTAAATTTTTTTGGAAAGGGTCTGTATATATAGAGAGAGTGAAATGTGAAGGAAGCAATGTGTGTTTTTGCTCACTGGCACTCTGAACACAATCATTCTCCTGAGCCGTAAATGTCATTTGACTGATAACCCTGGTGCCACAGGATGATGACGACATCACGAGACGCTGATTGACTGATGGCGACAGAAGAACACAGTCCCAAAACCTTCACATCTGAGTTGTGACGTTGAAGACAGCAGAAATTTCATGCTTTTGGGAGTCTCCAAAAATAATCTGTCACTGGTTAAATATCTACTGTAATATAAAGAATTACCTACAATTAATATGACTAGAAAAAGTATTTCGTATGAACACACAGGTACTTTTTAGCAACCTGATGTGTGCTTCAATCTCTATGGGCCCTACATATTTAAATGCTACAATGCTCTATGGGCCCAATATCATACACCCGGCGCAATCCAGCGCAAGTGTTTTTTTGCTAGTTTCAGCACGATGCAGTTATCATTTTCACGTCCTGCGCCATGTTGTTTAAAGAGCAAATGCATTTGCGGCCATTTGTGTGCCCGTGGGCTGCTGGTCTGAAAATGAGGTGTATTCAGGCGCATTGTTGGCATTGTGATCTACCACTTAGCCACAGAGGAGGTAATGTTGGACCCAAACGAAACAACCAATGCAATACTCCAGGCAAAGTAGATTTATAAAAAAACAGTAGTGATACTGCAAAGAATCACAAGAGAGAAATAAAATGACTAAGAACTAAGAACACCTTGTTTGGGATAGCTAGCTTGGGATAGCTTGGGATAGCTTGGATAGCTTGGGATGACTCGGTGGGACACAGCAGGAGATGCATAGCCAAGACTCAAAAACCTAGTAAGGAACAAGGGAAAAAAACACAGCTAAAATACTCTAGGGGAAACAAGGCACAGGTGACCTGGATAACCCTAACAAGGACACACGAGGAAGAACTAAGGGGGAGGGGAACACAGGTGACCTCTAGAGGCCCGGAGACAAACAACAGGAGGCAGGATGCTGACAGCTGGAGGCATTTTATGTATCAAACATCAAACACCCCTTGTAAAAAAGAAGTACATTTTAGCACATTTTAAAAAAAGAGTACTTTAGAGACTTTAAAAAGATAGTCTAAAAAGAGTCTCTAAAAAGTTCTCTAAAAAGAGACTTTAAAAGAATATACTCAAGTTTATAGAAACTTGCATGTCATGTGCAGTATTTACCTATATTTGTAATTACACATTTGTAATGATGAAGTTGCAATTTTGAAGTCAAAGCAACAGGGGATCTGATCTGATGTATGATGTAAAAGAAGGCTGTCATTCTATAACATTGGATGAGGTCTGGCCTTCTCCCTTCTGGGGGAAATGCCAAACTGAATTTAAGGCAGCAGTGATGAGATCCATGAATGTCAGGTGCACGTCATTATGCACAGCCATCAGCCCTGTTGTCCCATTCCTAGACCAGTTACACACGTCATGAACCCGGTCTAGCCCCAGTGATAGGAGGGGGCTGATCCTCTGTCTCAGTATGCATGTGTCTGATAAGGTGTGCAGGGTAAAGACTGGCGTGTGTAAGTGTGGGTCTGTGGAAGAGGGGTTTTAGGGGGCAAGCTGTCAATCAAGATAAAGAAAGAGCTATATGAATTATACATGTGCTTAGAGCTGAACCTTACAGACCCACCTCTCCAAAACACACACATATATAGTTCCTTCCATATGTGTGTGTGTGTGTGTGTGTGCAGCTGATCTGTCTGTCCCTTAATGCCTCTGTCTCTCTCATTAGCTAAAGGCCACTTACAGATGACCTCTCTTAAGCTCAATAAGAGTTTCATTATGCTAATTAAACACACAAGACCTGTGTGTGTGTGTGTGTGTGTGTGTGTGTGTGTGTGTGTGTGGCAGCAGACACCTTCACACATCGAGCATTAAAATTAGCTTTAGTAACTATGCAGCTGTTCTGCTTCATTGTCTGGCAAAAAAAGTGTTCACAGATGATTATGTCAGGTAAAGATAACAGGTCACCTGTGCATTAGTGACATCCATGTGCATGACCTGCTGTGCCTCAATCAAATCTGTAAAACATTACTGATAAATCCATTTCTAACCTGAGAAACAGGTTATTCATCAATAATCTCCATCATTTAAATCGGGAAGGCTGATTATTATGCTGCATTCAACTTGCCTCCGAAGTCGAATGTCGGAGCTAGGAATGACGTCAAACCTGAGTTCAGGCGTTCCAGCAAACAGGTTAGAAAAAAAGATGTTTCTCTGTTCATGCCTTATGTTCAGACAAACCTTTGTTGTGCTTGCTCTTTTAGAATACAAACATATAAAAGGCTTTTGCACAGATGATGCCGAAGTATCATGTCCACAGAAGATGGATAGTACTGTGTGCACCACTGAGTTTGTTGAGACATAGACAAACAGATGTGCAAATAAAGAATATATTACGACTGTTTCAGATGATGTGCTGAGGATGATGTGCTCTTTGATTCTGAAGTAAGGGTTGTTGTGCTTCCTCAGAGTTTCCAAGCTGGAACTCCAACTTGAAGGGCGTTACAGTTAAATGTTTCTTCTGAGAATCTGCAACTTCATGAAAAAAATCAATGGCACACTTAGCACATGCAGATGAATGTTATATTTATTACAAAATTAATATTATTCATTTAGTTTAAGAAATGTTTAAGTCCTGATCAGATTCGCATGACAAATTACTAAATAATCCTTAATCAAAATCAAGTTTACTTATTTACTTGTGTCACATGTCAGCGATTGTGCATTTTGCGTTCCCCACGGTGCTGAAGTTCAGGCGAGAATGACAAATAGCAATGCAAAAGTAGACAAAAATGTATGTTCGGACAGCTCAGTCGTTTCAGCCGTCTTGGAGAGAAGAATGTTTTTGTTGTTGTTGTTGTTTTAAGATCATGCCGTTTGCAGTTGGTTTAGAAAATATTGTGTGCCTCACATCCTGTGTTAAGCGGCGCTTTGAAACTAAACATGAGAAATCCTTAAAAAATCAGGCAGACAGGGCCGAGTCCATCAGACGTGCTGTGTCCGATTATGAAAAGCAAACCAGCACTCTCCATGTGTTTGCTAGATCTATACAGCTTCTGAAGTTACCAAATTGCTCATTGCATTGTGAAACAAGGAAAGCCGTTCACTGACGGAGAGTACATTAAGGATGCTTTCCTCTCTAGCGCAGATGCTTTATTTGATGGCTTGCCTAACAAAGAGACTGTCAAATCTAGAATTAAAGATATCCCAGTGTCAGCCAGAACTGTTCAGCGACGCATAGAAGAAATGGCAGAAAATGTCGGTGAGCAGCAAACAGCTGGATTGAAAAAATGCAATGGTATTTAGTGTTGCACTTGATGAGAGCATGGACATAAACAACATACCACATTTGGTAGTCGTGGTAATATATTGTGATTCGAATGTAAGAGAGGAACTCTGTTGCCTAAAACCAATGACTGACACAACTGGTGGTAACCTCCTGAAGTTTCAATGAGCATTTTGAGCGAGGGGTTGACATCGCAATTTTTTTTTGTAATGACGACAGATGGAGCTCCTGCCATGGTCGGAAAACAGAAAGGATATCTCAAATTAATCAAGGAAAAAGTTGGTCACCCCATAATGAAATTACACTGCATAATACACCAATACAAATTTCAAATTCAGATCTTAATGAAGTTATGGCTACAGTTGTGAAGATTGTCAATTTTATAGTTAAGCGATCTTCCCTCACGCACCGACAGTTCCAGTCCCTTCTCGAGGAAATGGACTGCACGCTCAAAGATATTCCTCTCCACTCAGCGGTAAGCTGGCTAAACTGTGGTAAAGTTTTAGAAAGGTTTGTAGGCTGCTTAGTATTAAAACTTTCCTGGCTGAAAAAGGACAAGTCTTCTCTGAACTCGAAAATTAGAAACTTGTTTCTCAGCGATAACACAGGCCACTTCAACGAGCTAAATCTCTGACTTCAAGGTGCAGAACAAACTGCTTTGAACATGTTCGAAACATGGGCTGCATTTATTGACAAGCTAGTAATCTTGTCAAGGGATATTACTAATGCGCAGCATTAACACGGGTGAGATATCTAAGTACATTTCCGAACTTCAATCTGAGTTCACAATTTGTGGACTTTTGAAAATATGGACCCATGTTCTCTTTTTTGTTTAAGCCTGAAAGCTTCGATGGACACGAATTTGATGAATCCCTGATACAGTCGAGGGATACACGGGACATGGAAATGCAGCTGATTGAGTTCAAGAGTTCAGCATTGTGGATGACCAAATTTGCAGAACTGTGCAAAGAGTTGGAAACCATAGCAGTGTCCAATCAGGGATCCTGCATTTTCACATGCTGAACATCATTGCCAGATAAATCCTGCTGTCTCAAAAGAGTTGCTTTGGCTTTGCTGACAGTGTTCGGGGGGGTCGACATAACTCTGCGAGCAAATATTCTCACACCTGAACAACATGCTCTGCCCCTCTCGTGATTGCTTGACTGTTGATGCATGTGTGCAACTTAAGGTGACGTACTACACGCCCAAGATGCCTGTTCCCGAGCCCGAGTCTGTTCCCGAGCCTGAGCCTGTTCCCGAGCCCGAGTCTGTTCCCGAGTCCGAGTGTGTTTGTTCCCGAGTCCGAGTCTGTTCCCGAGCCAGAGTCTGTTCCCGAGCCTGAGCCTGTTCCCGAGCCCGAGTCTGTTTGTTCCCGAGTCCGAGTCTGTTCCCGAGCCCAAGCCCGAGTCTGTTCTCTCCCTCCCTCCCTCTGCAGTTGGCCTATCTATGGCGCGAGGACGCGCCTACCGGGAGGGGGGGAATACTGTCACATGTCAGTGTATGTTTGGACTTTCGGTTTGTGTTTTGATTTGTTCCTGTTTTCCTTTCTTCTTTTCCCGCCACTTCTACGTTTCCATGGCTACTGTCATTATCAGTTCAGTTGTATCACCTGTTTAGTCATCATTGTCATCTGTATCACCTGTGTTCTGTTAATCAGTGTAATCTGTGTTTGTATTTAAGTTCTGTCTGTTCTGTCAGTCTTGGTTCGATCAATGTTATATTTAGTGTGTGTTGCTACCTGTTCTGCTGTCCTGTGTTTAATTAAATTAAACCTTCGTTTTGAAAATATATCTTCGTCTCCGTCTGCCTTCCTGCAACCACCTGTGACACCATTACAGTTTTTGCAAATTCGAATTGCCTGAAAAACCACCCCATGCGAGCCTAAAAACTGTTTTGAAATTGACGTGTTTTCATTGGGCGTATTTTAATTCACAGTTAAAGTTTTTAGACAGAGTCTGTCTAAAAACATAGTATTTGAAAAAACAGTAGGCGAAAGGTAACCAGGATGATCTACTATTTCCACCCGAGCTCAGGGTGTATTGCAAGGAGCCTGATGATGTGCTTTTGAACAATAGATTCAATAGATCCTCCCTAACATTCATTCCATGAGTTCACATATTCATATCCCTTGAGAGTGATTCATTATGGCTTGCTGCACAGAATGGAAATAAAAAAAACACCATCTTGTTGTCAGGCTGATGAAATGTGTATTTCTTTCTTCTAAGCAAGTCTCCTTCTGATGGATGTCTGACACTGGGATGCAAATGGACCAGCAGTGGGAAAGTTTGTCCAGTAAACACTTCAGTTCACCTCAACTTACTTCAAGTTCACATGGGAAGCTTGAAACCCGGACATATTACAGCATGTCGGAAACATAACATGGAAGTAGCCCAAATTATATTGTCAACAATAAACCCAAAATGACTACATCTGAATTCAAAAGTCTAAAAAAAATATTAATTTATGTAATTTATTTATACACCGTAAATATTTTTGTTACACAAAGCAAACCATGAATGTTGAACGATAAACGTTAATTGTTGTCTATAAGCTGTTTCATGCCTCACATCTTTAAAATGATTGAAATACTGCATGTAAAATTTAAATAGATATATTTATTCATTGATTACCATTCACAACAAACATTGGTGCATTGTGCAATACTTCAAATTGACACATCCTTTACAACGTCACAACTCGGCAACTTGTGTGAATCATGTAGAATTGTGCAACCGATTTCAGAAGAAACAGAAACTAAAACAAAATTGTAATTGTCAGCATTCACCAAGTGCTCATGTGGTTTTGGATCTTGGGAAACAAAAAAAAAAAAAAAAAAATTAAATGAATTGACAAAAAACTGTAGCAGTGACTGATTATGATTATGAGATACTTGTGGGGGGGGGGGGGGTATATATATTAATATTGTATTAATATTACAATAATTATACCTACTAATAGTTATTAATATGAATATATTGAAATGTATCTGTACTAACGACTTATTACAGTTCAGTTAATTGTTAAAAAGCCCATTTATCTATGTCCTTCTACTGACAGAATAAGGTCATACGGTATGTATCGATCTTACTGTTTAAATGTTAAAAATAGTCTGTTCTGATGTATATGGACACTATTCCACCAATTTCATGTTTAGTGTGGTTTTAAGTTTTTGTAATGAAGAAGAGGCATGAGCTACTGTACAACACTTCCTTGATAACATAGTCATATCTACAATTGACCATTCACTCTTCAAAAGATCCTCCAGCCACGGGACAATCTTTTCTTTAGACTGTGCCAGGCTTTGACATTCTGAAACCTTTCAAAATGTGTGCTGTCATGAAATGTCAAAGTCTGAGAGCTGAGTTACTGTTATAGTCATTTACCCTATACAGTTAATGTCCCCCTGTAGTCAATGATTGTATCCCTTAAAACTCATCTTTGATCACCAAAATTACATATTTAAAAATGTTTTCATTGAAAAGAAATTTCGTCATGCCTTAAAATATCTTGAATGTAACTCGACACCTTTGCCTCATTTAGTATACGTGGTTCTATGAATATGCAAATGAGCCCCGCCTCCACTCACTCAGCTCAGAGATCCACTGGTTGACGATCACACGTTGATCTGATTGGTTACAAGGTAGTTTGTGACGTCAGAAACACCAGCGATTTCAAAGCGTGTTTTTGAGACTGTCTTTGGTTCACTGCAGTTTTAAGGAGAAAATACTCAGCAATGGTGTCGACTTATGAATGGTGTTGACCTCTAGAGCGCCTTAAGTTGGAAAATAAGCTAAGTGAAGTTATCCTGCAGTTTCACCTGAGGACACCTGTGCTTTTACTCCTCAAAGACAAGTGCAATCCTCCATGCACAAATAGCTCACAACCTAAAAGTCTAACCTCTTATCGTTTTAGCATTTGAAACTATTTTTAAGTGCCCTCCCATCTATGTTCCCGTGGGATCTCTCTCTCCTCTCTTTCTTCATTATTAATCATGCCATTGTGTTTAAGATGATCAGCAGGAGAAGCTCTTGACAGAGGACAAGGTCAGAGTGAGAAACTGAGTCCCGGCTAAGCAGAATGTAAAGAGACACCAACAGGCTCTGTGTAAAGAGTGATCAGATTTATCTGAGCCGTTTGGTCAACAGGAATCTTTGGGGATTTTAGAGCAGAAGGAAGTGGACAATATTATGAGACACTCCTTTCTTTATCCTATGTTTTCTCTCTTCTTCGGCTCCCTTCATAACCGTTAAATCACATGCAATAACCATGAGACCAAGCGAGCCAAAGACAAAGAGTGTAGTTGATAGGTGTGTGTGTGTGACGTGTGTGTCAGAGTAAGCTGTGTTTTATAGCTTTGATTGAGCTCTAGCTGCTGTCTGGGACCGACACTACATTCCCCGGCTGTCACTGCCAATAAAACAATGTCACATGTTCCCTTTCGCCACCGTAACCACCGGTTTGACACCTGAACAACTTGATCTGAAGAGACACTACAAAATGGTTTGCTAGACACGTTGTCTGTTCACTTAAAAAGGGAAAAACAAACGGAGATAAAAATACACTCCTTGTTTTTGCTTTTGATTTGTATATTTTCAGCCACACTCTCCCCTGATAATGAATGTTTGATTTGTTGTCCATGAGGGAAACAGGTCATTATAATGACCCTAACAAACATAACAGGTGCTCGCTCGCTCTCTCTCTCTCTCTCTCTCTCTCTCTCTCTCTCTCTCTCTCTCTCTCTCATCCGATAGTGTCCTGTGAAGTGGACTGAAGTGGATGTTCAAACATCTTCAGTAAGATTTCAAATTGCAGGCAGTGTATGTGCAATCAAAATATATATTGATATATGATTTTGAGCACAGCCTCAGCACTACACAGTTTTGGCAAAAATAAAGGAGTTGAGGGTCTGGTCTTCCTTTACAGAGTCGGCGAAAGGGGCATAAATTATCCCCAACTTGAAAATCATACGTGGCCCATTCACTTATTTGTTGGACCATAAACAAACTTGTGGCAACCATGAAACTAAAAGCTACTGAGCAAATGCAGATGGCAGAGCAATGAATAATATTACATTAAGCAAAAAGGAAAACTGCCTAGGCCAACGTATTAGAAAATTCAATCTCATCAATACACAATTTCAGCAGTTTTACAATGAATGCAGACAAGTTATATTGACTCATCCTTCCTGTATAGGAATTGGCCCCTTTCACTTCCACTTCAAGTGCCTCATTGTAACCCAGATATTATAGAAACATTAAAAAATGTAAATCCCATTACTAGACATAGACAAGTCTGAGGCACACATGTGACCATTGCAAAGACCATAGTAATAGTTAAGAAGGTTTGTAGGGAGCAGTGGACACTGCTATGTGATTTGTCTTCTTGTCTTTTTGGTTTAGCTTACAGTTTTTCTCAATTGATAAAACACAATTTCTGAAACCTTGCTCCTTTTTCTGAAAACATTAAACACAAAACCTCATCTTCAAGCACTATTTACAAAACCTCTGACTCCTCTTGCAAAATGAAACTTTCGCCTCAAAACAAACACTGCTCTCAAATCATAGACAAAGTCACCAAAACATAAAAATACATTGTTCAAAACATATAGTTCTCGAAATATATCTATGGATTGCTATTCTGTTTGTAGACTTACCAGTGACACCTTACTGTACCATCAAAAAGTTCAGGGAGAAGTACATTTTTAATCTCAAAACAAATTCCATATTTTTCCGTCATTGTCTTTTGATGAACGAAAACATGTTCTATCACAGTAGCTCAAAATTGATCAGAAATTACTACTCTGCTTTGCTCTTTGCAATTTTATTTTGTTCTTCCTCCTCCTTGTACCCTATTTTTACAGTACATACCCTGCATCTCACAAACTTCTCCTTTGTCTCTGTGATACTGTAATTCTTGTTCTTTGTTGATATGAACCTGCAACCAGTCAAAATCTATTGAGCAGTCAGTGCTGTTAACAAATGGAAAGCACAATGTTCAGGGCCATACAATTTGAGCAAGGTTTCAGAAATTGTGTTTTAGCAATTGAGAAAAACTGTAACAATGTTCAGGGCCATACAATGTGTTCATTGTACAGTAAACAGCCTACAATGCACTGTACTACAGTATACAATACTAAAAGGGACAAAAATCAAAGGAGTAAACATGTGATCAGTGTGCTTCTTCTTGTCTTTGGGCTGGGTCAGGCCAGGCCAGAGCACTTTGTCGACATCACAAGCAATATTGTCCCTCCTCCTTTCTTTAAATTAAATCAATTTTGAGTGGTTGTGTTCAATAAATGACATGTGTTCTCTATTTGTATTTGATTCTTGCCACTTGTGTTTAACAGTATGGATGACATGTGCATTACAGTGCAGAATGTGTTTTGAGAATGAGAATGTGTTTAGAGTTTTAGTGAAAAAACTAAGTGAGATCTGCAAATTGTGTTTTACCATGTGAAATGGTTTAAGGTATTGACAACAGACTGCACAATTAGCTAAATGAGTTCAGGCAACTGAGAACTTTGTTCAGCCAATGGGTTTTAGTGTTTTAGCAATTGAGAAAAACTGTAATACTACTTTCCACCCTTGACCTCTTAGCAACAATCTCCCTCACTGACACTAACTTTAACTTGTGATTGCTTCATGTTAAACTGATTTTAAACGGTTACTCTTTGACTTAACTTGATATTTTCATTTTGAAATAACATGTTTCAATCAAGTAACCTAACCATGCACTCCAAAAAAAAGCTACTTTAAATAACTGTCATGGGCCCACCGGTGGGCCCAAATCCATTACATATTTAAAACAGTAATATCCCATACTAAACCTAAACTAATCTTGACAAACTATATATCATTTTAAAGCTTACAATCTCTAGTTTTCATATTTGGTGACTGATTTTCAAAATAAATTACAGAGGAGCCGTAATTTATCAATTTGCAACAAGAATATTTTCATATTCCTAAGGCGTGTTCAGACCTTTATTTTGAAATAGCAATGAACATGAAAAATCATGAAAGAATGGTAGAAACCTGTTTGTTTTCATGCCAAGAGTTCAAAAGATAGCATCCATTCAATTATTTTAGAAAAAAGGGTCTGAAAATGTTTCAAATATGAAGAAAACAATTAGAGATTCACCATTTGTGATGTGTTATTTTACACATCACACATACGTGTTATTTTATGTGTTTCTTAGAGGTTGAATTAATATCAAAATCTGTCAAACTTCCCATATTACTTCTGAATAGAATGTCTACTTCATAAATTGCATGAAAATTGTGGAAATGATGGTTTAGATCACTCAAACCACATATGGAAATGGAGGCGCCCTTATATGGGCAGTAATGGAGTCTGGTTGTCACCTAGTGAAAAAGTTTGGTACTGCGCCCAAACAAAATCTTACTGAAAGCTCATTTTTTGAGATATCAACCTAAATTTTGAAACACAACTTGTTCAGATTTTTTACTTTGATTTTCTTGCAGTTTTAGAGTCACCCAGGTTTTAAAAATATATATTTCATATAAAATATGAATAATAATTTTTTTTTATATTGGACATTTCCATAAACTCAAACTTCTATAACTTTTTTTCTTTTTCACTTTCTTAATTTATTTCACTTCTACAAAAATCTGCCAAATGTCTTCTTTAAAACAAGACCAATTGTATGTCTATACTCCAAAGCATTCTTTAATTACAACCATTTAAGTTTGAAATGTGCATTTTCATGTCAACTCAAAAAAAGGGGGGTGACAGTTAACAGGTTCTAACTCAATTCAATTATGGACAGTGGTTCCACACAACCAACTTAGTTTTTATTAACATTATAGGTTTGTTGTTAATATATGCAAAATCCTTGTGTTGTGACAAAACAACTGACTGAGGAAGAATCTAAAATAGTCCAACCAACTCAATTCAAGCACTTCGCTGTAACTTAAACTGGTTACGTTTTCTGAACATGTGTTTGTCTAGTAACATATGCAGCACTCAATCAAACAGGACTTTCACTTCCCATCATGCTTTCAAAGGGGCTGAATTAGGAGAGTAAATATTGAAACGAAGTGTTATTTTAAGCATTTATTAGCAAGATGAGAAAATGGAGAGACTTTTAAATATTTTATATTCTATTGTGTTTTGTATTTAAAAGTTTCTGTAATGTTAGTGTTTCATCAGGTTGAGGACCTGCTAACAAGAATTCTAATCACGCTAATAATAAAGCCATCATATGGTAGTGCTCTGGATGAAGCCAATATCACCACTGCCAACACAAAACTAAGCTATATGTAGTTTGATGTTATGTAAATCACAGGACTAAACAATATGTTGCTTCAGTGAAAAATATTTGAAGAACTTTTACTAGACCTAGATTGAATTGAGTTGGTTGGCCATAACTGTTTTCATTCTTCCTCAGTCAGTTGTGTTGTCACAACACAAAGATTTTTTATTGATTATAAATACATTTTTAATGGTAATTAAAACTAATTTGGTTATATGGAACCACCGTCCATAATTAAATTGAGTTAGTTTAAAGTAGCATTTTTTTATGTATCCTAACTTACAGTGACCCCTAAATATGCCAGCAACTGCAGAAACATACTTGTGTGTGTTTCACCACACTGTACTGTGTGAGATTCTCCTGAGAAAGCAGAAGTACAGTGAGGTGGTCTTCCCTAAAAAACACCTCTCATCCTCATGTTACCCCCTCTATCCTCGATGAGGAAGAGAAATCCCTGGGTTTCACCATCAAGACAAACAAGTTGTGCATCAAACTCAACTTCCTGCATGATTTTGTTCTATCAGCAGTTTGTTTATTTGTGCTTATCAAGTTATTGTTCCTTCCTTAATCACAGTGACAACTAAATGTGAAGATCTACATGTCCCATCCATGTGAGGGGATACTTTGTTTTAGTTTCTTGTAAATCGTGAGACTGTGATGTGAAGGACACTCTTGTGTGAAAAGCACTGTGTATCTAAACATGATTGAGCTTTTAATCTTCTAGGCAATCAGTATTTTCTCCAGGTGTGTGATGCTTATTTACCCAATAAATGCAGACAAATCCTAAGCAAAGAACAAACAAATACATCTAATACTTCTAAATAATGACTGCATAGTTTCTGTTAGTTATTGCATGGTGCTTTTTTGTTTATGTTAGTGAATATACTGCTTTTTATAATAGTAAATTACAAATGTATGTCTAAAATAAGACATTACACAGCACAAAAATAACACACAGTGCTATTTTTGTAATGGATTTCAAGTATTTGGAAACCAAAAGTTGTATCACTAAAATGTCATTTATGCAATTTAAAAAAAATTTGTAATAATAAATAACTGGATATTGTATAGATATATAATAATTTTATTATAATATAATATAGCATTCTTGAATTTTACAGAAAAAAAACCTTACATTGAAATCAACATCGGCACAGTCGGCAAAAATGTTTCACAAAAATAAAGGTTTTTTTATTGCAGTTGATGGTTCCCTGAAGAACTTTTAACATCCATTGAAACTTTTCATTCCACAAAATGTTCTTTACAGTGGAAAAAGTTTCTTCAGATTATTAAAATCTGAAGAATTCTTTACATTAAAATATATATATTCATTTAAGAACTAATCATTGAAAGGAATCTATGGCATCACTTTGAAAAACATCTTTTACGACCTTTATTTTTTATTTGTTTATTTTATTGTACCCATCTTGTTTTTTTTTTTGCAAAACCAAGTCTAAACATAAAAATGTATATATTCATAAATTAAAAAATAACATTCACATGTCTCCTTCTGTCTATAATGGCTGGAAATTAATATTATAATGGAAAGAATGAAATGCTCATATTTCATGAACATATCAATAAAAATAAGGAAGGTGTTTTGGTGGGTTGACCTTTGGTGGGTTGACCATAGGCGGGTTATAATTTTCGGGTGGGACAGGTGGGTCGTGTCCCCACCACTGTTTTGACGAGGAGAAAAAGTCGACCCGAGGGTGGATTAGAACCCAGAACCTCTGACACACTTAACAAAAGCACTCCCACTAGACCAGAGTACACAAACAAACTTTGTGGATCTATGTATTTATTCACGTGAAAAATCCTGGCACTAACGATATATTGTATTATAGTAGAAACTCATTAAACATGAATTCTATAAATTAAACCCAATGTACTATTGAAATTGATTTCTGGACATCGTAATGTTTCACTGATCTGTATAATGACTCTACATGTAACATATATACATATATTGTACATATAACTGATATTGCATTGTATTAGCAACCCCACCTCTCATATATACCTGTCCCACCCACTTTTTAAAACAAAGTTATGCCACTGGGGTTGACTGAAAAAGAATGAGGTAAAGAGTTAACCAGATTATATGGACATGATGCTCCTTTTGTCACGGTTTTCAGATGCATTGTTTCCTTCTTGTCTCGTGCTTTTGTTATTTGTGTGTGTGTCTGTGTCGCGTGGGTTGGGCGTGGCCCAAACAATCCTGTTCATTCATTCAATCTCTAATCAGCTCGGCACCAGCTGCAACTCATCTCCATAGCCTATTTATACTCACCGGTTTCTTCTCTCCACTGTCAGATCGTTGTCGATGTCTAGATGTCTGGTGTTCTTCGTCTGTGATCGTGTGGTGTTGTTCGAGTTTCCTGTTACCAGTTCCAGTTCGTGTTCACATTGGATTCATCACCATCATCATCACATCACCCTGCACCAGCTCTTCTCACTGTGTTTGGCCATCGAGGTCCCTGCGCTGCCCACCCACCAGTGTTGTTTGTTGCCTCTGTTTGAACTTGTCTCTAATAAAGAGTTGACTGCACCTGCTTTTGCTTCCTCGTTAATCCAGCATGACAGAACGATCTGACCAAAGCATGGAAGCAGCGGGCGGAGCTCAGATCGCCATGGAGGCATTCATCAATCGCAGTATTCAACGCATGGATGCCCAGGAGGACGGGCTGAACAACACTGGTCGTGCGGTTCAAGCTCTGGTGGCGCAGGTGTCCGAGCTCACCCAGCAGATCCAACAGCTGCGTGTTCCCACTGCGCCGCCCACACCGGCCGCTCCTCCTATACCATCTGATCCTCTCTCCCAGTCGGAACCTCGTCTGCCTGCACCCGAGAGGTATGCCGGAGAACCCAGTTTCTGTCGAGCGTTCCTGAATGCATGTTCTTTGCACTTTGCTTTACAGCCTAGAACCTTCAACAATGAGCGAGCCAAGGTCGCCTTTGTGCTGTCACTACTGACTGGGAGAGCGGCACTTTGGGGGACGGCGGTGTGGGAGAACCAAGACCCTTGCTGCGCGTCGTTCCAGGCACTCTCCGCCGCCATGAAGCAAGTGTTCGACCGGGCGGTCACGGGAAGAGAGGCGGCAAGAGTACTCGCCGAGCTTCGTCAGGGTGATCGCTCGGTATCGGATTATTCGATCGAATTCCGGACCCTCGCGGCAGAGTGCCGATGGAACGACGAGGCGCAGTGGGACATGTTCCTGCATGGGCTGGCTGACCGCGTCCAGAAGGAAATCTACGCCCTGGACCTGCCCACTACGTTGAACGGACTTATTGACTTAGCACTACGAGTGGATGCTAGACTGTCGAGAGTCGAGCGACATGCCCTTTCCGGTCGTTCGTTTGGAGCTACAGAGAGTCTGCGGTCCAGCGGCATGGACGCGGTCAGCCCTACCCACGATCCCGAGCCCATGCAGGTAGGGCGAGCTCGGCTTTCCCGGGAGGAGAAGGAAAGGCAGAGGTCCCGTGGCCTTTGCCTTTACTGCGGCGGAGCGGGACATTTTTCCATCACGTGTCCGGTAAAAGGCCACGCCCGATAGTAACAGTGAGGCTACTATCGGGTGGGATCTCCGCCGAGAAGACCTCATCGACATCTACTCTCCTCCGGGTAAGACTAAGATGGTCAACACTTCAACACGACTGTCATGCACTATTGGACTCCGGGGCGGAAGGTAATTTTATGGACTACACTCTTGCACATAACCTCCAGATCCCCCTTCAGTCACTTCCTCAGGACATTTCTGTTCACGCTCTAAATGGTCAAGAACTTCCTATGATTTCACTCTCCACTGGTCCCATCACCCTCATCACGTCGGGTAACCACTCAGAGACTCTGTCATTTTACATCATGGATTCACCTCTTGCACCCATAGTACTCGGACATCCCTGGTTAACAAGACATAATCCCAAGGTGGACTGGCTCCGTAAATCCATCACGGAGTGGAGCACTGAGTGTCATGAGTCCTGTCTTTTGTCTGCCTGTTCGTCTGTTCCTATGTCTGTGTTACAGGAGGAAGCAGTGGATTTGTCTAACGTGCCCGCGGAGTACCACGACCTGAGGGAAGTGTTCAGTAAGTCTCGAGCTGCTTCTCTACCTCCGCATCGTCCCTACGACTGTGCCATAGATTTATTACCAGGTAAATCTCCGCCTAAGGGCAAGTTATATTCACTTTCTGCTCCAGAAAGGGAGGCCATGGAGAAATATATTTCTGATTCTCTAGCAACGAAGTTCATTCGCCCTTCCTCTTCTCCGGCGGGGGCGGGGTTCTTTTTCGTGGGGAAGAAGGATGGATCTCTGCGACCTTGTATTGACTACCGGGGGCTGAACAACATCACGGTAAAGAATACTTATCCTTTGCCGTTGATGTCTTCAGCTTTCGAGAGGTTGCAGGGAGCGTCACTTTTCACGAAATTGGATTTACGTAATGCTTATCATTTGGTCCGCATCAGGGAGGGGGATGAATGGAAGACTGCTTTTAACACCCCCAGGGGTCACTTTGAATACTTGGTCATGCCCTTCGGGTTGTCCAACTCCCCAGCAGTCTTCCAGGCTCTCGTCAATGACGTGCTGCGAGATATGGTCGATCAGTTCATATATGTTTACCTGGATGACATATTGATTTTTTCTTCTTCTCTCCAGGAACATGTGCAGCACGTCCGACGAGTGCTTCAGAGGTTGCTAGAGAATGGGCTTTTTGTCAAGGCGGAGAAATGCGAGTTCCACGCACAGTCGGTTCCATTTCTTGGGTACATCATTTCGTCTGAGGGAGTACGTATGGACCCTGATAAGGTTAAGGCTGTGGTGGAGTGGCCAATCCCAGATTCTCGCAAGGCCCTGCAGAGGTTTCTGGGATTCGCCAACTTTTACCGACGTTTCATTCGTAATTTCAGCCAACTAGCCGCACCTCTGACTGCCTTGACCTCCCCCAGAACTACGTTCAGGTGGTCAGACGCGGCTGAAGCCGCGTTTGCCAAACTGAAGAGCCGCTTCGTTTCGGCTCCCATTCTGATAGCCCCTGATTCTTCACGTCAGTTCGTGGTGGAGGTCGATGCGTCAGAGGTGGGGGTAGGTGCAGTGTTGTCCCAACGTTCTTCCACAGACGAAAAGATGCATCCCTGCGCGTTTTTATCTCATCGTTTGTCCTCTGCCGAACGTAACTATGACATTGGTAATAGGGAGTTGTTGGCAGTCAAGTTGGCGTTGGAGGAATGGCGTCACTGGTTAGAAGGGTCGGGGGTACCTTTTATCGTCTGGACCGATCACAAGAATTTGGAATACATTCGATCTGCTAAAAGATTGAACTCCAGGCAGGCTCGGTGGGCACTTTTTTTCGGTCGTTTTGATTTCACTCTATCGTACCGCCCGGGTTCTAAAAACATCAAACCCGATTCCTTATCTCGCATTTTTGATCGCTCCGAACGCCTGGTTACTCCCGAGTGCATTTTACCCGAGACCCTATTTGTCTCCACACTCACATGGGAGGTCGAGTCGAAGGTCAAGAAGGCCTTAGAAGGGGTAACGCCCCCGGTCGGTTGCCCACCGAACCGTTTATTTGTGCCGGAGGGATTACGGTCAGACGTTATTCAGTGGGGACATTGTTCCAACGTAGCCTGTCATCCAGGAGTGACTCGTACTAGTTTTCTGGTTAAACAACGATTCTGGTGGCCTCTCATGGCCCGGGACATTCACAGTTTTGTTTTGGCTTGCTCGGTTTGTGCCATTGGTAAGTCTTCCAATCGACCCCCAGATGGGTTACTTCAACCGCTGCCTGTCCCTTCGAGACCCTGGTCCCACATCGCGCTAGATTTTGTTACCGCCCTCCCACCCTCCCAGGGCAACACGGTAGTTTTGACCGTGGTGGACCGGTTCTCGAAGGCGACTCACTTTATTCCCTTGCCCAAATTACCCTCAGCCAAGGAGACAGCGGTGGCTGTCGTGGATCACGTCTTTCGTTTACATGGCCTTCCGATTGACGTGGTTTCCGACAGGGGACCCCAATTTGTGTCCAAATTTTGGAGAGAGTTTTGTAAACTACTGGGCGCGACTGTTAGTCTGTCCTCAGGGTTTCATCCCCAGAGCAATGGTCAAACCGAGAGAGCCAACCAGGATCTGGAGAGAATGTTGCGGTGTTTGGTATCCAAGAATCCTTCTTCCTGGAGTCAACAACTGTCTATGGTGGAGTACGCCCACAATACATTACCAGTGTCATCCACGGGTCTATCTCCGTTTGAGTGTAGTGTAGGTTACCAGCCACCTATTTTTCCCAGTCTGGAGTCCGAAGTCGCGGTTCCCTCCGCACACGCCTTTGTCCAGAGGTGTCACCGCACCTGGACTAGAGCCCGTGAGACTCTACTCCAGGTGAGGTCGCGCACCAAGGCTAAAGCCGATCGCCACCGGTCGAAGCCTCCCGTATACGTCGTTGGTCAAAAAGTGTGGCTTTCTACTAAAAATATTCCTCTCCGTTCCGTATCGAATAAGCTCGCACCCAAATTTATTGGCCCGTTTTCTGTCACCAAGATCATTAGTCCGGTGGCAGTCCGCCTCAACCTTCCTCCCGCGTACAGGAGAATTCACCCCGCTTTCCATGTATCCAAGATTAAGCCTGTGTTTCGATCAGCAATTAACCCGCCAGTTCCGGTTCCTCCCCCGCCGCGTCTCGTAGATGGGGAACCTACTTATTCGGTAAATCGTATTCTGGACTCTAGGCGGAGGGGACGCGGAGTCCAGTACTTGGTGGACTGGGAAGGTTACGGTGCGGAGGAGAGAAGTTGGGTTCCTACAAGAGACATTCTGGATCACTCCCTTATCGATGATTACAATCGACAGGTAAGGGAGTCTGGGGACGCCAGGAGGCGTTCCTAGGAGGGAGGGTACTGTCACGGTTTTCAGATGCATTGTTTCCTTCTTGTCTCGTGCTTTTGTTATTTGTGTGTGTGTCTGTGTCGCGTGGGTTGGGCGTGGCCCAAACAATCCTGTTCATTCATTCAATCTCTAATCAGCTCGGCACCAGCTGCAACTCATCTCCATAGCCTATTTATACTCACCGGTTTCTTCTCTCCACTGTCAGATCGTTGTCGATGTCTAGATGTCTGGTGTTCTTCGTCTGTGATCGTGTGGTGTTGTTCGAGTTTCCTGTTACCAGTTCCAGTTCGTGTTCACATCGGATTCATCACCATCATCATCACATCACCCTGCACCAGCTCTTCTCACTGTGTTTGGCCATCGAGGTCCCTGCGCTGCCCACCCACCAGTGTTGTTTGTTGCCTCTGTTTGAACTTGTCTCTAATAAAGAGTTGACTGCACCTGCTTTTGCTTCCTCGTTAATCCAGCATGACACCTTTAAAGCTGCAGTCCGTAGCTTTTTGGGGTTAAAAATTATACAAAATAAATGTTTGAGCAAGTACATCACCAGCCAGTGTTCAAAACTCTCTGCTTGCCGTAGCTTGATTCAAAATGGTAAGCTTGTAATAATGTTTTTAACTCCAGTGGAACTGGTGGATTTCCGCGGGAAGTAGGGCATGTCTTTGCGTCATTACGTCACATCTGTACACATAAAGAAGAGTTTTGGCTAGTAGGCTATGAGTGTGAGGATGCTGGAGGTGGAGATTTATAGCCTTTTCTCACAGCACTTGATATAATTAAACTTATGTATTTGATGGCGGATCCAGAAAGGTTCAAACGACGATCACCAGTGACAACTGGAGATTCACCCGTTGTTAAACACAAAAGACTTCGGACTTCGGAGTGGCTACAGAAAAAAAGAGACTGCGACCGGCCCATGCGAAAACAAGGACAAATATTGGAAGGGCTTTAAATGTAGTCACGCAATGCTGATGTTGTTAACATTAACAGTTTGAGAGCAAAGTATAATTTGCACGGTTTAACGTGATATGACAAGCGATCTTTAGATTTAATCAGCGCGATTTTCTGCAATGCTTTTTTCCCCTTAGTTGGTCAGAACAAAAGTGAATGTTACGTACTTGTTCAGACGACATTAACCGGTGAAAATTATTATGTTGGTCATACTTCCAAAAAGTAGGATCTGTGATTGCGAATGACAGGATCCACACCGGCGCGGTGATTGATAGACGCACATTCTCCTCAAAACACTGGATTCATCCGTGCTGTGCCATTATAATAATTATCATAATTCCGCGAATAACTGCAATTGCAGATTTCGAACAGAGATGGCGACAAAGAGGAAAAACTGCGGACTGCAGCTTTAAAACCCAAATGCAAATGAACACAGACACAATGTGCAAATAAAATCTAAACATCCTGACTGTATTTTACAGTGACGGATATAAGTGTCTCTGTGTACAGAGGACACACGCTGCCACAGAGGGTAAGAGACGGAGAGAGCGTCTGATACACACTGACAGGGTCACCCAAGGTCATCAATCACCCTAAAACACATGCATCAGCAGCTGAGCGGTGTGGTCATCAAACAAACAAATTAACAAAACACTGAGTACAGTAAACAAGGTCATTCTGTCAGCGCAGGTTAAGTGTGAGCAGCGAGGGCTGTTCTGAGCTGATCTGAGGTCAGGGGCGGCACTGCGGTTCTGTTCAAAGCTTTCCGTCTAAACAGATGGCCTGATCTCCAACCAGTTTACCCACGACAGGAACACACACTCTCACAGAGCGAGAAGTGGCTGTCATTCTTAATGGAAGGACAAAGGCATATGCACATACTCAAACTTTGAATACACAACTATTCGCACACACAAACACACACACACACACACACCCACACACACACACACACACACACACACACACACACACACATATGTTGGTGTACTGTGCATCTATCATTATGGGAACATTCCATAGGTGTAATGTTTTTATATTGTACAAACTGTATATTCGCTCCCTTAACCCTAACTATCACAGAAAACGTTCTGCATTTTTTAATTTTTAATAAAACATGGTTTAGTATGGTTTTAAAATCCATTTTAATTACAAGGACTTGTAATAGTACTCGAAATCTCCTCATAAACCACATTTATGTTGTAATACCCAGTGTAATACCCATGTCATTATACAAATTTGTGTCCTCATAAATCAAAATTAACAACCACACTCATTTACACACACACACACACAATTCAATTCACATTTAATGTAATTATTTATAGCGCATTTCACAATACATATTTCAAAGCAGTGTGTCTACATTGTGTCTAAATTACAATTTAGAGTGATCTGTTATCAGAGGTAACTGTGTCCAAGTTATGTATTTCAGAAATGTACATATACAAATCATACAGTTAGCTGATTAAGTGGTTAAGATGTATAGAAAATTTAGCATGGAGTCCTGTCGAGTCATCTCTTCACAGGTGTTGGCGTCATCTGAAGTCTACATAAGTGCTATGATTCATGTCTGTGTTCCCCTGTCTTGTCCCATGGTTAGCAGTTCCCTGTTATGTTGATTAGTTTCCCCAGGTGTTTCTGATTAGCCACGCCCCCTTGTTATCTTGTTTAGCTTGTTTGCCTCTGTATTTAAACCCTGTGTCTTGTGTCAGTGTTTGTGGGTTCTTGATGTTGTTAAGTGGATGTTGGTTGTTCTGTTCCTGAGTCCTGTTCCTGTTCCTGTATCTGAGTTTGTAAGTCTGGAGTTGGTTTAATAAAGTGTGCTGCATTTGGATCCTGCTTCCTCCATGTTTTAACCGAATCATAACAATAAGAGGCTGGACCAAACTGGAGCTGATGGACTCTCTACACTGTCAGAAAGAAAGTACAAAACTGTACCTTTTAGGGTACAAGTGGCCATCAGTGGGTTAGCCCCAGTGGGTGGTGCCCTGAAGGGTACCTTATTGTACCTTTGATTGAAGGTTGTACCATTTAAGGGACAATTTTGTACCCCACGTAACAATTGCGCATACTGCAATTAAAGTACAACATTGTACCTTATTAAAAGGATCCCCAGGGTATTGCCCAATGACAAAGCAGTTTTGATCCTATGGTGGGCAAAAACAAAATATCTTAAGCCCTATTCGCACGGGATTAGTATTACCTGGTGACCTCAAGTAATTTGTAATAATTGCGGAGGTTGTCTGTGATCTTAATCCCGTGCGAATCGGCCATGTCTGTAATTTGTAGAGTAAAAATTCCCCCGCAAATGACCTACCATATTTCGCCGAACACCGAGGTCCTGTGATAATATTAGTCCCGTGCGAATCGGCATCTCTGTGATTTGGCGGGGTCGTAGGCTATATAATTTTTAAAGGTTTTTGTTTCCTGTGCGCTTTTTTATCCATCTTTCGCGAATAATGGAGGCTGCGTTGGAGTGTTTTGATAGTGTTATATGATATTTTGGGTGCTGGGTCATATCACTATACACCATTCAACTATACACAATTTGCAGAAAGAGAAAGCTGACAACCATCAGAAAAGCAAAAAGAATGATTAGATGGAGATGAATGACACAGCAGCATGCGGCAAGGAACATTATTCTGTTTATGACGATCTCATGAAAGGCCTATACCAGAAATTTAATTTCTCGTGCTATTTATACCCAAAAATGTTTTTTTTTTTTTTTTTTTTTTTTTGCATATGCTACGCACTATAAATTTTAGTATTGGGAGTGTGGAGTGCGTGCGTATTACACGCCATAAAGTGCGTATCATATGCATGCGAAAACTGTATCATACACACGCAAAAACTATTTTTGCCATATAAATGGCACGAGAAATTAAATTTGTGGTATAGATACGCACTTTCATGAGATCGGGCTGGATAAGTCCGTAAAATCAAGTAAAAATCACAGGCTTCGTTTATCCCGTGCGAATGCGCCACATGAAAATCAGATCTGGGTGGGTAATTTCTAAATCACACGTGGTCCCCAGATAATACTAATCCAGTGCGAATAGGGCTTTAAACTGGCTTAGATATGCAGGTTTTACAGATATTACATTTATTTATATTTAGAGATTATATAGAATTTATATTTATTTATTTACAACCTTCTTTTACAAAGAGAATTACTTGAAATGCATTATATCACTTCACAGCAGCAGGTGTGAGCAGCAGCAAATTAATTGTTCATGGCACATAAAAACTCATTAGACATTACTCAACAAATATAATCAGAAGTATAAAGCAGTCATTTAAAACTGTAACACCTTCAAAAAGAAAAAAAAAAAAAAAAAAGGTAACAGGAGTACAAGAAATTGTCTGTAGAATACTACCAAATGAACATTAAAGAAAAGTTATACATTGTTTCAGTTTTCCACTGCATGGTACGGCTCGGTACAGCTCACTTTTGGGGGGTTTTCCACTGTGTACAGTACCTAGTACTTTTCTTTTAGTACCACCTCAGTTGAGGTTCCAAGCGAGCTGTACCGATACTAAATAGTGACATGTAAACACTGTAGATCACTGATTGGTCAGAGAGAATCGTCACTACTTTCGTCATTGGATGTGTGACACGAGACACCAAACCCGCTAGATTTAAATAGTCAGCAACAGCCACCCCAGTATCATTTCTTCTCACTACTTTTTTAAAGCTACACTGTGTAACTTTTTTAGTTGATTCTTAGCAAAAAACACTTAGTTCTTTCAAAAATATATGTGCTCATTAATGTATATTTACTTCTTTCAAGTAATAAAGTATTCTCGTAAGTTTATAATCTGCCATTGAAAGTACATACGGGTGAGGGGTTTGAATGCTGGTCGCCATGTTGCCCCTCCATCTTGAAACTACTTTAGCCAAAGAGGGACATACCAGTAAATTAAAGCTTCGCCTTTCGCGCTTTACACTCAGTGACGCAGAGACGAATGCGAGGGGGAGATTACTCGCGACTGCTGGCAGATTTGAAAGATAGTGTGGTGTGTGTGTGTGTGTGTGTGCGTACTCACATTTGAAAGAGAGAATTAAAATGTCAACGCGACAGACAAATCAGCAAGACCATAGTCAATATTGGAGTAACTTTTCCCAGATGGAAAGAGCTCATGAGGAGAAAATATTTTAAAACGGACGCCGAGGTTGCCTGCTTTCTTCTCGACAGGTAATTCAGCCTGTTGTAATTCATTTGTGTAAATTCGAAGTTTTATAGTTGCTTGTCTAACCATAGCATGGTTGTGCATAACGCCAGAACAACCTCTAGTATAACTTCATCCTCGCGTCAATGGTGAAAAAGTATTGTTTACCTTGTAACATAAATCTGTGCTGCGACGGATCACAGGTGATGGCGCAATTTTTTAAGATATATATAAAAAAAAAGGACACTGTAAATTTTAGTTATTTTTAATTGCTTTTACTTTGTACACATTGTAACGTTAGCCTAATCTGATTATGCTGGGATAGCCGATTCCAAGGGTGACGTTTACCTCCTGACATCTGTCCTGTAGTTTTATTCATTTTAGACGTATTGTTTATTATTGTCATGGACGAAGTGATAACTGGAAGCCATGTTAATCTTGGAATAATACGGCCACCGTAGGAGTTAAAACGCCCTCGAAATTGAGAGGAACAGAAACTAATATTCACTGGGTAGTCATATACAATTTCACCGCTAGATGAGGGTAAAAATCACACAGTGTAGCTTTAAACTATACTTGCTTTAAATGACAATCGCACGCAACTTGAAAATAGAAATGGCTGTATTGTTGTCAGTAGATGAGATGGCGGCACAACTTTCATGATCAATCTATAATCCATCCCACTTTGAAGCAGTACTAAACTGCAGTGGAAAAGTAAACTTAAGGTGTCTGCGGCAGCCATAGCTTGTGGCTATGTTTGTTGTCACCACCTTGTGACTGTTGTACCCTGAGGATGAGGCCTACGGCTCAGGTTAGAGTTCCATCATGGGATCTACCCGTGGTTCTAGAAGCCCTTGGACTCTCCATCTGACAAATGCATCATTCTAAATAAGGCATTCTTGCTGGTGATCACATCACTCAAAGGAGTAGGAGACTTTCAAGCTACTGCCCTGTTAGGCCCGTTGAGTTTTATGTCCAGACGACCTATCAGTGGAGAAAAACTGATCAGTTGCTGGTACTGTATGCTTCAGGCTCCCTGAGAAGGTCTGCCCGGCTACCAAACTAACTGTAAGATTGTGGAAGCTATTTCTATGACTTATGAGGCCATGTGGAATGTCCTCTGATTAGAAGCACTGTGTGTGGCATCTTCTACTGTCGGAAACTCCTCTCCGTGTAAATTCACTGTCAATCACGGCTTTGCAGGGCTAATTGCTTTATTCTATAATGAGGACAGAACTGTTTGTGTATATAATCTATATAATTGTGTGTATGTCCATTTGTAAGTACTACTGACTCACCATAGCTTTAACTTTCCCACAACTCAAAAAAAAAAAAAAAAAAAAAAAAAAAAAAATTCTAATTTAGGATATTCCCAAATGTACCCAAAGGGACATTTTTGTCAAATTTATCTGACTTCTGGGGCTAAACCTGACCCCAGATGATAGCTAAAAGTCACTATTATATTATAATAGTAGTAGTAGTAATATTAGTAGTAATAATGTGATCACTATATATAATTTGTTTAATTTAAAACAGCTGTTTTCTTTGTGAATATATTGTAAAGTGTAATTTATTCCTGTGATCAAAGCTGAATTTTCTGCATCATTACTCCAGTCTTCAGCAAAAGCAGTTTATGCTTAACCTGCTACTGTAGCCAACACAGCACAACACAACACAACAAAACTTCCTTTTTCTTGACAAACTCATTGGAACAATTTCCGTTGCATCTCTTTTGTCAGATGACTTATGTTTCGATGAGCCAGCATATGTTTTTTTTTTTTTTTTTATTGGTTTTGTTTTTTAAACTGTCACCCAGGCTGTGTAGAGGTCAGTGTGTGGTGGAGTGACTGATGGAGACAGAAGTGGACACCATCGAAGGGCAGGCCTCTGTATTCAGCCAGGAAAACCCTCTTTATGGCAACAACATGAAGCTCTTTGAGGCCGAGTGCTACGACTTCCAGCACAGCGGTGAGTCTGGAATGGAATGTTTCATTCTGATCAATCATGACATTCAGTGCTCTGATATTTCATAATATTGATTGACTGTTGTTGGTCATGGAAAGCTATGTATTGTAACTTAAAATAGTGCTAATCCCTCATATCATATCACTTATAATGGACTTATGAAATCAGTTTTCTGTAGTTTAATCAAGAGTTCTGCATTGTTTGTTACAGAGCTGACACCAAGGAAACCAGCGAAGAAACGTCACTGTATTCCTGTCCTCATAGTGTTTCTCCTGCTGCTGATTGCACTGAATTCTGTGCTGGCCTATAAAGGTAAGATGGAACTGAAATAAATTCACATTTAAAAAGTATAATTTTATAAATGTCCTTGCATTATATACAAAATGTCAAACCAAGTGGCATTGATTTTAAACCAAGCAAGTTTTAGGGTTTAAATAATTACATTATAAATAAACTGATAGTTAATGTGATTTCTACACCTGTGGTTTCTCTGAGATGACTCTGACTTAAAAATTGCGCTAATAATCACCAAAACACCAGCTGATTAAAACCTATTGAGCAAAAATTATGAAGAAAAGGAAATGTATTGAAGAGAAAAGCTATATTCCTTTACAGATGTCACCGATAGGTTGTTGTATAATGCAATGAAATTTGTATATTTTTAGTTGTAGCCTTAAGGTGCAGTCACATTCACCATTGCTTGGCGAAATTTCATGGGCAAAACTCATTCTAACAGGAATCCGTGCGATCGGGTGCAAAAAAATCCCCTATGCAGATTTCACTGATTTTCAAGATGGTCAGTTGAATTCACCACACTGACCAATAGAAAGCTGCTTGGTTTGAAAGTGAATTCTGTGTGAGCTGAGCTTTATACATCGCTCTACTATTAACAATAACTGACCATTTTTATCTAATGTGATTGCACCTTACAGTAAGTGTCCAACACTTTTTGTGAACATGAATATTTCACGGCATCATGTAAGCTATCACCTTGTTTCTGTTGTTCCATGATTTAATCTGCTTTGTATGATGTGTATTGTATGCAGTCTTCACTCTGGAGGCTTGGGTTCACACTCACTGTACATCAGCTGAAACCAGATCAGAGGAACTCCAGTCTGCTGAAGGATTCAAGCTGGGCAGCTCCAGCTCAGATGAGGTTTATACACACACTTCACACCATCATTCATGTTGTGCCATACAAACACATACTCGTATTAGGCCTGTTTTGAGTGTGTCAGAGCTGAAGGGGGGTGTGTGTGTGTGTGTGTGTGTGTGTGTGTGTGTGTGTGTGTGTGTGTGTGTGTGTTAACAGGAGTGTCTGTCCGATCTGTGTGGGAACGATGGGACTCTAGAAAAACTGAGGACTCAACTAAACCAACTCAACGTTAGTGCACATAGAGGTACACAACTTTGTCTTTGGTACACACAAGAGAAATCCTATTGGTTGACCAGGTACTATTTTGAGAATCTGCCATGATTTCAATCATTAAATGGGTCATGAAATGCATTTTCAGATCTATACATTATATTTACTGCCTTTAACAACTACAGTATGTATTAACATTTAAATTAATAATTTGATACAATGCACTTATTGTGCACATGCTTTAACACTGTACTTATGTTTAAAACATACCTGCATGTAATTACAGCTGTTATTCATTTCTGTAATTACATCTACAATGACTCTGTTGACCTTCTCTTACCCCTTAACCCTACCCATACTACCAAACCTGTCCTAACCTCACCTGTATCACCTCAATAGCAGCACAAGTGTTTTGGATAGTCGTTACATCATGAATGAGGAGATTTCAAATCTTGTCGTTTCATAAGGGTGGAAAACAAAAACACATATTTAACTAATATTAAAGGTTTGAAAGTTGCAGTATGATTTTATTGTTTATGTGGAAATATCCAAAACATTTAGATTTTCCATTTCATGACCCATTTAAAGCATTTTGTCTGGAGACACCATAGGTGTGTCTCACAGAATTAAAGTTATTGTTTTCCTTTATATTTCATAGTCATGGTTTGTCCGCCTGGTCCACCTGGAACACCTGGATTACAAGGTAACTGTGTACTGTGACAATGCCTTGAAAATATTGTCACTCAGTCACCTTCTCACTCTAACATTAGTAGATTGCAATATTTAGGCAATAACTAATAAGGGAGATAATCGTGACTTATTTGCCCAAAGCTTGGCTACAACTATCAGCGTGAGGCATCAGCTTGAACAATTCAAAGCGTTTAAAATTCAGTAAAACAACTTATTAAAAGTTATTTGAACAAATCATTTAAAATCTAGCTGTTTTTTGAGGGATGTTAGCAGACTACGCTAATGTAACTATTCCTACTCGCACCACTCCGAACGGGATTCGTCAACTAGGGCGCTTAAAGCCAAAGCCCCTTGAAGTTTTACCTGCACAGCTCTTACTAGCTGGCATCCAGTACACAGAACACCCTGAACGTCACTCCACTCCGGGTCACGGCACCAATGTAACGGGTCCTACTCGCACCTCTCCGAACAGGATTCGAACCATCGTCAACTAGGGCGCTTAAAACCACTGCCTCTTGTGCATCTCTTAAGGTTCACCTGCACAGCTCTTACTAGCTGGCCTTACTAATGGGATTCAAACCATCATCAACCGGCATGGGAAGACAGAGGAGTGAGGTTTTACCTGCACAGCTCTTCCTAGCTGGCCTCCAGTACACACCGCCCTGAACGTTTCTCCCCTCCGGGTCACGGCACCAATGCAACCGGTCCTAGTCGCACAGCTCCTAACGGGATTCAAACCATCATCAACCGGCATGGGAAGGCAGAGGAGTGAGGTTTTACCTGCACAGCTCTTCCTAGCTAGAATCCAGAAGGATACCAAACATCTGTGAGGCACCCAAAATCTCTGAGATCCTGTCCCCAGTTTAAAGGGGTGAAAATTGGCTAATTTTCATCTCTTCTATTGAAAGCAGCAGCAGATCTCAGTGACCAGAATAGAGCCGATCACTTTCCACATGTTCCTTCACAATCTGTGTGGTTTTAGTGCTCCCTGCTGGTCAAAACAGACATAAACACTGAACTGAACTAAAGCTGTCATTTGACCTTTGATGACTTCCATCCTTTTTTCCAACAGATGCATGTGAATAGTATTTTGTCATTGTTATGTCATGCTTTGAGCAGTCAGTTTTTATACTCCAGCTGTGCTCTGTATTAGGTTCTCCTGGAATACCAGGGTACCCAGGACAGAAAGGAGGCCTTGGCTCACCAGGTTAGTGTATTTTTGTATATCTGTATGAGTTTGTATGCATACTGTATGTGTATGGGTGTGAGTACTCTTGAGAAGCATGTGTGAGTATTGTGCTCTTCATTTTTCACCAGTTTTAACGAGCTGCATAGGCTTAGGAAATAATTGTACGTTAGTAATGCTAAAGCATTCACTTTTTTGGTGTACACAAAGAAAATGCTGCAAAACAATGAACATTAATTGAAAATGATTGTATTTATTTCAGGGAGGGTAGGTGAGCCTGGAGCTCCAGGTGAAAAAGGACAGAGAGGAGACCCAGGTCTCGCAGGCGTAAAGGGAATGGTTGGCGCTCCGGGTGCACCTGGTAATCGCCTCCTTACTTTCACACACGTCTCATCCCAGTATAGCAGATCCACATCTCTCCCTGACTGTATTTATTTCTGTCTCCAGGTGTTTCAGGCTTAAAGGGGGATCCAGGAGAGAGAGGAATACAAGGTGCCTGATTATTATGATGAAAGGCCACCTTAATAATTCATACTGCAATAAAACAGAAAATATGTGTTGTGGAATGCCTTGCACATTTTTCCATGCTGTAAGAGTTTTATACTGCTCTAATGACTACTGCTCTGTGCACACAAGGTTTACCTGGGAATGACGGTCGTCCAGGTGCCGATGGAAAGAATGGTTTGGCAGGAACACCAGGGGCCCGTGGAAATCCAGGTACTTCTTGAAAGATAAATCTGACCCGAATGATTTGATAGTTTGTTTATAGCTGCTAATTACTACTACTGATAGAAAATAAGATTTTTTACAGTGTAGTGCAGTTGTGCAAAAGTACAACCACACCGCAAAACCACTGATGCTTTCCTTATTAAACACCACTAAAACTAAATCTCAGTCAAAGCCACACTTTGTTCTGCATTTTGTCACTTTTTGATACCTTGAAATCTCTCTTCCTCAGGGCCTAAAGGAGACCAAGGTCCCAGTGGCGAGCGAGGAGGGCAGGGACCTCCAGGTGTAAGCGGTAAGAAACCTTTTGGAAAGAAACAATACAACACTACTTAAAGGTATTTAGCAGTGACATTGTCAGGCTTTTTTATTTACAACAAAATAATCTAATTGCATGGTCCAGATGTAATATAACAATATAACAATGACGTTTACAGTGGATTTATAAATTAATTAAAAACATAAAAAAGCAAAACACACCTGATTCAATTATTTGTTCTTCGTTCTCTAGAAGTAGAGTTTAAAAAACTTGCTGTATTTTTGTGTAGTTAATTAAGAGAAGGTACACTGCCATCTTGCTCCGACAAAAGAGATTTACCAAAAACTTACCAACTCGTAAATTTCCCCAGAGGACTTGAACTTACCAGTAGCCAGACTTATGACAAATGACATAAAAATCTGGTGTACTTTGATTTATCTGAAATAGCTGATACCAAAATATCGGAGAAAGCTTATTGCACAGCAGTTTCATTCCAGAATCTATTATACGGCAAACACAAAAGTACTCAAAAGTAAAAAGGAAAACATATGTGTTGACTTTCAAAGATAATACGTTTTTTCAAAAACTACAGATTCTTTCACAGACAGTATTTACCTTCAAGTCACTAAACTCTACCACAAATTGGCAACTTCATTAAATACAGAGATTATAGTTCTTCCTCACAAGTGCTCATTGTATCATCCTGGTACCTTGTAAATGTGACTGTTTTCAGGCAGAATGGTGCACCCATGAAGTTTCATAATTCCTCATTTGGGCCCTAACCTGTGGTTGATTGGTCTTTTAGGGCCTCCTGGTCCACAGGGACCTCCTGGCCTGCGAGGACCACCTGGAGATAAAGGCTCGCCTGGACCAAAGGGAGACAGTGGCCTTGGCCTTCAAGGTATTGTAGGAGTGCTAAGAACATATGCACATAAAAGTGATATATGCTGTTGCCAATAATTTTGGGTAAATAATTGTTTTCAGGGCCCCCAGGACAACAGGGGGTAAAGGGAGATCAAGGTGTGCCAGGTAAATAAAGACAAACATGAAAACAGATGATAAACATCGGGTTTATATCATTCAGTCGTCATCTGAGTTCGATGTTGTATGTAGGTGTCCCAGGATCTCGGGGTCTGAATGGAGTAAAGGGCAGTAAAGGGGATTCAGGTGGGTTTATTAAAAAGTTTATTAATGACAAGAAGGCAACATTCATCTGTGTCTGTTTCTTGACTTTCTTCCTTTCCTCTTACCCTATTCTCTCCCAGGGCAAAAGGGGAATCAAGGTATGTTGTGGCATATTTTGTGTGTATCCACGATATCTGTGAGTGCACAGCAGTTATGTGATTATTAACCTGTTTTGCAAGTGAATTGATTGTATGTACATGTATGATGGTCTTAAACAGGTCTGAAGGGTGAGAAGGGTGATGTAGGACCCAAGGGTGGTGTGCCTGGTAATTTCCATAAATACAGATCCATCTCTCTGTACTACTGTGTGTCACTAGCTATGTTTCCATCCAAAGTTGCAGATTTAACTTGTGCGCAAAATTGCTTAAAACATTTGCGAATAAAGCAACGTTTCCATCCCATGTGTTCAAGAGAGCAAAATCATCACTTCCTGGGAAATTGATAATAAAAAATAACAACATTATCCGCCGCGTAAGTTTTTATGCATTTTTTAGAATTTATGCACATCTTGGTGATTCCATCCAGCGTTTTTTATGCAATAACCCAAAATTTGCATTAAAATAGGTGGATGAAAACATAGCTAGTGTTAACGTTTATTAAATTCTCAGAGATTCTTGTATTGTTGTTGCTGTTGTTTTTTTATCTACTCTACAAAATAACAGTCACTTTAGCATGACATATGAATGCCTGAACATGTTTCATATATGTGTATTTGTCTTTAGCTGTGGTTCGTTTAGTGGGAAGCTCCACCCGTGGAAGACTCGAGGTGCTGTATAATGGTGTCTGGGGAACGGTGTGTGATGACAGCTTTGACACTGTGGATGGGTTGGTGGTGTGTAGGATGTTGGGCTTCCAGAGGGCCATCCAGGTGTTCACGGCCCCTGCAGGTGATGTATCTGTCTATGCTTAAGGGGTTTTAGTTAACGGTTCATGGTATACAGGCTATAGTTTCCAAAACCCACTCAGAACGGTCTGCTGTGTATCTCCTGCAGGAACTGGAAAAATCTTGCTGGATGAGTTGAGATGTACCGGGACTGAGAGGAGCATTTTTGACTGTCCACATGGAGGAATTGAAGTTCACAACTGTAACCACGCTGAAGATGTGGGAGTTAGCTGTGCCTGAATAAAAAGAGGAAAAATTTTCACACCAAGAACTAATTTTGTCTGTGTTCTTGTGATTTTTAGAAAGGCAGTTCTCCTTACACAGATGCAGTTAATCAGATTAACTATTTTCCACTAATGTTTGAAAGTGTTTCATCATATGAAACCAAATTCTTTTTGTCAAATGTTAAAAAAAAGTGTGCATGGTGTCATCAAGGCAGCATTCATGCATTATTTTTTAAATGGGACTTGTGTGTGCGCAAATATTTGTTGTCTTTGTACAATATGAATGTATAAACAAACTCCTATCCTAAATCCTAAAACTGTCCTAACTCATAACACTTATACACAGCAAAATAAAGGGCTTACAGTAAAATAGCTTTTGACTCTAAAATGTGTCTTGTTTATGTACCTGTTCACTCAGGCCTTGTCCAAACTAATAGGTTTTCGTTTGAAAACACATCTTTTTCTCTCCGTTTTGGCCTTACGTCCACACTGAGACGGCGTTTTAATTAATGAAAACAAAGCTTTTTGAAAACACTCTCCAAAGTGGATAAATCTGAAAACGCTGTTGTAGTGTGGACTGTCAAAACAGGTATTTAAAAATAGATATTCATGTTACCAGTATTGTGGCTGTTATGTGCTGTTCACTTTCACACTGTTGTTAAAATATGTTACTTTGCACACATTTCATATCACAGTCATGCAAAGATTACAGAAAATGCACTCACATTTGCTGTCCTGTGAGAAAACATGAGAGCAATTGCGTTTTAGACCAAACAAATAATGGTGAGTGAGTGCGAACTGGACGCATCAGAAAATGCTGAGATATTTTGCTAAATAAAATGACCCTGCCAAAAGAATTGTGCGATAACTTTATTATTTATTATTTTCCATCTGTATCATCTCATTGAGCTTTTGTGAGGTTTTATGCATGCGCAGTAAAGGTGAATTTATCGTCTTCAGGCGTTTTCCAAGAATCCCAACAAACCCAATCGCATTTCTCTCACGATCCTTCTTTAACTAGCACTGTCCTGAATTTTGGATCTAAGAGACACTAAGCTACGATTATCATTCAGCTCCTGTTCTCCTCTCCAGGGAGTTCCTCTCCAGTCCTCTCTCTCTCTCACGGTGTCTGTCTGGCCCCTCATTAGCCGTGGGACCCTGGGTAAAGAAGACTGGGTTTGGGAGTGAGGTCCTCTGAAGGGCTAAGATGGTGCAGTAATAAATAAATGATCCAGTCGGTGACAGTAATAATAATGAGAGAGGAAGGGATACGGTAGCATTTATAAAGAGCTCCGGTCCACTGGGAGCAAGAGGCTCTGTGCTCTTTTATACTGAAGCCCAATCTGAGAACTGATCAACACCAGAGTGTGTCACTTACAGACAATAATTACCACAACACACTTACAATGGGAGCATTCAAGGATATACACCTCATGGACTTCAATGCATGAATCGCTAAAATTATTGACTATATTTTGAGACAAATGTCTTGTTAATGATTTTCAGTTTTCAGTTAGTGAGGGAAGGCATAAAAAAGCTATTTAAACAAAGCGCTAGTTGACTAAATGCCACTTAAAATCAAGGAGATACAAAAATCTGATACAAAAAATACTTTTTCAGGTACTGGACAAGAGATATTATCATGAATAATATATGAGCGGACCTTTATTTATTTCTATTAAATGTTTTACTCTTATTTTTCATTGACAATAATTTAATTGTATGTATTTTTCATGTTTATGCCAAAATTCTTAATTATCATTCATAGTAGTAGTAGTAGTAGCGCTGTCTATGTGTTATTGTTTAAGACTAATTAAATACATTTTACATTGTTACATTTCTTTATAAGGCAAGTACTGCAAGAACTGCATTAAAATGATGGATAAGACCACAACAAGCAACACACACAAGCAGCAAATCCTGTTTATCCGTCAAATTCATTTAGCCTATAAATTAAAACTCAACAGGTATGAAATATGATCAGTGAGTGAAAAAAAAAAAAAAAAAATGAAGTTCCTAAACGCAAGTTAGGGAGGAGTGAGCCCATCTAATCTTTCAATCAACAGCCTGAGTATATAAGCAGCCGCTTACCTCTCTCTAGCATCAAGCTGTTCCAGTATCCCTCCACCTCCCCAAACTCCACCTTCATCTCCGGTACCTTGCCCTTCAATTATCATATCCTACATTTAGCCACTGGGGGGTATATCAGAGCTCGAGTTGAAGCTGCTTCATCGAGCCCCTCTTCAGTGGACAGCAAGCCAAATAAGTTTAACCTAATATCTGAAAGATTTTATGGGCAAGCAAACTCGTTAAACATAAATGAGAAGATGAACACTTCACCGCTTCAGGTTAGCAGGGACATTTATTTATTATTCAAAATGCACATTTGGAAATAGGAATTTTATAGGAAGATCTCAGCCGGTTCAATATAATTCAGAAAAATATCCAAGGTACTTCTTCCAGCTTAAAAGAGTTAAAAAATGTATTTAACATCATGGCTAGCACAATAGAAACATTAAAAATGGCAGAAACGCTTCACACTAATGCATTTCAGCCATCAGCCTTCCTCACAGTGTGTCAGGGACTAAATGAGTCGCTGCTGTAGATGTAATCAGTTACTCAGTAGAACTGGGAAAAACTGGGGCTGCGTCCCAAATCGCGTACTTGCTTGAGTACATCTGCTGCCTTTAAAATCATTCAGATGAAGGAATCTCAGGAGATAGGAAGTAGATATAATATTGTTACCCATTACAAAGTATAATGACATGCATCAAACAAAAAAGCAAAAAGAGTAAAAAAAAAAAAGAAAATAATAATAATTCATGCAAAAAAAAAAATATTCATGTAAACACAGAGCATATGATTCATTGTGTTTTAATCAACTGACAGTCCTAAAACATAGTAATAATCTGTGTCTCATGAGTAACTGTCTGTATGGAGGTGCGCTGAATGGAGCGGCATTCACTACAAAGAGCCGTAGTTAACTGACAAGCTGAGCCATATCGCATTAATATCGTGGACGTATCGCCAGCGATAATTAATGCGATATGGCTCAGCTTGTCAGTTACCTACGGCTCTTTGTAGTGAATGCCGCTCCATCTGAAAGCAGGTGATGGCGATTTACTACTAATCAAGGAACCGGCTTTACTGAAGAGATGCGCCTAACAATGTCATGAGATATATCGCCCAACCCTAGAATGCTGTTAAAATGCCTGAGCCGTACAAGTAGAACGAGGAAGTAGTTGTGCAAGCTGGTCATTAACAACTTGTGCAACAGGAATAGGAAAGCATTTTAATTATTTATAAAAAAAAAAAAAAGTTATTCTAGAGAGTAAATGAGGAAGTACAATTGCTGAGGTTTCTGTAAAAGTAGCAGATGTGTGTTTGTAAGTGGGAGTGTGTGTACGCATGTGTTGTAAACAACACCGCAATATAGAGAAACTGCTGACCAGATCCAGCAGAGCTGAGTGTTCATGCCCGGTGTCCAGGATATCAACTAACTATTCATACGCGTTATTTTTCTTCTGGTGGACATCTGGTGGCCTGGCTCCGCCCTCCGACGTACTTTCGCTCAATTTTCATTTTTCTTCAGTACTCCGTCTGGGTTTGCGGTATATTCATGGGTTTTCTCCGGCCAAATTTTTACCGGTCCAATCAGTGAAGAGAGGGAGTGGCTGAGAACGATGACGTTGAGGTTGTGCACTAGTTTGAGTTGTAGGGTTACGTCACGAGCTCACGACCAAACGTTAGCGATTGGTTAAGGCAGATCCAGAGAAACTCTGGGCAGATCCAATAGTTTTAAACTTCAACAGTATACCCGACTTTAAGGTTAAGTTAACGCTTGTCAATGGAGAGTGGTGTTGGAACCTTTATTCCTTCATCGAAGCAAGACCAGGAGACTTGGGATGTATCTTTTAAGCAGAAGAGATTTATTCTTCCAAATCTATAGTTAATCAAGTCTGACTAAGGGAACATTTTCTTACAATTTATATACATTTAGGGGCAGGAACCAAAACTTTGTGACGAGACAGGTTTAGGAACCTGTTCTAGACTGAGAGTGTTGCCAATCCTAATCCACTCAGCATATCTATTCAAATGCTGAGACTCGAGTACAGGACTGGCAGGACTCTCTTGCTAAAACACAAGCTCCAAGAGCCATTAAGAGTTTCAGTAATCTTACAAATACAGAAAACAGGACTGGCCGGAGTCTCAGAAACTCTGATAATCATCATTTATACATAACCTTAACATGCTAAATTCAATGTAAACCTAAATTAAACAAATACAAATGAAATGTACGAGAGTCTGGTAGGACCAGGCTAGATATCTGGTGGATCACTTCTGAAAATTCCAGCACAGCACTACAACAACCATAATGAAATGAGCCTTCACAATAGATAATGCTTTACAAGAACTCTGTTAGAGAGCTACATAGGCTATGGCTGTTTATCTGTTCAATAAAATACCTTACTGACCTGGTAATACAAATAAACGCCATCTCCGCATCACTTTTACTGTTCCTAACTGAAGAAATAGACAAAAGAAATGCTGTCTTCAGTGTGAGAAGTGTCTAAGTGTGTAAGCCCCTCCCCTCGAACGCAGATGAGCCAATGGCAGTTGAGTATCAGTTGCACTGCGAATGAAACATTGGAAGATCCGAAGCTTTCATCGGTTTGATGGTGTTTATGCTACAAAAAATGGTAAAACACCAATCCCAATGAAGACGAAACCGTTAATTTTCCACCAAGAACTGGAGAAATTACAAGACTGACTCCACCTCGCATGAAACTGGGTCCATTTCCCTGGACTGACACCATTGAGAGAACCTTTCCCACTAGCAGCATTAGATGGGGCTTGCAGTGTTGTCAGACCTGCTTCTCCAAGAGCTCTGGAAGACTCCCGTCTAACGGCCAGACATGTAGATTGTACCTCCCTGGATCTGGTGCCAGATCTGACTTGGGCCTTCAAGATCCCCACTTTGGCCAGAACCGCTGGTAGATGTAGTAGAGGAGGAAATGCATAGTAGTAGAGGTGGCCATTTGCTTGCTAGAGCATCCACCCCGAGGGACACTATTGAATGACAATGTGCTCTAAACAAGTTTATAAAACGGATAGTTCCAGTCCTTGATTCTGATTGATTGAATCGCGTTCGAAGCCGTTGTAAATTACTCAACAAACACACACACACCTGTGACCGCGTTACATTAGTGTTACTGCGCAACTGCCATTTGTGAAGTTTTGTTGCTGCATGTGTTGCTTGGCAACATCTTTGGAACTATATTGCTTGGCGGAGGAATAAATGTGCTATCACGTTATAGATTTTGTTGCTGGTGTTTATTTTATGAATAAAATAAATATTAAAATGAATCTTTTTTATGGAGTAACCGTTATAAAAGCAATAAGCCACTTGAAGCCGTGTTTTACAGTGAATTTAGATCAGCTAAGGGGGTTTAAGGCACGACGGCTTCGAGGGGCTTATTGCTTTAGTTTGACCCTGCATGATTCATTGCGTGTTATGGTGCCTTCACACTGTCGTTGCTGTTTACCATTGTGTGTTTGATAAAAGCTCAGCAAACGGAGGCGCACATGAAACTGCCTGGTGGCCCGTCAAACTGACGTGGTCAAATGGGGTCAGAAGTTGTCTGATGTGGTTTCTTGGGGGTCTGTTGAGGTCTGATGGGGTCTGAAGTCATCTGATATGGTCTGTCTGAATTTGTATTGATCTGTCTGAGTTGGTCTGATTTTCTATCCGTCTAACAGTAAAAACTTCATATAACTACATATAACTTATCGCTGCAAATGTGATTATAGGCCAGAGAATAATCTGAGTGCTCATTTTGACTGACGGGGTCGTAAAAATTCTGTCATAATCTCTTACCGTCATTTTAATTTTAACTTAATAATTAATTTAATTTTTCATATTTTAATGATAATAAGACATTTAATAGGCTCTGTTTTTATTCACATTTTCATTATTTTTATTTTTTTTCCACAAACTTACAGGACAAGCATATAGGCTATGAAGAGAAAGTTGAACAGAGGCTGGGTCACTTTTCAGGTTTCATCATGAATGTTTGTCCAATAAATCGCAGTAAGCTTTGTGCTTTGTATCTGCTTTCAAATTCTGTCCATTTTATCACAAAATTCAAACAATACCGTTTTGGCGCTCTTTAATGTGGCGCGAGAGATCACTAGCGCCTCAGTTCAAGCGAAGTGCGAGTGAACGCGACCCTCCCTTCCTCTTTACTACAGAACGAAATAAACATGAATGAACATCAGAAAATACGTTGAAAGATACAGTCCAACTTACCGAAATCCGTATCATGTCTCTCATGTAACTGCTCAATCAGTGTTTCAACCGCAGAAAGACATCAATAAAATATAGACTGTATAAAAACAGCTTAGTAAACAATGTAACTCAGAAAAGCCATTAACTTTATAGTCAGCAAGAGCGCACTCGCCACCAAGTGGACAGGAGTGAGAATTACAGTTACAAGTTACAATCGTATCATTATCCTCAGTGCATCTGTCAAAATGAGATTGATTTCAGATTTTGCCATTCAGTGAAAAAGAAAAAAAAATCATTTGAAAAAAAAAAAAATTCCGGTTAACGCGACATCTGCTATAGGCACCTTCATCTGGTGTGTGACGGACATCAGCAAAAAATGTTCAGAAAGACTAACCTTTACCAGCCGCATCCCATTAAAGTCTCCTTTCTCCTGAGCTAAATGTATGACAATAATACGCTTCATGTCCTTGATGTGACCAATAACACATTTTGTTTTGTTTTCTATGGGAGCTGTGCAGTGAAATAAGAGCACAGTAAGTACGTGAACTGCTGTTTTGTGTCAGCTTTTACTAAATTGTGTATTTTAAAACTGTAATGTTGTATTGACGAATCAAAATTCAGGATCGGAACATCACTATATTCACTATATTTCAGCCTTTTTCAGTGCTCTTGTCCCATTACTGCTCTGCGAGAAGATTTTTTATTGACCTTTGTGACTAAATAGTATTAAGGCTTTGGATATGATCCTCTTTTCTAAAGTGTCATGTTGTCCTCTATAACACATGATATTGGGGAAGGAAGGTCTCATTTGGGCAGTGCTGTGTCCTTTGACCCAGAATCTGTTTTTCTTACGAAATATTATAAATTTAATTGTGCAAGTAATCATTTTTCTTACAGAGGGTTGCATGACTCTTCACTGTCATTTTTGTCAATGCTTGTACTTTTTACCTCTGTATATTCTACTGATAAAAGCCTGGTGTTTGTCTCTGTACTCTTGAGGCACTGCAGAACTAATGCAAATGTCAAAAAGTAGTTAATGTCAATGCAAAGAAAGACACCAAGCTCTTGTAGTTATTTTGATAATGCTGATATGTACAGCACCACTATCAATTTATTTGAAAGTTAGTGGAGTAAAAATTACACGTTACAACAATTTTGTAAATGAAAGTTTCATCACAAGTATTCATATTACAGTACGCTTTTATTCAGAAGGACTAACAAATGAGAATAATAAAAGAAGAAGTTATTAATCCAAGGGTGAAAACATGGCAAGCACAGCCATACAACATTTCAGCTGAGTGGATCAAAAGTGTAAATGCAGAACATTTCAAGTGCAACTAAATTAGTTGCTCAAATTTGTTATGTTCTTTAGATAGACAGACGAACACGAGCACCTGCTCCATCACATAACTTTATTAAACTGACTTCAGTAACAAAACATACACACGTGACTCTGGATGTCATTATATCAGATGACCACTAGATGTCCTCATAACCTCATATATGTATAACCTAATATGTAACATCCCCCTTCTTAAGTATATTCCTTTATACTGATGCATAGAACTTCTGCACAAATTTCTAAACACAACATTTGAGTTTCATTTACCAAACTTTCAGCATAACTGCAAAATTATTCAACACATTTTCACAAATGCATTTGTACTCATAAACTATTGCATATCCAACAATGCACATACATTGTGTTCACTCTCAGTCTTTGTATTTTTCAGGTATTTTTACAATTCTTCCAGACCTTGTACGGTGAACTTGCTCTTTCTCTACGCTTTCATTACCCTTTCTTTCATTTGAAATGTCCTTACTGTCAAGTGCATTGCTCTGTGATGCATCAACCGACTGCTGACTATCAGTATCCATGTCAACGCTTTTCTCAAATGTTGAAGAGTCTGTTTCTCTTGTTTTTCTTAAATGTCTGCGATTTCGTCTGAACAGCTTTCCATCAGGAGTCTTTACTATAAAAGAACATGGCTGTTCATGCTTTCCCAGAACAACAGCTGGCTTCCATGAATCTCCCTTTTGTATCCTTATTCCTTCTCCAGGTTGCAGATCAGGTAAGTATATTTAGCCATCCTGTCGTAGTACTGCTTCTGTTTCTTCTGTCACTGCTTAAGTTGCTCATGCACTTGTGACATTGTCTCCGTGGTAAGCAATGCAGATGATGTTGGTAGCTTCGTCCTGAGACGTCTCCCCATCAGTAATTGTGCAGGTGATAATCCTATCCCTTCCATTGGCGTGTTACGGTACTCCAGTAGTGCTATGTACGGATCACATTGACTACTCTGCGCTTTCTTTAAGAGATTTTTCACTGTTTGCACTGCTCTCTCGGCTTGTCCATCAGACTGTGCATAACCCGGACTTGAAGTCACATGCTTGAATCCCCATTCCTCTGCAAAACTTGAAAATTCAGCACTTGCCTACTGAGGTCCATTGTCAGATACTACTATATCTGCAATTCCATGTCTTGCAAAGATGGACTTCATTTCCCTGATGACTCCACAGCTTGTCATGTCCCTGAGTCGTTTTACCTCAATGTACTTTGAAAAGTAGTCCACGCATAACAGAAATGCTGAACCACTATGGTAAAAAATGTCTGTACCTATTTTTTCCCAAGGTCACCCTGGCACTTCATGTTGGAAAAATGGCTCTTTTTGATTGTTGTTCCTGTTTTCATTGCAGGTAGCACATCTGGATACTGCATCCTCAATTTGTGTCGACATACCTGGCCAGCACAAAATGTCTCTGCCTCTTGCCTTACATTTGACAATTACCAGGTGTGACTCATGTATTTTGTTTTTAACATAATTTAATAAACATAATTTTAATATCTGCTATGTATAGTTCCTTACCAGGTTTGTACATCACCTTCAGATTGTATCTCTGTAGTCATAGAAGCATTCTTTGTAATCTCATAGGAGCCTGATGCAGCGGCTTCTTAAATATACTCTCTAATGGCTTGTGATCACTTTCAATCGTGATTTCCTTTCCGTACACATACTGGTGAAATTTCTTACATCCATAATAATGGCTAACAACTCCTTTTCAATTTGCGCATATCTACGCTGACAGTCGTTCAGAGCTCTCGAGCCATAAGCCACTGGCCTTCCTTCTTGCAGAATCACAGCTCCTATTCCTTCTGAACTGGAATCTACCGACAATGTGACCGGTTTGCTCACATCAAAGAATTTCAAAGTAGGACTTTGAGTAACCAAATATTTTAGTTTTTCAAAACTTTGCTGTTGAGCATCCTCCCAGTGCCACTCTGTCTCTTTCTCCAGCAATTTCCTCAAAGGTGCACTTATGTCAGACATATTGGGAATGAACTTTGCCAGATATTGCACTACTCCAAGAAATCTTTGCAGTTCTTGCTTGCTTTGTGGTGGTGGAATTTCAGTCACTGCCCTTTTTCTTCATCTGGCTTAACTCCTTGAGCACTCAGTATGTGTCCTATGTATTTGCTCTCCGTTATTCTTATTTTGCACTTGTTCCTGTTGAGCTTTAAATGTTTTTTTCTTGCACATTCCAGCAGCTTTATTAGCCTTTCATCATGCTCTTGAATGGAGTCTCCCCACACCAGCAAGTCAACGATGATATTTACCACACCTTCCAGTCCTTCTATCATTTGTGCAATGGATCTCTGAAAGACTTCTGACGCTGAGTATATACCGAAAGGTAACCTAAGAAAACGATATCGCCCAATTGGCGTGTTTATTGTAACACTGTAATGAATTGCTGTAAAAATTACAGCATTATTTTACAGCAGCTGGCTGTTTTCTAATAATACAGCATATTGCTGTAAACTGCAATGCATTCTGGGGTCGCTAGGCGGTTTAATTCAAAATACAGAATATTGCTGTAAATTTCAAATCTTCAGAGGCATTGTGATCTTCAACGGTCGTGTCGTCGACTTTCGGGTAGCGCAAGAGGAGTGCTTCACAACTCTGTGGTAAGTGACATTTCAGTTTCTTATTTTTCATGTTTGGTAACTCGTAGACTATGAAGGTAACGTTATATTCGCGGTTCATATTGGTAACCCCGGATCACGCATCCTCCACCTCAGACCGCGGGGCGCGAATGAGCATTGCGCCGGGCTTCAGCAGCGCGGACGCGGTAGCTAGCACTTTACACATCTCACCCCGGCGCTACAGCGGCTATGGGCAGAACATCTATGGGCTCTTATTTTAAGAATTACATGCTTTAATGACAACAGTTGGTAGTCACACGAGCTTCGTGTTGATCAGCACACTTCGCCGTGATTATTTTATGGTGTAGTAGCCTAAATCAAATCAAAATCAAGTTATCTGTTAAAATGGGCGCCGAAATGAAAACGCCGTTGCTAAAGCCTTGCGTCAGACTCACGGAGGAGGTGTGTAATATAAATTCTGAATGATGCTGTAATAAGTTACCAGTTTTGTCGCACTTTTAATATGCCGGTGTAAAAATCCCTAGTTGGCTTACATTTCAGTACGAATGTGTTTTTTAGCTGTAGCCTACTCTGTGTGTGAAATTTGCTTATTGTTTGTTTGCAATGCTGTTGTTAACTTTATTTAAAATAAAGATTTCCTGCACTCTGAATACTAAAATATAGTTTAAATGTAAAAAGCTGAAAAATAAAAATGGTATAGTTAAAAATAACTATTGTCACGTTGTATTGTTTTAGGAGACAAGTGGACACTGGAAGGCCAAGTTGTGTGTGAGGAGGGCTTTCAGCACAGCTTCCTGTCTGGCCTTGCCATACTGTTCACAGCATATTACATATTCAATCAGGAGGAGGCAGTCTGTACCTTGGAGTTCATTCAAAGGTAATGATTGAATTCTTAACAACCTCAGTACCTGCATTTTACACATTCAATATCAGAACTTGCCTTTTATAGATATATTATCTGTTGAGGCCTTTAACACAATGTTTCTCAACTCGAGAAGGGAGATTTTTTGGGCGAATGATTTAGATGTCTCCCTCTTTAACACTAGCAAGCTAATGACTAATGAGTTAAATCAGGTGTTTTAATTAGTGGACATATAAAACTTCCTGGGAGGTCCTCATGACTGGAGTTGAGAAACACTGCTCTAATATATGGTCCAATTTGAAAAGCATGATTACAAGCCTCAAAAACTTAAAACCAATCTTAATTACATATTGTCTGTTTCCTGACCCTTAAAGCCTGGTTCACACGGCAGGATAATTAGGCCGATTTTAGCCCCGATTCACCCCTTCCGACAATCTTAAGGATGCTCCGATATCGTAAAATAATCTGATCAGATATTCCTGCCGTGTGTGGTGTGTTAAGACTGCTCTCGTCTGCTCGGAAGGACTTCGGGACCGCTCCGATCTCAAATCGGGGATATCCAACATGTTGGATTGTTTTGGCCCGATTTCTCCTCGTGTGTGGTGTCCCCCGCGACAAACGAGCACGCAGCCTGTGGACTGTGGCGTGTAGATTTTTTCTTTCATCCATTGGCTGCTCTATACTATAGTATTTTATCACGCTATTCATTCAAGTGCTAAACTATTCAAGCGCGATAAAACGCAAAAAAAGAACTTAAATCTGTACTGGCGGTGCGCTGTCTGTAAATCTCCTCTCTGTGTGATACACACACACACACACACACACAGAACTCATGCGCACAGAATGCCGCTTCAGACAGCGCGCTGCCGCATTGAGTTCTCTTTCACGCTTGAACGGACAAAAACACACAAAAGTATGCCAAAATGTTCACTTTGTCAAGTATCCTCGTAAGCACAGTATTAAATTACGTTTGATCTCGAGGGATTTTGCGAGATTTCCCGTCTGACATGGGAATGCTCGGAGTCAAATCTGTTTGTGTGTGATGTGTTGATTTTGCCGTGTGGCTGCGCACCACACACTGTACGACCAAAACTGTTAGACCCGTGATTTTTTATCGCCGTGTGTGGGGTCTCTCAGGTTTGGAAAATCGGCCGACAATTTTAAAATCGTCCCGTGTGAACCAGGCTTTAGGCGCTTTGTATGTATTAATCTGGAAAGAGGAACAAAGAAGTCAAGAGGAAAATTGCCATCTAAAACGACAGGGCAAATGGTACAGAAGAAACAGGTTGCAGTGAACCCACATGTTGCCACTCTGCCCAGCAAAGTGATGGATTATCAGTGGAATTTCTGAAATGTAAGTAGTACACACACACACAGATCTATTTTTCCTTTAATTGTAACCTTTTAATATTCTCTATCTGTCTCTAAAGCCCCTTTCACACAGCGTGATGATCCCGGCAAATTGCCGGGAAATTGCCAGAACACCTTCTGTGTGAACGCAAACACGACCCGGGATTGATGCCGGGATCGATGCCGGGTTGGGGACCTAGTAACATTGGCCTGCTCAGTCCCGGAACGCGCGCTGTGTGAACAAAAGCCGTAATAATGCCGCGTCGTAGTGATGACGCTGAAACCGGGATCGTTCGCCAGCTGTGAAACGGTACGTAATGCGCAAGTTTATGATCAAATCAGAGAAAAAAAATGCATAAGCATGGTTTCTCGAGAGAGAGAGAGAGAGATCGCAGCTCATAAGCAAACTTAAGACGCCGCTGAGACATTACAAGTCACATCGATGTCACGTGTCTTTACGGGATTTTTACGGGTTGTGTGTGAACGCACTCTCTGATTCTGGAAAATCACTGGCAGTGTGAATGAACCAAAATCAAACTAACCCGGGTCAAATCTCGGGTCACTTTATCCTTGTATTTTCCGGAATCTCTGTGTGAAAGGGGCTATGTATCTGTCATCCCTCTTTCTGTCTCTGACTGTATCATTATGTTTTGTAATATATCTAATATACTGTCCTCTTTGTTCTTTTCAATGTTTCTAGCCACTCTTTGCATCATGTGATGGAACAGCATTCTGGAGCTGAACTGTTCTTCATTTTTGATCAGAAGTTTGTTGGACTCACTTAGGGCCTTGTTGTTTGGACATTTTTGTCTGGTAATGAAGTGTAGAGCTTAGATCGGGCCCAACAAATCAAGCCCGACCCTACCCGAGCCCGAGCCCGTTGTGTCCGAGCCCGGCCCGGCCCGACACGTTCACTGTAATTATGAGCCCGAGCCCGATTTAAACCCGACCATTTTTAATATGTGGGCCGTTATAACCAGAGGCGGCGCCAGAATTTTTTTTTAACGCAGGTGCTGCTGTGCTAGATTATTTAGGCTGCTACAGGGGGGAGCTGCGCAGTTATATATATTATATAAATACTATTAATAAATGAGCAAAAATTGGCCACTCAATATTTAATATTCAAATATTTTAATTATCACAATTAAAGTTTTAATATTATTAAATTGAACAAGCACAACATTCAGCATTCAATCAAATATTCTTAAAGATTAATTATTATTAATAATGTTACTTCAACATATTGTTATTTTAACATAATATGTGTGTGAGCAACAAGCAAGATATGCATTTGTAAATTCGGTGACAGCGTGTGTTACGAGTTTAAAATGGTGTAAGTGACCGCGGCGCGGCACGCCGACGACTCCATCCATGTCATGATTATAGTGTCTGCTATGTTGCTTTTTATGTATTAAACTCCAGGCAATTGGTTGATGAAAAATGTATCAAAATTTAAGATACAATTTATACTAAACGAAATTCACTTTAAAGAAAAGCTTTCTTCAAAACAAAACTTAAACTTTAAACTAAATGTGCTTATATAATGGCTGAAACACGTAAGGCACTACAGACTCTCTTTTTGTACAAATTGCAGCACATTCATTTAATTCTGAATTTTGCACATGTTGAAAGGCATTTGTTTGTGGAAAGTAAAACATATCTGTAACATTTATCAAGTTCATAATTGTGCCTGCATTTATTAATTATTATCTTAATGAATAATGCGACAAGGAAGAAGCATGTAAACTGCGTTGTTTATTCAGAAATAATTGAATGGATCGTAAATAGATCTGAAATTCCGAATGAAGAAATGTAAAAAATAAAAATAAAAAATAAATCGTGAATAATGATAAACAGAAAATGATGGCCTAAGATAGGCCTACTACTTTAATATAATTAAACAATGTTTTAGAACATATAATATTTTTTAAACAAAATAAATATTTGTAAAGCCTATTATAAAACGTAGGCCTATAGTGCAAAAACACTGCTCCATTCTGGTAGCCTCCTGCTGTGTATGAGCCGAGCCTGTATGAAGTGTGAGAAATTGATTAGGCCAAGGCTGCCTGCTATATAATCATTATATAATACCATATTAATCACAAAGCTATAGCCTACTTACATGGTTCTACATGTTGTCATGCAAGAACAAGATTGCGTCCACAGTTTCTGGTTTCAGAGCGGTCCTCCTCTGCTCTATCGTTCGGCCAGCTGCGCTGAACACCCGCTCGCTGCTGCTGCTGCTTGCTGGAATGCAGAGGACGGATCTTGCCAGCCTGGCTAGTTTTGGGTACACCAATCCGTTCACTTTCCACCATTTCAGTAGGTCCCGGTCGTCATCCATGGCATGCTTCTGTGAATTGTACTTAGCCACCTCATCCTCATCTGGTTCGTTATCATCGTCTTGGTTCTCCCACTCAGCAAATTCGGAGTCTCTCCTGGGCCTGGCTGCTGGTGGTGTGAAGCCAGTACTGCTCATTGCACTGTCAGCCGCTGCAGCATCTTCCTCCACAGGCAAGAGTAGGGTGCGAACGTGGGTATGTACTTCAGCTATCTCTACAGGAGACATCATCCTCAATTTGTTGAATTTGGGCCAGAGGAAAAGAGCAACTTTGTGCAGCATGTTCACCTTGATTTTTTGCACAATGAACTCGGCATGTCTCTGGCGCACAAATGCTTGCTGCGGTGAGTCTGTGGGAGAGGGCTCGCAATGTCTCTTCAGTCTCTCAACCCAGAGGCAGACCAGGTTTATGGTTGCGTATTTGTCACCCTCCAACTCTCTCTGGGCATTATAGAATGGCTCCAAAAATGTGACCAGAAAGCTCAATAAGTCAGGTGCAATATTTTCGATGCGCTCAACCTCACCGCGGGTCTCCAGTTTCTCCCGTAGCTCTGAGTATATGTCTTGCACTGACTTGAGTGTGAGGTACACTGTGCTGAATCGCGTCTCCCCCATCTGTAGCACTGTCTTTGACAATTGCGCAACCAGGCCAGATTGTTTTAGATATCTTACAAGTCCTTTCGCAGCAGATATGGTCTCTCCTATATCCGGCGCGTTTTCGGACAGTGCGTCGGCATGCAGACCGTGGCGAAGGACAGTATTAATTAGGTGATCGAGACAAGAAAGCCTCCTATATGGTTCCAGGGCTTTGATTATGTTGCTGCCTTCATCTGTTACCCACACTATTCGGCTGAGGGAGCTAGGGTCGAGGCCAAATTTGTTGACCAGCAAGCACACTATCTCGCGTCTGATGTTTTTTCCCGTTTTAGCATCTTCCACGGGAAACATTGCGGTGGTGAGAGTTTTACCAACTAAATTATAGTCGTCGGTGATATAATGGCACGTTATTGCGATGTAACTGATCTTTTTGTAGTCATCAGTCCACATATCTGTGCTCATTGCTACGTCTCCATTCTTCAGAGCATCTTTGAGCGTCTGTGCCAGAATTTTCCTCCTCTCATCTGCCTTTTCTATGCAAGCCTTGGAAACGGTGCTATGGTGAGGCAGAATGGACTGGGCCGATACACGACCATATGTAGCACCAACATTGATTAATTCTTGAGCTAGCCGCTCGAAGCCCTGGCCACTTACAACGTAAAATGGCCTTATGTCCCTGCAGCAAAACTCAACGCATTTCTCTGTGATGGCTTGCCTCGCCCTCTGGGGAATGCTTGGAGAAGTAACAAAAGAGGACATTGAGGGCTGAGGCTGACTACTTTTATCATTTCTGTCATGGCAAGCCTGCTTCATGTGCCTGTTCATAGTCGAAGTCCCCGTTTTTTTGCTGTCATAGGCGAGCAGCGTGCCGCATTTAATGCAGGAGACAAAGCCAACACATATGTTGTCACTCCCTTCGACTAGCTTAAAATGTTTCCATACCTCTGATTTTCCTTCAAACTTGCGCAGAGTTAATTCTCCTGTTTTTATTTGTTTCTTTGCCTCTTCAATCTCCATGTTGCACTATAGTACAGTAGAATAGTAGGCTACAGCACGCCCAGCAGGTGTGATACGTCGAGCGTGCGAGACTTAGTTCGAGTGCGAGTGGACGAGACGCTGCGCATGACACGTGACGTGCTTTATCAAGGGCCCGACCCGACCCGGCCCGACGACAGTGAGGGAAATATCGGGCCCGACCCAGCCCGCGGGTCGGGTCGGGTCGAGTCCGGGCTCGGGCTCGGGCAGAGAATCTAAGCTCTAATGAAGTGGTGAAAATTCATCCGTGTCTTTGTGTTTTTTATTATGATCATGTTGGTCAACTTGTGGTTTTAAATGCATTTTGTTTGCGTATTTCTTCTTTGTGTGAAGGGCCATGACGGCTAATTTGTTTCAAGTAATTTAAAAATATTTAATTTCATGTCCATTTAAAAAAATACAATTTTGTTAATAAAACAAATCAAAATGATACAAAATACACTGTTTTATGACTTTTTTTCCATACAGATTTTAAAGTTATAAATTAATAAATTGACCTGTTTTTCAAGATTAGTATGTTGAATAATTATTTTGTTATTGTGAAGTAATAGGGGAATTAAGTTGTGCATTATACAACACTTTATGTATTTAAAAACAATTGTTTAAAGCTTATGCAGTTCATAAATAATTTACATTTAAAATTCAGCTGCCAGTCATTAATATTCAGAAATCAGGAAAATATATTGTATATTCTCCATTTTACATACTTCCTCTAGATATAGCAAATACAGAGATTATGTAGCTTACTGTAAAAATATAAAAAATACAGTTATTTACTGTAATCAGAGAACACAGTAAAATTCTGTAAATTAAATTACAGAAACGCTACTGTAAAAAATACAGTAACTGGCTGGCAACCCTGCTGCCAGTATTTTACTGTAAAATTTACAGGTCATTTTTAACAGTGAAGCTTTGAACTTTCATGATCCAGCTTTATCTGCCAAAACCCTTGATTCGCATCTAGCACAGAAAAGTACTTTGCATTCGGCATTCTTGAGACCACATCTTCTACTGTCAGCATTGGATAATGCTCTCTTTTTAATCGCCAGATTGAGATCCTTAGGATCCATACAAATGCGCATTTTCTTCGATGTAACTACAGTTACCATGCTGTTGACCCATTCAGATGGCTCAGTTTGCTTTGCGATGACCCCCATCTGCTCCATTCTTTGTAGTTCTTCAACCACTTTCTCTCGCAGAGCTACAGGTATCCTTCTTGGCACATGCACAACTGGTCTGATATTTGGATCAATTTGTATGTGGTGTTCTCCTGGTAAACAGCCTAATCCTTCAAATAGATCATTAAAATCCTTGAGAATGTCACTGCTCTTTTCAATTTCACAGTCTTTTGACCATGCCAATTTTTTGACATGCAGATCGTCCTAGAATGGCAGGTGCATCATGCTTCATTATTTCAAACATGATTTTGTATTTCTGTCCTTTGTACTTTCTTGCCCAATGGCGCCATCTTGTGTCCAGAATATGTAACAAGTTTGCAGCTTGACCTCTGCAGTCTCCCTGCTATGTTTAGCAACTTGTACACTCTTTATGACATGACATTACATTCGGCTCCTGTATCCAGTATCACTTTTACATCATTCTTGTTTATCTGGATTGTCTCGACCCATTGTTCATCCTCCTTACTTGAGTTGATGGACATTACATTTCTTTCTTTTTCCACTGTTACTGTACCAATAAACATGTTACCATCTTGTTCAATCACGTGCATTCTTTTACTCTGACTCTGCAGGTCTTTGGTATTACACATCTTTGCAAAATGATTTTTCTTCTGACAAGACTTACATGTTTTCCCGTAGGCTGGGCATTTTCTGTACTCGTGCTTGTTGCCGCATCTGCTGCATTCCTTTCTCATCACTGACGCCTGCTCTGATTTGGTGTCTCTTTTCTTTGGCTTTATGGATTCAACTTTGTGTACATTTACTTCATCATTGAGTGCTTTCATCTGACTCGACGTGATCTCGCTGGCCCTGCAAATGTCTATGGCCTTTTCCAATGTGAGATCCGTTTCTCTTAGAAGTCTGCCTTTTAGTTGATCCTCTCTTATGCCACATACAATCCTATCACGAATTAATGAATCATGCAGATCACCAAATTCAGTCTTTTGCTTTGCTTTTCAGATCAGTGACATACATGTTGATTGTTTCTGCAGGCCCTTGCGATCTCGTGAAAAACACGTGTCTGATGTATGGTAGGTTTTTTCGAGGCTCACAGTAATTTTTAAACTTGTCTTTTAGTGCTTGTATTTTATTTCTCTCCTCTTCTGAGAACTCAAATGTATTACATACTTTTATGGCCTCTTCCCCCGCCACGTGCAGAAATGTAGCACACTGCACCGTCTCAGACTTCTCTGCTACTCCGCTAGCTAGCGAGCAAAGTTCAAACCTCTGTATCCAGTTCTTCCAATTTTCCGAGAGATTTCTTTGCAGAATCAATGGCGGTGGTGGCTGTAACTGTGCCATCCTCTTTTCTTGCATTTATATCAGTTTTATTCTGACACCATGTTCTGTTCTCTACACAGACCGAAGAACACGAGCCCCTGCTCCATCACATAACTTTTATTATCGCACTTCCGTCAAAACATACACACGTGACTCTGGATGTCATTATATCAGATGACCGCTAGATGTCCTCATAACCTCATATATGTATAATAACATATATAATATGTTACAATAACTAAACTAAGAGAAAGCAAGAGAAAACTTAAGAAATACACTATTGTGGCCGCTTGTTGTCACCATCACTGCTCCTCAACTATACAAAGGATAAGGGGAGCCGAGACATGGACCTGTTGGAGAGAAGGGCCCCCCTCCTCCCAATGGGCTCATTAAACTCATCATTTAACGGCATCATACAGCACAGGTTAAGCCATCTTTAAGCCATGCAGTAACAATTACTTTAAAACTTTTACCCGCAACATTAACACATTTAACACATCAACTACCAAACAAACAAAGGATCCAAAACGAGAGTCCATTGAAACAAGAGTCCATGTGAGCTTACCGATAGCCCGTCATGATCAAAAGTCTCAGTTCCTCACAGTGAATGCGTTTGTGCCTCTGCCGTCCTCTTTGTCCATCGTATTTCAGTTAAATGACTAATGCGCGTATTTGAAACCATTTCGTGAACTGAGCGCGAGCTTCCAATTTCCCCAATTCAATTCACCTGGTCAAGCATGCACCAGAGCGCGCGCAGTCACGTGCGGGCTGCCTTGCAGAGCGCGCGCAGGGGAGGAAAAGACGGGTACACAGGAGACAGCCACACCTCCACCGGGTTAGCGCGACAGATAATATTTCCCTTATTAGGGATATGTATGATGTCTCTAAGTTATCAAATAGTGATATTGGATTGATTTCGCTCGACCAAGAAAAAGCTTTCAACAGAGATGAACACCCATACTTATGGGAAACGTTAAAAGCTTTCGGTTTTAGTAAAAGTTTTATAAATAAAATTAAAGTTTTGTTTAGTGATGTTGAGAGCATAATTAAAATTAATGGTGGCTTATGCACTCCTTTTAAAGTTTTTAGAGGTGTGAGACAGGGATGCCCGCTCTCTGGAATGCTATATTCGCTAGCAATAGAACCTCTACTAAAACAATTGAGAAAAAATGTGCAAGGTTTTAATTTGCCTAATTTATAAGTATAAGAGTCTCTGCACATGCTGAGGATGTTTTAGTGTCTGTTAGTCAACAGAATGATGTACAGGTTTTAATGAGTGTACTTGATGATTTAAAAAAACTGTCCTCTGCTAAAATTAATTTGGAAAAAAGTGAAGCAATACTAATAGGGGATTGGAAAAATGGTTCTTTTTCCCTTCCTCCTGGCTTAGTATGGAAGAAAGGAGGCTTTAAATATTTGGGGTTTTTTTAGGAGATGAAGCAAATATGCAAAACAAATTGGGAAGGAGCTCTTGAAAAAGTTAAATGTCGACTTGAAAAATGGAAGTGATTGATCCCAAATATATCATATAGAGGTCGAACTTTAGTTATAAATAATTTAGTAGCTTCCTCTTTATGGCATAAGTTAACCTGCATTGATCCTCCTTTACAGCAGAGATTCAAGCGATTTAGTAGATTTTTTCTGGGACAAGTTACATTGGGTTCCTCAGAGTGTTTTGTTTTTACCTAAAGAAGAAGGAGGACAAGGATTGGTACATCTTCAAAGTAGAGTAGCCGCTTTTCGTTTACAGTTTTTGCAAAGATTTCTTAATGGTTCAATAATTTCAAGCTGGAAAGTAGTTGCGTGTAAAATATTACAAAATCTTGGAAATTTGAAAATGGACAGAAATCTTTTCTTTATGGACTTGTCAAAACTGAACCTCAATGGAATACCTATTTTTTATCGGAATGTTTTTAAAGTGTGGAACATGTTCAAAGTACAAAGAGAAGGACAATTTGAATGTCTTCACTGGCTCCTTGAAAAAACGCTAATATATGGAGCACGTTTTGATTTAACACACAATTCCTGGACTTACGGAATCACTTGTGGCTTCCAAAATATGTACAATTGGGAGTCTAGTTGTAATGTCGCAGACGCTGAGGGATCCATTTGCAGTTTTTTATTAGAGTGGTCAACAGGCAGGGTAAATCAACAGCAAACAGATCAACGGAGAGAACACAGAGCAGAACGAGGTCACAGGCAGAAGTCAGGGCAGGCAGCAAAAGGCAAAGTCCAATAAGCAATCCGGGTCAAGGCAGACAGAGAACGATCAGAGGTCGGGGTACACAGTCCTAGGTCAGTAATCAGATCAGCAAACACAGAGATAAACGCTTGGAATTGAAAGCCGGGGCAATGCAATACTTCGCAGAGAAGTGGAGTGTGGAAGTGGGTTTTGTGTGTGTGAATGAGGTGCAGGTGTGTAGCGCAATCAGTCCCAGGTAAGAGGTATGATGGGATATTGAGTTCATGACGGTGTTTAATATTCCGGAGACGGATCCCTCCGGTGGTGGAGAGGAAGCAGTACGGGAGCCTGCTCCGTTACACTAGTTAACTTGACAGGGCCAGACTTTGGGAACATGGAAGAACCCAGATAGCAAATTGGCTTTGGGCCGGATCTGGCTAAATTTCAGCTGAGATTTTGGCCCACATACCGCATGGAATTACGGTCCAAGGTTGGCCCAAGTGCTGTTTGCCTAAAGTCAACCAGATCAATGCCGGAAGCAGACCAAAACTCACCCAAAGTCTTACAATGTACCCAGATATTATCCAGAACTGGCCCAAAACAACGCCGTAATCCCCAGATGTCTGCCAGACAAGGGCCAAACTGCCACCAGCTTTACCCCAGAACTCAGCCACAACTTATCCAGAAGCTCCAGAAAACAGCCATAATGGGGCCAATATTATACCAGTCCCCAAAACTGAACCAGAAATGATCCCTGTGTAATACTTATATATTGTGCAAGAAATAATAAAATAATGACACTACACAAATGTAAAGTACAGCATTTTATTGAGAGGGGAAGAAAATCTCAGCCAGATAAATGTCAAAATAAAAACTATTGGAAAAAGACAAGATAAACCAATACTAGAGTAAGGCAAAACAAAAGCAACAAATAGTCACAATACAAGAATAATAAAAAGACAGAGCACTAAATTAAAATGTTACAAAAATAATGCAATTTAAAAAAAAAAAAAGTGTATGTGGCATGCTTAAATAATGAAATACAGAAACGAACCAAAATACGGTGGCCGAGAGATCTCATCGCATGGAAACAGAAGAAAACATGCAAACAGGTAAAAACACCAGCAAATTATGAAAACATCTTCATCAGTTTGACAACACACATGCTGAAAATACTCAACGCAACCAAATACAAAAACGCGCTGCAAACAGCAAAAGACTTTAACGTCCTGCAACAGAAGAAAACATGCAAATAGGAAAAACACCAGCAAGTTAAGAAAACATCAGTTTTCTTAATTTGCTTGTGTTTTTCTATTTCCATGCATTTTCTTCTGTTGCAGCGTGTTGAGCCCTCTCGGCCACCATACTAAAAAGCAACAGAAACCAAGCAATAAATTAAACTGATACAAACAATAAAGCAAAAGTGTAAAAGCAAAAGTGTAAATGTGTCATGCATAAATCGTAAAATACAGAAAAAAACTAAAATATGGTTATAAAAGACAAATGAAATACAATTTATATTTACAGATGTGCAAAAAAGGTAAAAATATAAGTTGCAACAATGCAAAAGTCCCTAATAACTTAAAATGTGTGGTTTACATTAACATTTTGCAAAGGTGTCTTTCTTTTTCTGCCACCCTCGCGATCACCAGCTAGATGAAACCACCTTTTAATAACTTTTTCGACCTCCAGCTCAGATGTCCGTGCACACACAGGATTTCTTCTTACAGCCTCTAGAATAGGAGCATACAAATACAGTTAAAAAAATACTTTTAAATAAAATTAACAATAGAGACATAAAGCATTTGTATTAAAAGACACCACCAGTCAAACAATTAAAACTTTCAACATTCATTTCATGAAGGGGGGAATAGTCATGAAGTTCCAGATAGACTTAGACACAATAAAAATGCACTTACCAATCACAATGTTTTTAAGCTGCAAGCTTTTCCCATGTACACTTCTCCAGTTTACCACTTTGACAAAGTCATTTTTGATTGCTTGCCTCATAATCTGCCAGACGGTGTCCTTTACGACGACTCCACCCAACAATCCCAGTACAAGCATAGATATCATATATAAACGCTAGATGTCTTATGGCGCAGTCACTTCCGGTATCACCGTTCGGCCATCTTACGGCAGTGCTCTGTGCATTAAGGTTAATGATCAGCACGTACACAAATCCTCATATCTCGATGAAATCTCGACGGATTTACAAACGGTTTGGTTTCTTACAAACGTTATTAACATGGCTATAATTCCGAATGCTTGAACATGCATGTTATAATTTTTCATATGTATGCAGTTTATGTATGCAGTGTCGTAACTACATCTCTGACGTTTATAACAAACCAAACCGTTTGAAAATCGGTAGAAAATTGAGCAAGTTATGGTTATTTTAAAGTACATGCACCATTAAACGAGTGAGCGAGCACCCTGTCGCAAGATGGCCGCCGTGTGCGGACGTCGACCTCCATTGGCCAACAGCGCGGACGAGGTATCTAGTGTTTATATATATATCTATGAGTACAAGTACCTGAAATATTTTTAAAACATGCCATCACTATTAGGTCAAAACACTAAAACATGCTTTTGTTTCTAATATAGATATTATATTTACCAAATTAGACAAATATAAATACTTTTTGTTATTGTTAGATTTTTTCATGTTTTAAATTGATCACACACACCATTTAATTACAACAGTAATTACAACCAGACTTATGAGTGATAACAGCATGCAACTGTGCATTACTGACAAGTGTTACCTACCACTTTTTGTCTTGTTTCTGGACATGATCGAAGATCACTTTGCAGGGAAGTTAAGTCTTCAATTGGAAACAGTTTTGGATTTTGGTTCTGTGCCTCTGTGATCTCCCGAACGTTGTTTCCTTTGAGATCTTGCACCATCCAATGTTCCTCTGCTGCGCCATAAGAATTTCTTCTTTAGATATTATGTCATGGAGAAGTGCTAAAACATTAAACACAGGTATTGAAAGGTTTACCACACCACCTCTGCTATGACATGAGCCTTACGCTAACAGTGAATATATGATGGAAAAAAAACCAAGAAGAAATCTTACATCTTATTAATCGGTCATCGCTTGAGAGGCTTTTTCTCTGTGGTCTGGGTGTTTCATGATGCCACGGTGATTGTATTGCCTGTTCGGGAGACTGTAAAGTTGTATCCTGAATTAATTTCTTTTTCCAAAGATTCAAACATCTTGTTGACTCTTTTAATAGCTTTTTTTTAAAGCGGATTTAACACCGTATATGTAAATCAACTACTATTTCCATGATGCATTGCAAACTGCGTCATCGTATCAGCAACCACAGACGCCGCATTGACCCGTCTGCCGAGCAAGACTGCTCTAAAAAACAGTTTAACCACGGTTTTTGTAGTAAAACTGTCGTTATACTGTACAAATGGTAATCAATTCGCCAAAACTTTTTTTGTGGCATATTGACTACCATTTGGATAATCACAAAGTACTCATTCAGTCCCATTCAATCTTTTGTCTTATATGATGCTGCAGACTGAACTATTTGTCTTTGTCTTCAAACATTTTGCAAACATCTCATTTTTTTTGTTGTTGTTTTTTTTGTTGTTGTTTTTTTTCATTCTGCACATTGTCACCTCCTTAACTACCTATTAAAATAATCTTGCCAACAGAATAATCAAGTCTTATTTCCTTTAAAAAAGGAAAGGTCTTCTTGCCTCCTTATGTGTAAAAGTGTACTATTTGAATAAATATCTATAGGTATTTTTTAACTAGGCCTATAATAAACAGATTTCATTTGATTCTTTTTGACAAAATTAACCTTATAATTATGTATAAAATATGAACCAATTAACACCACATCTTACACGCTATTTTACAGTAGAGCACATTCATGCCAGAGATCTTTTATTTCCTCTTCTACCAAAACCCAACCAGATCTCAGCCAAATATTTTCTTATTCTGGCAGACCGAGCTCAAGCCAGGGCTCAGCCAAAAAGATACAGTACAATTAGATTTTTGTTTCTTTTGGTTAGCCAGACTCCAGCCAGAGCTTAGCCTAGTACTGTTTCACACAAGAGTGTGAAAAAAACAGTGCCAGAATTAAGCCAGAAGTGCCTAATGTAAGCCAGACTCGGCCCAGACTTTGTTGCTATCTGGGAAGTTGCTTTGAGTCTGAAAATTAAGTCTAGACGATTTGTTTTTCATATATTAGAAAAATGGAAACAAAGACTCATTTCTGATGAACTGAAACTTTTATCAGACTACTGTGAAAAAAGAAATGTTCCTAATGAAAAAGTATTATCTGAGTTTTTAATTTTTCCTGTTAGATGATGTTTCAGGAATATTTTTAAGCTCTGGAAAATCCCTATGTCTTAATTTTTTTTCAAGTATTGGTAAAGTTTTTTATAAAGCTTGTGTTCTTGTTTTTAACAAAAAAAGTGCTTATAAGAGGGTTGAAACACCATGGCGTAATGTTTTAAAACTGTGTGATGATGATAAACCAGAATGGAGATCATTGTATAAGCCACCTTTAAGTAAAAGAGTTGGGGACATACAATGGTATGCTAATGCTATTTTTCTTTTAGGTCAAGCAAATCTGGCAATCTATATGAGTAGAAAAAACAAGATAGAAATGGGTGCAGATCAAGATATTAATATTCTGTTTTTAGCCACAGTTAAATCCAGAAAACTCATTGATTTTATAGTTCCATGGATGATGTTATCACATTTGAAATGAAATGGTGTAAGAATGAGGCTCTGTGCTCTGTTATTGATGGAAAAATATATTTTTCTCTTCTGCTAATGTAGGAATTTTTATTTTATTTTTTATTTGTAGTTCTTTGTGGTATTGAAGGTAAATGTAAAATGGTGTAATAAGGGATCCACTGGAGGCAAGTTGAAAGATGAGAACCCAAGTGCAGTTTATTGTAACTAAAATAAAACATGAAACAAAAACATGGCGTGGCATGAAAACAAAAACCAAAGCATGAACATGAACATTGCACAACAGCAGACTACAGGAAACAATACTTGACCAAGACACATGGCAAACATGAGGGCTTAAATACACAGACTAATGACAAAACAAGGGACACCTGTGAACAATGATCAGACAATTAACCAATGACAAGACATGGCAGGATCACATGACAAACAGGGAATCACATGACAGACATGGAAACAAGACATGACACAGAAGCATGACAAGAACAAACCCAAAACGTGACAGAATCCCCCCCTCTAAGGGCATCTCCCGACGCCCAACAAAACCAAAACACAACATAAAACCAGGAGGGAGGTGGAGTGGAGGAGGTCATGGGGGAGGGATGGTGGGCCTGGGTCGTGGCATGGCGTGGGCGGACCTGGGCCGTGGCAAGGCGTGGGCGGACCTGGGCCGTGGCAAGGCGTGGGCGGATCCGGCAGTGCAGGAAGCCAGGTCGAATCCGGCAGTGCAGGAAGCCAGGTCGGATCCGGCAGTGCAGGAAGCCAGGGCGGATGCGGCAGTGCAGGAAGCCAGGGCGGATCCGGCAGTGCAGGAAGCCAGGGCGGATCCGGCTGTGCTGGAGGCCAGGGTGGACCAGACAGTTCAGGTGGCCAAGGTGGACCAGACAGTTCAGGTGGCCAGGGTGGACCAGACAGTTCAGGTGACCATGGCGGCGCGGCCTCCATGGTCCTATCAAGGTCCCTACTGCTCCCCTCCAAAATTTTCTTGGGGACAGCTATGGGGTTATGGGCTGGAACAGACAACGGCTCAAGAACAGAAATGACGTGAAAAGTCTCAGCAGTCGTGACGTGAACAGGCTCTAGCTCGGCAGACGTGACGTGAACAGGCTCTGGCTCGGCAGACGTGACGTGAACAGGCTCTGGCTCGGCAGACGTGACGTGAACAGGCTCTGGCTCAGCAGACGTGACGTGAACTTCAAATGTGTGCACCGACCACACACACCATATGGCTGTGGCCATAATTGTTAGTGTAGCCATAATTGAGGACTCAAGATTAGTGGCAGCCATCTTTGCTGAGGGCTCAGGTTCAGGCGTGGCGTTGGCCATCTCTGCTGAGGGCTCAGGTTCATGCGTGGTGGCGGCCATCTCTGTTGAGGGCTCAGGTTCAGGCGTGGCGGCGGCCATCTTGTCAGGAGACACAGGCTCGGCGGCGGCCATCTTGTCAGGAGACACAGGCTCGGCGGCGGCCATCTTGTCAGGAGACACCGGCTTGGCGGCCGACGTGGCGTGAATAGACTCAGACTTGGCAGGCATGACGTGAAGAGATTCAGGCTTGGCAGACATGACGTGAAGAGATTCAGGCTTGGCAGACATGACGTGAAGAGATTCAGGCTTGGCAGACATGACGTGAAGAGATTCAGGCTTGGCAGACATGACCTGAAGAGATTCAGGCTTGGCAGACATGACGTGAAGAGATTCAGGCTTGGCAGACATGACGTGAAGAGATTCAGGCTTGGCAGACATGACGTGAAGAGATTCAGGCTTGGCAGACATGACGTGAAGAGATTCAGGCTTGGCAGACATGACGTGAAGAGATTCAGGCTTGGCAGACATGACGTGAAGAGATTCAGGCTTGGCAGACATGACGTGAAGAGATTCAGGCTTGGCAGACATGACGTGAAGAGATTCAGGCTTGGCAGACATGACGTGAAGAGATTCAGGCTTGGCAGACATGACGTGAAGAGATTCAGGCTTGGCAGACATGACGTGAAGAGATTCAGGCTTGGCAGACATGATGTGAAGAGATTCAGGCTTGGCAGACATGACGTGAAGAGATTCAGGCTTGGCAGACATGACGTGAAGAGATTCAGGCTTGGCAGACATGACCTGAAGAGATTCAGGCTTGGCAGACATGACGTGAAGAGATTCAGGCTTGGCAGACATGACCTGAAGAGATTCAGGCTTGGCAGACATGACATGAAGAGATTCAGGCTTGGCATGAAGAGACTCAGGCAAGGCGTGGAGAGACTCAGGCAAGGCGTGGAGAGACTCAGTTAAAAACAAAATAAAGTCTATTTGCTGGCATAGTGTAGAATGGTGATCAAACGAAGGCATTAACTCAGTGAGTTCATCATCCAATCCATTTTGAAAGCACCATTTTAAATAAGTCTCATCCCAAGGTACCTGATCCGTGAAACATAGAAAATCCTTAATATACGCTTCCAGGGGACGATTCCCCTGCCGTAGATTTAGGAGTGCAGCTGCTGGGTTCATTGTACTGTAGTAGGTCAAGTAGGTCAAGTTTGTACACATAACATTGAAACTATGGAGTGTGTTGTGGTTGCTTCATCTGCAAGAGCTTCTAACACAGGCTTCTGGCTGCTTTATTTTAAATAAACACCAGATGGCGCTGTTCTCGACACTCTCGAAGCTTTGAATCTTTTCCTGGAACAGTCAGGGGAAAGCTTCAGTGATTCATGAGGCTTCATTTTCCCATCCCTACCAAGACACATGGCAAACATGAGGGCTTAAATACACAGACTAATGACAAAACAAGGGACACCTGTGAACAATGATCAGACAATTAACAAATGACAAGACATGGCAGGATCACATGACAAACAGGGAATCACATGACAGACATGGAAACAAGACATGACACAGAAGCATGACAAGAACAAACCCAAAACGTGACAGATGGTAAATGTTGATTTGTTGAAAAAATGGTTCATGTGAAAAATTGTAATAAAGTCGTCTTTCAAAATTCAAATTCTCTCTCTCTCTCTCTCTCTCTCTCTCTCTCTCTCTCTCTCTCTCTCTCTCTCTCTCTCTTTCATCTGATCGTGCCCTGTGAAGTAAGATTTCAAATCGCAGGCAGTGTATATGTGCAATCAAAATATATATTGATATATGATTTTGAGCACAACCTCAGCACTAGACAGTTTGGCAAAAATAAAGGAGTTGAGGGTCTGGTCTTCCATTACAGAGTCGGCGAAAGGGGCATAAATTATCCCCAACTTGAAAATCATACATGGCCCATTCACTTATTTGTCGGACCATAAACAAACTTGTCGCAACCATGAAACAAAAAGCTACTGAGCAAATGCAGATGGTAGAGCAATGAATAATATTACATTAAAGGTTGTATCAGCGATTTCAGGCCCAAAAATAAATTATCACATTCATCTAATCTTTCCTAACGATCCGCTAGCTGCTCGCCCCATAAGCATGCCTTCAAAAAAACGCGTCTCTCTAGGCAACCTAGGCTCTGAGATCTGCACACAAAAACAGTTGCTTTCACTACCACTCAAAACCAAAATAAATAGTGTTCCAACCAATCACAGACAGGGGTGGGTGTTGTGAGGTTTTCGCGTGCAGCTGTCATAGGCAGCCGTGCACGAGTGCAAAACCTCACAACACCCACCCCTGTCGGTGATTGGTTGGAACACTTTATTTTGGTTTTGAGTGGTTGGTGTACCACTCAAAACCAGATTGTTTTTGTGTGCAGATCGCGGAGCCTAGGCTGCCTAGAGAGACGCGTTTTTTTGACGGCATGCTTATGGGGCGGGCAGCTAGCAGATCGTTAAGAAAGATTAGATGAATATGATAATTTATTTTTGGGCCTGAAATCACTGATACAACCTTTAAGCAAAAAGGAAAACTGCCTAGGCCAACGTATTCGAAAATTCGATCTCATCAATACACAATTTCAGCAGTTTTACAATGAATGCAGACAAGTTATTTTGACTCATCCTTCCTGTTTAGGAATTGGCCCCTTTCACTTCCACTTCAAGTGCCTCATTGTAACCCAGATTTTATTGAGACCTTAAAAAATGTAAATCCCATTACTAGACATAGATAAGTGTGAGGCACACATGTGACCATTACAAAGACCATAGTAATAGTTAAGAAGGTTTGTAGGGAGCAGTGGACACTGCAGTGTAACTTGTCTTCTTGTCTTTTCGGTTTAGCTTAATAGGTTAGCTTTTTTGAGTAGGCACACTTGCTTTAATACTACTTTCCACCCTTGACCTCTTAGCAATAATCTCCCCCACTGACACTAACTTTAACTTGTGATTGCTTCATGTTAAACTTATTTTAAACGGTTACTTTTTGACTTAACTTGATATTTTTATTTGAAATAACATGTTTCAATCAAGTAACCTAACCATGCACTCCAAAAAAAAAGCTATTTAAACTAACTCAATTATGGACAGTGGTTCCACACAACCAACTTAGTTTTTTATTAACATTATAGGTTTGTTTTTAATCTATGCAAAATCCTTGTGTTGTGACAAAACAACTGACTGAGGAAGAATCTAAAATAGTCCTACCAACTCAATTCAATCACTTCACTGTAACTTAGACTGGTTACATTTTCTGAACATGTGTTAGTAACATGTGCATCACTCAGTCAAACAGGACTTTCCAAAGGGGCTGAATTAGGAGAGTAAATATTGAAATAAAGTGTTATTTTAAGCATTTATTAGCAAGATGAGAAGATGGTGAGACCTTTTAATGTTTTATGTTCTATGATGTTTGTATTTAAAAGTTTCTGTAATGTTAGTGTTTCATCATTGTGGTGAAGTGTCGAGCGTGTGCTATGGGTTGAGGACCTGCTAACAAGAATTCAAATCACGCTAATAATAAAGCCATCATATGGTAGTGCTCTGGGTAAAGCCAGTATCACTACTGCCAACACAAAAATAAGTTATATATAGTTTGATGTTATGTAAATCATAGGACTAAACAATATGTTGCTTCGGTGAAAAATATTTGGATAATTTTTACTAGACCAAAACATGTTCAGAAAACGAAACCAGTTTAAGTTACAGCAAAGTGATTAAATTGAGTTGGCTGGACATCATTTTTCATAGATTCTTCCTCAGTCAGTTGTGTTGTCACAACGCAAGTATTTTATATTGATAATTTTGGAAAATAATGGTAATTAAAAATAATTTGGTTATATAGAACCACTGTCCATAATTCAATTGAGTTAAAGTATAGCATTTTTTTAAATGTATCCTAACTTACAGTGACCCCTAAATATGCCAGCAACTGCAGAAACATACTTGTGTGTGTTTCACCACACTGTACTGTGTGAGATTCTCCTGAGAAAGCAGAAGTACAGTGAGGTCATCTTCCCTAAAAAACACCTCTCATCCTCATGTTACCCCCTCTATCCTCAACGAGGATAAAAAGTTGAGTAAACTTAAAAAAATAAAGCAACCAGCTGCAAAGCATTTTTGAGTTTCACTTCAGTACTTAACTTCAGTGATCTAAGTTGTGTCAAATCATTTTTTAAAGTTCACTAAACTTATTTAAGTTACTTATACCTTCCTCAGTAAGTTAATCTAACTACCAGTCAAACTCAAAGAAATGAGTAAGCACAACTACAGAGGTCCTGAAGATCAGTAAACTCAAAAAAGCTTTGCAGCTGGTTGCTTTACTTTTTTAAGTTGATTCAACTTCTTCAAACATCTCACCCAGATACTTGTATAGCCTTCACATTAAGAATCCAAATGCAGGGAGTAAACCATACCATAAATACAACACAATACAACACAATACAAAAGACATTGCTATCATTCAGAACTTATTTATTGACAAATATTCTGCATTCTGCAAAACAGCACATTTTCTATCTGCATTAGGTACACATATTAGAAGGTGATGAAGTTCTATTCCACTCTTCAAGATTTATAAAAAAAAAAAAAAAAACTATGCCCAAAATTAGAGTACAAACTGATATAAATAAATGCTCAACCTTACAATTACCATATGGATTGCAGCTCATTGGACAATTTTTTGAAGGACTATGCAAAAAATCAGCCTTGCAGAGCACTTTAGGTCAAGATAAATAAACACTTAAAAAAAAAAAAAAAAAAAAAAAAAAAAATCTTAACCAGTTACTACTGGTGTATTTTAATACTTTAGGATAGTTCACACTGAGGGCATAAATCAAGCCAAAGAGGAGAGTAACAGCTGTGGCAAAGGTCTTGCACATTATCTGGCCGAATCTGCTCTTATAGTACTACAGAGAGGCACCTTATATATGGGTTTGAGTGAATAGTGGCAACATCATCTTCAACGATAGTTCAACGATCCTCATCTTCTCCCCTTGTGAATGTCTCCTGGCTCTGCATTAGAAAATAAATCAGCATAAAATTAGAGTACTTTTTTTTTTTTTTTATTGAATTATGTTAGACCACAGAGTGTTCCTAAAGATGTGATCATGTACAGTTTGAACTTGTACAAGGCCACTTGAAAAGTAAAGGTGGTCATTTTTTTTAAGCATGTTCAAATTCAGCCATAGAACTAAAACTGATAAACTGAAAACGTTTCCCAACTCCAAACAATGCCATATCAGCATTGATGTGATTGCCTGTGGCACTCGTCCACAGCAGAATCCACGGCCATTCTGATTTAATGCTTTTTATTTTAGGTCACCCAAAATCGTACATCACATTCTCATGCTCACATTCTGTTCATCACCCAAAACTGGTCGTATTGCATCAGTGAAGATTGGTTTAAATCATTAGAGTCACATGGATTAAATTCATGCTTCCTTTTCTTGTTTATATCCCCTATATTCATATTCTTTCATATTATATTAATTTGATTTACTCTGCTATTGCTACATTACTGTTTAACCTTATGATTGTGCACTGTATTGTTTTCACAGGTTAGATATCAGAGGGAATGTCTCCGGACAGTTTTGTGAAGCAGTAATTTTCCACTGTCTTTGCTTTGGTAAAATAACAACTTGTTGAATTTGTGCTATCAGATGAAGTCAAACTGATCACTGAGAAAGTTTCAACTACGATTATTTAATTATTTTTACCATGACTTTGTCTGTAGATGATAAGTTTTGTATATCACACAAAACCTATCTCCTAACAGCATCTGGTAAATAGGTGAAATATATAAGGTGTGAGTGTATATGCTGTTGATCTTCTTACCAGGCAAGTCTTCAGGATGTTTCCAGACTTTTCCCTCATAAACAAAGGCAGACCTTTAAGAGTTGTAGCCTTTCTTTGAGCAAGCACATTGGAGTTTCTGTGTCTGAAAGACAGAAAAACAAATACGGAACCAGTTATATCCAAAGAGAAGCATGGGAATTACCTTGAAAAAGAGATGGCACCATTCAGCCTTTAACCAGAGAGATATGATCACACGCACAATAATTACCTGATGATCAAGTTGGTCTAGGAGGATCTTCATCTCATCTCCATACGCTCCACCACTTGCTCTGTACAACTAGATGTCTATTCATCTAACAAAGAGAAAAAGGTACTCTTTGGATTAGTTTGTGTGATTCTGTAATACTCAGCAGAGTCCCTTAAAAAAAAAAAACATTGTTAAAACAGTAAGAATTAAGTGTAGACCAACACAAGTAAATTCAGTTCAGCCAATTAAAAGTAAACTCACCTGATCTTTTAAAAAACAAAGGCCACTGTTTTAGCACATCCAAGGATCTTGTCACTGTACTGATGTTCTTTAGTCTAAAAAGGACAAATACAACAGAACAAAGATACATAATTTTTCTAAACAAAACAACAACCAAAAAAAATCAGTTACAGTAGGTTTAATTTAACATGTAGTAAAAATAATACAGAAATTGAATAATCAAGTGTGAAAAAGAGTCAATGCATAGTTTTCACTGTATTAATTAAATATTACAGATATTAAAGATACAAAAGTTATTATAAGAGCAGTGAGCGATTTTGTCTTTTGTTAACTGATTAACATTAAGGATATAGCCTAATATTTGTTTAAGGATACACAATATTTTTTATCCAATATTCACTTTAAACATACCGCACACATACTACCCATTCTATTATTTAATATGCAAAGCTAACATACATATTTTTAACATAACACATTAGTTTTGCATATAGGCCTATATTATTATTTTTTTCTTATAAATTGTATTGTATTTAATTATATTGCACTACTGTAGAATGCCTGAGCCTCAACCTAAGCATGTACAAACTGTAACTGACATTTGTATATGTGACAAATAAACTTGAAATTAAATTGAATGGACTGCGGTCAATTAAGAGCTCATGGATCTAATATTGAAACAACTGGGTTTCACCAAATTGGTTCTGTTTCATTCCTACTGACCGCCAGAGGCAGTGCAAAGCACTAGTGGATAATCGCTGCGCCAGCTAGATAGATCAAGAAGAATATAACAACAAAGTCACGTCATGACGCAGACCGAGACGCGTGGATATAACCCACAGCGACTCGGTGCCCAGCCTCTTTCGCTTTCTCGCTTTTGATAGGTCGTTTGTTTTCACGCTGTCCCGTGCAGCTTACCTGAGTTGCGAGGATTCGCTCTCCCCAGCTGTGACAGCGCGCTCTACACTATCATCAGGACGGATATCTTGGATTATTTTTCTTCATTACGTGAGTGCTTACGATTATTTGTTGTTGTGTCGGCGATACTCTGTGCTTCACGGTACTATCCGGTGGCTGGTTTCCGCAAACCTATAACGTTATATCTGTTTTATATAAATATATATATATATTTATATTATCATATTGTGGCATGAGTTACACTGCAGCTTTAAGGAAACCGACTACGCCACTCTGACATCACAGAGAATGATTGATACCCTTTATCTTAAGGCACACAAGTTCGTTGCACTAGTAAGGAACAGAGAAATGCAAATCATACAAAAATAATTCTTTATTACTAAAAGCACACAGGAGTAAACTGGGCGTATCAGGCAAGACTCTCACAGCATCTGCTCATAAAGTATATATGTTATGCAAGCAGAGGATAAATACGGTCATTCAAAAGTCAGTCACTACAAAATGAACATACAATGTTACACTCAAAAGCTTTCCAGCTGAGGACTAAAGAACAAGGAACCCAACCACACACTGTAGAGTAACTCTTATCACTCACACACAAGATCCATGCGTCTCACTGCACACAGCACCCAGTGTTCAAACCACCACCAGCACGCTGAAGAAACAAGGGAGGATTCCTGACTGAAGTCCCCAGCATCTAGCAGAAGAAGTTTACAGTTGCACATACACACAAAATCAAGAGACAAAAATATCACAATTGGAATGAATCAAAACTGAATCAAGTCAATATAAACAAAAAAACAATAATAACAATAATAAACCAAAAACACACTTAACTAGAAACTATAATCACACTAACACAATCTCAAAAGAAAAAAACAAAGGAAACAAAGAAAATGACTAGCAGCGTCATTCAACACACATAAAACAAACCACACTTGCCAACCAGACTAAATAAAACAAACAAAATCCACAAAACCGTAGGTTGTAGGACAACGGCGATTCCTCGCATTAAATACTGACAAAAAGGCAGAGAGGAAAAATCTCAGACACCTTAGAAGGGAAACACAATGGTTAAACGCCCGCACGAATGCCCAATGTTCTCAACCCAATCAGGAACAGACTCACCCGCCGATAGAACCAGGTCAATCACTTGGAACAAACCACTCTAGATCGCTCGTTGATTCATTTGGATCCTGCAGCGCTGCATTAACTGGTTTGCGTATGCCTGAAACAAGCTAAAATCATATCCACTTTCCCAATCAATGCTTAAGCACACATAACCCATAACTTCCTATGATAAAGACTTACCCGACGATAGAATCAAACACTCTGAACCGTATCACTTTTAGATCTCTTGGTCTCATTTTGATCCTGCAGCGTCGCACATGTTTGTTTACATATGCCTGAAATACGCTAAAAACCATACCCACTCGTCAGAATCCTGACCAAACAGTTGGTTCCCACAAACTTACTGCAATAACAGCTTACCAACAGAAATCATTTCAGGAGCACGCAAAAGCTGGCGTACAGCCGCAGTCAAATCTCCCGCACGTTGGAGGCAAATGGGAACCCCCGGGTCAATCGGAGGTGACGCATGTCTTGACAGGAATGGAAATGCGCTATTTATAGCCTGATCGGAAATGACGCGTCACCCAGACTAAAAGGAAATTTGTCGGCGGCAAGCTCTAATTAAATAATTAATATTCATAAAAAAATGGGAGGAGAGCATCTGGTCACAATATCTTAGATTCATTGCATACTCGCCATTGTGCTAGTCATTGAATGCCACGCGGTTCTATCCGAAGGCAGACTTGACTTTAACGTTGTGAGAACGTTTCATGTAATAGAATTTTCGGTTCTATACGAAGATTTTTTCAAATTGCTCAGTGGGTGTTATTACAGTTTTAAGTGCCTACGGTGCGAAACGAAGACATGTTATTGACGGAGTCATGGATCATAGCTCTCTCATCTCCGTTTCAAATTGCAAATTGTGTCCGAATATGCTTCTTCCCGACGACGGACACGATCAATGCCCATCATGTTTAGGCGCTCAAAATCTAAAGGAGGCCCTGACTGATCCGTGTTTGCATTGTAGTATGCTACTGATGTCAGAGAGACAGCTTCGCCTTGCTGAGTTAGACAACTCGCCTGTTAGCCTCGCACAACAGCCGCGTCGCGCGTCAGCAGCTGCTGGCGCTCCGCCAAGCAAGGAGAAATCTGTACAACAGAAAGACACTTCAGAACACTTGTTATCGAAGACTGTAGCTTCTCTCTCTTCAGAAATGATGGAGATGAAACATCTTCTTCAGTCTCTACAACCCCCAGTGCCGGCCCCACATACTGAGAACACACCAGTGGATGAGAGTGATTTCCAACCCCCACATGCTATAGATTTTGACGCTCTCTCCATGAGCTCGTCTAATTCTCATTTTCTTGATGGAGAATTGGTGGAACCTGTCATACAACCCACCCTCCCAAACGATGTTTTTTCTAACCTATCTGCTACAGGTGGTTCAAGCGGTGGGTCTGTACATTCATCGGGAGCAGGCCCATCTGCTCCAGACGATGTTTTATCTGTTCTGCAGATGGCGGTGGCTCGTTTGGGTCTTGACAAATCACCTGTCCAACCCATTCAAACCAATGTGTTCTTCAGACAAGCTGCTGATAGTAATGTGTTCACAATGCCTCTGTGTAAGGATTTTGTGACAGAATTCTCCAGTGCACTTACCAGTCCCTATGTGCCTAGGAGGAGGTCAAAGACAGTCCGCACTCTTGCCACAATGGCTGAGGCTGACTCCATTGTGGTAGGACGGGCGCCTGAAATTGAACAGCCGGTTGCAACTTTGGTGGTATCACCAGATGAGGCTCTAAGAGGCAATGTACGCTGCCCGAGTGCACAATGTGGACGTACTGACACTTTCTTGAAGAAGGCATACGAGTCGGTAGCCTATATAACTTGAGCTGAGAATACTATCTGCCAGCTGCTTCTTGCCTGCAATAACACATTAGAGTCAGCGAGCGTTGACGCTTCTACATCTCATTTCTTACAGACGGCTCTGTTGACTATGGGTCATGTGACTCGGGAACTTGGGACACTTTCAGCGACCCTTCTAACAGCCCGGCGTCAGGTATGGCTTGCTCAGGCAAGGTTACCTGAAGATTGTAAGAAGACACTGAGAGAACTGCCAATTGTACCAGGACATCTTTTTGGCCCCAATGTTTCTGAGGTATTGGAGAAGAGAATAAAGTTGTCAGAAGCCACACGACAACTGACTCAGGTTCCACGAGCACCACCTTGAGTGCGACAGCAGAGCGTTTCTCAGCTTCAGGCTCCACACCGACATAGAGGGGCTGAGGAGGCCCAGGGACGCCGCCCTTTTCACCGTCACCAGCAGGGGAGACCACGTCAGCGCCCCCCCACAGGTCCTAAAGGCAGAGGCCAAAAACCCTGAAGCTATGGGGCCGGCGGTCGGTCATTTCAGCGTCTGTGCAGCATCTACATTATTGGGAAAATTCAGTATCCGACCCCTGGGTTCTGGCGACTTTGAGCAGGGGATACACTCTGCAATTCCGACGCCGGCCTCCCAAGTTTTCAGGATTCTTTCCGACAGTTGTCAAAGATGTAACCAGTTCAATGGCCCTTTCCTTAGAAATTCATTCACTGTTACTGAAAGGAGCCATAGAAAAAGTTCTTCCCCTCAGTCAGAGGGACGGGTTTTACTCCACGTACTTACTTGGTCCAAAGAAAGATGGCGGTTTTCGTCCAGTTCTGGACCTGAAACGCCTAAACGTGTTCTTAAAGTCTCTTCCTTTCCGAATGTTACGCACAGTCGACGTTCTTCGATCTGTGACGAAAGGAGACTGGTTTGTGAGTGTGGACTTGAAGGACGCTTACTTCCATGTTCCCGTTGCTCCCCACCACAGGAAGTTCCTAAGATTCAGCTTTCAGAATCAAGCCTATCAGTTCAGAGTTCTACCATTTGGTCTATCTCTGGCTCCTCGTGTTTTCACAAGATGCATGAGTGCGGCCCTGTCTCCTCTTTGGTCCAAGGGCATGAGGATTCTGCCCTACTTAGACGATTGGCTGCTCTATGCCCCAACAAGACGACATGCGTTACACAACACCAGGATTGTGCTGGAGCATATCCAGAGGTTGAGCCTTACTGTGAACGACACAAAGAGTCATCTGGTCCCAGAACAGACCATAACCTTCATAGGAATAACACTCAATTCAATCACAATGTCTGCCACATTGTCTCACGCACGAACAGACAATATTTGTCAGTTACTGACTCGTTTCGGTCAGGGGACAAACCTTCCTTATGGTGTCCATCTGCAACTAATGGGGATGTTAGGCGCCGCCACATCCGTGATGCCCTTGGGCTTGCTTCACCTCAGGCCTCAGTCCAGATCGCAGTTAATGGATTGTGAACCAACAGTAGTGAACACTATCGGCAACGCTAGGGCTCCTTCGACACGACAGCTTTATGCTGCTCGTTGTAGGATATTTTCTTCTTAGTGTGGGGATCAAGGAATTGACCCAGTTCACTGTACTGTGCCGACAGTATTGAGTTTGTTGCAGCATCTATTTGATGACAACAGGGCTGCCTCCACTTTAAAAGTTTATGTTGCTGCCATATCTGCTTATCATGACCAGGTTGCTGGTGCTTCCCTTGAGTCTCATAACCTTGTTTGTAGTTTTCTGAAGGGTTATATTCTGTTATATTCTTCTCGATCTATCTAGCTGGCGCAGCGATTATCCACTAGTGCTTTGCACTGCCTCTGGCGGTCATCCGGAATTCACAGAACCACAGTTACATACGCAACTAGCGTTATGCTCACTTAAGACATTGCCGACTGTGTTTACTTTAATTTTTTTTTTTTTTTTTGACATAATTGTAAAGTTATGTGTATTTCACTGTTAAATCACAATACGCCATGAAAGATAGCTGAATTCACTCTCAGATTCTGTCCGAGAGAAGCAGCTTTCTATCTCTCAATCAGCGCAAGCACCGCATTTTAGTCTTTATTCACGACTTACTGAACTTAAAGCTATAGTAGGTAATGTTGGAGAGCTAGCCAGATTTGAAAGTGGCACCTCTTCTAAGCTCCGCCCCCTCCTGTCAGTGCTCCGTCCAAAGCTACGCCCCCCCCCCACAAACATGAACGCTCATCCACATTTGGAGTCAGCTGCAGGTCACAGGAAAGCCGAGTACTTCAGCACATTATGGGCATCAACCAAACTACTTCATGTCTCATTCACCTGTAAGTAAACTATATTATAATTACAATGAATGCAATAAAAAAATTAAAAAACATGGCTATTGTTAGTAATGTTACTCGCAGCTGTCAGGCTAACGTTACACGTTTGGTGTTGTATGAACTCGGAAATGTAGCTATGTCTCTTTGGATAAAAGCGTCTGCTAAATTAAATGTAAAAATTTAACGTTTTGTTTTGTTACTATCACTGGCAAACGTGAATTTTATGTTTTTATAAATCTTCGTTATTTTCGTTCAAATGCTGAACCAATGTTGACCCGAGTTTGTCCTCTGGCTTTATCAAGTGCCAGTTTCGTTGCAGCCTTTTCTGCCTCAGACTTTCTTTTTTTAGCCTTTTTGTCAGGGCGAGTAGTTACAAGCAAAGCTGGTATTGGTAGTTTTGGCTGCATTTTATCTGCCATTGTGCCGCAAACTCCTGCTTACTCGGTGTAGTGAGCTAAATGTTTCCGGAAACGGTGACATGTGATTAGTGCACGCAGGGCTGTGCACGCAGTGGTGCTCGGGCACGAGACATGAAGGCATCTGATTGGTTCTTTACAATGGCAGTGATTGGTCAGAGTTTTTACTGTCCTACAGCTGCTACAGAGGTCAGATTTTTTTCATTCCTTTTTCTGAACTCATAATGTATTGACTACTATCAGAATGGAAGGACCATTTCACCCAGTATAAAAAAAATGTTTCCGAACAGGATTACCTACCCTAGCTTTAACATTTTTAACATCTTTTAAACACCATGCACGTCCTTGTCCTTCTTTTCTCATTCAAGCATGTTTCCTCACTCTAGTCTGGGTAGCAATAACGTTAAGTAGCAATGTGCTACATGGATAATCTCTAACAACAGAAACTTATCGTTACCACGAAATATATCTTTTAACATAATACTATACTTTATCAACATATGTGTGCAATTTATAGCTATTTTCATTCATAAAGCTTAAAGAAAACTTAACGCAATCAGATGAAATCCAGTCCCTTCGATAGCGTGGTGGAAGGAGGAAACCCCGACTAATGTACAGCGAGACAGACTGCGCATGCGCGATGACGGGAAGTTAAATGTTCGAACTATGAAATCAAAATATTACGTTTTCTCAACTTAATTGTTTGTGTTCATCGGACAAAATAGTAGTACACTTGCAGTTAAATAGTTTTTATAAGTAAACTCAACATTGCAGTTAAAAAATTGCCCACTCAACTTAAAATTTTCAACTGAGTTACCAATTTGCAAGTTGGATTTTTTACAGGTTTCACCATCAAGACAAACGAGTTGCGCATCAAACTCAACTTCCTGCATGATTTTGTTGTATCCGCAGTTTGTTTATTTGTGCTTATCAAGTTGTTGTTCCTTCCTTAATCACAGTGACAACTAAATGTGAAGATCTAAATGTCCCATCCATATGAGGGGATACTTTGTTTTATGTAGCAGGGTGGAGTAACTCCACCTATTGGGAGATCGTGCGCATGCGTGTGGCTTATTGTCTGCCCTTGTATGGAGTATAAAAGGAGTGGGTTTTGGCGACCGGATATGAAAGCTTTAGCATAAGTTCTGCCGGGAAGACTCAATTACTACGTCACCTATTGCCTTCACTTCTATCCAATCATATTCGTAGGCTCATTGTATAAAAGCTCGGTACTTACACATGTTTGAGTTCGCAGATACTGAAGCAACGATTACCCCCATCCTCCCCACCACCACCAGGATGGTCCTGTCCATACCTCCCGGGGGGATCGGCTGCGCCCCTGCCCTCATCTTCAGGCAGGAATTGCAGATCCGATACCCTCGGATTATGCACTACGGACGGGGCCTACGCCAAATGACTTTGTATATTATCAGCTTGCTGAGCTGTCAATAAATGTATGGTTTATTGAAATAATTCTCCCGAGTCTTTCTGGAGATGCGTTTTTGGTATTGCCGTGATGTCATGTCATCTGTTGCCGCCGACGGTTTAGGCTGTGTTCTTGTCTTCCTGTCTGCTGTGCGCTCGCTGTCTACTTATTACAGGTATGTTCAGCCTTATAAACAAGTGTTGACCGTGTTAAGCTGCTATCTGTTCTATTTCCAGTAAATATTTATAGCATGTTATTTACAGCGGTATGTTTCGGATCGAGCGGCTGTATTCCCGCATGGTGCGCGGCCATGAATGGTTTGTTTACATTGACCATCCCGCGGTATGTATAATTATAGCTTTGTTGTTTAGTAATCTGTTACTCTCTTTTACATATTGTTGTTATGCTCTGCAGATCTGAGGGTCCTCCCGGCCTACTCAATGGGATTGAGCGTCAATATTGAATCGTGAAGCGTCTAATTGTGACTACGTTGCTGTTTTGCCTCTACGTCTAATTTATAGTAACTGTGCGCACGTTGCGGTGTCGTTACGCGCCTCGATCGGGGCTGGTGCGGCTTGCTGGCTGGTTCGTCTTTACCAGCTGCTACCTGCTTGATCCTTGATTGTGCACCAGCATATTGAGTCTATTTTTTTTATGAATGTTTATTTTTTCGTTATGGTTCATAATTCACTCTGGGCATTGTAATTTATAACTGCTGAGAGTCTGAGTGAAGTGTATGCTTTTAATTTGTTTTCTCTTAAGATAAGTCATTTGTATTTTGTGTCTGTTTTCTTTTGTTATACCTATATTGTCTTTTATAAGCTTTGTATCTGTTTATTTTCTGTGCAGGAGCTGGGGGTTTCTGGAGTGGGGAGGCTAGCTGCCATCGTATGGTGTGTGGTGATTACACCTAGTGCCGTGTGTTTTCTTGCATCCAATCTTCACATGTGTGTGCGGGCGTGTGTTTGGGTTACTAGGGTTCTTCTAATTGAGGCAGCTAGCCTGTGCCCCCAGGCACCTCCGCTGCTGGTCAACTAGTTCAATTTAAATATAGATTTGTAGTTGTTATCTGTGTCTGGTACAAATTGTGCACGTTACTGTAAAATTGATTCTAAGAATCTTGTGACATTTTAAATATTTATATTTTCAATGTTGATGAAAATAAACGTGTATGTCTTTTTTCTATATGACTCACGTCTCCTCACCCATCCTTGATTAACAAACCTGTGCGCCCTTAGGGCTGTTATTCCCCAGTATTCTGGGGTGGCGTAGTCGACTATTGTTGCCATTATTGGCGTCTCCGCTGGAGTCGCCACTGTCCCCCGCTTTGCCACATTTGGCGTAGTCGGCAGGATAATCTGTGTTTGGGCAGAGACGTGGGTCTGTTTAAAGAGAAAAAAATTATGTTTTTGTCTGTTTTTTATTATTTTTTTATATTTTGAGGCAAAACAGCAGCGTAGGTGGTTTGAACCGGATCTCTTCCGTCGGCTGGCTCCCTCTACGGTTGGTAAGTGGGATGTGAGTTATCGAGTAAGAATTGCAACATTTAGAGGGAGAGGCACGGGAAGAGATTTAGTATCATTCTTATGTATTTCTCGTTGTGTAGCCGTCATGGCAGAGAGCTTGTGTGTCACTCGTTTCTCATTGTATAGCCGTCATGGCAAGAGGTCTTGTAACAAGTATCTCTCATGTGTTTCTTGTTGTATAGCCGTCATGGCAAGAGGTCTTGTAACAAGTATCTCTCATGTGTTTCTCGTTGTGTAGCCTTCATGGCAAAGAGCTTGTGTATCACTCGTTTCTCGTTGTATAGCCGTCATGGCAAGAGGTCTTGTAACAAGTATCTCTCATGTGTTTCTCGTTGTGTAGCCTTCATGGCAGAGAGCTTGTGTATCACTCGTTTCTCGTTGTATAGCCGTCATGGCAAGAGGTCTTGTAACAAGTATCTCTCATGTGTTTCTCGTTGTGTAGCCTTCATGGCAGAGAGCTTGTGTATCACTCGTTTCTCGTTGTATAGCCGTCATGGCAAGAGATTTAGTATTATCTCTCATGTGTTTCTCGTTGAGTAGCCGTCATGGCAGGGCACTGGTAACAGGTGTCTCCCTCGTGTTTCTTGTCGTGTAGCTGTCATGGCAAGAGGACTTGTAACAAGGGTCATGTTCTGGTGTAACATCCAGTGAGGAATCAGCTCCCCTTTAGGTCTCGGGATGATTCCTGAGGTTTGTTCATCGTCGGGACGACGATGTGTAATGGGGGGGTAGATGTAGCAGGGTGGAGTAACTCCACCTATTGGGAGATCGTGCGCATGCGTGTGGCTTATTGTCTGCCCTTGTGTGGAGTATAAAAGGAGTGGGTTTTGGCGACCGGATATGCGTTTTGGTATTGCCGTGATGTCATGTCATCTGTTGCCGCCGACGGTTTAGGCTGTGTTCTTGTCTTCCTGTCTGCTGTTCGCTCGCTGTCTACTTATTACAGGTATGTTCAGCCTTATAAACAAGTGTTGACCGTGTTAAGCTGCTATCTGTTCTATTTCCAGTAAATATTTATAGCATGTTATTTACAGCGGTATGTTTCGGATCGAGCGGCTGTATTCCCGCATGGTGCGCGGCCATGAATGGTTTGTTTACATTGACCATCCCGCGGTATGTATAATTATAGCTTTGTTGTTTAGTAATCTGTTACTCTCTTTTACATATTGTTGTTATGCTCTGCAGATCTGAGGGTCCTCCCGGCCTACTCAATGGGATTGAGCGTCAATATTGAATCGTGAAGCGTCTAATTGTGACTACGTTGCTGTTTTGCCTCTACGTCTAATTTATAGTAACTGTGCGCACGTTGCGGTGTCGTTACGCACCTCGATCGGGGCTGGTGCGGCTTGCTGGCTGGTTCGTCTTTACCAGCTGCTACCTGCTTGATCCTTGATTGTGCACCAGCATATTGAGTCTATTTTTTTTATGAATGTTTATTTTTTCGTTATGGTTCATAATTCACTCTGGGCATTGTAATTTATAACTGCTGAGAGTCTGAGTGAAATGTGTGCTTTTAATTTGTTTTCTCTTAACCCTCTGGGGTCTGGGGTGTTTTTGGGGTCCTTGAGATGTTCTGACATGCCCTGACATTTGTGCTTTTTTCAGTTGCTTATAAACATATTAATGGCAAAGGTGTAAATTCACTCTATATAGCACAAACAGGACTTCCATAATATGTGAGCCACATGTATGTACATGTTTTCATTTTTGAGAGAATAATGTTTATGCATGGTTATCGAAAAAACAAAAAATTAAAGTTTCTGAAATAAGGCCACAAAACACATACTAAATATGTGGCAATAAGACTTTTGACTAATGGATTTCATCGCCTAGTGTTTTTCTTCAAAATGATATGAAAATCATCCTGCCTAATCATTCACAAAAAAACGATACATTGATTTTAGTTTTGTGAAACACTTTTAGTTTGGAAAGCCAATATGCAGATGGGGCGTAACCGCTCCAACAGCATCATGCATATTTAGTAGTTCACACCTGGTGAGACTACGTCCCTGCATACTTAATGAGCCATTCATTCAGGTGTGTCACCTATAGCTAACTTTTCTAGGAGAAAATTTCAGATGGCATTTAGAGGCTTTTGCATCTGAACTCTTCATATATACACACACACATATATATATGCATGAACATACATACTTTATAATCTTTTCAAAACTAGTCAACGTCTTTCAAAACTAAAGTATACATTTTATCATACGTATTTCAAAGTAAAGGATTCATTAGTTAGTTGATGACTTTATTTTTGACAAAACACATACAGTATATATTCCTCATCTCAGTATAGCAATAGAGTTTGCTAAAAGCTGTTCATTCAATACAGCAGTATTTGAAAATCGATCATATTTTGTAAAATTACATTTATATTTGCATTTATGTCAAAACCTAGACACTTTTAAACATCAAAAGGACATTTATTAATATGTATTCGTGTCAAAATGACAAATAAACAGATTTTCCTATTCAATTTTGCATGGAAACGCTTCCAAGACGCTTGCGTGTCGCGTGAAAAATAGGCGTCGGTTCTATTTCTAGAATGCACGCGTTTTCCACGCGCGTCTCACACAGGCAGTATGCAAACTCTAAACTGTTAACATGGATGGGAGCCGAAATAAAAACGGACACGCCACGCAGCCGAGACGCTTACGCCACGCATCCAGTGTTTCACCGGCCTTATCCAGCGGATGTGGGCGTTTCACAGGTTTGTATGGATCGCCTCACATTTGCGTTTGAATAGCGCGGTCTCCGTAGGCGGAGTCACATTAAAACTTAATTAGCTGAGATGAGAACGACTGACATCTCTCTCTTTACATACATATTATATAAACTGTGAATATTTGTTTTTTATAAAAATTACTTCATTTGAAAGAAGAGAATTCAAGCTTCATGCCTGTGTGACTGTATGCCTGTTTGACTGAGTATTCGCTGAGTTACAGTTCATTTTCGGACGCGTTTCAGAATTGACTTCACTGACGGAGAGTAGGCAGAACTCGCATCATGTTTATTTTTCTTTATTTGGCGAAAAGCACAACACTTTGTTTTTATTATGAGCATACACAAAAAAAATACACACTAAACAGGATCGATTGATGTATAACACAAGCATATAAGATACAAATTAATATTTTTTATTTATTTATTTTTTGCACTCATACGGAAAAAAACGAGCGGCGCGATAGCCGACCTCAGGGGGTTAAGATAAGTCATTTGTATTTTGTGTCTGTTTTCTTTTGTTGTTATACCTATATTGTCTTTTATAAGCTTTGTATCTGTTTATTTTCTGTGCAGGAGCAGGGGGTTTCTGGAGCGGGGAGGCTAGCTGCCATCGTATGGTGTGTGGTGATTACACCTAGTGCCGTGTGTTTTCTTGCATCCAATCTTCACATGTGTGTGCGGGCGTGTGTTTGGGTTACAAGGGTTCTTCTAATTGAGGCAGCTAGCCTGTGCCCCCAGGCACCTCCGCTGCTGGTCAACTAGTTCAATTTAAATATAGATTTGTAGTTGTTATGTGTGTCTGGTACAAATTGTGCACATTACTGTAAAATTTATTCTAAGAATCTTGTGACATTTTAAATATTTATATTTTCAATGTTGATGAAAATAAACGTGTATGTTTTTTTCTATATGACTCACGTCTCCTCACCCATCCTTGATTAACAAACCTGTGCGCCCTTAGGGCTGTTATTGTGGCGTAGTCGACCATTGTTGCCGTTATTGGCGTCTCCGCTGGAGTCGCCACTGTTCCCCGCTTTGCCACATTTAGTTTCTTGTAAATCGTGAGACTGTGATGTGAAGGACACTCTTGTGTGAAAAGCACTGTGTATCTAAACATGATTGAGCTTTTAATCTTAGGCAATCAGTATTTTCTCCAGAAGGGTATTGCACAAAAGTAGAATTAAGAAAGCCAGGATAACAGAACAGTCACGGCTTGACCTAGTTTAATCAGTGCACCCTGGCTTAATCCGTTGCACGTTTGCTGAGCCAGGATGAGAACGCGCGGATATGTCAAGCCAGGTGTATATAGTTTGGATAAATGCACGTTCACGGCATTCTAAAAAAGATCACGAAATCGATCACAGAATCACAGATGCAAAAATGGACAAAACCCGTGCAGCATACTTTTCGCCTAATGAGTAACAGCTTCTTATGGAAACGTATGAAGAAGTGAAACATATAATATGTAAAAAAGGCAATACAGCTGCTGTAATAAAGAGAGAATGCCTGGCAAACAATAGCGGACCGACTGAATGTGTAAGTAGTCCAAATAACCAGTGCTCCACTGAAACCCTCATAATTATGACCGCCGCTAGCGTAGCTAGCGAAAGCGGTCATATAGGGATTGTCAAAGTTGTTTTTTTTTTTTTTTTCATCATCTACTGAATTTTTCGTCAACGATACCAGGGACACCGAAACACCGGGGAACATGAAATTTGGTGGGCATGTAGCCTCACTAGACTTTTACGGAAAAATTTCGTTTGGTCCCCGGGGGCCACTCCCCCCCCGCGCTGGGCCTCCCCAAACCCAAAAAATGCAGTTTTTCCTAAATAACTACCTGAACCGTGGCACAGAGGATGAAGAATTTTTTATGGTATGTTGGTCTTAAGGGCCCACATCAACCTAGCCCATAATCGATTGTCAAAGTTTTTTTTTTTTTTTTCCCGTCATCTACTGAATTTTTTCGTCAACGATACCAGGGATACCGAAACACCGGGGAACATGAAATTTGGTGGGCATGTAGCCCCACTAGACTTTTACGGAAAAATTTTGTTTGGTCCCCGGGGGCCACTCCCCCCCCCGCACTGGGCCCCCCCAAACCCAAAAAATGCAGTTTTTCCTAAATAACTACCTGAACCATGGCACCGAGGATGAAGAAATTTTTATGGTATGTTGCTCTTAAGGGCCCACATCAACCTAGCCCATAATCACTCATTTGTGATTTGCGCCCCTCCCATAAAAAATGAAAATGCAATATTATTCTGCTTTAATCGCCCCTATCTTCAGTTGAGACGTTCAGAACTGCACCATATTTCATGTGTATGATTAACTTGACATCCTCTGGGGGTATGCTAAGTTTCGTAGAATTTCATCCATGGGGGGGTATAAAATAAATTCATTTATGTGCACATTTAGTGACTGTACACTCATCGGCCTGTAGATGGTGGTGTTGAGCGAAGGGTTGCTGGTTTAGGATGATACTGTCTCACACTCACACACATGCAGGAATACAAACAAACGCAAGCATGCACACACACTGACATCCACACGCACAGACACACACCCATACACACACATACAAATCCACATGCACAGACACACACACACAAACACACACGCGCACACACATGTACGCACGCACACATACACGCACAGACACACACACACACAGACACACACATACACAACACACACACACACACACACACACACACACACACACACACACACACACACAGACAGACATGCACATACTACTACTTTTTTTAGGTATCAGCCATATACCCGATTTACCAATACCCAATGTGTTATGCTTGGGCAGTATACTAATGACGTGGGTGGGACATGTTTCATGCCATGTTAGATCACATCCTGAGAGTTTACGCTTTCAGAAAATATATAGTTTATATAGTTGAATCAGTTTTCTCTTCATGGTACAGACCAAAATGTATTATGTGTACACTTTCTTCACCTAAATCCATAAAATCCCATTAATTTCAATGGGACATTTACTTAAGTGTTCTACTAGGTACAGTGGGAATGAGTTTAATTTTGTTAACATTGTTTTTTTTTAAACTCTGGGACCAGGGCTACAAGATAAAACCACTTTTTTGGGGAAATTTTTTTTTTTATTTCAGTAAAACACAACAAACCCATGCCAAAGTCAGATGACGTTTTCACATTATGGATGTTAAGTGTCTAAACTAATGACTTTTGATATAAAACTTAAATAGTAATGGCAAATAATTACAAAACTCTAAATTATCCACGATCCACAGGAATACTCCAGAAAGTCTTTTAAAATATACAACTTATATACATAAACACGCAATACAGCCAAATTGCTCCACGTCATTTATTTTTGTGGAAAGCCAGTGCAGGCCTGAGCGGCGGTCATATTTTGTACCGCCATGCGGTACATCTAGTTACAATTCAAGGAGTTACTTGTCATTTTCAAATATAATTGTATACTTTGCCTTAAATGTGACCAGTGGACATGCATTTAACATGAAGAAAAATGTCAAACACTTACCCACTATGTGCATCTATTTGATCTATTCAGTTTCTTTTATGTCTATAATCTGTTTAATCTTTTTACTCTTATCTATTTGTATGTAGGTTTTGTTTCTAATTGATTTGATGTAATCTATAATCAGATAATTTGCTCTATTTTTATCCATCTAATCTATTTGATCATTTGTATCTATCTATTCCTCTTAAAGAACAAACATGTCTGGCCAAAAAATATTTTGCAGGCTGGTAAGTGACTTGTTTGTGGAGAACATATGTGACATGTTTGCTGACATTTTATTGTCTGTGCTGATTTTAGCAATAAAAAAAAAGTCATATATCTGGTACGGGGGGTGGCCCTCCAAACCAAGACTTCACCACAGCAGAGGAGCTGGCCCTGGACTTAAATAAAGGGAAGCCAGTGATTGAAGGGATCCAGGGAGGGACAGCCACTGACTCTGGCCCAGCAAGGGATACTGGCCTCTTCATACAAGGTACATTATTGCCATACTACTGCACATGGAAAATATTGAAATCCATATATATTTTGTTATGTGGACTGTGTAACTTTGCCTTACCTTGCAGTGGCTGGTAACACCCTTACACTTTTGGAGCCACCAGACTATGATTCGCCGGTGAGTACACTTTATTAAATCATAGGCTTTGCATGTCCTGTCAAAAATATCAATACAAGTATTGAATATGGCAGAGGGAAGCCACATCTACAGCAGTGGAGTGCACTTCTGCCGATGATGAGACCGTGTTGCTGGACTCCATAAGGCTCGAGGTATCATGTCAATTTTGTGGAAATAGACACATTTTTTTAAGTTCATAATAGATAAGAAGTCAGGGAAGTGGTACTAATAGAAAATATCATTTGTTACAGGATCCTGACATTGGGCAGCCTGATAAACAGCCTGGTAACATAGTGAGTATTGCCTAAAGTAAATTTACATTAGGCAAAAATTCTGCTATGCTAACTAAAAGGTGTTCACAGAATTCACAAACTGTCAGATATCTCTACACAACGCATCTTAAGAGACAGATCGAGCTGACAGAGGTCAAGATTGATGTGAACAAAAGAAAGCTGCAGGACATGGACCTTGAGATGCAAATTAAACGCAAGACACTGAGGAAACTAGAACTGGAAATCCAGAAACTAGAAAGAGAAGTAAGTGACTTCAGTTCATACTGTAACCATGACGGTAACACAATGTATTAATCATCATAATTTTTTCTCTCCAAAGCTCCAAGCTGACAAGTGATAACAGCAAAATAATAAAAGAAAAATATTCCAAAACCATTGTGGTCTTGTAACGTTTTTTATGAATGTCAAGTACACTTTATAGTTATTGATCCAGTGAAGTGGAACTAGAATTTGGGAAGATAACCACAGTGTGTGCTACCGATGCCAAATAAAATGCATGTACAAATGAAAAAGTTATATAGCCCACATTATCCTTTATTAAGGGATGGGCTAAATCAAAACTAAATTAACTGAAATAATTTGCAATGTATTGTTCTCTAACAAGTCTACCATTTCTGTTATTTTGAAAATCTCAGCACTTGAGACCAACGCCAATCTTCAAGACGAGCGTATTTCGATTTTGGAAAAGTCCAGTGCTTCATTGTTGGCAAATAACGCTAAACTGCTGGCCAAAGTGGCTGATCTGGAATCACGCAGCCGGCGCAATAATATTAGGCTATTGAGGGCGGCCAGCCCTCTTCCTTCTTCTCGGTGCTTTTGATGGAGGTATTCGGTGAAGGTGCTCTTGGCTCCCTGCCGGATTGTGACATGGCTCACCGTGCTCTCTCTGCTAAACCAAGCCCAGGTCAACGACCTAGGCCAGTTATTATACGTCTTTTAAGACACCAGCAGAAAGTGACTATCATACGCGAAGCCAGAGCTAGAAGAGGAAAGCTTCAGTACCGTGGGTCACCTATCGCGATCTATGATGACTTTACTCCTGAAGTAATGGAACAGCGATCAAAGTATCGTGAAGTTATGTCGGACTTCTATAAACTTGGACTTAAGCCCGCGCTACTGTTTCCTACAAGACTTTCCATCAATGCGAAGGAGGGAGGTAGGAAAATGTTCTCCTCAGCTGATGAAGCCAGAGATTATGCAGCACTCCTTTCTGCTAAGTAGCGTTCTTTGGTATTTTTGTTATTGTGGTTTGCAGCTTTGTGCTTTGCTGTTTTGATTTAATTTGGATATTTTAATGGCATAAACACGCTATACTGTTTTTTTTTTTTGTGAAGGCCTGATTGAGGATGTTTTAGTCTGATGTCCCGATCTGGTTTGTTTTTGTGCTCTACTTAGCTATTGTGAGTCTTTGTGCATTAAGCTACTCATAATTTGTAAATGTATTAATTTATTTAAGGCCTCTAGTAAAGTCTATGCCTACTATGAATTGATTAAAGATTAAAATAAAGTAAAAAGCTTAGCCATTTTTAGTTATGTGGGCTTTGAGATTCCCTGAGTTATTTATTTTCTATAGTTAACTTAATGACCACCGAGCAATTGTGCTCAGTTGAAATTTTGTTGGTTTGTTGTATGTTTAATTGTATGTTTTTGTTTTTTGTTTTGTTTTTGTTACTGTGGCTTTTTACACCTTCCCCTTATATACCTTTCACCATGGCACCATGACACGCTTTTCTCTTCTCATTTTCAATGGAATCCACTAAAGGTCTAAAGGTTGTTCACATTAATATCAGGAGCCTTACTTCAAAAATTGATTATCTTAGAACCTGGGTTGCCTCAGTACAAACCTAGTATTATTACCATCTCAGAAACTTGGCTAAATAATTATACTTCTGATAGTGATATTGAAATAAATGATTATGTATTGTACAGAGCTGATAGGCTGTCCAGAGGAGGTGGTGTGGCCACATATGTTGATGCAAATCTTAGCTCTGAATGTATTACCCCTGAAGCTGATCCAGTTAACTTTGAATGTATTTTTATTAATATTATTTTTCATGCAAATAAACACTTAATTATTGGCAATATTTATAGACCTCCGTCTGCCCCATCCGATTCCACAAAGTGTATTTTGTCTACTATCAATTCATTAGGCAGGCATAAAGAATTGATTATTCTTGGTGATTTCAATTGCAATTGGCTGAATCGTTCCTCCACTGGGGATAAAGATTTATTTAGTAGTATTAATCTCTCACAGCTTATTAAGGAACCCACTAGAGTGGATAGCCGGTCCTCCTCTTTGCTTGACTTGATATTGGTTTCTAATCCGGAAAGGATAGTTAAATCTGGTGTCTTATCAGATTGTTTTAGTGATCATTCTGTCATTTATTGTGTCTGGGAAATTAAACTGCCTCATTTTCCTCCGAAATATATTAAAATACGTCAAAGAAAAAATACCAATGTTGATTGCTTTATACAGGATTTGAAATCTATTAATTGGGACAGGTTTCAGCTAATTCCTTTTGTGGAAGATGCATGGACTTTTTTTCACTCTGAACTCATTAATGTAATTGATAAGCATTTTCCGTTTAGAACTATTAGAGTTAAAGGGAAGCACTTACCCTGGATCAGTTCTCATTTACTCAATCTTTTTAAGCAAAGAGATAAGGCATGGGCCAAATACCGCCTTACTAAATCTGCCCCCGACTGGGATTATTACAGATCTCTTAGGAATCAGTGCAAGACCCACACCCGAAATGCTAAATCCAGTTACTATAGAGATGTTTTCTTAATGACTTTAAAAACCCTAGACAGTTTTGGGATCATTTGAATCGAGTTCTCAATAGGAACCAATTGAAAATGAATAATGTTACAATTACTGATCCTACCGCTATTGCTCATGCTTTCAATCAGCATTTTACTGCAATTGGTGACTCCAATCATGTTTATTCTCATACTAATGATCATGTCTCAACCTTTTCTTCTGCATCTGGCTCATTTAAATTTAATACAATTATGCCCATTGATGTTTTTAATGCTATAGCTGATCTGAAGGAATATAGTAGTGCTGGTCCGGACGGGCTTGAGGCTAGGTATATTAAACTTGCTGCTCATGTATTGATATTTCCACTCGCTGACCTATTTAATCTGTCTTTGAATACTTTTACTGTCCCCGCTACATGGAAATGTGCGAAAGTTACCCCTTTATTAAAAACTGGTGATGGTTCTATTATGAATAATTATCGTCCTATCTCTATTATCTGTTCCACTGCCAAAATATTTGAGAAAATTATTTTTAATCAATTATCCAAATTCATTATTCAGAATAATATCTTATCTGCATTTCAATCTGGCTTTAGGCCCAATTTTTCTACCACCACAGCTTTATTAAAGTTTACCAATGATATTTTTTCTGCCTGCGATAAGGAACAGCTAACTGGTGCTATTTTTATTGATCTTTCAAAGGCCTTTGACATGGTGGATCATTACATTCTTCTTGATAAGCTTTATGCAATAGGTCTGAATCAAAGTGCTCTATTATGGTTTAATTCTTATCTTCATAATAGAAGGCAGTGTGTTGCTTTTAAAGGTTCACTGTCTGATTATTTATTGGTTGATAAGGGTGTTCCTCAAGGTTCCACTCTAGGACTCCTTTTGTTCTCGATCTTTATCAATGATTTATCACACATCTTTTCCATGAGTAAGATTCATCTTTATGCTGATGATACAGTAATTTATACTGCTGACTCTGATATTCACCAGACCCAGAATAGGTTACAAGTTGACTTTATTATGACTCAAAAATGGTTTCACAGTAACAACCTGGTGTTGAATATGGAAAAGTCCTGTTGTATGTTGTTTGGGACGAGGCACAGAAGACCATGTGCTCTTAACTTACAACTGTATTTTGCTAATGGGTCCTCTATGGTGAAATCTGAAAAATTTAAATATCTTGGGTTGTGGATGGATTCTGAGCTTACCTTCAAACCTCACATTGACTATATCACAAAGAGAATATATGGTTGTCTCAGTACACTTTATAGATCTGTTAATTGCTTTACATTGGAAGTGAGGAAACGGTTAATTTCTCAGTTGATATTGCCGATTATTGATTACGCTGATATTATCTACATGAACACTAGTGACGCTGCTCTTAAGCCACTTAATGTTGTTTTTAACTCTCTATGTAGATTTGTTCTGAGGTGTCCTTTTAAAACACATCATTGCGTAATGTATGCATCATTGAATTGGCTTCAGCTGAATTCAAGAAGAGACTTTCATTGGTTTCTTTTTATTTTCAAATGTGCCTACTTCGAATGTCCTCCATATCTGAGAGAACTCTTGGTTCCACGTAGTTCTTTGTATCCCCTTAGAGATATGCAATCTCTTGTCTTTACTGTACCAGGAATCTTTTCAGCCACTGGTCGTAAAACTTTTCACTACAAAGCTACTAGTGATTGGAATAATCTTCCTCTTTCATTGAGGTCCATTTGATCTTTTCGTAGATTCAAGTTAACTTTATTCCAATATCTAAACAATGTGTGTGCATGCTTGTCTTTTGTTTCATGTAACTGCACTGTAAAAATAAAAGGTGCCTGGAGGAACCTTTTGGGGTTCTTCACTTTGCCACACCGGCAGAACCGTCTGTAGATCCTCTAGGCACCCTTTAAAAAGGGGTGGTTCTCTGAGGAACCACACAAGTTTCCTGAGGAACTCTTATATTAGGCACTGTGCGGGACCACTTTGGGTGCCTCCAGGAACCAAATTTCATTTTTTTTTTATATTTAATTTCATGTTGTTACTATGGTTACCTTTGACTTCTATTATAATAAACAAATTGAACCAAATACAAAATAAGAATTGTTTATTACATATTTGATATTCATTTTATTACATAAACTTCCATGCACATGGGAAAAAAAAGCTAACTATAGATTAATATCAATGAATACACAAAAAAATGTATAATACATAAGCAACATGAATAATCAACCATGTATATACAATAGATAAACAAGAAATGACATCTCAACAAAATGCATGGAAACACATATGTTCCACGAAATAAATCAATGTAAAAAAATTAAATTTTGACTAATTAAAAATGTCCATCTTTACTTAACTTTAAAACATTGGTGTTTCAGTCCGATGGTAGGTCTGACATCACTGTTTCCAAGTCCAAAAGCTCTATCAGATGCCAAAAACAAACAAACAGTGCTAATATGCACTCATTGTGCTGTAATATTCCTGAAAATTATGATCCTAACCTTTATCTCTATACCGAAATCTCAGATGGTTAGTTTTTCAGCTATTTTGAATCATAAAATGTTGAAGTCTGGGATGCCGTTAGACTGGAGACTGTAATGTACACTATGGCTTTTGAAAAGCTTAAATGTGTGACTTGAATCAACAATGTTCATAAATGGTTGTTGAGTATTCTCATGAAACAAGATAGAGGAAGTAGAAGTAGAGGCTTCGACCCAGAAACAGTATTAAGGTGCAGTAAAATTATCTGTTGTTCTGTGAATGTTTACTGGTGAATTCCAGTCATTTTTAAATAAGAATCCACACGATCAGCAATTTCGTTTGTGGTCAAAAATGTCACTAAGGGACCAAGTTGGTGTGATACTTAAAGAGTTAGAAAAGTGAAAAGGTACAGCAGATTCATTTTCCGTTTGTTTTTCCTCTTTTCTGGTGGATGGTCCAGGCACTTCAATGATTTTCAGGTCTACAGGAGGATTTTTTATTCTTGATCAAACTTGTATTTCAGCTTACCGAGATCCCTGCAAAGTACAAAAAGTACTGTTAGTAAGGTTATTAAAGTGATAGTTGTGAAATTTAAATAATTTCCTCAGCCTTGTGACGTTCCAAACCTGTTTGACTTTCTGTCTGTGGAACCCAAAAGCAGATCTCAGGCATAATGCAACCCCAGTCACCATTCAATTTCACTGTATGAAACACAAGCAGAAAAAAATTGTGTAAATCATTCATGAAACCATTCTTATGTACACTTGTCTAGTTCAATTCAATGAAACAATTTATGTAAAAATGGTTAAGCTCCAAAAATGTCCCAGAAAAGATCCTAAAAATAATCAATGAGTTCACAACTCATGTGTTATGGGTTGTGTTGTAAGTCTTCTGGAGCCATATAATAGCTTTTTCCTTTTTTTGTCGAAAAAGACTAAACTTGAAGATAGAATTCAGAGTTAAAATGTCTTATATTCAAATGCAAATGATAAAGATATAAGAAAAAGTGCATAGCATTATTTGTGAACCAAACCTGTGATATTATTTTTCTGAGTAACATGAATGAGATTTGAGAGCATGAGGAAAGATTTTCAGAGAATAACTGATTAAAAAACACAAGTACACAGTCAAACAATACAATTTCACACAGATAAAGTTCATAGTAATAAAGTACTTACATGTGGTTCAGGTAACTTACTGTAATTCAATGTTGCCACTGAAATGTTCAGATTATTTTAGAAATGTAATGGTTGTTCTGGGGAAACAAAAGAACAAAGCAAAATATTTATTGACCAGTAAATAGCTTTAAATGGTATTTGAGAGAATGAGGGCACCTGTAGTAAGTTAAAGTTAAAGTTAAAGTTAGGCTAACGTAAACAAAAACAGCCCAAACTTGATTTTGTTAGCAACTATTCATAACAAACGCCAATGACAAAATAAATGAGTTACGTTAGGCTATATCAGCAATTTGAAGACACAGTTGTACAGAATATGTTGAATTGAATGACTAAATCAATCTAAGACAATAAGTCAGTAATTTCCATTTGTTCATTAACGTTAGATCAACGTAACGTAGTTAACATCGCGGCTAAAACCTTCATACCAGATACTGTGCAATAAACGAGTGGTAAACACTGTAAAAACGTAGTAATGTATAATAAATTTAGTTTATATATGTGTGTGTTTGAATATATCGTGAGTATACTCTGTATTTATATTTATTTGGCGAGTTTACAAACCTTGTAACGGAGAGCCGAACAAACGGCGGAAGCTGCGGCAGGCGTTGATGAGAGAGGAGCTGTTACTTTCAAACCCGATGACGTCGATCAGCTGAGCTTAGTTGCGCGCGAGTAGTGCGAGCATCACTGAAGTGACGACAGTAGCAATAGCGGCAGTTTCGTGACATAATAAAACTTCTCTCCTCCTGGTTCTTCTTCTTCATATTATTAATATTATTATTATTTAGTGTTGTTGTTTAAGGTTTAAATTACTCGATAAAATAGGCCTACTAAATAAATGTAAGCTACCCAAGTGAAAAAGACGTAGGCTACTGTTAAATGTATTAAAAATACATTAAAGTATATTTGTATTGTAGGTCTACTAAAAACACACTCAAGTACATTTTTAATACATTTAATAGTATGTATTTTTCACCTGGGTATGTATAGGCCTACTGAATCAAACTTAAGTATAGCCTCGACTACTACTACTACTAATAATAATAATAAATATAATCTTATTCTGGCCTCACTGAACCATTGGGTTCCTCCAGATGCTGGCTTTAAAATAAGAAATCTTCCAGGAACCACTTAAATGTTAAAAGATCTTCCAATAACCCTTTTATCGCATTCAAGTTCCTCTATTTTCCCCCAAAGCACTTCGAGGTCTCATGGTAATGAAAAGGTGACTCCAGAACCTCTGAACTAAATACAAAGTGCTTAAAGGATCCGATAAGTTCCAGCAAGAACCTCAAAGATTGTCAATGCTCCTCCAGTAACCCTACTATAGGAGAAAGAGCTTTGAGGCACCAAAATTACATTTTGAAGTTCCTTGAGTATCCGACAGGATATTTGAGGCTCCTTTAGTTTTTACAGTGTGTTTAACTGATTTACCTTCTGTTGATTCAACCTCGGTCCTTCTTATGTGACACCTTTTTGTTTACTGCATTTCTTGCATTATGGTTCCAATTGTATAATGAGTAAATGTGATGTGCTTTTTGAGACATTTATAACATGTCAGGGCTATGATGTGTCTTAGGTTTGGTGTAATGGTGTAAGCTGCCTAGTAGCTCAATGGTTTTGAGCATTTGTTTTGCCTGTTTTTTTTTTTTTTTTTTTTTTTTTTCTGTTGTTGTTGTTGTTGTTGTTGTTGTTGTTTTATGTCTATGTGTACTTGGACCCTCTTGAAAATGGGATGTTGCATCTCAAGGGGCTATCCATTAATAAATTGAAATTGAAATTGTCTGGGAATATGGCAGCATTGTCCCAATCAACATCCAAAGCAACTCTGGGAGCCCTTTCTTTTCTTAGGCTGGCAATATTGTGCAGCACTGTGCAGGCAACAGTCACGTCACATGCTCTGTCTGGGGAGACCCTCAGGTGGTGCAGGCACTGAAATCGTGATTTCAGGAGGCCGAAGGTCATTTCAATTTGAGCCCTGGTTTTGGCATGGGCATGGTTGTAAGCTTGCTGTGCTGGGGTTTGGGGGTCTGTAAGGGGAGTCATCAGAAATGTCTCACAGGCATAGCCTTTGTCCCCCAGCAGCACACCAGAGAACTCACCTGCGAATACAAAACATAATTCTTACAAGTACTGTACTCTTGGTGTTCAAGGTGCTTAAAAAAATGGGGTGGGTTACCTAGAGAGAGTCTCTGGTAAATTCTACTGGCCCGAAAGATTCTGGAGTCATGGACTGAGCCAGGCCACTTTGCCTCTAAATTTGTGATAAGGCAGTCAGCATCACAGATCATCTGTAAAAATATATAGCCTATTAAGGTCATTTAATGCACAGAATAATTATGTAGCTGACAGTAACCATAACTCAATCTTACCTGAACATTGACACTGTGGAAGGATTTCCTGTTAACATAATCTCCCTCATGTGCCCCTGAGGGGCGTTGGATACGAATATGGGTGCAATCCACTGTACCAATTACATTAGGAAAAGCTGTAACACAAAATAATGAGTGTCATACTGTGACTGTGCTAATGTAACATTTTGTAGTAATCTGTTATTATTCATACCTGCAATCTTGTAGAACTCCTCCTAGATGTGGATGAATCTTCTGTGACCAGGGAAGGTGATAAATATGTGCACAAGAGATTTCAATGCCAGACTTACATTTCTTATTGTGCGACAAATAGTGGCTTTATTGAGGTTTTCTGCATCACCGACAGAATACAGAAACATGCCACTTGCAAAGAATTGCAGTGCTACGCAGACCATCTGTGGGACAGTGAGAGCATGGCTCCGTGCTGTCCTGTGCTGTATGTTTGGACCCAGCAGCCTACACAAATATCTGATGCCATCACCTGAGAATCTGTACCTCTCAGTCAGATATTCGTCTGAAAAGGCCAATGGGTCTGCCCTATCTCGGAAGACTCTTTCATGCCTGAATGCTCGTCTGAGTATTAAAACTTCCTCATCAACTACATCATCCAACAAAGGGCAAGCCATTGTGAATAGGAAACACACAAATCTTTAGTCTATATATACATATTGACCTCGTTACGGACTTAATTGAAACCACATTTGCAACTTCATGAGCCATTTCTTATTATCTCATCAACTGCAATAAAATATAATATATTGATATTCTTTCTCATTCAACAGTACATTTCTACTCTATACTTGCATAGATATACATAGTCTATATTCTATTTCTCATATTGTATAGTATAGTTCTTTTGCACTGTGTTGACATTCATTGTGGACAGCAAAATAATAATTGCTTAGGAAAATCTGCTTTCCTCACTGGGTGTATGACAATAAATGCTTTAAATCTCGAATAATATATATATATTCATCAAACCTCTGACAGTGAAATGAACAGCAGTTTTCAATAATAACTAAATTCAGCCAGGATAACTGGCAAATCCCAGCTTAATCCCTTATCTTGCTTTTGTGCAATACCCCTCTGGTGTGTGATGCTTATTTACCCAATAAATGCAGACAAATCATAAGCAAAGAACAAACAAATATGTCTAATACTTCTAAATAACGCCTGCATAGTTTCTGTTAGTTATTGCATGACTATGCGCTATGCTTATTTGTTTATGTTAGTGAATATACTGCTTTTTATAATAGTAAATTACAAATGTATGTCTAAAATAAGACATTACACACCACAAAAATGACACGCAGTGCTATTTTTGTAATGGATTTCAAGTATTTGGAAACCAAAGAAAGTTGTATCACTAAAATGTCATGTTTGTGCATGTTGTACAGTTATTTATTAAAAAAATACAGGTTTGTGATTTTGTAATAATAAATAATTATTTATTATTATATTATATTGGATATTGTACAGATATATAATCTTTGTATTATATATATATCATTCTTGAATTTTGAAATCAACTACATTGAAATCAACATCGGCACAGACGGCAAAAATGTTTCACAAAAATAAAGGTTTTTTTATTGCAGGTGATGGTTCCCTGAAGAACCTTTAACATCCATTGAAACTTTTCGTTCCACAAAATGATCTTTATAGTGGAAAAAGTTTCTTCAGATTATTAAAATGTTCTTTACATTAAGAAAAAAATATTAATTTAAGAACTGATCATTGAAAGAAATCTATGGCATCACTTGAAAACCATCTTTACAACCTTTATTTTTAATTGGTTTATTTTATTGTACCCATCATATGTTTGCAGAACCAAGTCTAAACATAAAAATGTATATATTCATAATATGAAAAATAACTTTCACATGTCTCCTTGCTGTCTATAATTGATGGAATATAATATTATAATGGAAAGAATGAAATGCTCATATTTCATGAACGGAAGGTGTTTTGGTGGGTTGACCATATGCAGGTAATAATTTTCGGGTGGGACAGGTGGGTCGTGTCCCCACCACTGTTTTGACGAGGAGAAAAAGTCGACCCGAGGGTGGATTAGAGCCCAGAACCTCTGACACAATAAACAAAAGCACTCCCACTAGACCAGAGTACACAAACAAACTTTGCGGATCTATGTATTTATTCACGTGAAAAATCTTGTCACTAACATATGGAGCGAAATCAATCTCATTAGGCAAGGCAAGGCAAGGCAAGTTTATTTATATAGCACATTTCATACACAATGGCAATTCAAAGTGCTTTACATAGAAGAAATTAAAATAATAAAAAGAGATAAGAATAATTAAAACAGTTTAGAAAAATAAAATAAAATACAGTACAGTACAAACAGTCGGACGAACATTGGCACAGTGCTCATTCAGTAAATGCATAGCTAAACAGAAGTGTTTTGAGTCTGGATTTGAAAATGACTACAGTAGGAGCACATCTGATCTCCTCTGGAAGCTGGTTCCAGCTGCGGCTGGCATAATAGCTAAAAGCGGACTTGCCATGCTTAGAGTGAACCCTTGGTATTTCTAGCTGATATGATCCTAATGATCTGAGTGATCTGTTGGGTTTATATTCAGTGAGCATATCTGCAATATATTGAGGTCCTAGGCCATTGAATGATTTATATACCAGCAATAATACTTTAAAATCAATCCTAAATCTAACTGGGAGCCAGTGTAAAGACCTGAGGACTGGTGTGATGTGTTCATTTGTTCTGGTTCTGCTCTGCGTTCTGTATGAGCTGACACTGTCTTATGGTCTTTTTGGGAAGGCCAGTGAGGAGTCTATTACAATAATCCACCCTGCTGGTGATGAAAGCATGAACAAGTTTCTCTAAGTCTTGTCTGGAAACAAAGCATCTAATTCTTGCAATATTTTTCAGATGATAGTATGCTGATTTAGTTATTGCTTTGACATGACTACTGAAACTAAGGTCTGACTCTAGTGACACACCAAGATTCCTGACTTGATTTTTAGTTGTTTGACCACTAGAGTGAAGGTATGCGTTCACCTTGAGAACTTCATATTTGTTTCCAAACGCAATGACTTCAGTTTTGTCTATGTTTAACTGAAGAAAGTTTTGACACATCCAACTGTTGACTTCGTCAATGCATTGGCACAGGGAGTCAATGGGGCTGTAATCGTTAGGTGATAGGGCTAAGTAGATCTGTGTGTCGTCTGCATAGCTGTGGTAAGCAATTTGGTTCTTTCTCATTATTTGGCTCAGTGGGAGCATATACAGGTTGAACAGGAGTGGCGCAAGAATTGAGCCTTGAGGGACTCCACATGTCATGGATGTCCACTCAGACTTATGGTCTCCTATACTCACATAATAACCTCTCCCATCTAAGTATGACCTGAACCATTTTAGGACTATCCCAGAAAGCCCCACCCAGTTTTCCAGCCTGTCAAGAAGTATGTTGTGATCGACAGTGTCAAATGCAGCACTGAGGTCGAGTAGTACCAGCACTGATAATTTTCCTGAATCAGTATTTAAGCGAATATCGTTTATTATCTTTATGAGCGCTGTCTCTGTGCTGTGGTGCGGTCGGAAACCAGATTGAAAGTTGTCAAAGTATCCATTCAAGCATAAGCATTTGTTCAGCTGATTGAAGACAACTTTTTCAATGATCTTGCCTATGAAAGGAAGATTTGAAATCGGCCTATTGTTGCTTAATATGGTCTTATCCAGATTGCTCTTTTTCAGGAGGGCCTTGACAACTGCAGTTTTCAGGGAGTTTGGAAAACTCCCAGAGAGAAGTGAGACATTTACCACTTCTAGAAGATCTGCTTCTAAACTGTTTAACACACTTTTGAAAAAAGATGTGGGAAGTGTGTCAAGGGCGCATGTTGATGTTTTAAGGTGCTGTACTGTTTCTTCCAAAATTTTGCCATCAATTTCTTTGAAATCAGACATAGTAACTACTTTCTCAGGTGGTCTGATCTGTCTGACCCCAGCGCAACTCAAGCATGTGCTGATCACCTTTCTGATATTATTGATTTTCTCAGAGAAGAAAGAAGCAAACTCACTGCACTTGTAGTCTGAGAGCATTTCACTGGGAATCTGGCTTGGGGGGTTTGTCAGTCTCTCTACAGTAGCAAAAAGAGTGCGTGTGTTGTTTAAATTGCTGTTTATAATATTTGAGAAGAAAGTCTGTCTAGCTTTGCCTAGTTCCATATTGAAAGCATGCAGGCTGTCTTTGTAGATGTTATAGTGGACTACAAGTTTTGTCTTCCGCCACATGCGCTCTGCTTTTCTGCATTGTCTTTTCATATTTTGCACTGCTGTTGAGTTTCTCCAAGGTGCTTTTTGTCTGCCATTCTTCTTCCTGACTTTCACAGGAGCAATATCATCAATTATACCTTTAACTTTTGAATTAAAAGAACCAAGGAGAAGATCAACAGAGTCAGCAGATATGCTTGGTGTTAAAGATATAGCCTTCATAAATAGTACACCAGTGTTCTCATTTAAGCATCTCTTCTTGACAGACACAGATCTAGCTTCAATGGCAGAAGAGATCAATATATCAAAGAAAATACAGAAATGATCAGACAGTGCTACATCCTTAATAACAATCGATGAAATGTTTAGACCCTTACTGATAAGTACATCTAGAGTGTGTCCACGATTGTGTGTGGGTCCATGTACATGCTGAGTCAGATCAAAAGTTTTTAAAACAGTTTTGATTGCTTTTGCCATATTGTTTTCTGCACTATCTAAGTGAATGTTAAAATCCCCAGCAATGGCAAAACAGTCAAACTAAGGTAACTAAACTGAGGAAATTGTTGATAACAGTTCTGTAAAGTCCTCAGCAAAGGCTGGAGAGTATTTTGGAGGCCTGTAAATAATGATAAGTAAAATGCGTGGAGCACCTTTTAACACAGTACCCAGATATTCAAAAGACGGGTAATTCCCAAATGATATTTGCTTACATTGATAGATATCTTTAAAAAGAGCAGCTAGACCCCCACCTCTCTTAACAGCTCTGCAGACACTCATAAAAGTAAAGTTAGGAGGGGCTGCTTCATTGAGGACTGTTGCACTGCAGCTGTCTTCTAGCCAGGTTTCATTTAGAAACATAAAGTCCAGGTTGTTTGTGGTTATTAAGTCGTTGACTAGAAGTTATTTATTTTTAAAGGGGGGGTGAAATGCTCATTTTCACTCAATCTCCTGTTAATCTTGAGTACCTATAGAGTAGTATTGCATCCTTCTTATCTCCAAAAAGTCTTTAGTTTTATTATATTTATAAAATAAAGATAGGCTGTACCGAGTCTTTCCGGAAAAAAACGAGCTGCTGAAGGCGGGCCGTGTGGGCGGAGCTAAAGCTGTGCTAACGCGCCGAGCTAACAACACACAGAGACATTTGAAGCAGTTTTACTCACCGCCCGGTTCCAACGCACGACCGCAAACCTTTATCATTGTGACTGCTCGATCCTTAAGCATTAGACGATCTGCAAATCCGTCGATCTGGGCTTTGTTTATAAAACAATCATCGTCGAAATGCAGGGAACAAACAGTCTTGCACAACCTCCGTTGATGCTCTGGAAAAACAAACTCCATCCACTGGTCCCTTAACGCTGGGTTCTTTGGGAATCTGTGCAGGGTTGTCTTGCCCTGGCAACCAAAAACCCACTTCTTTGGTGACATTGACTTCCCTAAAGCCGAGCATAGCGCTTTGATGGGCGTACTGCTTTCGCTCTCTTGCTCTGGTCTACGGTTGCGCGCGCACCCACGTCCTTCCGGAGAAGTGCCCCCCCTTTTTAGCATTTCACCCCCCCTTTAAAGAAATAAAATATAAATCACTTTCTCTGTTCTCATTTCTCATCAATTCACATAAATGCAGAAAAACTATAAACTTAAGTAACCATCTTTTACATATTTTGTATAATTGAAAAACAGATAGAGGAAAAACGCCGACCTAAAATGGCGCAGTTACACAGTTCAGCACGTGCGAGCACATAGCACGTGTGTTAATGCTAATACTCAACTCGGCTAATACATTTCCACACAGAACATGACAAATCCAAATATAACACATACCTGGGACAAACACGACCAAAAGTTGGTTAATGTGCATCAACGTTGCTCAAAGTCTTGAATGAAATAAACAGAGATACTGAGTTCACAAGCAGGTTACACACACACACACACACACTAGGGCTGGACCCGAATATTCGAATAATCGTTCGGTGGGTTGGTATTTGATTTGAAAATTTAACATTCAAATATTTGGGGGGTTTTTTTGTTTTGTTTTTTTTTGTTTTTTTTTTGCACACCTGGGATCCCCCGCGAAACGGTTCTCATTCGCGCTTGAATAAGGCCGGCTACTCACTGGCTGCGTGGCGTGTCTGTTTTTTTTCGGCTCCCATGTTAACAGGTTGGAGTTTGCACACTGCCTGCGTGAAACACGCGTCTCAGGCGCGGCTCGAGCCACGCGGAAAACGCGTGCATGCTAGAAATAGAACCGACGCCTAAGTTTTCCAGCAATAGGAGTGTTTTCTTTATTTAAATTTCGTTTTTCTTTATTTAAATTTCGTTTTTCTTTATTTAAATTTCGTTTTTTCTTTATTTAAATTCGGTTTTTCTTTATTTAAATTTTTTTTTTTTTTTTTTTAAATCTAGCCTTGACTGTATCAGTATTTTGTTAGTCAGAAAAATATTAGACTTCCTCAAAAGTATTGCTTAATTTAACAGACCTGTGTGTGTGCGTTTTATATCACTAGTGCAGTGTAAAAAAAAAAAAAAAAAATAGATAAATAAATGTGATAAATAAATAAATAAATGTGATAATAGGAAAATAAAGAAAGAAATAAACGACTTGATAAAATAAATATGATTCATTTTTAATCAAATTCATTTTTGTTTTATTTTTTCCACTTAATGTATTATTTTCTGCTGTTATACATTTTTACATTTTTAAAAAATCGTTTTAACTTTTATTTATTCGTTAATTATTTATTTATTTCTTTTTATATTTTTATATTTATTCTTACATTTATTGTTTATATTTATTTATTTATGCATTCATTTATTTATAGATTTATTTATTGATTGATTCATTTATTTTTACATTTATTTATTTATTGATTCATTTATTTTTACATTTCTTTGTGTAACATGGAAATGAGGAAGGCGGTCCTTGTGTAGCTTCAGTGCATCATTGGTTGAGAGCGGTTGAGAGCTCACGAATAGAATCGTCAGGCTTAGCTAATAGAGAGGAGATTTTTCAAAAAAAAAAAAAAAAAAAGGCGGCAAGAAATAATTCGTTGTCCAGTTTGCTACGGGATGTGGCAGATCAGCTGGAGAGTTGTAAGTAATTTTCACCTAATCACATTATGCCGAAATATTTTGTAGCGTCAACTATTTTTCTAGAAATAATAACACGAAGCTGAAACTACTTATGTGATCCCTCTCAGCATCGTCGTTATCCCTCTCAGTATCGTCGCCGTCATCGAGTGTGGAACCGTCGGCGTCGACGTCAGACGCTGGGTTTATGACACCCAGACACCCAGTGGATGGTTGGTTTTCTAGTCTAATGACTGTTCTGTAATAAATGACTAGATCTTCACTCTAAATGACTGAAATGGTTGCATTTCTCAACCACCGATGGCTATGAAAATCGGAACAATCCAGGGCCGCGTTTCCCTATTATAGGTCCACGGCTAGGCCTTTTGGGAAACGCGGCCCTGGATTTTTCGGTTCTATGATTGTCAATGTCAACTGGGTAAAAATAAAAATGAAATCCAGACACAGTATCTTACTGATAAGGTTATAAGTAAGGGTTAATGCCCGACGAGGTGTCCATTGTCAGGTATTAATGGACGACGGCGAGGCGTGAACGATTGCCTCCGCCAAGTCCAAAGTCCATTAATACCTGACAATGGACACCTTGAATAACCCGCTTATACCATGGTCACTTGCCAAATAACACATTTTTAAAAAATTAGTTTATATTTTAATTAGTTTTACAATCAAAATCTAAAGTTTTTACAAACAATAACTTGGTTTCGGAGATATTTAGGCTATAGTCCGCTCAGCTCGTAGAACCCTTCAGTGGTTACTCACAGCTGATGTAGCCAGCGCATTTATTTATTCATTTCGAACGGTAAACAGTCAGTTTCACCCATAGACAGTATATAAAGGTTTCACCAGAGCTCCTTTACTAGGTGTCCTCTATCACTTTTTAATGGACACCCTGCAGCCAATCAGAATCGAGTATTCACCAAGACATGGTATAAAGAGGTTATAAATAACTCTGTAAATGAGTTATGTTACAGTACATACCTGCAAAATAAACGTTTAATGCTCAAATGTTTGTAGTAAGTTACTTGGAGGATCATAAAATTGTCATAGAAAATGAATAATAAAATATAGGAATTAGTGGTTATTGTTCAGTATTTGTTTTTTTATTTTTGCCAGCTAAAAGCAAGAAATAAGAAAAATAAAACATGTCAATTTGACAAAGGTCAGACATTTTTGTTTTATTGCACTTCTGTTACTATTGTCCCCTTCACTTAAAAATGATGGCTGATTTGTTTACTTTCCTACACGTTCTAGCTGAAGTTGCAAGACTATTTACACCTTACAACAGAGGAAGAGGATTTGCAAGACGAACAAGCTTGCCTGGAATAAGTCGAGCAGTGTCCTGCAGCTTTACACATAACTTTTGCTGTCTTGATGACAAAAATGCAGAATTAGTACCCAGTCGCTGTGCAAAAGACAGTTTGTTCTCTGCTGGGTTAGGGGAGAAACGTGTCACCTTTCGAGGTATGTAAAAAGCAGCTTATTGGAATGTTATTGTTTAAAAGCAAGGTTTTCTTGAACACATTTGGATTATTAATTAACTGTTGTCTTCTATAGTAGAACACAATAATATGGTTCTCAGTGGTGCCCCAACACTGTTGGTTGCAAATATTCTTTAAAAAACATTCCTTTTAAAAAAACAGTACGGTCTGTCAGTAGTCATTTTAAATAAAATTTTAACAGAAGTTGTCTGGAGCTTTCAAAACTGAACTGAACTGTATGTCAAAAAATAAGTGATAACTGTCAGATTTGTCCCAATATCTTACATTTTATCTTTTTATTATTATTTTTATTAAATGGTGCCATGCAGATCCCAAGAAATTTAAGGATGTCATCTTGGAGGCTTATCCAAAACTCAGACAAGGTGGTGGGTTTGAGTTATTAAAAATATCTGGGAACACAAGGAGCCGTTATCTCAGCCTGATACCCTGTCCAAATGAGGGATACAATGTTAAATATTTGAAAGATCCTCAAAACCAAATTGGTCATGCAACCATTTTCAAGTTGAACCAGTAAGTTACATACTTTCAAACAGGGAATGTTTTAACATTTACATTAAACATGAATGACATGTTATTTTGTTGTGATGTTTTCTTGCAGGCGAGTCTTCCTAGCAGAGATGAGTTGATTGGACCACCTCAGAAATGCGTTGTGTGTGGAGACGAATTTTCCTTTGCAGCTATCAAGTCTCACAGTGATGAGTGCGAGAGGTATTTGAGGTTTTATTTTTTAAATGTGGAGTCTCTTATGGAAATGTTTATTTATCATTGTTTTGGGTTTACAGGACAGAACTATTATCTATTGAATGATAGTAGACTTTGTCAGTTTGAACCAGTCAATGTATATATAAACCCTCCTAGTTACTAAAATGTCATTATTATTATTATTATTATTATTATTATTGTTGTTGTTGTTTTTAAACCATTTAAAGGCTAAATTCACCCAAAAATGAAAGTTATATTAATTACTTGTCCTCATGTCTTACCAAACCCATAAGTTTTTCATTCATCTTCACAACACAAATGAAGATAAAACCCTCCATTAGACAGAATAGTGTCCATTGAGAACTCATATTTCATTAAAAAGATCTAATTTGTGTTCTGGAACAACATGAGAGGGATGAATTGATGACAGAGTTTCCATTTTTGCATGAACTATCCCTTTAAACAGTCCCTTTTCTGAAGGTCAGTGGAGGTCAGTGTTGAGGTAGTGAGTGAGAGAGCTACAGAAAGGGCCACTTCAAGCAGCACTGAAAGTACAGTTGTGAGGCAGGAAAGAAATGATGTAAATCCCAGCACCAGTTACTGCACAATGCAAGATCAGGAAAGCATGACAGTTTCACAGCTCATCACAATAGATGAAGAGAGCTTGATGGTTTGTATAGTTGACTTGCACAATATATCTTTGAATTATGCATTCATTTATTTTTAGATTTATTTATTTCCACAATTAATAAATTAAGCAGAGAAATACAGGTATAGAACAAAAAGCAAATCTCATAATGTTCATTTGAAAACACAACATGTGCCTACGGTCTTCAAAGATTACGGGTCATGTTTTTTGGGGTTTTTTTTCTTTTCTTTACCCGATCATATGCCTGTTAATGTTTGTTTCTGTGGATAATGTCTCTGGTTTTAGATTGGAAATTTGAGCCAGATGCAACAGAGGCCTCAAAGAAGTACAGAGAAAACCTTTTGAAGACACATGAAAGGGGAAAGGAGCTCAGTTTCCAGATGGACATGAGAGACAGTCCTGAAGACAGGGAGAGAGCAATCTTGACTTTCTACAAGATGGCAAAAGTAGAATGGGCTTGTCCTTTAAAATGTACACTACATGGTAGGTAAAGGAAATCCTATAATACAGGGGTGTCCAGCCCAGCTCCTGAAGGGCCACTGTCCTGCAGAGTTAAAGCAGGGCTCAGTAGTTCCGGGATTTCTTCGCTGTATTCTCGCTTTTTGCTCGCAGGTTTCTCTCTATAGCTCCCCCCACAGCTTCGGAATAGATATTTGACAACACTGACTACGTTTACATGCAGCCAATAACCCGTTCAAAACCGGGATATTAGCAATAACCCGGTCGCGCACGGCCATGTAAACACCGGCAAAAACCCGGATATGCTCATATCCCGGTTTTTAAAAACCCGGATATTATACCTGGGGTACCCCTTTTCTAACCCGAATATGTGGTCATGTAAACGCGTATCGGCATATCCCCATCAAAAGGAACATTGATTTGTGTTCTGCGCATGTTCTATTCGCAAGGAATCTTGGTCTTTTGAGTAGAGACGGCGCATACAGAAACCCGCGTGCAGTATACCGGAAGTAAACAAGAAGTAGAGGTAAACATGGCGAGACGCAGCACAGCACCACACTTTTGGAGCGAGGAGGAAAGCGCAAACAAAGGCGATCGCTATCTGCCCCGAACTATTCATTATCCGCGTGCTGCTGCTGTTGTTGTTGTCTTTGGATACAGGAAGAAGAATCGGAAATGACGCATATTGCGTCTTAAGGTTGTCCGTACGTCCAGACGCTAACCGTGCGTCGCCGTTTACATCGGGATATTACCAATTGATTACAAGTTCCATGTATACAGGAGTAACTCTCTCTGCTCACGCATGTAAACGGGTTATTCCGAATGTTTCAGAAACTCGAATAGTGACCTTAACCCGACCATAACCCGGTTATTGGCTGCATGTAAACGTAGTCAGTGTTGTAAAAACTCGTTGGCAATTCTCAGACACCAGCGGATCAACAACATCAAAGCAGATGGGACATTCTTTAAAACTTCTTCTTCATTCGGGTTCGAACAGCGTGAGGGAGCGCAATAATGACAGCATTTTAGCAGATTTCTTTTGGCCGTAAAGCAATTGTTTACATCGCGAGACCTGATATCACGCAATGCTTCCTGATGCGGCGGCCAGCCGGCTCAAAGTTGCAAGTGCGGATTTTCCGCTCACGGGCACCAGGGGGGTGCGAAACGACCACCATTCAACCCGAAATAAGTAATAAGTAATATAACCATTCCAATGACCCCGAAGCTGTTCAGTTGAGGTAAAAAAGTTACTTAGTTCACCTTTAACCCGCTGTTCTGCACATTTTGTATGTCTCTCTTATCTGACACACTCAAATCAGTTCATGGAGTTTCTCCTAACGAGCTGATGATCTGGGATATTCGTTTCTCTAAATACCACGTGTAAATGTGGCCTTAACCTCCAACTAGCTCCAACAGACTTGCCTTGAAGTTTTTAGTGAGTCTAATGGTCTTAATTAGTTGGATCAGGTGTGGTTAATCAGGGTCGGAGCTAAACTCTGCAGGACAGTGGCCCTCCACAAGCAGGATTGGACACCCCTGCTATAATGTGATACAGTTCTGAATCTGATTTTTGCTTGCATTAATGTCCTGTTATACCTTTGCCTTTAAGGGGATCCTGCAATTGGAGACGGTGTGACTCGTCATGTTTTCGCAACCATCATGTCAAAACTCCAGCATGGTTTTGAACTACAACTTGGTTAGTGACCTATACAATACATGTTCTGTCTTTTTCTGTTTTCTTAGGATAACTTTGAAAGAAGTTTGCAGCAATTTGTTGGCATCAACAGTTAATTACTTGCCATTACTTAGGGTTGATGCATTAAAGGAGACATATCATGCTTTTAAATCGTTCCTTTTTACATATAAATCATACATTTGTGGTCTATATAAAGCGGAACTGCAATGCTTGGGTCTGAATATTGGGTCCTCATTATTATTATTATAGCTCCACAGGCCCCTTTTCTACCCCTTTTCTGATGTGCGTCTCAGGTCAACTCGTTTTGGTGCGGTCTTTTTAAATGCAAATGAGACACTTCATACCCCGCCCCCTCTCCAGGTTGCAGAGGTGGCACTCGGTTCAACTCCACCCCGTTCGGCCATTTTTGTAGTTTGACCTGAAGAGACTAATTTCAAATTTTCTATACTTCTAAACACTAAAAATATACAACAAAATGCATTTAAGGGCTAAAAAAGGGCTAAAAAAGTGGATTTAGCATGATATGTCCCCTTTAAGGTTTCTGCATTTTGTATTATTGTGATAGGTGTTTTGTGTAGCAACAACGTTTAGTTCACGAGTTATTGAACGCGGAAGTCCGCGAATGTGCGAATATAAAACCAACTTTACCTAAGTTTCAAGCTGATATTTATTATTGTAATGCATGCCGGATTGTAACATGTTGCTTGGCTTTATTTCTTTAAGTGCCCGGAGGAACACTTCTTTTTGAAGGTGAAAAGGATCACTTGATTCCCTCAACATCACAGAGTCTTCTGGATAGTGACTTCTTTGTGGTGGCTGGCCGTATAATCGGACACTCATTCCTGCATGGTGGTCCATGCTTAACTGGTTTAAGCCCAGCAATAATCCACGTGCTTTTTGGTGGACCCCCTGAAACTGCCACAATAGATATACTGGACTGTGTGGACACTGATGTCCGTCAAGTAATAGAGATGGTTAGTTAATCTTTACTCTTATTCATTTTCATTAAATATATTAGCTGGGAATAAAAAACGTACTTACACAAAAACAAATACACTATGCAGCCAAAAAAAAATTGTTGTTTAGATTTTATTAGGCAAATACTTCGGAGACTATGATTGGATCATTATTGCAGTGATTATTATGTTTCTAGCATGTTATATGTTTGGCTGCAGTTCTTCTAACCCTAATTGATGGAGTGTGCAGCTTTTCATTTCTTAAACAACCATGTAGGAAGAAACATCATGGCCATATTCCAGGATGACAAAGTCCAGATTCAACAGGCTCAAATTGTGAAAGAATGGACTATTAGGAGGAATAATTTTCACACGTGAATTGGCACCTCTGAGTCCTGACATTAAAGGAACACTTCGACTTTTTGGGACTTTAGCTTATTCACCGTATTCCCCAGAGTTAGATAAGTCCATACATACCTTTTACATCTCCATGCATGCTGTAAGTCTGTTTGACCACCCACCGCTAGCCTAGCTTAGCACAAAGACTGGATGTAAATGGCTACAGCTAGCATACTAATCCCAATAAGTGACAAAATAACGCCAACATTTTCCTATTTACATGTTGTGACTTGTATAGTCACAGTGTGTACAAATAACAAGGTCATATGAGACACAGCCATTTTTTAAACGTTTAAATGCTGGACTTATCTAACTCTGGGGGATACAGTGAATAAGCTAAAGTCCCAAAAAGTCGAAGTGTTCCTTTAACCTCAGTGAAAGTCTTTTGGATGTGCTGGAGACTTTACAGAGTGCTCACCTCTTGCGTTGTCAATACAAGATTGACACTTCAAGTATTTGCCTATTAAAATTCAAACTTTGACACTTTTTTTTTGGCCTGGCAATGTATATAATTATTATTTTATGACCAGTTGGAAGACACAGGTGAATTATCAGAGGAGGAAAAGAGGGCTATTACAGACCTTGCCGTGTCCTGGGATTTGCCTGCTGTGACATCAGAGAACAGAAGATGGCTGCTTGAGAAACTGCTCATTCATGCAGTGAGTATGCACTATTGGTTGGAATACTCTTAAAATGTAGAAATGTAATGTATGTTTCCAATCCAAATTAAATTATGTGAAGGTCCTTGAAAGAACTTCCAAGCAAGTAAAGCAGCTTCGGCGGGGTTTGAAGGAAACATTGATCTGGCCTTTGCTTACTGAGAGGAAAGACACTATTCCTCTTCTCTTTCCTAGGACTTGTGATACAGTGTACACCCCACTGGTAAGATATGGACCATTTATGTAATTTTGTTGAGCTCTACAATTCTTAAGTAATGCTAATTTTGTCAATGTGTCAGATGGTTTTAGAGAGGATATTTTGGCCAACACATGATGAAGACAGCGAGGCTTCTCTTGAAGACACATGTAGGCTCACCGGATTCCTTCGCACCTTCATTGGAAATGGTAATTATATGAGAAATCAACTGATTTTTTTTGCTTTAGATGCTGGATTTTTTTTAATTATTTTGTTTTTTGAGGTGCATTCATGTTAATAGGGCTGTCACTAACGATTATTTTGGTATTCGAGTAGTCGGTTCATTATTCCGACGATTAATTGAGCAATCGGATTTATTTTTTGGTGATTAATAAAAATAGCACACATTTGTAAGTGAGCAACAGCCTTGACTTAGAATATATATCTAGTTACTTCCTACCTACTGCAACTTGACAGACAGACAGACAGACAGACAGACAGACAGAATCACACAAAATCACACAACACACAAACACACTGCACAGGTCAAATAGACCTATATTCAGTCTGTCCAATGGTTGATACAACACAGTATCCCACCGGTCACAATTGTGACCGATCATATAACACACTTTTTCACACACTTTTCCATGAAAATTTCTAAAAAGTATGATTGATTGTTTCAAAGGGATACTAATACTAATGACACATGATTTGGATATTTTTGTGTCTGGGAAAAATTTGGGATTAAATTGGTTAATATTGACTTAGAACATTTAATCAAATGTCCACTTAATTTTGTATATTTGGACATTTAGAAATGCTACAGCCACTGTAATTTCTTGAACAAGAACATGCTGAGTGAGGGTTAACTTATTTTGAAATCACAATGAGCAGTTAGCATATTTTTAATTAACATTTAAATCCAATATGTAAATCTGTGATGCTACAAATGCCTTTTTCTTTTCTTTTTCTTTTTAATGCAGCTTCTTGTAATATCTTACGGTTTCTAATGAAATTCTGGACTGGATGGGATGTGCTGCCCAGAAGCCTAGACGTCGAGGTGGTGGATGGAAACCTACCCAAGTCTTCCACATGCTATCAAACTCTCAAGCTTCCTAGTCATTACAAGGACTACGTTTCCTTTGAGAGAGATATTTTAGCTGCTATCTGGAGCTCAGATTATGGATTTGGAATGGTCTAAGTTATAATATCAGATGCCATTTTTCAAAATGTTTCATGTCTAAATCGGATATTTAGTCAGAGAATCTCAAACATGTTTGGTATGCTGCAATGTTCAGAGCTTTGGCTATGTCATAACATTTGTTATTAAATGTAAGAATTTATTTGCTTGGATGTACTAAAAAGATACTGTTCTAGAAATTCTAGCTATACTAAATGGTTTGGAAATATGGAAGAATATTCATTGGTTGCGAGAGTTCATTCATATTAACTGCCACTGTTAAAATGTCCCACTTTTTCTTCCTGGAAATCCAGTCTGTGAATCTTGTAAGCAATTTTTACATGTATTCAGACCTTTGTTGTCAAATTTATACTAAACTAAGCTTTGGTCAAATAAGTTATTTGAAATATTTATTGACCTTGGTACATTACAAATATTGTGTGGCTGTTCAAAGTCATTACACAAGTTCAATAAAAATGTTTGGTCGTCCATGCATGGTTCTGCATTACTGAGATCAGAACTAGTGAAATACATATTTAAACAATGTTGATAAGAGGTCAAAAACAGGCACATAACATTTTATGCAACATAAGCGCAACTTGCTGATGCTCTTTGAAATTGTGTATACTTGCTACTCAAGCATTTCGGATAACATCATTACAGTCTCTCTGTACACCTCCAACACATTAGACATCTGGGTCTGGCAATCTTTCAACATCCTTCTGTGTAAGTTGATGTATTTGTACTTCAGGAATCACCACACCGGGTTCATGGTGACCACATGGCCCTCTCCAGTCAATACCATATTGCATAGCATCTACCTGTAATAGACAATTGATAATTAAAAAATTCTGACTGGGGTTGCTATATGTTGTCTAATTGATCTAACTTATGGTTTTCCTAAAAATGATTATCAAAACTCAGAAAAATCCCATAGATTATGGAGAGAATCTTCTGATGAGCCAAGACTGTTAAAACTCAATTTAAACACACTGAAGCCCATTAGACTAATTTAAGATCCTCTAATTTATAATCTATCATCTAATATTTGTATCTAATATTTATCTATCCATTCAATCACATGTTAATTCATGTCATAATTGCTAACCAGCTTTGATATAAATACCTGGATAGGGTCTTGCAGTTGATGACTTAACCAGAGCTGTATTGGTGACTGGTTTCCTTCTGTCCGCAACTTGTGGTGGTTCCAGCCATCCAGAAAGTACTGAAGATGTTTCTGTACATGTGGCAAGAAGCACCTTTGGAGGGCATAGAGATGCACTTCATCATCTGGATTCAGAAGCCCGTCATTCTCAAGTTTGGTGAAGATTGTGTAGAAGAGATCAAGCACTCCACCATAAACATCTCTCCACAACCTTTCAATCCTAACACAGTAAAATAACCAAAATACAAAACATTTAAAACAACAACCAATATTTATAATGTTGTACATGAAGTGGAGTTTCCGTAGCCTAAAATATGAATAAAAAAATCTATTTTACAGATGTGGGGATTTAGTTTCACATACATTACAAACATTTAAAAAAGAAATTAAAGAATTTTGTTTTCAAGATTGATGGCATAGTCACCTGGTAACAATTTTCTAACGTTTTATTTTAGTCTAGAAACCATGCATATCTTGGTAATTGCTTGCATTTCTTTGTAAAAAAAAAAAAATCAAGGGGCCTGAAACCGCAGCAAGGCATTGTATATGTTTGATTATACCTCTGATTATGGACACTCTTCCCTGTGATGTGCGAGTTTCTGTTCTCTCCTCTGGTGGAAACCATGAAACGAGCAACCTCGATATTCTCCCCACCTTTATCTGACCTCACACGTGATGGCACACCATACAGGTTCACACCTTCTAAAAAGCTGGTCAGGACTGTAGCAGCTTTATTATTGGTGGCAGCTTTCAAAAATACGATTAGACGGCTAAAGCCATCGATTCCACCATGAACCACAATACGCCACCTGGAACAGATATAGGAAAATTTATTTCAACAACATTAACAACTAGGCTTTTGAGTGATGATAGAAAACACATTTTACTTTCTATACATCACAGTACATCACATACTTAAGACGATACCTTTTACATACAGGGGTTGGACAAAATAGGTGTGAAATAGACAATATTTCTTTATTACTGTTTAATCAAAATGTGCCTTTAATACAGATTACAACCTTATTAAACTAGATTAACAGATTAACTACATTAATAGCCTCCAGTTGAATGTCGTCTATCAGAACATCTGCAAATTTGTTCAGAGATGTTGAAGTTGAGAGTCTACTTCTCACTCACACTTCTCTCCAAAAATTTCCCGCAGTAGTTCAATAATACGCAAGTCAGGTGATTAAGCTGAGCAGGGCAGATGCTAAAGTTTATTTTAGTGCTCCAACTAGGGGTGGGGGAAAAAATCGATCCTTCGATGCATCGCGATGCGGACGTGGACGATTCTGAATCGATTCACAAATGTCAAAAAATCGATTTTCTAAAAAATATATATATTTTTTTTCTAATAACGTAATATTGACGGAACGCAAAAGGCGGAACTATAAGCGAACGTGCAGTGCGCGGACAGTCTGTGGCGTGCACATAATAGTAGGGAGGTTAAGCCCAAAAAATAGGCCTTTGACTTCAAGTCATGATGCAAAGGTCGTCTTTGGTATGGAAGTACCTTAGGGTCATACAAATAAATTTATCCTAAGACACAAGTGAGATCACACTTTGTATCAGAAATAAACAGTTTTTTTCAAAAATGGCCGCCAATGTGCCGAAAATACTCTAGAGCCCATATCTTTGCTTCTGTTATCACTATAATGACAAATTTGGTGTCAAAGTGTACATTTTTGGGGTCAAGGAATCCAATAAAATTGGTTTCAAGTTTAAAAAAACAAAAATTTTCCCCATACCATGACAATTGGGGGTAAATATGCACATTTCACATAAAAATTGTGTCATCAGAGTGACTTTACTTATCTTTTCCTTCAAAAACTTTAATTTTGTATTTAAGCAGTGCAGCTACTTCTGTACATTACATTTGTCCTAAGTAGCATGAGATTTCGACCAGTCAGGAGTAGCCTATAGCAAATCAGTTCCTGCAACGACACATCCCATCTGTACCAGGAGCTGTGACAGCTGTTGAAGGTCAGAGGTGACAGGTTAACACTTTGAGGTTCGTATGACTTCCTCATTAAATAGAAAAATGCTTTTAATGTTAGATAACTAGTAACTAGCTAGCTAGTAACTAGTTAGCTTCATTATAACTAGGTCGCTAGTAACTAGTTAGCTTCATCATAACTAGCTAGTGACTAGTTAGCGTCATTTTTATTGAAGCAAGCACATAGCCTACATGTTGCTAGCTAGTTAGTTAGCTTCATTATTTGATATTTTTTTACTTTTGCGAATGCTTGTTAATGCTCATATTATCTCTCTTATGATGTTAAAGCAACTTCATTTCTTTTTTCAGATTAGCCATAATGGAATGCCGTGACTGGAGTTTATGCTTCCTATGTCAGTCCGCCCTAAAGATTGAAAAAACATTAGATCCCTCTTAAACCGAGGACCGTGACGTCGCACGGTATGGCGCAGCCGGGGCCCCACCCTGGAGCCAGGCCCGGGGTTGGGGCTCGTATGCGAGTGCCTGGTGGCCGGGCCTCTCCCCACGGGGTCCGGCCGGGCTCAACCCGAAGGAGCGACGTGGGGCCGCCTTCCCGTGGGCTCACCACCTGCAGGAGGGACCGTAAGGGGTCAGTGCAGAGTACCCGGCCTTCTTGGGGTCTCTGGGAGGGGTGCTGGAAAGTGCTCCAACTGGGGACTCCGTCGTTCTACTGGGGGACTTCAATGCCCACGTGGGCAGTGGCAGTGACACCTGGAGGGGCGTGATTGTGAGGAACGGCCCCCCTGATCTGAACCCGAGCGGTGTTCAGTTATTGGACTTCTGTGCTAGTTACAGTTTGTCCATAACGAACACCATGTTCAAGCATAAGGGTGTCCATCAGTGCACGTGGCACCAGGACACCCTAGGCCGTAGGTCGATGATCGACTTTGTGGTCGTTTCATCTGACCTGCGGCCGTATGTCTTGGACACTCGGGTAAAGAGAGGGGTGGAGCTGTCAACTGATCACCACCTGGTGGTGAGTTGGATCCGATGGCGGGGGAGGAAGCTGGACAGACTCGGCAGACCCAAGCGTACTGTGGGGGTCTGCTGGGAACGTTTGACCGAGTCTCCTGTCAGAGAGATCTTCAACTCCCACCTCCGGTGGAGCTTCGACCGGATCCCGAGGGAGGCTGGAGATATTGAGTCCGAGTGGACCATGTTCTCCACCTCCATTGTCGAAGCGGCCGCTCGGAGCTGTGGCCGTAAGGTCTCCGGTGCCTGTCGAGGCGGCAATCCCCGAACCCGGTGGTGGACACCGGAAGTAAGGGATGCCGTCAAGCTGAAGAAGGAGTCCTATCGGGCCTGGTTGGCTTGCGGGACTCCCGGTGCATGTTGGACTCCGGCAGGGCTGCCCTTTGTCGCCGGTTCTGTTCATAATTTTTATGGACAGAATTTCTAGGCGCAGCCAGGGGCCGGAGGGTGTCAGGTTTGGTGACAACACGATTTCGTCTCTGCTCTTTGCAGATGATGTTGTCGTGTTGGCCTCATCAAACCAGGACCTTCAGCATGCACTGGGACGGTTTGCAGCCGAGTGTGAAGAGGCTGGGATGAGAATCAACACCTCCAAATCCGAGGCCGGAAAAGGGTGGCTTGCCCACTTCAGGTTGGTGGAGAGTTCCTGCCTCAAGTGGAGGAGTTTAAGTATCTTGGGGTTTTGTTCACGAGTGAGGGAAGGATGGAACGGGAGATTGACAGACGGATTGGTGCAGCTTTTGCAGTAATGCGGTCGATGTACCGGTCTGTCATGGAGAAGAAAGAGCTGAGCCGCAAGGCGAAGCTCTCGATTTACCGGTCAATCTACGTTCCTATTCTCACCTATGGTCATGAGCTTTGGGTCATGACCGAAAGGACAAGATCCCAGATACAGGCGGCCGAAATGAGCTTTCTCCGCAGGGTGGCTGGGCGATCCCTTAGAGATAGGGTGAGAAGCTCGGTCACTCGGGAGGAGCTCAGAGTAGAGCCGCTGCTCTTCCACATCGAGAGGGGTCAGTTGAGGTGGCTCGGGCATCTGTTCCGGATGCCTCCTGGACGTCTTCCCGGGAAGGTGTTCCGGGCGCGTCCCACTGGGAGGAGACCCCCGGGAAGACCTAGGACAGACTATGGAGACACTATGTCTCCCGGCTGGCCTGGGAACGCCTCGGTGTTCCCCCGGAAGAGCTGGATGAAGTGTCTAGGGAGAGGGAAGTCTGGGCATCTCTGCTTAGACTGCTGCCCCCGCGACCCGGCCCCGGATAAGCGGAAGAAGATGGATGGATGGATGGATGGATAGATCCCTCTTCATCATTCAAACTGAGAAACAATCCTGAAAGATTGCAATCATGTTACAAAGAAGCTTTAGATAACATCCAGGAGCTGAAGGCATTAGGGGATCTGCCTGAGTTTATAGTGGACATTAGTGGTGGTAGTCAGGATGTAGTTCAGCTGATGATTCAAAATCCTATGGTGTGGCACAAAAGCTGCAGAAATGCGATTGATAAACAAAAAGTTGAGAGAGCAAGAAAAAGAAAAACGCATGAAGAGTCTGTGAGTCCAGTAAAAACATGGCGCATGAGTGACAAGTCCACCACACTCGCTTTACCCAGACCCTCAAAATCATCATGTGAACCATTTGATAAACTGTGTCTCTTCTGTGGTGAAGTGGGCAAAAAAAAGGAACTGAGGAGGGCTGCCACCCTTGGCTTGGATAGAAAAGTGAAAGAATGTGCTCAGGTGGTGGGTGACAGGCATCTATTGGCTGAACTAGCTGCTGGTGACATGGTTGCTATTAATGCTGTTTATCATCGTGCATGCCTGACTAGGCTCTATAGAAAAGCAGAAACTGTTGGATGTGACTCAACTGAAAGTAATGTAACTCAGGTCATCAGAGCACATGTCCTCAATGAGTTGCTCGAATACATCGAGGACTATCGTTGCTCAGGGGAATCACTGGCAATGTCTGACTTGACAGCCCTCTATGACGAGCGCATTGCTGATCTTGGATTTCCAAACATCAAATGCAACACCACACACCTTCGGAAGGATATTGAAAGCCTGATTCCTGACATCAGATCAGTACAAATAAATCGTGTCTGGTCCGTTGTATTTGATGATGACCTGTGCAAAGCTGTTGCTAACATGAAAAACAACACTTCTACCGATGTCTCCATCATCTTCAAAGCAGCCAAAATCCTCCGGCAAGAGTATCTCCCCATGAAGCATGCTTTTACAGGTGCCTTCTCAACTTACTGTGAAGCTGATTCTATCCCTCCCATGCTGAGATCGTTCTTACACATGCTTCTTGATGGATCAGGTATTGATCAGCCACCTCCTGGACCTGAGAAGTTCCAGGCTGCAACATCCATTGGGCAGCAAATAATTTTCAACTCTGTAAGATGCAGATCCAAGAAACATGGCAGTGTTCCTCGTCACATAAGAGAGAGGGAAACACCAGCTTCGCTATATCTGGCAATGAAACTACACCAGCAAAGTGGTAGTAGATATCTGGTGGAGGCCATGCATAAAAGAGGAATGTGTGTCATATGACTGCTTGAAAACATTTAGCATAGATATAGCGAATTCAGTGATCAGTCACTAGGAGCAGATTGGTGTCGTGGTCCCACCTCAGGCAGTCCACTGAATAAAACGGCCAATTTTGTCAAATAGGGTGTCAAATTTCATTCAACCTACCCTCCATTAGATGGCAGACATGTCATACTTCATCCCCGACTCAAAAAACGTCATGCTTCTATACAAAATCTTAGAGCTAGAGTGCATTGAATCAGTGCGAACAAAAGTGGAGCTAGTGTGCGAGTGAGCCATTTTATCAGAGCAATATTGTCAACGTCAGCGAGTATTTGCATTAGATTATTATTATTATTATTATTATTATTATTATTATTATTATTATCTAATGGCATCAATAAAGCTTACCCGCAATGAAGTGTTGGGTCTTCTATTCGTGGACCCTGATTCTGAAGGGGAATATCTGCCTGATTCTGAAAGTGAAAGTATAGCCCTACACCAAGCACAAACGGTGAATCCTTTGCCCAATTTAGATGGTCCTTTACCCAATGTCAGTGGTGGGAACAATGTTTCTCGGGGTCGGAGTGTTCATCGCGAAGTTAGCAGGCGTGTTAGTGTTGTGGGGAACGAGGCGGGAGATTTTTACCGTGTGTGCCTCTCCACAATCGCGGCGACAGTATTGTGGTGGAGACTTTGTTTGTCTAATGCCACTGGGTATGTTAGACGAGGTCGAAGTATTCATAGGACAGTTAGGGGGCAACGTGGAGGCAGGGTGGGGAGTCACAATGACAATGACAGTAGTCCGAGCTGTGCACACTCGGCGCGCGCGCGAGGCAGATCTGGCCGCGCTGCTCGCAGCAGGAGCAGAGACGGTGTGACACGGGGCAGAGGGGCTATTATGCATAGTCTATTGCAAGCTGATGGGAATGCCGGCTTTTGAGTACTTGGCCAATGAGGATGATTTACTGTATGTAGTAAATAGAAAATCTCTACAGCAAAAGGCCAACCGCTACTTGCATTTGTTTCTACCATTTATTAGTAATGATTTACAGTTTGTTTACTACTTACTATTTACCTGAGCATTCAGTATTGTGCAATATAGCATACAGAAGGTGAGGGACATTTTGGGGGGAAAGAAGTGGTGCATTTGATCATTTTATCATTTAAACGTGACTTTTCATGAAAATTCTATAATCCAAGATGGCCGCCACCATAATGACGTCATAATATGCAAATTAGATGAGAAAATTTAATCCCTACATAAACTTTGGGTCATCCTTAATATTTCTCTAATTTACAGAAAGTCTCTATCTTTTATCACTTTTAAGATATAGCCTTTTGAAATTAAGATGTCAAAATCGAACATTTTAGGAAAAAACCTCTGGCGCCGAAACACTGTGTTTGGCATGTGTTTTTTAATAAAAAATTGCATACTTCACCTCCAATTGTCATGGTAAGGACAACATTATTGTGTTTTAGTCTTGGAACCTATTTTATTGGACTCCTTGACCCCAAAAATGTACACGTTGATACCAAATTTGTCATTATAGCTATAACAGAAGCAAAGATATGGGCCTCTCAAGTATGGTCGGCGGCCATTTTTTAAAAATGTGCGTATAAGATACAAAATGTGATCTCACGTGTGTCTTAGGATAAATTTATTTCTATGGCCCTAAGGTACTTCCATACCAAAGGGGACCTTTGCATCATGACTTGAAGTCAAAAGTCACTTAACCTCCCTACTATAACAGTTCTACCAAAAAGACTCAGGAGGATTCTCGAATTAAATAGAATTTATTTTATAAAAGGTTTTACAGACAAAATAAAAATAGATGCACGACAAGCTCCGTCTCAGTTCTTTGGCATAGGCCCCGTCCTCCGTCCGGGTCTGAAAGTTAGCTTGTAGGTCCTGCCTGATGATAGAGGCAGGGGCGGAGCCTACCCCCAAAAAGTAAGGAATATGAGATGAATTCTGGATTCATCAGGATTCTGAAAAGCATGCAGGAGAATTAGTAAAAATAGGAAAGACAATTAGACAACTTCTTATGATAAAATCTTTAATGCTTATCTAAGGTGCAGTATATGAGAGACTAAAACTAGACTAAAACTACGAGATATGCGCAGATAAAGACAATTGATTAGAAACTTTAACAAGATCGAGAGTGAGAATGTCACTGTATGTGAGCTGAGCTTATCTTCTAAATGTGAACAGAAGCCACGACTGGACGCAAATGATGAGGTGTAGATTTTAAACGAAGCCTCGATAGGCAGGGATGTTAAGCTGCATCCATCCGGGTTATAAAGAAAGGGAGAAAATAAAATAAAATAAAATAAAAGCAAAGTTAAATAGCATATGCACCCGCCCATGTCTTTCTTTAAAAATAGGTCCGTAATTAACCTTACATTTATGAATAATGAGGGCAGTCACCAGGCGACTTTACGAGGAGCCACAATAGGCAGAGATAACACAATAGGCAGAGATAACACATTGGGATGATGGCTATCAGGGAAGCTACGATATGCGTTGACGCACGAAGGCTGCGATTGGCCATGAAATATTTGGCTTTAGCGTACGGTCATGAAAGCTCGTTCAATAGTGATGCCTCGATAGGCTGAGTTCATACATCAGAACTAAGATTAGTCGAAAGCTTTGATAGCATTAATGTAATAGGCTACGTTTAGCCATGAAACAATAGCAGTGATCGTAAAATAGGTCCATGATTGACCTTACATTATAATGATAAAGGCTGAAGCCAGGGCGACTTTTCCTAGGAGCCACGATAGGCAGAGATATGACATTAAGATGATTACAATCAGGAAAGCTACGATATGCATTTATGAACGAATGCCGCGATCGGCCATGAAATATTTGGCTTTGGAGTACAATCATAAAAGCTTGTTCAATAGTGATGCCTCGACAGGCTGATGCCTCGACAGGCTGATGCCTCGACAGGCTGAGTTCATACATCAGAACCAAGATTAGTTAAGAGCTTCGATAGCATTAATGTAATAGGCTGCGTTTAGCCATGAAACAATGACAGTGATCATAAAATAGGACCGTGATTGACCATATATTTATAAATGAAGAGGGCTGTTGCCAGGCAACTTTCCGAGGAGCCACGAGAGGCAGAGATAAGACATTGAGATGATAACAGGAAAGCAACGATTTGCGTTTGTGAATGAAGGCCGCGATCAGCATGAAATATTTGGCTTTAGAGTACAATCATGAAAGCTTGTTCAATAGTGATGCCTCGATAGGCTGATGCCTCGATAGGCTGAGTTCATACATCAGAACTAAGATTAGTCGAAAGCTTTAATAGCATTAATGTAATAGGCTACGTTTAGCCATGAAACAATACCAGTGATCGTAAAATAGGTCCATGATTGACCTTACATTGTAATGATAAAGGCTGAAGCCAGGGCGACTTTTCCTAGGAGCCACGATAGGCAGAGATCTGACATTAAGATGATTACAATCAGGAAAGCTACGATATGCATTTATGAACGAATGCCGCGATCGGCCATGAAATATTTGGCTTTGGAGTACAATCATAAAAGCTTGTTCAATAGTGATGCCTCGACAGGCTGATGACTCGACAGGCTGAGTTCATACATCAGAACCAAGATTAGTCGAAAGCTTTAATAGCATTAATGTAATAGGCTACGTTTAGCCATGAAACAATACCAGTGATCGTAAAATAGGTCCATGATTGACCTTACATAATGATAAAGGCTGAAGCCAGGGCGACTTTTCCTAGGAGCCACGATAGGCAGAGATATGACATTAAGATGATTACAATCAGGAAAGCTACGATATGCGTTTATGAACTAAGGTCGCGATCGACCATGAAATATTTGCCTTTAGAGTACAATCATGAAAACTCATACAAGTGATGCCTCGATAGGCAGAGTTCATGCGTCGAGAACAAAATTAAGTCGAAAGCTTCTATAGCATTAATGAAATAGGCCACGATTGGCCATTTAAAAAAAAAATAAAATAAAATAAAATAAAAAAAATCAGTAATCGTAGAATTTCAGAAGCCGCGATAGACTTAGAATTATTGCAGATATCAGAAACGAAAGTCAAGTCAAATATATTTGTATAGCGCTTTTCAAATACAGATTGTATCAAAGCAGCTTCATGGTATTAAATTAAAATAATACAACAAGGTTTGTTTCTAGTGGAATTTATTGATTGATAAAATTAAATTAAATATCCCCAAAATATCCCCAACTGAGCAAGCCAAAGGCTTGCCAAAGCCAAAGAAAGAAAGCAAGCCAAAGAAAGCCAAAGAAGAAAGCAAGCAAAAGAAAGTCACGATAGACATAAGCAAGCAGGGATACAAATAACCTTGGAGCGTTGTTATGGTATTTTCACAAAGCTATACTTCATTAATCAATTATGGGCTGAGTTGACGGTAAAGAACGAGATAAAGAAATTGACTGCGTGTATAACTAAACAGATTTAGCAGCGAAAAGCAGACATATGATAGATGTATGGATCGTTAACCACCACCAGTAGCTAGCGAAGAAATTTACCTCGATTTTGGGTTGAGAGGGCTTGTTGAGCATTTAGTAGGCTACAATCTGAATATGAAAACAGGAAAAGTGACCATAACGGATGGGAAGTAATAAAAGGGGGGTTAAATGAATTTCACTTTTCTGTAATGTTGCTGTTAAAGCATAAACAACATCTGAAAAGTTACAACGCACAAACTTCAAGCATGGAAGACTTAATTAAAGAGAATGATTTTAAAGGACTGCAACAACGCTAAGAGGGACTGAGTGGCACTCCCTCTGGATTAGTGGCATCACAAACCCCAAAGTCACATAAATCCAGCTCCCGGAATATGATCTATAGCATATCAAAACAGAATGCAATGACAATTCCAGAACAGTATATTAAAATATCTTTGGGGAATTCCAAGCAAAACCCCTCACATGCACCCTGGGGACACTGAAGTACCCACCACACATCGATTTTGTAATTGTAGACGAGGAAGGAACAACTGGCCGTGATCAGGATGGGAAATAAGGGAATCTGAAAAGAAAAGCGAAACATTATAAACAATTCTGCAGAATATAAGCTTTTAAGGTGTAGGGAGCCACACCCATACGGTCTAGCTGGATTAAGCAAAGCGACTGATCGGATCGCTTAATTAGCACTGAGTGCCAGTGATAACAGACGAGAGATGAGCCTGCCTTGAAGAGATACATTTTTTATTTTTTTAAATAACCATTAAATCTTAATCTTATTAATATTAGTACGATACTTACCTGAAGTAAGGTGACGCATACCGATAAGATACAACCTCAATCACACTAGATATTCTGTTGTTGACTTTAAGCGTAGAATGTATTTCTCAGCTGTGCAGCGCACACCTGACATTACTCTCGAGTTGCTCTTGTATGAGTGAAGTTTTATTCACAGCCGAGAGATCACTGGCCATGGCAACCAAGGGAGTCCCTTGAATAGAATAATAAATGAACATTTAAATCATACAGATGAGTAAATACAATGTCACTCGAGTCTTCTTGACTGTGATTTGTCTGGTGATTGGTTTGAATTGTATGGTCTTATAAATTGTAATCTTAACTTATAACTGTTAGTTCTACGGTGTTAAGCACGTTTTAGTCTGTGACATTTGACCTGAGCATCCTAGTCTGCCTTTGTACATTTAATATCAACTACCTATAATGTAAATATTTCTATGACGCATATCGGTGGATTGACACCAAGAAAATTTGTATTAGCGATTGTACCATATTTATGTTAGTGAAGAATTTAAATATAAGTATTAAAAGATCTTGATATGAAAAAGAAAACAGTAGAACAGTTGTAGAGCACTGTAAATGTATCACTTACTTCCAATGTATTAAATACCCCTGCAACATATACCCATAACTCCTACCCTTCATAACCATGACTACTACGGCATACGCATAACATCCAATGACCAACTTGCTTTAAAGGTCAGCTTCTCTTTATGATATGGACATATTTACATGCATCATTTTCTAATTTTTACAACCCTTTTTAAATTATAACTTTCCCGGCGGTCGGGAAGTGATTTGGCTAAAACATCTCATAAATGCCGAAGCAATACCAAATCAGAGAAGGGAGTAAAACAAGTTACTGCTCCTTTAAGATAGAAGGCACTCTCACGTGGTAAGTGAGCAGATGAGGAGCGCGGACTGTGAATATGGCATAAAGCCGATTTAATAACTTAGTTGCTCTTAAGCTTAATTTAAATCTATTCAGCAACCCAGTTGTTAGTATTTTGCAACTACCCATGAGTGCGTGAGATCGACAACGCTAAAAATAGATTACCACTGCGTTCGCTGAGGAAATCAGTTACGTGAATCTTTGTTTACACTTGCTACAACCATTCAGCGAGCTATCCAGCCCTACTTTTTAAAGCGTTACAGTGAGTATGTTGCGTTGCAGACTGCTGTACATGTATCGGCAGTTTAATAAAACTACCACTTCGCCACAGTCACCATTTGATCTTATGAAGGTAAATCAGTAGCAAAACTCGAGAGCACGTAAATGTAAATTTGAGAACTTGTACAATAAATATTCGTACTTGTACATGAACATTTACACTCACAGCTCCAATGTGAAAACCTGTAAAATAAAAATCTGAAGTTGAATGTTGAAATTTGCACTCGCATACAATAGTCACAAACCTGTATTCTGAATCTGAAGCTGCAGACAAGTAGACACAAATGTGTAAAATGCCATTCACAGAAATACAACGACAGACACAAACTTGTAATATATATTTTGCGTTTAATCTTACGTTCACATTCGCAGTACTACCTCAATTAGGCACTTGCAACTTCTCAAATCTGTCACTGCAATTTCAAATTTCGCGCCTTGACTTTTGCTACTCTTTTCGCGATATATCAGGTGCAAAACTAACTTGTGCACTTGAAACTCAGAGGCGGTGAGAGAGAAAGGGGGGCGGGAGCGGGGGGTTAAAGGAGCTGTTTTATTGGTTGGCAGCTAGCCAATGAAATGGGACTTCGATGATGTCACGAAACCCGTGTGCACTGAAACGTTAACATGGCTTAATGCATTAGACTGATATTAAAAGAAATAAACGATTTTATCAAACTCAGTAAACACAATGCTTATAATGTATACTACAGAAAAGCAGATGAGCACAGCATATGAACACAACGCGTTTAATTGAGACAGTGGTATTAAAAGACCAAACTCAGGAAACACCATACAAATAAAGCAAAGCAATTGAGCTCTGAATATGGATGCAACGAGTTTAATTGTACGTTTTCCTCCCATAGAAAACCAAGAAAACGCTTAATAAGACTTAATGGACCAACAGTTATAAAATAAATAAAAAAACAAAAAAACACATAATTCGTTAAATTATTAATAAAACACAGGCAGCAAGTTTATTTGCACTGAACACACATTTGCTTTCTTTCGTCATATTCTGTGCTCATCTGCTTTTCTGTAGTATGCATTATAAGCATTGTGTTTACTGAGTTTGATAATATCGTTTATTTCTTTTAATATCAGTCTAATGAATTAAGCCATGTTAACTTTTTTTTTTTTTTTTTTTTTTTTTTCGAACAGGTTTTATTTTTTTTATTTTATTTTTTTTTTTTTTTTATTATAACAAAAACATTTCAGTCTTTCCAGTTCACATTCATTATAATAGCAACAATACAATACGTTAAATGTAAAAAAAAAAATAATAAAAATAAAAAAAATAACAACAATCAAGTTACCACTAAAGAAAAATAAATTAGTGACAGATTTGTATCCCATGACAAAAATAGTTCTCGTGACATATTATCCATTAAACATTTCTAAATGAATGTTCATTACTGATATGCATTTCTTGTTTGTAATTAATTTAAGAGACTTAAAATAAAAATCCACCTCTATCAAAAACAACTTAAATGATGGTGAAGAATTCTGGAATTTACATTTATGGATATGAAACTTGCCTAATAAAATGTAAAGGTTTATAATAGTACATAGTTTCTTTTCTTTGTATTCAAAATAAGTGATAATGTTCTTTCCCTCAATGATGACTTTGTGTTTCGTTTTACATAATATATAATTCTCAAGTTCTTTCCAAAATGCATTACTGTATGAACAACCATAAAACAAATGGGTTACATTTTCAGGTTCCTTTTTACAAAAAGTACATTTGTTATCAATATCAAGAAATCTTGAAATGTACATCTTAGATGGGTATATGTTGTGTAGTATTTTTAGATGTAATTCTCTAATTTTATTTGTGACACAAAATTTAAAAGGAACAAGCCATGCTTTCTGCCAATTAATATTCATAAAAATAGCATTCCAAAAAGATTTCCCTCTAGGTATTATTTTTTTGGCATTGTAGAAACATTCTCTGATATGTTTATTAGTACATTTTTTGCTTAGAATGTCAATACCGTTTATGTAAAGAATGTTAGGAGTAGTGGCTTGTACATTTTGCTCTACATAGCTTTTCATTAATTCTAATATTCCACTGGGAATAGAGTTAATTACTGAGCTAAATTCTTTAAATTTTACAGGGAAAGTTTTCTGTGTAAGAAAGTTTTCATAGCTAAGAAGCTGACCATTAGGGCTAAATAAGTCTTTTAAATAAATTATATTTTTATCTATCCAGTTTTGTAAATACAATGATTTGTTCCTTTTAATAATACACTCATTATTCCAGATGATAGATTTATGTGGTGAAAAATTGTGTGAATAACATAGCTTCCAGGCTAACAAAGCTTGTTGATGAAATTTCGACATCTTAACTGGTAATTTAGAGATACTGTAATTACAAGACAGTAAGAACTTGAGACCTCCAACCTTCTTGAATATATTATGAGGAATAAAATTCCATAATGAATCTGGGGCTTTTAAGCATTCCTTTAACCATTTAACTTTAAAAGTATAATTTAAATCCACAAAATCTAATAGATCAAACCCCCCTTTAGCTTTAGGACCAGAAAGCAAAGCTTTTTTCAAATGATGGTGCTTATTCTTCCATACAAATTTTACAAACATATCATTGATTTCTTTACATGTAGAATCACAGACATTAAGGGAGAGTGCTGGATACACAAATCTAGAAACTCCTTCAGCCTTAGTCAAAAGGACCCTACCTAAGATTGATAAGTCTCTTTGAAGCCATAGGTTCAATATAGTTTTAGATTTTTTCATTTTGGGGGAGAAGTTAAGTCGTTGGCGCTCTATAACATTCTTACAAACAAAAACACCGAGATATCTAATACAATTTTTAACAGGCATATTATATATGGTTTTATCATTTGTTTCAAACAGACATAAAATTTCGCATTTTGATTTATTCAATTTTAGTCCAGAAGCAGCTGAGAATTCGTCTATTAATGCTACAGCTTTTTCAATCTGATGTTTGTCCTTTAAGAATAATGCTGTATCATCAGCTAATTGGGTCAGTTTAATTTCCTTTCCAAAAATAGACATACCTTCAATTATTGGGTTATTTAAAATATGTAATGAGAGCAATTCGACAACAATCAAAAATAAAAAGGGAGAAATCGGACAGCCTTGACGGACGGATCTCAGCACTGGAAATCTTTTGGTAGTGTTTGGATATAGTATGACACAACTATCAATATTTTTATAAAACATTTCGATTGTTGAAATAAAATTTTGACCAAAACCAAAGATTTGAAGTGATTTAAATAAAAAATGATATTCCACCGTATCAAAAGCCTTGTAAAAATCAAGAAAAACTATAAGGGAGTCATTATCAATGTTTTCAGAGTAGTCTAATAAGTCAAGAACAAGCCTTATGTTGGAACTAATATGACGGTTGGACATAAATCCAGTTTGAGTTTCGGCAATAATTTCTCCAAGATCTTTTTTTAACCTTTTAGCATATACTAATGAGATAATTTTGTAATCTATATTTAAGAGCGTAATTGGTCTCCAATTTTCTATCATAAGGTGATCTTTTTCCGGTTTAGGAATTAGTGTTATAATACCCTGTTTCATACTTGTTGACATTTCTTTCCTATCTTGACATTCCTTAAATAATTCCAATAAAGGATCCACAATAATATTCCAAAAATGTAAATAGAATTCAACTGAGAGGCCGTCGTTGCCTGGAGATTTTCCTTTTTTCATTGATTGGATTGCTTCTGATATTTCTGTTTTTGTGATGGGTCGTTCACAATTAGTTTTGAAGGGCTCTGAAATGGTTGGTGTATATTTTTTAATTGATTCAATAAACTTATCACAATCATTGATTCGGGAATTTGATTTGTATATGTTACTGTAGAATGAATAAACATATTTTGAAATGTCCAAATGATTAGTGGTTATGACATCATCAATCTTGAGTGCAGAGATATTGTTTCTTTTTTGATTCCGTTTCTCTAGGGCAAAAAAGTAGCTAGAGTTCTTTTCGCCTAATTCCAACCATTTTGCTCTTGACCTTATGAAGGCTCCTTTGGCCATATTAATATATGTATGATCTATTTCTTCTTTTAGTCTCTTCAATTTAATTTCTTCTTCCTCTAATAGACTATCTTTCTTCAATAATATATTTAGTTGGTTCATGATACTAATTTCTTTTGAGGCGTTATTATTTTTTATTTCTTTACTCCGTCTTATTGCTGCTTCTCTTATCTTAAATTTAAAGTATTCCCATTTTTGTGTATGATTCATTTTAGGATCCCTAAATATTTGTTTCGCTGTTCTTTTAACATCATCACAAAATATTTCATCATTTAATAAATCATTATTTAGCTTCCAGAAACCACGAAGATTGTTTTGATTTTGTTTAGTGCCTATTAAATGAATTTTAATCAATTTATGATCAGATAAGGGAGCAAAATCATGAGATGCTTCTGAAACAAATTGTGTGCAAGAAGGTGATATAAGCCACAAGTCAATTCTGGATTGTAAAGATCTATGCGTATTACTCCAAGTAAATTATTTTGTATCAGAATTTAAGTATCGCCATACATCGATAACCGAAAGTTGTTCGCAAATATATGCAATGCTTTTAAATCTTGAATGTTGAACTGTTCTCATCGGTAATCGATCTAAGAGATCATCTGGAGCATCATTATAATCTCCCCCAAGAATCAATTGTGCTTCTTTGTACTTCAGTTTAAGAGCTTCAAGTTTCTTACACAATTGCATACACATTGTTTTGGCTAGAGTTGTGTTGTTATGATTGTATAAATTACAAACTATAAAAATTGTGTTATCCAGTTTGAAAACTAAAATAATCCATCTACCCTCATCTGAAAATAATGATTCGATAATAATACCTTTAAATTTGTTGAGGAGAATTGCTACACCAGCAGACTGTTGAGAGGCATGACAAAAGTAACACTGATCACCCCATTGTGCTTTCCAAAATTTCACGTCATTTTCACTTGAGTGAGTCTCTTGTAAAAGGATTAAATCTGCATTTTTTCGTCTGCAAAAAATAAAAATAGACTTTCTTTTGGTGTTGTCACGGATACCTCTAACATTAAGGGATATTATTTTTAAGGAACTGAAATGGAAATCTGTCATAGAAAAATAAAGTAAAGTGAACTAGAAGTCTGTAAAATAAACAGAAACTGGTAAAATGTTAAGATATAGAAACACAAGTAGGTACTCTCAAATGAGAACTCTAAATATTGAGTACCTTATGAAATTGAGGACTCATATTATTTCTCTTTTTTAATATAAAGAAGTGAACAAATTGCTTAATTAAGCAAGTACCGTGCCACTGAAGTAGGTTACTTAACTAGTAGTACTCATAGTGCAGTATACTAATTTCGAACATAGGTAACCATCACATCAATGTGATTGTGCTATACAGTGGACAATAAGTGCCTTAGTAGGAGAATTTAACTTAAGTTATGAACATTTTCCCGGTAAATCAATACAGATAAACAAACATGTAAACTTAAATTAACCATTGTTCCTTGTGAACAGTAAGCTGAGTTAGCTTGAGGTAGTTAAGGGATCTTATTAATATTACTTAGCATTCAACTTAACTTAAGATCACCTTATTATTCATCAAATTGACTCTTAAACTGTATGTCTTACACCATCAATGATGGCCACCGGGCCGATCCATTTGGTCTTCTTCCCTTCGTCTCGGGCTTGTTTAACCATTGGCCAGAGTTTGTTCCTGCACTGTCTCTCCATGTAAGTGAGGTCTTCTGCCATCCGTAGATTTTTTCCTTTCAACACATCGGAGTTGAGGGAGGCTCTCCATACTTTGTGTCGGAAAGTGCGCATGGTGAATTGCATGATAATGGGACGTGGTTTGTTATCATCTTTATTTCTCCCCACTCTGTGTACAGTATCTACCAGGAACCCAAGTCTGGACTTTTCTTCTGGAATAATCTGGGCGATTATTCCCATCACCTCCTTCCTCACATCTTCGTTGCTGTATTCCGGGAGATTAAGCAGACGGAGATTCCATCGTCGGCTATATCTCTCAGCCTCCTCCTGCCGCTCCTGAATTGCAGTCGCTCGCTCATTCAGCTTCTTCACGATGTCATCTGTCGCCTTACACTGCATCCCAAGGTCTTTCACGTGCTCCTGCATGATAACAATCTCCGCCGTGTTCTTGTTCACCATTTCTTCAAACTTGGAGAATCGGTCATTCAGTCCGTGAATAGCTTTCAGGATATCAGCATTGGACACATTTTCCGCTCCTTTCTTCGAAATTTCGGTGCGGACCTTCTTTGGACTGGGGCTATTCAGAGGGGTCTCGGGAAGAGGTGAACATAAGCTTGGGAAGGCATCAGACTCCATCTCCATTATCAGTCCTCCCTTGCGTCTTGCTTCTTTTTTAGCCATGTTTTCAGTGCTAATCTGTCACGTTGCTAACTTTTCTTTTATAAGCTAGCCAGTTCACTGTTTCATAGCGCGACGACGGAAGAACTTCACTTTTTTTCTCCTTTTTTAGGTTAAATAGTCCTACTGTCCGTGCATAAAATACAGAGGCAACAAGTCACTTATCAGAAAACAATATTTGAGTCCATTAGGATCATTCTAAAAGTTTGGTACTTTGAAAAATTCACGAGCTCACAGGAAAGCGTCTACCCAGGTCGCCATCTTGGCTCCGCCCATTAAGCCATGTTAACGTTTCAGTGCACTCGGGTTTCGTGACATCATCGAAGTCCCATTTCATTGGCTAGCTGCCAACCAATAAAACAGCTCCTTTAACCCCCGCTCCCGCCCCCCTTTCCCTCTCACCGCCTCTGAGTTTCAAGTGCACAAGTTAGTTTTGCACCTGATATATCGCGAAAAGAGTAGCAAAAGTCAAGGCGCGAAATTTGAAATTGCAGTGACAGATTTGAGAAGCTGCAAGTGCCTAATTGAGGTAGTACTGCGAATGTGAACGTAAGATTAAACGCAAAATATATATTACAAGTTTGTGTCTGTCATTGTATTTCTGTGAATAGCATTTTACACATTTGTGTCTACTTGTCTGCAGCTTCAGATTCAGAATACAGGTTTGTGACTATTGTATGCGAGTGCAAATTTCAACATTCAACTTCAGATTTTTATTTTACAGGTTTTCACATTGGAGCTGTGAGTGTAAATGTTCATGTACAAGTACGAATATTTATTGTACAAGTTCTCAAATTCACATTTACGTGCTCTCGAGTTTTGCTACTGATTTACCTTCATATGATCTTTACCACTGATGAAGGGAGCAGAAGAGCAAGTTTATACTTATCTGAATGAAGTTTAATCATAGTAATGGGGACATGTAAACAGTGGCCGCTGGAAGCGCCTACCAACGTAAAAGCCTTGAAAGTGGAACTTGAACTACCCTGTGAAGAGATCGTCTCTCGTGAGATTTCAGCCGCCACGTCCTTGTTTCCTACACAAGCGTGTCGCACTCGCGCACCGCGAAAGTTGCTGAGATCAAATCAACGATATGACTTGTGTTGTTATGATTGGAATCGAAACGCGAGTAAGTAAACGCCGGCGTCTGTTTCTGCGAACTGAATGGAAGCGTAATTGGCAGCTAAAACTTTACTACGACACCTGCAGGCAACAAAATGGGACGGTAAGAACAGTCTTTTATATTTGATGTCAGGCTGTGATTGGTAGCGTGTAATTGTGAATTAATGACGTGACAATAGAGTCTTTCTAGTAGAACTTTCGCTTACGCTTTCATAGACGCGCACATAACAGAGTCGCGCACATACAGACTCATGATGGCTGAGCGCCAAATTCGAACGGCACCTTCTTCGTTAAAAGCTAGCGTATGTAAAATTGGCAATTTCATTTTTACCTATTTAGTATTTTTGTATGAGAGCTGATTTCTGTATTGTTTAGTTTTCACATCAGTACACTGTGTAAACCGATCTGTTATACGTACGTTACAGTAACTTACTACTGACGTTTCAGTATTATGGTTTACACATGTTAATGTTCATGTTGTTTTGTAATGTTCATGCACTTTTATCTGTCTAGATGTACAGTGTTTACATTTAAGACCAGGATTCAGTGAGTTATTATGCAAATGCATATTTCTTTGCACAATGTTGGAAATGTTGGCATTAATAAATGCATAAAATTTCTTTATTCCTTCTTTTTCTTTTCAGTCACATATATCGTGATATATCGTTGATGAAATTTCTTCCAATATATTGAATATCGTAGATATCGCGAATCGTGATATTATCATATCGTGGACCACATATCGCCACAGAATTGAATCGTGAGGTACCTGTATCGTCCCACCCCTAGCTCTAACTGACCATATACACATGATGGAAGAGGTGCCTGTGTCGCATAACATAAGGGTCTTCGTGAATTTAGAGGCAGAGCTATCAAAATAGGGGTGTTATCCTTTTTGGGTATGGGCATTTTGCTTTGGTGATTTCAAATATCAACAGTGTTTCTCTAGAAATCCCTTACTGGACCTTTAACAACACAATCAGAAAGATCTGCTTGTATAATTCCACCAATAATGTCTTTGAAAATTCAGTTGAACAGACCATGTTAGAATAAATCTTCAAAGATGTTCTAGTCAAATGGATATGTTTCTCTGTTGATCAAGATATTTCACCACTCATTCAAGTGGGTTCCTCAGTTCCCTAGCATTACACACACACACACACACACACACACACACACACACACACACACACACACACACAATGGAATCTACATTTTAGAACAGTTAAGTGAGGAAAGGTCTGATTGCCATCTTCTTATAACAGTTCGTTCAACCTTACTCCAACAAATTCACACTTATATCTACATGGTTGTTATGAAATTTAATTTCATGGTGTTAAAGAGATCTGCATTGAATTAACCTATGAACACATCCCACCAATTACACATTTATGCTTTTGCTTTTTTGCAAAAATTGCATTTTCTTTTGTTCAACTGTACAGACATTTTCAGTCTGAAATAGAAAACGCATCCAGATGAACATGATAAATAATAATAAATAATATTCCACTATTGTCAGCATACCTTATTAACTTATGGTTACCATCGATGTGCCATAAACTGTTGGGTGGGGACTGAGTATTTTCTACGCCGCCGAGGGTTCAGTTGAAGACTGCGTATAAGGACACCCTGAGGATCCACCCGTCTCATGCATTCTTGAACACGTTGCCCTAAAAAAAGTAAATTCAGCAATATATGCAGTAAATATTCCAGTCTTTGAGTTCACCTTTGACATGTTCAGTGGTGACCTAAAGGACAAGTTCAAAAATATTACTGTACTGACATAATCAGATGTGCATACAAAAACCCGCCTTACTCTGTACTCGAATGCCCTGTGCACCGAGATGTCCAACCATCATTTTGTATCCGGCATTTGGGTGGCGCTTTAGTACATCTTCTACCAGAGCATCCAGTTCAGCTTCCTCCAAAGTTAAGAACAGGTCGCTTACTCTATGAGAATAAAATAAACCCATTATCAACCACACAACACACAAATATAAACACTAATGTGAAAGCTTAGTAGGTTATAAGGCTATGCTACTAGGAGCTGCTTACCTTACACCATGATGCGCCATCCTATTCCGGATAGTTCTTTCAGAGACACCAAACAATTTTGCAATGTTTACAGCAGTTTGACCCATTGAGAGATAAGTTTCAATAGTACTTATCGGAAGCAAGTACGATGGACGTCCCGCCGTAGTACCATCGGACTCGCACAGATTTTGAATGTATTGGGAAATATTTTGCAAAGAACCTAACAATTCAGGCTGTTCTTCGACGTTCATGTCGGCAAATATCTCTCCTAAAACATCGATAAGCACATCTAATCTAAACAACACATAGTCATTTGATGCGTTGTTATCAACTTCATTAGCTAAGTTGCGCAACTCTCTAGCTATTTGTAAAACATCCGCCATAGTACACACCTGTCACCACCACCCGACGTCACTACAAAACCAGAGTAATCGAGCAAGCGCCTCAATCAACGATGAACCAATGGTAAGCAAGACCAACCCACCTAATTAGCATACAAGACAAATAAATGTAAAAATAAATGAATCAATAAATAAATAAATCTAAAAATAAATGAATGGATAAATAAATAAATCTACACGATAAATGTAAGAATAAATATAAAAATATAAAAATAAATAAATAATTAACGAATAAATAAAAGTTAAAACGATTTTTAATAATAATAATACATTAAGGGGAAAAAATAATACAAAAATGAATTGATTAAAATGAATCATATTTATTTTATCAAGTCGTTTATTTCTTTCTTTATTTTCCTATTATCACATTTATTTATCTATTTATCACATTTATTTATCTATTTATTTATTTATCTATTCATTTTTAATTTCTGCAGGTTTGGTCCTCCATAGTTTATGCGTGTTTTGTGAAAATACAAAAAAAACAATTGTCACTGAAATAAGGTCATGAAACCCATACTGATTATTTCTTCACAAGACTTTTGAAAATTGTATCACGTAGCCTAGAATATTTGCTCCAAAACTATGTGAAAATCACCCTGACTGCTCATTCAGAGAAGACAATATATTGATTTAAAAACTGTAAGACGTGTTTTGTGTAAGAAAGCTTTATGCGGGAGGCGTGATCACATCATTAATGTGTATGGTTTTTCACACCTGAGAAAGACAAAGACCCTCCCCCTAATGGCCCTATTAGGAGCTATCAGGCCTTGTCATTCTGAGCAACCTCCTCATAAAATTTATTTTTAAAATTCACAGAATACACACACACACACACACACACACACACACACACACACACATGTTTCCAACAATAATGAATTGTTGCAGTTCATTATTATCGCGTGCAGCCATCATAGGCAGCTGTGCACGAGTGCAAAACCTCACAACACCCACCCCTGTCGGTGATTGGTGGGAACACTATTTATTTTGGTTGAGTGGTTGGTGAAACCATTTGTTTTTGTGTGCAGATCTCAGAGCCTAGGCTGCCTACAGAGACGCATTTTTTTGACGGCATGCTTATGGGGTGGGCAGCTAGCGGATCGTTAGGAAAGATTAGATGAATGTTATCATTTATGTTTGGGCCTGAAATCGCTGATACCACCTTTAAGTATGAAGCACAACATTCAGTACAGAGAAATATATGTCTCTTCCAGAGTTGTGAGATCCAGTCAGAGTCTTCTTTGCTTTTAAAGTATATAAATATAAGTGCAATGCATCAAGTGAAAAATTAACAAATGAATTGTGTTTAATCCAGTCATTAGTAGACCTTTCTGTTAGGACATATCAGATATTGGTCTGATATTTAAAATAGTAAAAACAATACTGTCGTAACCCCGGTTCTCTGAAACATCGAGTGGAGAGATCCACCTATGGGAAGGGCATCCGTACCTGACCTCTGCAGAAGCATCCAATTGCACCAAGTCTGGCTAGACAGACAGAAGCGCTCAGCCAATGCCAGGTGAGGCCACACCCCCTCACCTACGGGCATATAACAGCTGGGCGCGCTGCTATTCCTCAGTAAGTATATTCGCTTCTCGTGCGGCAAGCGGGGCAAAGCTGGTGGATCTCTCCACTCGATGTTTCAGAGAACCGGGGTTACGACAGTAACCTATTGTTCTCTTTCATCATCTCGTGTTCGAGATCCACCTATGGGAGAGACATGGACAGCTCCCCGATTGCCCAATACACTCACAGTGAGGTTCCGAAAGCCAGAGAAGGACGGTCACCTCGGGGAGGCGGTGCCTGACACGTCCATTAATCATGAACCTGCAAAGGTGACGCCACACCTAACTGTTCTGTGGACAAGCAGGACATGAAACATGCATGAGACACATACATGATAGTAACCCCAACCCACCAAGACACATAAACTATACCCAAGAAGGGAAGTAAATGTTTGGTGACAGGAATGAACATGGCTGGCCGGCCCATTCACTCTTATTGGTCTTTACCCAACAGGGTTACAGGGAGGAGCTAAGAAGACCCCACTCCTAAAACCGAATGTGCTACCGAAGTTCTGGTGACATCCAGCACAAAGGTATGAGGAGAAGCCCAACTGGCAGCGGAGCAGATGTCCTGCAGTGACACTCCCCTAAACAAAGCCCAAGAGCCTAAGCCTAAGCCCCTTGTGGAATGAGCTCTGATGCCCCTTGGGGGCTGCACTCCCTTTGCTTCATAAGCCATAGTTATAGCGTCCACAACCCAATGTGAGAGGCGCTGCTTCGATATGCCCATGAAACAAAGAGCTGGTCGCTCTTCCGGAAAGCACTGGTCCTGGTCATATATGCCTGTAAAGCACGGACTGGACACAGAGCATTCAGCCTCTGATCCTCTAGAGAGGTAAAAGGTGGAGGGTGAAAAGCGGACAGCTCCAACACCTCCGAAGTGAACGCAGGGAAGCACTTCGGCATGAAGGCCGGGTTAGGCTTAAGGGAAACCTTATCTCCACTGAGGGAGAACTTAGTGCACGAGGGGTGAACCGAGAGTGCATGTAGCTCACTGACACGTTTAGCAGATGCCAAGGCCAAGAGCAAAGCTGTCTTGAAGGACAGCAGCTTAAGGGAAATACTCCCCAGAGGCTCAAAAGGATGTTGAGACAGCGCTTTCAGCACCATGGAGAGGTCCCACTCCGGAACAGTTCTCCTGATGACTGGCAAAGAGCGGCGTGCACCCTTCATAAATCTGCAGATTAGAGGGTGCTGCCCGACAGTAGAGCCATCAAAACCCACATGGCAGGCTGAAATCGCAGCCAAGTAGACCTTAATGGTGGAAAAAGACCTCCCTTTTTCCATGAGGTCTTGAAGGAAACACAAAATATCAGGAACTGAGCACTGATAAGATGTGAGACCGCGCCCATCGCACCACCCTTCGAACACTTGCCACTTACAGCCATATAAGGACCGCGTAGAAACGGCCCTGGCATTCTGAATAGTGGTGACCACACGCGGCGAAAGCCCAAGTGCGTTCAGGTTCGTCCTCTCACGGGCCAGGCCCAGAGGTGGGGGTGGTAAATCTCCCCGTTGGCTTGGGACAATAGGTCCGTGCGAACGGGAAGGCACCACGGCTCAGCGTATAACAGAGGAATTATCTCCGCCAGCCATGGTGCTTTGGGCCACCTGGGTGCTATCAGAATGAGAGACAGGCCCCGTTCTCTCACCCTGGCCAATGTGGGAATTATCAGGCACAGGGGAGGAAAAGCATACAGGAGCACTCTGGGCCATGGGTGGGCCAGTGCGTCTACCCTGAGGGGCGCGTCCATGTCCCTTAGAGAGAAGAACATAGGACAATGGTAGTTTTCGCGCGAGGCGAATAGATCTACGCTCGCCTGTCCGAATCTCATCCATAGCATTTCCACTATCTGCGGGTGAAGACGCCAATCCCCGTAGATTGGGTTTCCCCTTGATAGCAGATCCGCGCCTCTGTTCAGAATGCCCGGAACATGAGTTGCGCGTAACGACAGGAAAACCCGTCTGCTCCACACCAAAAGCTTGTAAGCTAGGGCGTGAAGTTTCGACGAGCGCATGCCGCCCTGACGGTTGATATAAGCCACAGCCGTGGTATTGTTGCACCGTACTAGAACGTGATGTCCCTGCAAGCGGGGCAGAAAAAGATTCAGAGCTTTCCAAATGGTTAAAAGCTCTAAATAGTTTATGTGCGCTGAACGTAGTCTGTTTGGCCACAGACCGTTCACCGTTCTGCCCTCCTGGGTGGCACCCCAGCCTGTTAAGGACGCATCTGTCGTCACAACTTTCCGCATCGTAACCACCCCCAGAGGGGTTCCCCGTGCGTAAAAGTCCTCGCTCTCCCAGTGGCGCAAGGCTGCCGAGCAGGCGCGTGTCACTGTTACCGAGCGGCAAAGGTCGCGAATCGGTCTGAAATGTAGTGACAAAACCCATTTCATGAACGCCCTCATCCTCAGGAGTCCCAACGGCACAACCTGGGTGGATGAAGCCATGAGACCCTGCAGCCTGAGGCACGTGCGATATTGTACTTTCGCCCCTTCTCTGAACTGCGACAGACAGTTCATCAGAGAGCGAACGCGCTCTTGAGAGAGACGCGCTCGCATGGAGACCGAGTTCAACTCCAAGCCCAGAAAAATTACATTCTGACTGGGCGTGAAATTGCTCTTGCTCACATTCACTTGGAACCCGAGCGATGTGATGTGACGGCCGGTGTCCTGCAACACCTTCTCCTTTGATTCGGCTATGATGAGCCAATCGTCTATGTAAGTCAGGATTCTCAGACCTGATATTCTCAGAGGTGCTAAGCCCGCCTCCGCGCACAGACAGAAAGACCGGGGACTCAAACTGAGTCCAAACGGAAGAACTGTGATTTCTTAAAGGAGTCATGACCTGCAATTTTCACTTTTCCACGAGAATCAATGTATGTTATGATTGCCTAACGATTATACACTGGCCGGGAAGCCGATATTTAAAAGTGAAGCGTTCGTTTACCCCAGGGTTCATAAACCAGCGCGCGTGCACGCGCACTCAAATACGAGATTTTGATTTCAGCCCCGACTTGACGTCATGACGGGGCAGGATATACCATATATGGACACCGCAGACCTGCCGCAGGAAGTGCGCCCTGGCGCCCCTCCTCCCCTCATATTCAGTCGAGAAAGAAGCAGAAACGTAGTGCACACTGAGTTGCTCTGTTGTTGACTGCCAGAATCAACATGTAAATGTGTTTTCTCTCCCAAGAACGGACCAAGCTGTCAGGGACCAGTGGATTAAATTCATTTTTAATGACGCAGTTCCTACAACCCTTCCCACTGGCTTAACGTTATGTGTCTGTGCTAACTAAACATTTTACGCCGGAATCCTTCACAAATTTGAGGCAATATCAGGCGAAGTTGGCATCGAAGCTCGGGAAAAAGGGGCCATTTTCAACAATCAGACACTTGCCTGCAATTGAAACAGTAAGAATGTGTTTTTATTGCTCTACTCTGTGTAACAAACAGCAGCCAACTGCTAATGCGGCTATTGTATGCTAGCGGGAGTATTAGCTTCGAGGTAAACATGGGGAATGGCTGCTAACGTTACTTTGCAAACAACAAATGACTGAGATCATCATGAATTCGGCTATTGTATATTGATTGCCTAACGCTTATATATGAGGCGCCGTCTAGTTTGTGTGTGTGTGTGTGTGTGTGTGTGTGTGCTCGCGTCTCATATGAGTATGTGCGCGAGTTTGTGTGTGTGTGCTCGCGTCTCATATGAGTATGTGCGTGGAGAGTTCATATACATGTATGTGTGACTACTTAGTATGTATGCAAGCGTGTTTCATATATGTGTGCGTGAATGAAGTTTGATTTAAGCCCTAAACGGCGCCTCATACTTATACACTGGCCGGGAAGCCGGTCGCGGCCAGGTCGGGTTCATTCATAATTTGCGCCATGATGTCATTTTGTAATGATATGCTAAAGCGTCACCTGCGCTGTCAACCCCCTCCTTCCTGCCACCAATCAACGCGCCCCTCATTTGCATTATTAAAATGACTGTCCACGACAGCCAAAATATCGCATCAGATCTCGCGAGACAATAATGCCTTCAGAAATAAGGGTCTGAGGAGCTCTGTGTTTATTTTTTTTCCACTTTTCTTTTTTAGAAGGGCCTGAAAGACTATAATACAGCAGTAGGTATCCAAGGTAATACTAGGTCATGACTCCTTTAACATATGCCCTGGTAGGCGAAACGAAGAAACTTCCTGTGCGGAGGATAGATGGTTATGTGAAAGAAGGCATCTTTCAGATCGACTGATGTGAACCAGTCGTTCTGTTTTATGGCACGGGCGAGTGCGCCTTGCGTCAGCATTCTGAAATTGTATTTCCTCAAATGTTTGTTCAACACTCGAAGGTCCAAGATAGGGCGGAGAGAGCCGCCTTTTTTCGGGACCAGAAAATAACGGGAATAAAAACCCTGGTTCATCAGATTGGGGGGTACCACCTGAATCGCTCCCTTGTTCAGGAGAGATGAAATCTCCCCTTTCAGAATGTGTGAAGCATTCTCTTCCGTGTGAGAAAATAGAATGCCGTTGAAATGCGGGGGTTTTACTGCGAATTGCAATCTGTAACCCTGCATTACTGTACGCATCACCCACTCAGGAGCCGAAACGGTTCGCCAAGCCACTTCGTGACTCGCGAGTGCTCCGGCTCGGGCCAGAGCGGAGCTGTGTGAGACCAACAGGTTTATTTGTGATGCAATGGCGCCATCTAGTGGGCACACTGGAGGTGACATGCAGGGGTTCGGAGGGATTTCCTCTCTCTGCGGTGAGATCAGTTCTCTCTGCGGAGAGAGGTCTTCTCTCCGAAACGAATTCATTCGATTCGTAATTTTTTTGTGTTTTGTGTGTTTTGTGTTGGGCAAACACTGGGGCCGAAGCCTTTATTGAGAGAGTGAGGGGAATAGAATGTGGCCAGTGTGGTGTCACTGTGCTTAAACTTTCCCTCACAAAGGGCCCCCTGAACGTGGGGGGAAAACACACATTTCCTGAACACACGAGCTGGGCAGTCTCGACAGGCGGTGAGCTGACCCATCCGCGGGACCCCCTGAGTCTTTTGGACGGGGGTCCTAGAAGAGGAGGGGAGTCCGAAGGGCTCGCGGCCCGTGAACATGGACTCGATGCCCCCATCGGCTGAACATCAGGCAGGCCGCTTGCGTTTCGAGTTGGTGGTGTTGGGATTCGCAGGTCTCCCGGCCGCGGCCGCGGCGGGAGCGGGCTTACCCCAGTGCTTGTTTGTAGGTGCTGGGTTATGTTGCCGTGGCGGTGGTTTGTTGCGGGGCTTTTCCTTGCCCTGATGAAACTGTCGTCAATCGACAGTTTCATACATCAATCGATTCTGTTAAATGTGTATTATTTTTGTGTATACTCACAATAAAAACAAAGTGTTGTGCTTTTTGCCAAATAAAGAAAAATAAACACGAAGCGAGTTCTGCCTTCTCTCTGTCAGTGTAGTCCATTCTGAAATGCGTCCGAAAATGAACAATAACTCAGTGAATACTCAATCAATCAGGCATACAGACACACAGGCATGAAGCTTGAATTCTCTTCTTTTAAATAAAGTAATTTATATAAAAAACAAATATTCTCAGTTCATGTAATCTGTAAGAAAAGAGCGAGATGTCAGTCGTTCTCATCTCATCTAATTACTTGTAATGTGACTCCGCCCACGGAGAACGCGCGCTATTCAAACGCAAATGACTGAGGCAATCCACGCAAACCTGTGAACGCCCATATCAGCTCGAGAAAACACAAGTTTAATCAGATCATTGTAGCCTACTTGTTTACACCGTCTCGCAGCGCTGAGGAATAATAATAATGGAAAATGTACCTCAGAAGTGCGGGTATTTCGAGGAGCAAGGATCCGACTGAGCTAAGGAATACTGTAGTAAGTTTTTTTCCCTTCTCAAGTGATTCGCGTTTCTGTGTGAATGAATGAACGGCAGAGATGCGCGCTGTTTACCACAGCTCGCACACTCGCGTTTCTGTGTGAATGAATGATGATGTTTTAGCAAACTGTATTGCTATACTGAGATGAGTAAAAATCGACTGAAATATGTTGAAATAAAATGTAGGCTATTTGTATAAGCAACGTATTAAACTGCTATTAACATTTATATGCCTTAATATTTCATAAAAACAACGTTACAGTCAGTCGAAATATGAAAGACAACATTTTGTTGACTAGATTTGGGTACAGTTTTTACTGTGAATATACTGCCACATCAAATAAGCTTTTGTTTAGCAATTTCTGCTCATATGTTATATATATATATATATATATATATATATATATATATATATATATATATATATATATATATATTAGAGGTGGGCATAGATTAATTTTTTTAATCTAGATTAATCTAGATTAATTTTGAAATTAATCTAGATTAATCTAGATTAAAATGGCTCATTTGAATTCTGCCGAAGGCATTCAGAATATGTGTGCTACCCAAATAATGACTATAAAAGCAAGTCTTTGAGAACGGGTTTCTCCAGCCAGGTGGCGCATTAGACCAGGGGCTCATCTCCTGTTTCCAAAATGCATCACAAACTGCTTGAGAAAGCTGTTCTACTCATAGACTGTAAAAGGTTACTACTGTACTGTTACCGTACGTAGGCAACATTAGGTAGGCCTATGTTATTATCAACTACTATAGGCTATCAATTAGGGATGGGCGATATGGCCTAAAATCCATATTGTGATATACATTGCAGCCTCTTGCGATAATGATATATATTATAATAAAACCATTTCAGAACAGGTTACACAGACCCTGCTAAACAACTGCTAATTTTTTTTTTTTTTTTTTTTTTTTGAAAGGGTGTATGTAGTTTTGAGAACATATATTGTGCAAAACTGTAAGTATACAACATAATTTTGCAGATAAATAAAATGTAAGTACACTAGCTGCAGAGACTTTTAGGTCTAATGTTTATTATGGCTTGGAGCTTATGAAACCCCAAATTTAAAATGAGAATATTGTCTAACTGATGTCTTTTCAGTTAAAAAGAAACACAACAACGATTCTTAAAATCGGGCGCTTTTAATAAAAAGAGATTATGTGCTACACCACTCACTAAGATATATTGGGAATAGGGCTTGGGCGTCGTGACGTCATACTTGGCGTGGCGGCCATGTTGATGGCCTCGCGAATGTAAACATACAGCAAGTCGAACGAGGAGAAGCAGAGTTGGGAGAAAGAAAAAAGATGTTAAAATCCCGAAAAGGATGTGGAATTTACGGGGATACGTTAAATAGGGAAACCAGGGACCAGTAAGTTATGTGGACAAATTTTCCTGTAAAATATCCCGTATTTTAATAACTTACTATCATAACATTAATGTTAGCCCTTCCATCGGACCTGTCAGTCTCTGTACTGTTGTCCTGTTGCTACCCCCTTGCCCTTCCAGAAAAACAGATGTTTTCAAAGCATCGTTTTGCTTACTTGAAGGCAACCTTAGCGTGATATTGGCCTTTTTAAGATAACAGCGTGGTTGTTGTGAGAGCACGATTTCACGCCAATCTGTAAGCAAAGTCACGTTAGACCTAGCTTCACAACTCGCTTAGTTAATGCTGCAGTTTTGCAGAGGGATAGCAACAGAAAGATGAATGTTGAAATTGTAATTTTTCGGGATATTTTATAGGAAAATACTAAACGGGAAGACAGCGGGAAAAGAGCTCAAATACGTGAGAAACCCGGAAAAAACGAGAGGGTTGACAGCTACTAACTACACTTTTTTTTTGCCGATTTTGTCCACATACTGGTCCCTGGCTTCCCTATTTAACGTATCCCCGTAAATTCCACATCCTTTTCGGGATTTTAACATCTTTTTTCTTTCTCCCAACTCTGCTTCTCCTCGTTCGACTTGCTGTATGTTTACATGCGCGAGGCCATCAACATGGCCGCCACGCCAAGTATGACGTCACGACGCCCAAGCCCTATAATACGCGCGCGCTGGTATTCAGTGATATCATGTTTCGTTTTGAATTTGAGGTGGTAGAACGGATTAATCGTGTGTTTACTTACCGAACTGTTACACCACACAGTCTACGTCGGACGGCTTAAATCCGAACCAATTGTCCAAATAATGGATGTTGCACCGATCTTTTACACCAGCTTTCACTTTCAGCCGTGTTTACTTAAGATGACGACGAATATGATGCGTTGCAGCCGGGTGTTCCCCGCGGCCGCGGGTAGATTGCGTCATCATAGCTTGTGTAGCTTGAGCCAGCTCCCAACCTTACCCAACTTGGAGAATAGATTAACCCTCTGGGGACCAAGCTGTTTTTGGGGTCCTTGAGATGTTCTGACATGCCTTGACATTTGTGCTTTTTTCAGTTATTTATAAACATGTTAATGGCAAAGGTGTAAATTCACTCTATATAGCACAAACAGGGCTACCATAATATGCGAGCAACGTGTATGTAGATGTTTGTATTTTTAAGAGAATAATGTTTATGCGTGGTTATTGGAAAAAATTCAAATGAAAGTTGCTGAATTAAGACCACAAAACACATATTAAATATGTGTCCACAAGACTTTTGACTAATGGATGTTGTCCCTTTGAGTTCTAGCTTCAAAATTATGTGAAAATAGTCTTGCTTTATCGTTCACAAAAAAAAAATACATTGATTTAAATGGTGTAAAACAGGTTTTGCTTGAAAAGCCAATATGCGAGGGGGAGGAGCAGTTTACACCTTAGATTACAATGTCCCACCCACTCTGCATAATTAGCCATTCATTCAGGTGTGACACTGACTGAGCCACAATGCAAGGAGAAAAGATGTATTTAGAAGAAGACTTATATTGACCATTTAAGATTTCGCTTACATCTATCTTGTAAATATGTTTTGCTATTTTATTAAAAATGTTACAATTACAACAATAATTACAATTTCAACAATGTTTCAAGTGTACTCTTTCTTTGTAAAAAAAAAAAAAAAAAAAAAAAAAAAAAAAAGATTATAGGCCTACATTTTATCATATGTATTCATTAGTTTGAATATAGCCAACATTGGAACATCTAACATCTTAGTCTATGAATTTATTTTTGACAAAAATAGTATTTTTTTTGCAGTTTAATATGTTGCTTATACAAATACATTTTATTTCAACATATTCCAGTCGATTTTTACTCATCTCAATAGGCTATAGCAAAGCAGTTTATTCTTTCACACACAGATGCGCGATTCATATTTAGGCTAAACAGTCTTTACAAATATGTCCCCTTCATTCATCTCACAGAAAGGCGAGTCATATTATAGAAATGGGATTCATCTTTTTGCGGTTTACATAGGCCTACACTAACGTTATTCCATAACGTTATTCCACACGTGAGAAAAGAAAACAGCCTACCTCACTCCTCAGCGGAATCTGCTCCTCATTTCAGGAGATATTGCTCCTCATCAGCACTGTTCTGAAGAATCTTTTCTTCATAAGGTAGGCTATAATGTCTCACTCGCGAGGAGTCACGACGCGCTTTGTTTACAGCTGATGTGGGCGTTTCACAGCTCTGAAATAGTTCTCAGAATTTGCGTTTGAATAGCACGCGCTCTCCGGGGAGTGGTCACATTACAGTGAATTAGCTCGTAATGAGCTCGACAGGAGTCACTCTCTTTTTATACAGATTACAGAAGCTGATAATATTTGTTTTTTATATAAATGACTTCATTTAAAAGATACGATCTCAAGCTTTATGCCCGTGGGTCTGTTTGCCTGTTTGACTGAATTTTCGCGGAGTTATAGATCATTTTCGAACGCGTTTCAAATGGGAGTTTACTGACAGAGAGAAGGCAGAAATCGCATCATGTTAATTTTTCTTTATTTGTCAAAAAGCAAAACACTTTATTTTTATTGTGAGTATACAGAATAAAAATAGAAACTGAACAGGATCGATTGATGTATTACACGAAAATGAAAAATCAAAATTAACAGAGCATTTCATGTTTATTTTCATTGCTAAAAAAAAAAAACGAGCAAAACGCGCAGGCGCGTTTGTGGTCCCCAGAGGGTTAACGGCGATATTTTTTTTATCGCGCGATAAGAGTCTCGCGTTAACGCAGCGCGTTAACGCCGATAACGGCCCACCACTAATATATATATATATATATATATATACACATGTACATGTACATATATATGTATGTATGTATATAGGCCTATATATATATATATATATATATATATATATAAATAGTAAGTAAGTACTACTAGTAAGTAAATACTATTTTTGTCAAAAATAAAGTCATCAACTAAGATGTTAGCTGTTCCAATGTTGGCTATATTCAAACTAATGAATACATAATAAAATGTAGGCCTATAATAATTTTTTTACAAAGAAAGAGTACACTTGAAATATTGTTGAAATTGTAATTATTGTTGTAATTGTAACCTTTTTAATAAAATAGCAAAAGATATTTACAAGATAGATGTAAGCAAAATCTTAAATGGTCAATATAAGTCTTCTTCTAAATATATCTTTTGTCCTTGCATTGTGGCTCAGTCAGTGTCACACCTGAATGAATGGCTAATTATGCAGAGTGGGTGGGACATTGTATTCTCAGGTGTAAACCACTCCTCGTTCACGCCCCCCTCGCATATTGGCTTTCCAAGCAAAACCTGTCTTACCCAATTTAAATCAAAACCCTGGGAGGCCCCCGGTAGCGCGTCGTCATCACCGTGTCCCCCGTCCGAGTCAGAAGGGCTGAGCTCGGAGCACTGTGTCACTGCCACCTTAAAACGGCGCTTAAGCAGCTTCCTAGGCAGCATGAGGCAGAAACTGCAATTCTCCGGGTTCTCCAGGGCTTCTCGAGCGTGCTTAGAACCCAAACAGACAACGCAAAGCTGATGAAGATCCTTAGCTGCGATAAGGGCACCACACGCGGCCGGGCAGGCCCGTGAAAGGCTATCCCCTGGAGAGGCTGCAGGCTTGGACAGTGACATACCAGCGAAGAAATCAGAGAAATCCGTGGCGGGCAGCCGTGAGGAGAAACGGTGAAAATAGCGAGAGCGTGGGCGGCTCCGAATGCAAAGCAGCAGCAGCTGAAAAATAAACAACTGTCACGTCCAGCGGAGGCTGATCTGGCCGATATGTCCTCCTGAAGACACGAGGTGAGCAGTGTAAATTCAACCGAGCTGTGAGATGCAGAGATCGCGAGAAGCGAATGTCAACTGAGGAATAGCAGCGCGCCCAGCTGTTATATGCCCATAGGTGAGGGGGTGTGGCCTCACCTGGCATTGGCTGCGCGCTTCTGTCTGTCTAGCCAGACTTGGTGCAATTGGATGCTTCTGCAGAGGTCAGGTACGGATGCCCTTCCCATAGGTGGATCTCGAACACGAGATGATGTAAGAGAACCTATAGTACAAGAGATGCAGACAGAGGACGTGGGAGATTAAGTGATGGTATTTGAATATAGTTTACTGAGTAATCTCAGTTGCATAATCTTAATTGCCTCCACCTTTGTCTGATCATCATAAAATCAGATTTGCCTATTTTACTAGGCAAAGTAAAATTAATGCTTCACAACATTGTCCTGTGACACTAAAAATCTTGAAATGACAATACAGCACAAAACATAAGGAAATGAATGTTGAATATATTGATAACACTTTACAATAAGGTTCATTAGTTCCCTTTCGTTCGGGAACTCCTACGTCTCGTAGGAGGAGTTTCCAACAAATTGGGATCACGCTAGGGAGACCAATTGCCTTCGAGTGAATTAAAACGAGCCAATGAACATTGGCATGCAACATTTGCATTCCGCGGCCCACCTACGAGTACGGGTATAAAGGCGGAAGCAAGCGCATACACAAACATTTTCTGCTTCAAGGCCGACCGGTTGTGTCCTCTGAGTGTATGAGCGTTTTGGATTATGTTTCCGTGAGCTCAACGAGTCTGCTGTTGAGACCTCTTGGTGTTGGTGTTAAGGCGTGGCAGTGATCTTCGCGATCTCCCGGATCTCATCTGTCACTTCAAGCGATCTGCTTTTTCAAAAGAGCTGTTGTCACAGCTGGTATTCGGTTGAGTGCACACAGCGGGCTTGCAGTTTCCCCGCTGTGTTGCCGCGTTGATCCCTGCATGCTTCAGCACACTAAAAGAGTTTTCTCTGAAAGAGCAACACGAGTGAAGATCACGTCCTTTTAAAGGGGACCTATTATGCCCCTTTTCACAAGATGTAAAATAAGTCTCTGATGTCCCCAGAGTGTGTATGTGAAGTTTTAGCTCAAAATACCCAACAGAATTTTATTTACAGCACGTTTAAATCATCATTTTTTGGGTCTGTGAAAAACGCACTGTTTTAGTGCTTCTCCTTTAATGCTAATGAGCTGCTGGTTCACGGCACAGGGGGCGGAGCCTAAGCAACCGCGATCAGAGCCAGAACAGGGAAGATGATAATAATAAAACAGACAGTCACAGTAATGGTGTTCATTTCGACCATAAAAATGCCTACAGAGTCAGAGAATATATGCTGTATGGAGTTGGAACAGGTATAGTTTAGTTTAATTATGATTATAAACTATTTGGCATTGCTTGTATACACTATTAATGCAAGCCTGCTGTAGGACTTCGTCTGACGATCTGAATTGTCTGAATGATGACAAAATATACTGATGACTTTAATAAAGTTTACTGTATGTCACACAAAAGATGAAGCATCAGTTTTTCTTCAGAAAATCACTGTTAGAGCTGAGTAAACAGTATAAGAAGTGCATAAGAAACTTACATACATTTCTGTAGAGTTGAGGGAGCATTTTCTTTGAAAACAAAATTAATCCACCTCGTCTTCAGTGGCTGTCAGATTTCAAGAGTAAATAGAGAGAGCTATGTGAATGAATACATCCAGCTACAACACCTTCAACGCTTGGGAGATGCTTCGACGCTTCTCGTGAGTGCATTGCTGCAGCAATGGTGGATGTGTACAACTTGCAGTGAACTCGATCAGGGCGGGTCTAAGTTATAACGGCAGTGTCAGTCAACACTCGTGGGCGGGGCCTGTGGCTTTAGTGATGTCACTAAAGCCACATTCTGAAAACAGGTCGTTTGGAGAGACTGCTTATGATTTATGGGGATTAAAAAAAAAGGAGTGAGTGGATTTTTATCACTGTAGGGTGGTTGTGTACACACACTGCCAACACACATTTATGTCCAAACACCATACAAAAGTGAATTTTGCATAATAGGTCCCTTTTAAGGATGACCTTTCACCCGTGTGTTTCTAGGTGCGGTCAATATCTACCTCCGCTTGATGGTCAAGATCGCTGCCTCACATGTTTGGGCTTTGCGCACACTGAGGCAGCGTTAGTGAATGAGTCATGTTTTCATTGCAGGAACATGACCATCGCAACACTAAGATCGAGACTGAGATCCCTCAAACGAGGGGGAGTCCCTTTGGCGATTCCCCGATCTAGTTCTTCTTCTGGTTCAGTTCAGAAGAAGCCTACTTCGGCTAATCCCATTGGTGGTCTCAGGATTACTGTGAGGAATAACCCGCCGGGTGAAAGACCCCCACGGGCCCCTCAATCCTCCGTGTCGCTGCCATCGGAGTCTTCGACGGAGATCTCGGCCATCTCGTGTGGCTCCGGTTGTTTCCTTTGGAGCTCCACCGGAGGACCAGATGTCAATCGCTGAATCGGAGGGAGAGCGGTCATCTGAGGTCGCTTCGAGCCATTCATGTCCCTGGTGTGCTCAACCGTGCAGCCGACGAGCTCTCACGGCAGCCGCCCCTTCCGGGAGAATGGCGACTCCATCCCCAGGCGGTACAGCTGATATGGGAAATCTTCGGAGCCGCTCAGATAGATCTGTTTGCCTCTCCGGACACGACCCATTGCCAGTTGTTTTATTCCCTGACCAAAGGAACTCTCGGAGAGACGGGGCACCCTATGGCACCTGCGTCCAGACCTCTGGAAACTCCATGTCTGGTCACTGGACGGGACGCGGAGGTTCTAGGTGGCCTACCACAGGCTTTGGTAGACACCATCACTTCCGCTAGAGCCCCCTCTACGAGGCGCCTCTATGCGTTGAAGTGGAACCTGTTCGTCGGTTGGTGTTCTTCCCGCCGGGAAGACCCCTGAACTTGCCCTATCAGTGTCGTGCTTTCCTTCTTGCAAGATGGGTTGGAGCGAAGGCTGTCTCCCTCCTCCCTCAAAGTGTATGTTGCCGCAATACCCGCACATCACGATGCAGTAGAAGGTAAGTCTTTGGGAAAGCACGACCTGATCCTCAGGTTCCTCAGGGGTGCTAGGAGATTGAATCCTCCTCGTAATCAGCACCCCTTACCCTCTTGGGATCTGACTTTAGTGCTCAGAGCACTCAAGAATCCACCATTTGAGCCCTTGCATGCAGTCGATTTAAATATTCTGTCAATGAAGACAGCTCTCCTGCTCGCTTTGGCATCCATCAAGAGGGTAGGGGACCTGCAGGCATTTTCGGTCGATGAATCGTGCCTAGAGTTCGCGCCGGACTTCTCTCACGTTGTTCTGAGACCCCGGCCCAGATATGTGCCTAAGGTTACCACTCCTTTTAGAGATCAGGTAGTAAACCTGCAAGTGCTGCCCCCGGAGGAGGCAGACCCAGTCCTGGCTTTGCTCTGTCCTGTTCGCGCTCTGCGCTGCTACATTGACAGAACTCAAAGCTTTAGGACCTCAGACTAGCTCTTTGTCTGTTACGGAGGCCAGCCGAAGGGGAAGGCTGTCTCCAAGCAGAGGTTAAGCCCACTGGCTAGTGGATGCTATCGTCTGAGCTTATGATTCCCAGGACATGCCTTGTCCACCTAGGTTGAGGGCACACTCTACTAGGAGTGTTGCCTCTTCCTGGGCTTTGGCTCAAGGCGCCTCGCTGACAGATATTTGTAGAGCTGCGGGCTGGGCGACACATAACACGTTCGCTAGGTTTATAGCCTTCGTGTAGAACCTGTTTCCTTCCGTGTACTCGCTTCGGCCAGTAGTGCGAAGAATTAGGTTAGTGTCGGCTTGCTACGCTATTCTCGCCCCAGGGGCCAGATACGTGCGTTTCCTGCTCCGTTGGTTACCCAACAAACAGCTAACCTTCGCGGAGGACTGGACACCATTTGGCTCCTCAGTGAAAAGCGTTTGTGTATGCGCTTGCTTCCGCCTTTATACCCGCACTCGTAGGCAGGCCGCAGAATGCAAATGTTGTATGGCAATGTTCATTGGCTCGTTTTAATTCACTCGAAGGCAATTGGTCTCCCTAGCGTGATCCCAATTCATTGGAAACTCCTCCGATGAGACGTCTCCGTTCCCTACTCAGGGAACGAGGGTTACCATACGTAACCGAGACGTTAACATTAGTTAATGTATTAACTAACCATGAACAATACATTTGCTGATGTGTTTGTTAATTTGTTGAAATTAAAGGAACCGTATGTAAGATTATGGCCAAAACTGGTACTGCAATCACTTTCTATTTACTGTAGAGCGGTGTATGCCCTCCCCCTCCCCCTCCCCCTCCCCCTCCCCCTCCCTGACTCGAGGTTGCCAGATAGGCTGCAGGATCCAGCAGGAACGTAGGCTGCTACATGGAGCTTCCAATGCCAAGTGACGAGTCCTACACAGTAATTTTGTTTATGCTTCATGAGAGATGTTTTGCGAAGTAATTATGTATCGCAAAAATTTACTAATGGCGATTAGCCAAATATAATCGTAAATATGTACGCTCGTATGTGACAGTGCATTGTTAGAACAGTAGCTGTTAGTCTAACTTGTAATGGTAGGTATCTGTCATTAAAGTAATTACAAGCACAAGCCTAAGTCACTATGTCTAACAGATAGCAAAGATACAGCTATTCATTTAGCTGAAGCTATAAGTGAAAGCGACCAGCTGTATTTTTTAACTTACCCTGCAGTACCCTAACGTTAGGCTACTGTCTCAATTACATTTCACATTGCCATAATGGGCGTGCTAATGTTGTTTTCCTCAGCGTGCATAATGACAGAGAAATGGGCTCTGATAATGCATTGCTAATGTTAGTAATGACCACTCGCCGTTTTTTTTTCCAAAACAATTCCTTATACCTTTTCAATTCGATGACCCACCTCCTCCATATGTGCTAACGTAACGTTACTTTGCACGAACATGCATAACTTTATTCGACTGTCATGAATATTTGAAAAGTCCATTTACATTAAGTAACGTTACAAGTTAGCCAAACATAGATGAATCTTACCTGTCCAGGAGAAAATTAGCAACGTTGGCGTCTGTCTTCACATTCTTATGCATTTTCAGCCGTCTCCTTTTTTCAAAGGCATCTCCTATACAAATCCTTGTTTTATTTTGGACTTTGTCACGACATATTTCTGATTCATAACGAGGTCTTTTAGGTTTTTTAACATTAGACATGTTTTATCCGACACGTTTGTAGCTGCAGCTGTGGTAACTAGAGCAGAGCTGGCAACCCGGATCCCGAAACACTACTGACTTTGTGATTGGTAGATAGGTGGAGGGCGGCGCATCAGGCCAAAACAAAACATGACAACATCAACATCAGTTGAGGGCTGCAACTTCACTTTTAAATGACAATATCCTGGCTGGACTATTGTTGTCAGTGATATAAGTATTTGAAATGAACATGATTTCTTAATGTCTAGTGACATATCAGGGCCATTTTATGATAAATTGAAATACATTTCTTACGGTTCCTTTAACATTAACAAAAAATAATACATAATATATACATGCAGTTCATTATTAGTTCATGTTAACTAATGAAACATTATTGTAAAGTGTTACCCAGACATTAATACAAAAAAAAAAAAAAAGTATAAAAGAGAATACAGAAACAACATGAATTAAGATGTTTGTGACTGCTATCCAGATGTCATGCCAAAGGTGAGTAATCCTGAAAACTGCAGGGAAACAACAAGTGTTTAATAATTAAACAACATTCACAAATGGTAAATTAACACTGTGTGCTCATTAAAATAGGTCTATACTATTTAAAGAACAATCTCGATGAGGCCAGTCCTAAGAGAGCTAGGGTATTGGCCACAGATGATTGTTTTGCACTCATTAGCATGATTGTTGTAGCTGTGAGAGCTGTCTGTACCTGCAGCAAAATACAACAAATCAAGCGTCATTCTTCTTCATTTTTTATACGATATAGGACATCTGATTACCACAGCACTTGCTTACATCAGTAAATAGTTCATAAACTATAGCTTCAACTGATCTCTAACTTCTTTAACTTCAGTAAACACTGAAATGAACGATCACACATACCTCTGCTTAGCCATGAACTGGTCGAAAGCTGATGACGTAACCTGCAGGTAGGCCCGCCCTCACGTGATACTGATTGGTCGATTGATAAGCTTAAATCTGATTGGCCAAAGAGTATGAATAATCTGTGTTCTGTCACGGAATAGATGATCATGAGACAAGGATACAAATGCAGAGGAAATTTATTAGTGACATTCAGACAAGGTACAAAACAAAAACTCAGGAAACTCCAGGAACGAGAAACTCGGACAACGAACCAGCACAGGACTACAAACACAGGGAGGCTAAATAGGGGAACAGACAAGGAGGGTAACGAGACAGACAGGTGGGACAAATTAACCAATAATCAGATAACAAGATGGGAGGGGCTAGACAATAGACACGAACACATGGCCCAAAATAACAAAACACCCATGTGCAGCACAAGACAGGACAGGCATGTGACATTACCCCCTCCCTACGGAGCGGCTACCAGACGCTCCATAAGACCAGGGCGGGACGGGAGGGACAGACCAGGGCGGGACGGGAGGGACAGACCGTCCATCTGGCGACCAGGGTGGAACGGCCCTTCGGGCGGCCACGGCGGAGACGACCCCTCGGGCGGCCACAGCGGAGACGACCCCTAGACAATAGACACGAGCACATGGCCCAAAATAACAAAACACCCATGTGCAGCACAAGACAGGACAGGCATGTGACATGTAGGAGGATTGTGCTGCCAGGAAAGTCTCAAAAATGCACACACACTAGGGCTGGGCGATATATCGCGCGATATTGTTATGCGCATCTCATCAGTAAAGCCGGTTCCCTTGATTAGTAGTAAATCGCCATCACCTGCTTTCAGATGGCGCGGTGTTAAATTAACACTCCTGGGGCTGTGAGTGTATATGAGTCCACACTCAAGAGTGTAAAGTGTTAAAATAAGAGTGTTAAATTAACACTCAAGAGTGTTAAAGTTAATGAGATAATTAAGAAGACACCTGATGTTAACAAGCAGAATCACGGAAGGAGAAAATCACAAATTGTAAGTTACCATTAAGGTGATGGGTGTTTGCTTTAGTTGGGCTCTTGACCATTACATGTTTACTTTAATTTTTACTGTTTGTCTGCTGTTATTGATTTATAACAGTTAAATGAACAAAGTAAAATGTGATCTGATAGTGTTGGTTATGTTTTGACATAGTCATGCTGTGATCTGAAAAATAAAATTTATTGATATAGTTTGGTGTAACTTGTTAGCAGCAGTTTTGGGATTCTTCAGCCTATGATTATCAGTACTTTACTTATAATTCAAAATATTTTATAAACATTGTTCTGATCAAAATACTTTCAAATGAATTCATTTAGAAACACAGACATCAATAATCAGCCTGTGAATCTCAACAATGGTGACAATAATAAAGCATGTTGCAGTGGCTGCCACAAATCACAACTCATTAATGGCTCCCATCATGCATTGCGGTATGAATAAATTATGATCTGAATTGTCTATGTAATTTACTTTTCCTAATTGAATATTCTGCTCGTCACCATTGTTGAGATACATTGACTGAATCTTGATGTCTGTGTGTGCCTAAAAGAAAGATTTTTTTTTAAACAACTTTTAAGAAATCCTTTATATTATATAAAAAATTCTGGGCATTTATGCAGAATCACAATTATGCTGTAACCAACAACATACATCGAAGTCAGAAATAAGGGTCTTAATGAGTTCAGTGATCAAGTTCAAATGATGAATGTCATAATATAACCAACACCATCAGATCACTTTTTTTCTTTGTTCATCTGGCAGATATAACTCAGATACAGAAGACAAACAAAGTCTAAAGTAAACATATAAGGCTCAAGAGACCAACTAAAGCAAACAATGATCGCCCTAATGGTAACTTACAATTTGAGATTTTCTCCTTCAGTGATTCTGCTTGTTAACATCAGGTGTCTTCAATAATGTTCAATCATCACTAAATTAATCACTTAATTATCTCATTAACTTCAACACTCTTGAGTGTGGACTCATACACTCCCAGGAGTGTTAAATTAACACTGGAGTTTTTGCTGTGTACAAAGAGCCGTAGTTAACTGACAAGCTGAGCCATATCGCATTAATTATCGCTGGCGATACGTCCGCGATATTAATGCGATATGGCTCAGCTTGTCAGTTAACTACGGCTCTTTGTAGTAAATGCCGCTCCATCTGAAAGCAGGTGATGGCGATTTACTACTAATCAAGGAACCGGCTTTACTGACGAGATGCGCATAGCAATATCGTGCGATATATCGCCCAGCCCTAACACACACACAACCAAGGCGATTCACACACGTGAATGACGATTTGCACATTCAAATTCAAGGATAAACTCGTACATTTTAAACATCCAAAGGTTATTGTGCACAGTTGTATATCTGCGAATTGTGTTTTGCATTTGTGAAGTATATTTTACGAATATATAATTTTATTTTGCGCATGTGAATTGCTTTTTGTGAATATATTTTTTTTCACACACGTGAAATTTTTTTTGGGTACGTGAATTAGGTTTCATGCATGTGAAATTGTCTATGCATGTATGAATCATGTTTTTTGCGTGAATTATTAATGAGATTGAGGTCAGGGGCGGCACTGCGGTTCTGTTCAAAGCTTTCCGTCTAAACAGATGGCCTGATCTCCAACCGGTTTACCCATGACAGGAACACACACTCTCACAGAGCGAGAAGTGGCTGTCATTCTTAATGGAAGGACAAAGGCATATGCACATACTCAAACTTTGAACACACAACTATTTGCACACACACACACACGCACATGTTGGTGCACTGTGCATCTATCATTATAGGAACATTCCATAGGTATAATGTTTTTATATTGTACAAACTGTATATTCGCTCCCTTAACCCTAACTATCACAGAAAACGTTCTGCATTTTTAATAAAACATTGTTTAGTATGGTTTTTAAATCCATTTTAATTACAAGGACTCGTAATAGTACTCGAAATCTCCTCATAAACCATGTTTATGTTGTAATACCAGTGTAATACCCATGTCATTATACAAATAATTCCTTTATACCTCATAAATCATATCAACAACCACACTCATTCACACACACACACACACACACACACACACACACACACACACACACACACACACACACACAATTCAATTCACATTTAACCCTCTGGGGTCTGGGGTGTTTTTGGGGTCCTTGAGATGTTCTGACATACCCTGACATTTGTGCTTTTTTCAGTTGCTTATAAACATATTAATGGCAAAGGTGTAAATTCACTCTATATAGCACAAACAGGACTTCCATAATATGTGAGCCACATGTATGTACATGTTTTCATTTTTGAGAGAATAATGTTTATGCATGGTTATCGAAAAAACTAAAAATTAAAGTTTCTGAAATAAGGCCACAAAACACATACTAAATATGTGGCAATAAGACTTTTGACTAATGGATGTCATCGCCTAGTGTTTTTTCTTCAAAATGATATGAAAATGATCCTAACTAATCATTCACATAAAACGATACATTGATTTTAGTTTTGTGAAACACTTTTAGTTTGGAAAGCCAATATGCGGATGGGGCGTAAACGCTCCAACAGCATCATGCATATTTAGTAGTTCACACCTGGTGAGACTACGTCCCTGCATACTTAATGAGCCATTCATTCAGGTGTGTCACCTATAGCTAACTTAAATATACAAGCTTCATAAAAATGATCATTCTAGGAGAAAATTTCAGATGGCATTTAGAGGCTTTTGCATCTGAACTCTTCATATATACACACACACATATATATATATGCATGCACATACATACTTTATAATCTTTTCAAAACTAGTCAACGTCTTTCAAAACTAAAGTATACATTTTATCATACGTATTTCAAAGTAAAGGATTCATTAGTTAGTTGATGACTTTATTTTTGACAAAACACATACAGTATATATTCCTCATCTCAGTATAGCAATAGAGTTTGCTAAAAGCTGTTCATTCAATACAGCAGTATTTGAAAATCGATCATATTTTGTAAAATTACATTTATATTTGCATTTATGTCAAAACCTAGACACTTTTAAACATCAAAAGGACATTTATTAATATGTATTCTGTCAAAATGACAAATAAACAGATTTTCCTATTCAATTTTGCATGGAAACGCTTCCAAGACGCTTGCGTGTCGCGTGAAAAATAGGGGTCGGTTCTATTTCTAGAATGCACGCGTTTTCCACGCGGCTCGTGCGGCTGAGACGCGCGTCTCACACAGACAGTGTGCAAACTCTAAACTGTTAACATGGGAGCCGAAATAAAAACGGACACGCCACGCAGCTGAGACGCTTACGCCATGCATCCAGTGTTTCACCGGCCTTATCCAGCGGATGTGGGCGTTTCACAGGTTTGTATGGATCGCCTCACATTTGCGTTTGAATAGCGCGGTCTCCGTAGGCGGAGTCACATTAAAACTTAATTAGCTGAGATGAGAACGACTGACATCTCTCTCTTTACATACATATTATATAAACTGTGAATATTTGTTTTTTATAAAAATTACTTCATTTAAAAGAAGAGAATTCAAGCTTCATGCCTGTGTGTCTGTATGCCTGTTTGACTGAGTATTCGCTGAGTTACAGTTCATTTTCGGACGCGTTTCAGAATTGACTTCACTGACGGAGAGTAGGCAGAACTCGCATCATGTTTATTTTTCTTTATTTAGCGAAAAGCACAACACTTTGTTTTTATTATGAGCATACACAAAAAAAATACACACTAAACAGGATCGATTGATGTTTAACACAAGCTGTTCTAACACAACCTTTTTTTTTTTTTTTTTTTTTGCACTCATACGGAAAAAAACGAGCCTATCGCGCCGGCGCGATAGCCGACCCCAGGGGGTTAATGTAATTATTTATAGCGCTTTTCACAATACATATTTCAAAGCAGCGTGTCTACGTTGTGTCTAGATTACAATTTAGAATTATCTGTTATCAGAGGTGACTGTGTCCAAGTTATGTATTTCTGAAATGTACATATACAAATCATACAGTTAACTAACAATGTACAGTATTAATTTAAACAATGTATTAATTTAAGGAATAAACAATGAGCTCATTGAAGTAATGAATACATGGTTTTAATAAATGATTAAGATGTCTAGAAAATTTAGCATGGAGTCCTGTCGAGTCATCTCTTCACAGGTGTTGGCGTCATCTGAAGTCTACATAAGAGGCTGGGCCAAACTGGAGCTGATGGACTCTCTACACTGTCAGAAAGAAAGTACAAAACTGAGTGGCCGTCCCCCTGAAGGGTACCTTATTGTACCTTATAACTTTGTACCATTTAAGGGGCAATTTTGTACATCAAGTAATAATTGTGCAAACTGCAATTAAAGCACAAAATTGTACCTTATTAAAAGGATCCCCAGGGTATTGCCCAATGACAAAGCAGTTTTGATCCTATGGTGGACAAAAACAAAATATCTTAAAGAAACTGGCTTAGATATGCAGATTTTACAGATATTACATTCATTTATATTTTGAGATTAGATAGAATTTATATTTATTTATTTATAGCATTCTTTTACAAAGATAATTACTTGAAATGTATTACATCATCTCACAGCAGCAGTCTAGTGTGAGTCAAGCCAATTAATTGTTCAAGGCACGTAAAAACTCATCAGACATTACTCAACAAATATAATCAGAAGTAGAAAGCAGTCATTTAAAACTGTAACACCTTCAGAAAAAAAAGGTAACAGGAGTACAAGAAATTGTCTGTAGAATACTAATAAATGAAAATTAAAGAACAGTTATACATTGTTTTCAGTTCCCTTTCGTTAGGGAACTCGCACTGCGTGGTTGAAAACGACACTTTGGGGACGCTCCCTTAGCGTGCGCCTCTGAAGTATGAATGAAACTAATCCAATCCTGATTGGTGTTGCGTCATGACGTAACATGTGACGGCATAACCGGATGCATAAAAGTGACGCTGGCACACTCACACATTAGCTTTTGCTCTTCAGCAAGCGTTCTCTGTGAAACTGTCTGTCTTATTTGGTGTTGTTTGTCTGTTGAAATCCACTATATTATGCGAGTGGAAGATACACTAAGTGTGTGCAGCCCTGCCCTATATTTCTCACGGGTGGGGACACGCATCAGTTGTGTGTACACTGTTTAGGAGCGCAGCACGCACAGGCAGCTCTCGAGGGGGCTGCCTGTGAACATTGTGAAAGTACTCCCGATAGAGTGCTGCGCTCCCGTTTGGCTATTTTTTCTGATAAAGGCCAGGCTCGCGATCCCCGCGGTTCGGGTCCCGCGTCCGTTGAGGCGGCGCGGCGGCTTAGATCGTGGGGATCGCAGAAGGATCTCGCGGATGAGAACGAGACTGCCGAGGCACTTTCTCGTTCATCATCCGCAGATTCTATAACGCTCGCTCACGACGCAGAAGCCCGCGATGTGGTTTCTTCTGCCCGTGACGAGTGCCCGATGCTCGAGCTATCTGCTTCTGAGGAAGTGGATGTGCTCAGCATCGGGATCGAGGAACATGAGTCACACTCGCCGGTGTTGTTTGAATTGTCCCACTGCATTGCAATACAGAATCTATAGTAGATAGAACAATAAGATTTTGTGTGGGTGCGAGGCATGCACAGTCAGCTCCTGAGGGTGCTGGCTGCATGTTCATTGAGAAATATCTCGACGCACACAGCCGTGCGTTTCGGGTGTTTCAGCCTCGCGCCCGTTAACTTTCTTCTCGAGAGATGAAAGCCAAATATATTGTGAATGACTCGAATCTCGCGTTTGCCGAGGCAGCGCGTAGATTACTAGTCTGCAATAAAAGGGACACACGCGATCTGTGAAATAATACTGTTTGGGTGCGAGGCATTCACAATCAGCTCCAGAGGGTGCTGGCAGTGTTCATTGAGAAATATCTCGGGCGCGCGTGCTAAATTCCGTGCGCTTTTGGATGTTTCAACTTCGCACCTGATGACTTTCTTCTCGAGGGATGAAAGCCAAATATTATAACGGCTCGAATCTCGCGTTTGCCCAGGCAGCGTGTAGATTACGAGACCGTATAAATAAATATTAAAACAGTATTGTCTGGTGATTATGGCTGCATTTAATTCTATGAATTAAAATGATGGAATTGAGAAATTATGGAATATATTATCTGACTTTAAGAAGTTAGATATTTTAATTCAGCCTACCATCTAGACCGTGTTTCACTTATCCAGTGTTTTTGGCTGCATTTAATTCTGAGGAATTAAAATGATGAGCAGCGAACGTCGAAAATCGTTTTCGATTTTTTCCCTGCCGGTCCTCCGCATCAGGGTATCGAAAACGAGACGAAGATGGCTGTCCCCCCCGTGGAGGGACGAGCGAGAATCGCTCCTCCGCGGAGCCCTCAGGAAATCGATGTTTGTATCCAGCATCAACTGCGCTTCGGGACGCATCGGTTTTCAGCGAATGTACGCTGTAGTGCCCGCCCAAAAAGGCTTGCGGCCAGGCAGTGTTCCTGTCCGCATATCGGAAACTGTTTTCGATTATTCTCTGCCGGTCCTCCGCTTCAGGGTGTCGAGAACGAAACCGAAAGAGCCTCCCCTCTGGGGGAGCCCTCAGGAAATCGATGTCTGTATCCTGCCATAAAGTGCGCTTCAGGCCACATCGCTTTCCAGCGAACGCACACCGTGGCGTTCGCCCCAAAAGCTTGCAACAGGGCACCGACTATGGTCACAAAATCTTTCTCGACTTTTTCCCGTCGGTCCTCCGCTTCAGGAGGTCGAGAATAGTGCTCGGAAATCACCCGAGGTCAGTCTCGAGGGGCTGGTTCCCCATTTTGTAGAAGAATGGCAACGCCTTCCGAATATATCTATATGGGTCCTGAATATTATAAAATATGGGTACAGAATGCAGTTCGGTCACCGACCTCCCAAGTTTGCTGGGGTGGTACCGACTGCAGTGGTTCCAGAACAGGCTCGGGTTATGGAACAAGAGGTTCAGACTCTACTGGTCATAGGGGCCATAGAAATTGTTCCCCTACCAGACAGGGAGTCCGGGTTTTTACAGCCGGTAATTTATAGTTCGAAAGAAGGATGGCGGGCTGAGGCCGATTTTAGATTTGAGGCAGTTGAATCGTTCTCTGAGGAGATTCAGGTTCAAGATGCTCACTATTCCATCATCGTAAATCAAATCAGATCCGAGGATTGGTTTGTCACGATAGATCTAAAAGACGCCTATTTTCATGTCTCCATCCTTCCATGTCCCAGGAGGTTCCTGAGGTTCGCTTTCGGGGGCGAAGCGTACCAACATCGGGTTCTTCCGTTCGGCCTAGCACTCTCTCCCCGCACATTTACTAAGTGTATGGATGCAGCTCTGGCTCCACTGAGGCTTCAGGGCATCCGTATTCTGAATTATATCGATGACTGGCTCATATTGGCCCAGTCTCGAGAAATGGCAGTTCGGCATCGAGATGTCGTTCTTGGCCACATTCAGAAATTGGGGTTGAGACTCAACACTAAGAAAAGTGTGTTAGAACCAGCTTAGAAAACTACTTTTCTGGGCATGGTATGGAATTCGGTTACGATGCAGGCACGTATGTCTCCCGCACATATCGAATCCATTCTGACCATGGTGTCAGGGATAAAGCTAGGCCAGGCCATCACTGTAAAGCAATTTCAAAGACTGCTGGGCCTCATGGCAGTGGCATCCAACATAATTCCTTTGGGCCTTCTTCACATGAGGCCCCTTCAGTGGTGGCTCAAAGCCAAGGGTTTTTTCCCCCAAGGGGAATCCGTTCCGTATTATAAAGGTTACGTGCAGATGCCTTCGTTCCCTATTAATATGGAAGAATCCTTGGTTCTTGTCCCAAGGGCCAGTATTAAGGGCGTCATGTCGCCGGAAAACCGTTTCGACAGACGCTTCCATCACTGGCTGGGGCGCGGTTATCGGCCGCTTTGCCAGGGATCTGTGGCAGGACCATCATCATTCTTGGCATATAAATTGCCTAGAAATGTTGGCTGTGTTCAGGGCTCTGAGGAGCTTCCTCCCAGACATCAAAGGTTACCACGTCTTGATACGTTCGGACAATACATCAGTGGTAGTGTATCAAGGGGGACTCAGATTGCGCCCTCTATCCAGATTGGTCCCAAGGGAAAATATTATATATAAGAGCAATATATGTCCCGGGGGTTCAGAATCAGGGAGCAGACATCCTGTCGAGGCAGGGGCTGAAGCCCGGGGAATGGAGACTCCATCCAGAGGTGGTGGAGCTGATATGGCAGAGGTTTGGACCAGTGGAAGTGGAGCTGTTTGCGTCTCGAGGGACGTCCCACTGTCCGCTTTGGTTCTCCCCCACTCATCCAGCCCCGCTGGGGTTGGATGCCATGGTACAGGCCTGGCCGAGGCTTCGCCTGTACGCTTTCCCCCCGATCGCTCTGCTCCCGGGAGTCCTGGAGAGGGTCCGTCAGGAGGGCATCAGTCTTCTTCTGGTAGCCCCGTTTTGGCCGGCCCGAGTATGGTTTTCGGACTTAATTTCACTCCTGATAGCTCCGCCATGGCAGATTCCTCTGAGGAGGGATCTGTTGTCTCAGGCGGAGGGCAGTATATTCCATCCTCGCCCAGAGCTGTGGAAATTATGGGTCTGGCCTCTGAGGGGGCTCAGTACCTAGATGCTGTTATATCAATTGGGGTGCACGGAACCATACTTATCTCTAGGGTTCCGTCTACTAGGAGATTATATGACCTTAAGTGGAAATGTTTTTCCGCTTGGTATAGAGAACATGAGTTAGACTCAGTTAACTGCCCAGTGGCTTCAGTTCTGAGTTTCTTCAAGATTGTTCTCTGCTAATCTCTCCCCGTCCACATATATGGTGCACATGGATGCCATTGCGGCATTCCATGCACCACTGAATATTGGGCCTTTTGGGGTGGCACCAACTGGTCATACTATTTCTCCTTGGTACATAGAGGATGAGACTGATAGTCAGGTCCAGGGTTCCTTCCTGGTATCTGGCGGTGGTTCTCGAAGGCCTATCCCTGGCTCCCTTCGAATCCCTTCAGTCGGCTTTGCCTAGGACCTCACATTCAAGATAGCCTTTCTCTTAGCTACTTCTTATAAAGAGACTGGGAGATCTCCAAGCCATGGCATTAGTACCAGCTTGCTTGGGGTTTGCCCCCGGCGGAGTTAAGGCCATCTTGCATCCGAGACCCAGCTATGTGCCTTAAGTGCAATCTAACATGGCTAGGTCCATGGTCCTGCAAGCATTTCATCCTCCACCACATGTGGGGAAACTGAGATGAGTGTCCCTGAGAGCAGTGAACATCTCTGGGCACCTGAATTTGGGAGCAGATGTCCTGGCGAGGCAGGAATGTATACTGTACCCCGAGTGATTTGGAGAAAGTTTGGCCTGCCGACATGGACGGGGTCTGTCTTCTCCTTGTAGCCCCGTTCTCTTTCTCTTTCCCCATTCACACTTAAGGTGTCTGCGGCAGCCATAGCTTGTGGCTATGTTGTCACCGCCTTGTGACTGTTGTACCCTGAGGATGAGGCCTACGTCTCAGGTTAGAGTTCCATCATGGGATCTACCCGTGGTTCTAGAAGCCCTTGGACTCTCCATCTGACAAATGCATCTTTCTAAATAAGGCATTCTTGCTGGTGATCACATCACTCAAAATAGTAGGAGACTTTCAAGCTACTGCCCTGTTAGGGCCGCTGAGGTTTATGTCCAGACGACCTATCAGTGGAGAAAAACTGATCAGTTGCTGGTATGCTTCGGGCTCCCTGAGAAGGTCTGCCCGGCTACCAAACTAACTGTAAGATTTTGGAAGCTATGTCTATGACTTATTAGGCCATGTGGAATGTGCTCTGATTAGAAGCACTGTGTATTGCATCTTCTAAAGCCGTACTGTCGGAAACTGTTTTCCGCCCCTTAGCTGTTCTTAATTCACTGTAAATCATGGCTTTGCAGGGCTTATTGCTTTATTCTATAATGAGGACAGCACTGTTTGTGTATATAATCTATATAATTGTTTGTATGTCCAATTGTAAGTACTACTGACTCACCATAGCTTTAACATTCCAACAACTAAAAAAAAAATCTAATTTAGGATATTCCCAAATGTACCCTAAGGGACATTTTGTCAAATTTATCTGACTTCTGGGGCTAAACCTGACCCCAGATGATAGCTAAAAGTCACTATTATATTATAATAGTAGTAGTAGTAATATTAGTAGTAATGATGTGATCACTATATATAATTTGTTTAATTTAAAACAGCTGTTTTCTTTGTGAATATATTGTAAAGTGTAATTTATTCCTGTGATCAAAGCTGAATTTTCTGCATCATTACTCCACTCTTCAGCAAAAGCAGTTTATGCCTGCTACTGTAGCCAACACAACACAACACAACTTCCTTTTTCTTGACAAACTCATTGGAACAATTTCTGCTGCATCTCTTTTGTCAGATGACGTATGTTTCGATGAGCCAGCATATGTTTTTTTTTGTTGGTTTTTTTTTTTTTATTGGTTTTGTTTTTTAAACTGTCACCCAGGCTGTGCGAGGTCAGTGTGTGGTGGAGTGACTGATGGAGACAGAAGTGGACACCATTGAAGGGCAGGCCTCTGTATTCAGCCAGGCAAACTCTCTTTATGACAACAACATGAAGCTCTTTGAGGCCGAGCGCTACGACTTCCAGCACAGCGGTGAGTCTCGGGCAGACTGACACTGTTCACATTCAAATATGCTTCAAAATGTTTGTGTGTTTCTGGAATGTTTCATTCTGATCAATCATGACATTCAGTGGTCTGATATTTCATAATATTGATTGACTGTTGTTGGTCATGGAAAGCTATGTATTGTAACTTAAAATAGTGCTAATCCCTCATATCATATCACTTATAATGGACTTATGAAATCAGTTTTCTGTAGTTTAATCAAGAGTTCTGCATTGTTTGTTACAGAGCTGACACCAAGGAAACCAGCGAAGAAATGTCACTGTCTTCCTGTACTCATAGTGTTTCTCCTGCTGCTGATTGCACTGAATTCTGTGCTGGCCTATAAAGGTAAGATGGAACTGAAATAAATTCACATTTAAAAAGTATAACTTTATAAATGTCCTTGCATTATATACAAAATGTCAAACCAAGTGGCATTGATTTTAAACCAAGCAAGTTTTAGGGTTTAAATAATTACATTATAAATAAACTTAAAATGAAGAAGCATTGTGACGTTTTGTGGTTGTCAGATGTCAATGGATCATGGTGATAGTTAAAGTGATTTCTACACCTGTGGTTTCTCTGAGATGACTCTTACTTAAAAATTCTACTAATAATCACCAAAACACCAGCTGATTAAAACTTATTGAGCAAAAATCATGAAAAAAAGGAAATGTATTGAAGAGAAAAGCTATATTCCTATACAGATGTCACCGATATTTTGTTGTATAATGCAATGAAATTTGTATATTTTTAGTTGTAGCCTTAAGGTGCAGTCACATTCACCATTGCTTGGCGAAATTTCATGGGCAAAACTCATTCTAACAGGAATCCGTGCGATCGGGTGCAAAAAAATCCCCTATGCAGATTTCACTGATTTTCAAGATGGTCACTTGAATTCACCACACTGACCAATAGAAAGCTGCTTGGTTTGAAAGTGAATTCTGTGTGAGCTGAGCTTTATACATCGCTCTACTATTAACAATAACTGACCATTTTTATCTAATGTGATTGCACCTTACAGTAAGTGTCCAACACTTTTTGTGAACATGAATATTTCACAGCATCATGTAAGCTATCACCTTGTTTCTGTTGTTCCATGATTTAATCTGCTTTGTATGATGTATATTGTATGCAGTCTTCACTCTGGAGGCCTGTACTCACTGTACATCAGCTGAATCCAGATCAGAGGAACTCCAGTCTGATGAGGTTTATACACACACTTCACACCGTCATTCATGTTGTGTCATACAAACACATACTCGTATTAGGCCTGTTTTAAGTGTGTCAGAGCTGAAGGGGTGTGTGTGTGTGTGTGTGTGTGTGTGTGTGTGTGTGTGTGTGTGTGTGTGTGTGTGTGTGTGAACAGGAGTGTCTGTCCAATCTGTGTGGGAACAATGGGACTCTAGAAAAACTGAGGACTCAACTAAACCAACTCAACGTTAGTGCACAAAGAGGTACACAACTTTGTCTTTGGTACACACAAGATAAATCCTATTGGTTGACCAGGTACTATTTTGAGAATCTACCATGATTTCAATCGTTAAAGGGGTCATGAAATGCATTTTCAGATCTATACTTTATATTTACCGTCTTTAACAACTACAGTATGTACTAACATTTAAATTAATAATTTGATACAATGCACTTATTGTGTACATACCGATACATGCTTTTACACAGTACTTATATTTAAAACATACCCGCATGTAATTACAGCTGTTATTAATTTCTGTACATCTATAATGACTCTGTTGACCTTCTCTTACCCCTTAACCTTAACCCCTTTTATATCACATCACCCGTCCTTACGAGTTACTTAACAAATGTAACGTCAGAAAACAACATTTGTTTTACGTTTTTTTTTTTTTTCATGAATGTCTTTCTTTATCTAGCAAAGTCCTTGAATCTCTTAGGAGTTGTGACAATTCGTCCAGACCTTGTTTGCACTCTTTTTGGTGAACTAACTGTAGTGTGACTGGAATCAGACTCAGGTAGATCAGCACTGTACTGTCTGGGACGTTATCAGGCTCAGTTGCAAGTTGATTTTGACTATATGAACTTTATTTTTCCTCTGAGTTTGTTGAACTGAAGTAGATACTGGTTCAGTGTCACTGACTGTAGGCATCAGGTATCGTCGATTTCGTCGAAGTACTCCAGTTTCAGATTGGATGAGGTAAGACCGTGGTGATTCGCACTTTCTGAGAATAGTCCCGGATCTTATCCAACCTCTTTCAGCATCCAGCTTGACTGCAACAGAAGTTCCAGGTAGAATCTCTGGTAATGTTCTGACACCGTTTCTTTTGTAATACTTCCTGTAGGTCCTTTTTGCCTTTTGATCAGCCTCTCTCACTTGCCGCAGATCAGGCCATTCAGGTCGCATGTGAGACTCCAATGTGGGAACTGTAGTTCTACCAGAAAGATACTGTGACAATTATCCATTTATTAACAACCCAGCAAGCAATAAAGTACTTTGGCATAGGCCCCGTCCGTAGCTCGCAATCTGAGGGTCCGGACTCTGCATATCCTGCCTGAAGATGAAGGCAGAGGCGCAGCCGACCCCCGTGAAGTATGGAAGGGACCATCCTGGTGGTGGTGATGGGGAGGATGGAGGGAAGAATTAGACTTGGAGGTGGTGGGGAGGATGGTGGTGAATTGGAGCGTCAGCATCTGCGAACTCAAACATGAGTAAGTACCGATCTTTTATACCACGAGTGTGATAATGTGATTGGATAGATGAAAGGTAAAGTGACGTAACAATTAAGTCTTCCCGGCAGAACTTTATGCTAAAGCTTTCATTTCTACCAGAAAGACTCGGGAGAATAAATACTGTGACAATTATCCATTTATTAACAACCCAGCAAGCAATAAAGTACTTTGGCATAGGCCCCGTCCGTAGCTCGCAATCTGAGGGTCCGGACTCTGCATATCCTGCCTGAAGATGAAGGCAGAGGTGCAGCCGACCCCCAAAAATTAGGTGGAAGAATGCTTCCACCAGGACGGAGCCTACCCCCCAAAAAACGGTATATAAAGTAGACCCACCGGTCTTGTGTCCTGGAGTTCCTAAAAAGAAGAAGAACAAGAGTTAACATGGTAAGTGTGGACATGGAACTCCGCGTTCTGATAGCTAACTAGTAAAAGGCCACTCCATGATTAAACAGAACTTGAAGTTATAATTTGTAGATGAGTACTACACATGAGCAATTAAATCTGCTGCTGCATAAACGTAAATGTTTGTCCGTTGCTGACGCTTCCAAAATTCTAAGTGTATATTTTTATTTATTTATTTTTATATACAAGGCCGCAGCCACACGGTCTGCTAGACCACAGAGACAAGGCCGCAGGGCCACACGGTCTGCTAGACCACATATACGAGGCCGCAGGGCCGCACGGTCTGCTAGACCACAGAGAAAAGGCCGCAGGGCCACACGGTCTGCTAGACCACACACAGAGACAAGGCCGCAGGGCCACACGGTCTGATAGACCACACACTGAGACAAGGCCGCAGGGCCACACGGTCTGCTAGACCACATATACAAGGCCGCAGGGCCACACGGTCTGCTAGACCACACACGGAGACAAGGCCGCAGGGCCACACGGTCTGATAGACCACACAGAGACAAGGCCGCAGGGCCACACGGTCTGATAGACCACACACAGAGACAAGGCCGCAGGGCCACATGGTCTGCTAGACCACACACAGAGACAAGGCCGCAGGGTCACACGGTCTGATAGACCACACACAGAGACAAGGCCGCAGGGCCACACGGTCTGATAGACCACACACAGAGACAAGGCCGCAGGGCCACACGGTCTGCTAGACCACACACTTTTTTTTTTTCTTTTTTTTTTTAATATTTAAATACCACCACCAGTAGATGCATAGGGATTTACCTGGACCATTACTGGAGAGCTTGCTGAGCTTCTATGATGATTTTTGAAACTGTCTTATATAAGACTCGAGTGCAGAAGAAGACCATCTGCCCAGGATCTTGAATGGCTGCAGTAGAAATGCCTCGTTCAGCTGCTGTAGTGGCTGCCCCAATCCTGAAGGAATGCCCGGTATACTGGGAGGGAGATAGGCTGCAGCTTTTGAGGACAGAAACTAGGTGATTCCTAAACCAGCTTTAGAGAGGGGTGCTCCGTTAAGTAGGATAAATAGAGGTGAATGATCTGAGGATCTCTGATGAACTTTAAGAAATTTAAGCATAGATGAGAAGGGACAGAAATTGTTGTTGATTTTAGAAATTGTTAGTGTGACTCCAAAACCTTCAGAATCATTCTTAGAGTGCTTGAGAAAAAGTGTAAAGAAATTAGGTGAGAAGGTGAATCAGAAAAAGAAAGACCACGGCGAGATCGGAGTGTTTGAACTGAAGTAAATTCCCCTGGATGCATGAGCCTAGCCTGACTACGTCAAGACTTCATACTTCCGCTCAATTTCAGTTCGCTTCTGTGCGCAGTCTGAGATAGCGACCTATCTCTCAGATTTCCTCCGCCCGCAAAATGCCGGCCAAGCAACGAACAGAGGCGGGCTGAGAGCCGTGACGTAGATACTGATTGTACCTTGGATGCGTAGATTTACTTCACACAATCTGCGAAAGTCATTCACAGCCATGTTCACTCCGGTATTTTGCTCGATGGTATTGTTTTCGCATCATACATGTGTTATCAGTGGAAATTAGATGCGGCTGAGCCTGCGCATAACACACGTCATAACCAAACGTTATGTGATTGGTTTACGGGTACCAGTGATTTTAAACTTCAGACAAGCACCCCCACCGCGATAAGGAAAACACTTTTCAATTATGCCCTTCCAGACTCTGTCTACGAAGCGAAGCGAAGTAGCAGAGTTTGGTTTTACCATGCTAGCATGAGCCCTGAATTGTGTTAAAATGTGGCTACAATCTGAACATGAAAATAGGAGGAGAAGAGACCATTACAGATGGAGGTAATAAAGGGGGGTTAAATGGATTTCACTTCCTGTAATGTTGCTTTTAAATCATAAACAATATCTGCAAAATTACAATGCACGAAGTTCAAGCATGAATATTTAATTTAAAGATTGCCTTTTAAGGACTACAACAACGCTGAGAGGGACTGTGCGGCCTTCCTTCTGGATTAGTGGCATCACAAATCCTAAAGCTACATGAATCCAGCTCCCGGAATATGATTTATAGCATATCGAGACAGAATGAGCTAATCAATAACTAGAAGATAACTACGCACAAGCTACATAATTCATCAACTAACCATCTGGAATTGAGGTCTACATGTTGACGCTTCTTGATTCTCTCCATCTTTGTCTGACTCCGGTTTGAATATAAAGCTAAACGTTTTGAAATTGTCTGTGAGGTAATCAAAGCTGCAAAACGAGCGGTTGAAACTCATTCCCTGTGCCGGGAGCAGCAGCCCGACTGCATCCAAAGGGACAGACAAAAAACATGCGCTTTACTCACCCTCAATGACAATTCCAGCATAGAATATTAACATGTATTTGGGGCATTCCAAGCCAAACCCCTCACACACATCCTGGGGACACTGACGACCCACCACACAGCGATTTTGTAATTGTAGACGAGGAAGGAACAACCGGCCGTGATCAAGATGGGAAATAAAGGAATCTGAAAAGAAAAGTTAAAAATTATAAACAATTCTGCAGAATATAAGCTTTTAAGGTGTAGGGAGCCGCACCTTCAGTTATATACGGTCTAGCTGGATTAAGCAGAGCGACTAATTTACATGATCACTGTTAGAGGAGGCAGTGTGATGAAAAGGTTAGCTGAAGGGCAGAGCCACCTGAAGACTAAAGTTCACAGCTATGGCATTGCAGTGGTCAGAATGTGCTCACACAACCTTAATCATGAAATTGGAGACTACTGATTGCCAGATAAACATCTCAGGAATAGCATGATCGTCTAACAAGAAGATCTGCCTTAGTGATACATCCTAGCTTTGTTAGCACATGCAACATAAGTTTTGCCACCACTTGAACCCAAAGATGTTAGCAGCCACTATAGAATAACTTCTGTGAAGCGCGAAGGAACGAAGCCTGAGCAGGCTCGGTAATTCATCTGACCTTTGCTGTTCCAAATGTCCAAAATCTGAACGGATATGCACCCTTCGTCTAGCTGATCGGATCGCTTAATTAGCACTGAGTGGGCCAGTGATAACAGACGAGAAATGAGCCTGCCTTGAAGAGATACATGGTGTGTGTGTTTTTTTTTTTTTTTTTTAATAACCATTAAATCTTAATCTTATTAATCTTAGTACGATACTTACCTGAAATAAGGTGACGGCATACCGATAAGATACAACCTCAGTCACACTTGATATTCTGTTGTTGACTTTGAGCGTAGAATCTATTTCTCAGCTGTGCCGCACACACCTGACATTACTCTCGAGTTACTCTTGTATGAGTAAAGTTTTATTCATAGCCGAGAGATCACTGGCCATGGCAACCAAGGGAGTCCCTTGAATAGAAAAATAAGAGAACATTTAAATCATACAGATGAGTAGCCTAAATATAATGTCACTCGAGTCTTCTTGACTGTGATTTGTCTGGTGATTGGTTTGAATTGTATGGTCTAAACTTATAACTGTTAGTTCTACTGTGTTAAGCACGTTTTAGTCTGTGACATTTGACCTGAGCATCCTAGTCTGCCTTTCTACATTTAATACCAACTACCTATAATGAAAATATTTCTATGACACATATCGGTGGATCAAGTAGATGCCAAGAAAATTTGTATTACCGCGATTGTACCATATTTATGGTAGTGAAGAATTTAAATATAAGTAGCCTATTAAAAGAGATATAAAAATAAAACAGTAGAACAGTTGTAGAGAATTATCAGCACTGTAAATGTATCATTTACTTCCTATGTATTAAATACCCCTGCAACATATACCCACATAAGACCTACCTTTCATAACCACGTCTACTACGGCATACGCATAGCATCCAATGACCACCTTGCTTTAAAGGTCAGCTTCTTCTTTATGATATGGACATATTTACATGTATCATTTTCTAATTTTTACAACCCTTTTTAAATTATAACTTTCCTGGCAGTCAGGAAATGATTTGGCTAAAACATCTCCATAAAGCCGAAGCAATAACGAATCAGAGAAGGCGTAAAACAAGTTACTGCTCCTTTAAGATAGAAGCACTCTCACGTGTTGAGTGAGCATATGAGGAGTGCGGACTGTGAATATGCAGAAAGCCGATATAATAACTTAGTTGCTCTTAAGCTTTGAGCAACCCAGTTGTTAGTATTTTGCAACCACCCATGAGTGCGTGGGATCGACAACGCTAAAAATAGATTACCACTGCACTCGCTGAGAAATCAGTTACGTGAATCTTTGTTTACACTTGCTACAACCGTTCAGCGAGCATCCAGCCCTACTTTTTAAAGCGTTACAGTGAGTATGTTGCGTTGCAGACTGCTGTACATGTATCGGCAATTTAAGAAAACTACCACTTCGCCACAGTCGCAATTTGATCTTTACCACTGATGAAGGGAGCAGAAGAGCAAGTTTATACTTACCTGAATGATTAATGGGGACATGTATGTTTAATATTGGGGACATGTAAACAGTGGCCGCTGGAAGCGCCTACCAGAAGCCTTGAAAGTAGAAATTGAACTTGAAAAACCCTGTGAGGAGGAGATCGACTCTCATAAGATTTAAAGCCGCCACGTCCTTGTTTCCTACACAAGCGTTTTCCTACACTCGCGCACAAGTTGCGCTGAGATCAAATCAACGATATGACTGGTGTTGTTATGATTGGAATCGAAACGCGAGTGAGTGAACGCCGGTGTTGGTTTCTGCGAACTGAATTGGAGCGTCAGCATCTGCGAACTCAAACATGAGTAAGTACCGATCTTTTATACCACGAGTGTGATAATGTGATTGGATAGATGAAAGGTAAAGTGACGTAACAATTAAGTCTTCCCGGCAGAACTTTATGCTAAAGCTTTCATTTCTACCAGAAAGACTCGGGAGAATTATTTCAATAAATCGTACATTTATTGACAGCTCAACAAGCTGATAATATACAAAGTCATTTGGCATAGGCCCCGTCCGTAGTGCATAATCCGAGGGTATCGGATCTGCAATTCCTGCCTGAAGACGAAGGCGCAGTCGACCCCCCCGGGAGGTATGGACAGGATCATCCTGGTGGTGGTGGGGAGGATGGGGGTAATCGTCGCTTCAGTATCTGCGAACTCAAACATGTGTAAGTACCGAGCTTTTATACAGTGAGCATAAAAATATGATTGGATAGAAGTGAAGGCAATAGGTGACGTAGTAATTGAGCCTTCCCGACAGAACTTATGCTAAAGCTTTCATTTCTTATTTGTCTTCCCATCATCAGCTGTGCTGGACTTACGCCTGTAGCTTGAATGGGTGTGGTTCTGTAGCTCATCAAAGCTGTGAATGGGTCAGACTGTTTCAGGATCCTTTTAGCTGTTTGCACAGCCCTTTCAGCTTCTCCATTTGACTGGGCATAATAAGGGCTCGAAGTAATGTGCTGAAAATCATAATCTCTAGCGAAGTCTTTGAAAGCACTTCCATTAAACTGTGGGTCGTTGTCAGTAAAGAGAACATTGGGACAGCCCCATCGTGCAAACATGTTCTTTAAGCAAGCACGTGTTGTTTCACCTGACAAGTTCTGAAGGTGAGCAATGTCAATATATCTTGAAAAATAGTCCACGACTACCAAGTAATGTTGCTTATTCACCTCGCAGATATCAGCACCGATTCTCTCTCAAGGACGGTCTGCCAGTGAAGTGGTTAACCCTCTGGGGTCTGAGCTGTTTTCTGGGCCCTGGAGGTGTTCTGACATGCTCTGACATTTGTGGTTATTTCTGTTACTTGTGACATTTTCATGGCTAAAGTCTAATTACACTGTATTCAGCACAAACTCTGCTACAATAATATATCAGCAGCATGTATGTAAAAGTTTGTAGTTTTGAGATAATGACATTTATGCGTGGTTTGTGAAAATACAAAAATTAATTCTCACTGAAATAAGGTCATGAAACCCATACTGATTATTTCTTCACAAGACTTTTGAAAATTGTATCACGTAGCCTAGAATATTTGCTCTAAAACTATGTGAGAATCACCCTGACTGCTCATTCAGAGAAGACAATATATTGATTTAAAAATTTTACGACGTGTTTTGTGTTAGAAAGCAATATGCGAAGGGGCGGATCACCTCATTAATATGAAAGCTTTCCACACCTGAGAAAGACAAAGAACCTCCCTAATGGCCCTATTAGGAGCTTATCAGGGCCCATCATTCTGACCAACCTTGCACAAAGAATGAGGAGATTTAAAAAAGAATGGCTTTTAAAATTGTTTGGATTTATTTACAACACAACATAATCCAAAGATACACAACAAAAAAGCACTTATTGAAGAAAGAGACCTTTGTGCCATTCCTAAAAACATTGTACATACCTTTCATTTTCTAAGGTGTTTGATTTTCACTTTACCATGTTCATGTACAGAGACATGTACTGTGAATGTTGAAGTCAGCAGGACTCAGTGGCATCTGGGCCCTGAAAAAAAAAAAAAAAAAAAGTGCACATACTGATATCAAGAGAAAGGCCTGCACGATTTTGGGAATACATTTTAGATTTTTCTTGTTAAAATTGCTTTTTAAAATTCACAGAATACACACACACACACTCACACAAATGTTTCCAACAATATATAATGAACACCAGGTTTGTTGTGCCTTGTAGGTATAGGCTATGCGCAGTGCTGCATAAAATAATAACAATATAGCAGCCTATTTATATTTTCAAAAAGATTTCAGTAACAACTAAGCTAGAGAAAAATATATTGATTATCATGTTACTTCAAATGTTTCCATTCGTTATGATGATATGAAATGAGATAATAGTAAAAACATGAAGCCGTTTGGAGCGTTTTGCTTTTCCAAAATATGATACATTCAAACGCGATCGCGATCAAAAATATGATACATTAAAACGCGATCGCGATCAAAAATATGATACATTAAAACGCGATCGCGATCAAATATAAAACATTATGGTTAGGCCTACCATATACATATCTACGTTTGAGCAGATATCCACAAACACAGTAACAGTAAACACGGGTCTAAATATTATAATATTCACCATATATCTAGCAACAGTTCAACTGCAATGTGAAATTTATGCAACAATAGCAAACTAATATGTAAGAATTTCTTACCTTATCTTTCTTGTCTTCAAATATCGTTCTTCTTCTTCTGATGTAAATCCAATGTAAGCTCAGGCACGTCTTTCAAACTCGACGAAAAGTGAAGTGAAGTGTTTTGTTGTTGAGGTAATGAGGGCGATCGCGTTCCATGTGGAGATTTGCATGTGAATATCTTTTGCGCGAGTGGGCGTGGCCGAATTAAAAATAATTAGGAAGCGTTTGAGAAGCTGGACATCTTGTTGGTTTTATACAAATTACTTAAACAGAGAATATTTGTTTTCGTTTTGAATCCGATCATTTAAAAGTACACACTTAAATGTTTATAAAGGTGTATGGCTCATAAATGTGTGACAAGTATTCGCTGAGTTTTGTTTCAGTTTATAGACGTGCTCAAGAAAAAAAAGTTCACTGCGACGGAGAGGCAGAACGCACACCCTGTTTATTTTCTTTATTTTACAAAAGCACAATGTTTTGATTTGATTGGAAGTGGACACATACAAAAGTAGAAATACCACAGATTCTTTTTTTATATTTCTTTTTTCTGTATGACCATAAATGACGGAGAAATTTAAGTTTATAGTGCTACACTGTGGAGAAAATCCAGCAAAACGCGCCGGCGCGTTTGTCGACCTCAGAGGGTTAAAAGTGGCTCCTTCCTTTGAGTAGGTCTTGATTCCAGACAGTCCTTGCAGCTGTTAACTAGCTGCTGGATTTCCTGACAAGCCTGGCCACCACACACTACATCGGGCTCTCTCTTTACATTTCACAATGCCTTGGTGACCGCTGTGCAATCTTTGCAGTATGTCAGACCTCATATTTTGGGGAATTATGATCCTGTCACCATAAAGCAGTAGATCCTGGAAAATTGACAAATGATGGCATGCACTGTAGTATGATTTCAAGGCTTGAGGGACATTAGCTGCATACCTGGGCCAGCCATCAGTCACATACTGCCTCACCTTTTGTAGCTCAGAATCCATCTCTGTCTCTCTTTTCACATATTCCAGTTTTGTGGGAGAAATTGGCCATGCACCACTGATTGCATTCTCATAGGCTTCCACTTCTTGGACTAATTCAGAGACCACTGATGAAATGGTTGGCTAAGGGTGTCGTGAAAGCGTATCAGCAACCACCAGCGACACTCTTTTTCGATCTAGGCGTACCCTTTTTCAGCATCGGTGAGCACCCTGGAACAGTAAGCCACTGGTTTCAGCTGTCCATCATTGTCCTGCAGCAGAACAGCTCCTAGACCGTAGCTGCTCGCATCTGCACTGATGACTGTGGGCTTTGTAACATCATAGAATGCTAGCACAGGGGCTTTTGTGATTAGGCGTTTCACATTTTCAAAGGCCTCCTCTTGTACAGCACCCCAGTACCATACTTCATCACGTTTCAACAGCTCGTTGAGAGGTCGAATAACCTCTGAAAGATTAGGAACATACCTGCCCAGGTAATGAATCATTCCTAGCATTCTCTGTAGGTCTGAGACGTTCTTTGGCTTTTCAAGGTGAGTGATAGCTTCGATTTTGGCTGTGTCTGGGCGAATTCCCTCTTTGTCTATGACATGTCCCAGGTACTTGAGTTGACTCTGACATAACAGGCACTTTTCTGTGTTCAGCTTGAGACCAGCCCGGTCAATGGCTTCCAGAGCCTTCTGCAGTCGCTGCTCGTGTTCCTCTGGAGTGTTGCTAAATACTAAAATATCGTCCATGAAGACTGCAACTCCTTCAAGGTCTTTGAGGATTACCGACATTTCCCGTTGGAAGATTTCGGGTGCGCTGGTGATACCGAACGGTAACCTGTGGAAAAAATATCTTCCAAAAGGAGTAATGAACGTTGTCAGTTTAGCACAGTCCATATCCAGTGGAAACTGCCAGAAGCCACTAGCTGCATCGAGAAGTGAGAAAACTTCGGCGTGTGCTAGCCTAGGAAGGATGTCGTCAATTGTTGGCAGCACAAATTTCTCTCTTTTTACAGCTTTATTTAGTTGTTTTAGATCCACACAAATCCTTATTTGCCCTGTCTTCTTTGGAACGGCCACCATAGGGGCGCACCACTCAGTAGGCTCAGTGATCTCCTCAACAACACCACATTGTACCATTCTCTCTAGCTCCGCCTTGACTTTTGGAAGCAAGGGCACGGACACCCATCTTGCAGTGTGCACACTGTATGGTACAGCATCCTCTTTCAGGCAGATTTTAATGGGTTTTGTCTTCACTAATCCCAGTTCAGAAAAATAAATGGGTTGGAGCTCTTCTAGCCTTTTAACTAAACCCATTTCACTTGCTGAATCACGACCAAGGAGATTGTTTACATGGGGACCAGTCACCACAAATGCTTCAAAAATATACTGCTCATCTTTAAAGGTAGTCTTAGCTCTGAACTGACCTTTGCATTGCAATGTTCCCCCTGGACTCTCAAGTTTCACATTGACTTTGTTAAGTTTTGGTTTGCACTTCAAAACTGAGAAGGTTTTCTCAGAAATTACACTTATGTCAGCGCCTGTGCCAATTTTAAAGTCTATGCCCTGAATTGGGAGTGTGACAATCCAAGCTCCACTTTTGTCATCAATGTGAGTTAAAGGGATAGTTCACTTTGAAATTAAATTGTGGTATGTTTCTGAGGGCGCGCGCGCATCCTGGTGTGTGACGTGTACGCAGACTGGTGCATAGATATATATACACTAGAATAGATGTCGCCTTGCCTACGGCATTCGTTCCAATGAACTGCCGTAGCCAAGGCGGCATCTAGTGTATATATATGCACCAGTCTGCGTACACGTTAGACCCCGAAGTCGCCGCCAGGCGCCGCCATTTGCGCCATTTAGAATTTCAGCCGCCGCCAGCCAATAATTTCGTAAGCCAAATTTAGCCGCCATCTGATAAAGTTTGGCTGAGCCGGCTAGAATTATTTGCATCAAATAATAATTCTATCACATAGAGACATACACACGAAATATATAAACAATACACGAGATCTATTTTCCCACTGGATTCATAACAGCACAGTCTTGTGCTCGTTGCTACGATACACAGACTCACAGTGAATTGACGACCAATTAAAATTGCTCGTTTTCCGTACAGAAGAAGCGATGCATTTTTTTCTCGCACTGAGGTGAAATGGCGGAAAGAAGCAAGCAAGGTAATTTTGATCTCACTTCTCACATACTTTCCTAATTCCTACTTACTTTTTTTTTTTAACTTAGGCCTACCCAGACTTTTGTTAAATCTTCAGGGCACGGTTGCACAAACACCTGAATCAAAGATTGATGTTATGAACCAAATATTCTGGAACGGAGAGATTTATAGCACTGAACGTGATATTACTGCAGTAACAAACCACCGTTTCTAATTCACGATGCATGCTTCAGTGTACATTGAAGTGAAATGTGCAAAACTTTGTCCAAAATAATACTGATAACAGTGTGTGTTTATATTAAGGCGAGACACGGCAGGCAAAAACATCGTTTCTCTTACGAGAGGTCTCTCGTACTGCGTTAGATATCTAACGCTAGGGGAAAATCCTTTTTCCGCGAGATATTGAAGCCAAAAATTATCCTTAATTTTGTAATAATGCAAAACGCATTGCGGCAGCATACAGACATAGGCGAGGCAGCTCGCGCGCCTATTGGCTGTTCTGCGGCAACTGCAGCAGCCTATCGAGCGAGGCCTGCGTCACGTCCCGCCGAAACGGGCGTGGTCTAGGCCTATAAATACCGCTCGCAGGCAGCTATTATCCGATTTTTTCATCCTTCAAGCGAAGCACACGCATCGCTGGAGCTGGAGAAGAAGCCGCGCCGTCTGAGAGAGAGCACCTTCAGCGGGACGAGTCACTGAAGTCGCTGGCCGCGCCGCCTTCCTTGCCTTCCTGCTGCGCTTTCCGGCGCTTATATCCTTTCACCTTATTTTCTGTACTCTGTGTGTGTGTGTGTCGCCGCCGCGACACACATTCTAAAAGAGCAGCGTCTTTTTCAAGATGCCTTCCTGCGGCTCGTGCAGAGCCACACTCAGCGACGGGGACCGCCATGTTATCTGCGTTTCCTGCCTGGGTGAGGAACATGCAGCTCTCGCGCTCGCTGACGGCGGATGCCCTCACTGCGAGCTGATGCCTATGGCAACTCTGAGGACTCGCCTGGCTTTCTTCACCGAGACTGCTCCCCCGCCCGCCGCGGCGTCGCGCCGTAAAAAGTGCCGTGCCCAGCGGGTCCCGGAACCTTCCCCCAGCAGCCAAAGCTCGCCGGTTCGCCCACCTGCTTCACCGGCTTTGTCAGCTTCTCTTCCTGACGGACAGCGGCCGCCGTCTGCCGCCGCTTCCGTCGACATCGCTGACGAGGAAGCCCTGCTGGGAGAGGATGATTCCTGCTCTATCCTGGCGTCAGGCAGTGAGGATTGGGCGAGCTCTGAGGATCTCGCGCCCCCTGCCCGCACATCGTCAGGCAAGAGAGCGTCCATCGAGACGGAGCTCATGCGGATACTCGCACAGGCCGCGGCGAGCCTCGGCCTCGAGTGGTCTTCGCCCGAGCAACCCGCTCACAACCGGCTGGATGGCTTTTTCCTGCCTGGGGAGCGCGTTTCGCCTACATCTAGACCAGCGCCCTTTCTTCCTGAGCTTCACGAAGAAGTCGCTAAGTCATGGAACGCCCCCTATTCAGCTAGAGTGCGTCCTGCTGTTTCTGTGGTATTCTCTGCAGTTGACGATGCCAAGAACAGGGGATACCTTTCGCTGCCGCCGGTCGAAGAGGCGATAGCGGCCCACTTATGTCCGCCCTCCGCTGGACGGCGCGCTAAGCTGGCCCTACCCTCGAAAGCTTGCCGCACGACGTCAAGCCTGCTCCGCCGCGCTTTCTCCGCCGCCAGGCAAGCTGCGTCAGCGCTGCACACCATGGCCACGTTGCAGATCTTCCAGGCCGATCTCCTCAGAAAGCTGGATGAGAAAGGACCTGACGCGATCTGCGTGCCGGACCTAAGAAGCGCCACGGACCTCGCTCTCCGTGCCACTAAGTCCGCAGCACAGGCCATTGGACGGAGTATGGCCTCTCTCACTGTGACCGAGAGACACCTGTGGCTGACGCTCTCAGAAATGGCCGAGTCCGAGCGCACCGCATTCCTCGACGCCCCGCTTTCTCCCGCTGGCCTCTTTGGATCCTCCATCAAGGATTTCGCGGAGAGATTCGCAGAGGTACAGAAAGCGTCACAGGCTATGAAGCACTTCCTCCCGAAGCGCTCCAGCTCTGCAGCAGGCCGTGCGAAACCGTCTGCACAGAGCTCACAGCCCCAGCCACCGTCCACTGCCGCCACTTCGCAGCGCTGCCAGGCCCGAAACGCGAAGCCGCGCTCCCGCTCATCCAGCCGCCGCCCCGCGATGCATGGCCCGCGGCCTAGGATTGTGGTTAAGCCCGAGGCCCCGAAGTCGTCCTAGCACGCCTAGGAAAACGACGGTGTTCGAGTCCCGCTGCGGCCGGACTCCCACCAAAGTTATTCGCTCGTCCAGTTCCAGAAAATGTGACTGTTCCAGTGTTTTCTGCAGCCAACAAGCCGGTTCTGTCACCCGCTTGCCTGCACACAAATGCCGTTTTCACGGCTACCCAGATAAATCCCCAAGAGAGTGTATTTTCTGGTGTCCCGGCCACGGCCGATGGTGTCTCATGTGTAGTAAGAATGCCCACTGCCCAGTGCCCATCTCTACACACAAGCACAGCCTGTCACACAGGTCCCGCGCACATAAAATCGACTCAGATCGATTGCGCTTCAAACGTGGTAAATGTGCCCACTACCCAGTGCCCACAAACACCACATCATGCATGTCTCACGGTTTCTGTAAAAACTAAACCAGCGTGCATTCGCTTCACTCAAGCGAACAACGCTTTCGGTGTGATAAATGTGCCCGCTGTCCCGCGCCCACATCCACACATAGACATGACAGTTCCCACGGGACTCGCCCCCTCGCGGCTGACCGCCACAGAGGAGTCGAGCGCGGGCAATCTGCCCGCTGTTATCAGCGCGCCCCATGCCTCAAATGTCACGAGCGGGACGCTTGTGTTACAGCACACCGAAGCCTCCCATCGCTCAGCGAACGGAGCGCGCTTCGTATTCAACCCCTAGCTATTCATGCAGACGCATGAGCAAAGCTGCCCGGGGTTTCGAAGTGGGTGCTGGACATTATAAAAAGAGGCAATTCGCTACAGTTTTGCCGACGCCCTCGCCGCTATGCGGCACGCGTCGAGACCACGGTAAAAGCAGAAGTAGCACATTTACTTCGAGCCGAAGTGGCAAAACTATTGAACAAAGGGGCCATAGAGCCTCTCTCTCAAGTTCAGAGCGAAGGAGGGCTATACAGCAGATACTTCCTGGTACCGAAGAAAGACGGGGGTCTCAGACCCATACTAGATCTAAGGCAACTGAACAGAGTGCTTGTGAAGCGACAGTTCAGGATGCTCACGACCAGAAAAATCCTCGCGCAGGTTCGCCAAGGAGACTGGTTCGTGTCAATAGATCTGAAAGACGCGTATTTTCAAATACAGATAGCGTCACGTCACAGGCGATACTTGAGATTCGCCTTCGAGGGCCAGGCATATCAGTACACAGTCCTGCCGTTCGGTTTATCCCTGGCACCCCGTACATTTACGAAGTGCATGGATGCGGCGCTCGCACCCCTCAGAATGAGGGGCGTGCGAGTACTGAACTATTTGGACGATTGGCTGATTCTAGCGCAATCTCGCTCAGTGCTCATAGAACACACGACCATTTTAGTCGATCACCTCGAGAATTTGGGTCTCAGTGTCAATTGGGCAAAGAGCTCTCTGTCCCCCAGTCAGACGATATCTTTCCTGGGCACAGAGTTGGACTCGCTGTCCATGAAAGCGCGACTATCACCACAGCGCGCGGTAGACATTCCGTGCACAGCGAACTCGTTCCGCTGCGGCGCGTCTGTCCCGCTCAAGAAATTTCAGAAGATGCTGGGTCTCATGGCCTCAGCATCATCAGTTCTCCGGCTGGGCCTGCTCCGCATGCGCCCGCTGCAGTTTTGGCTGCAAGCGCGAGTCCCACGCCAAGCGTGGGCATCCGGTCTGCTTCACCTCAAGGTCAATCAGAAGTGCGTCACAGCTCTGAAACCTTGGAGAGCGGACGACTGGTACCAATCAGGTGTAAGCCTGGGTACTTCCTCGAGAGTGAAAGTGGTGTCCACGGACGCATCCACCTCGGGATGGGGAGCGCTGCTCAAGGGCAGACCGTTCTTCGGCCAGTGGTCAGAACGGGTTGAAGCTCCTGCATATAAACTGCCTCGAAATGCTGGCAGTAGACAACGCGCTGACGCGTTTTTGTCCCCAAATAAAAGGACACCACGTCCTGGTCCGCTCGGACAACATGTCTGTGGTGTCCTACATAAATCGCCAGGGCGGCCTCAGGTCCAGGAACCTGTACAGGCTAGCAGAACGCCTCCTAGTATGGGCTCAGCGCAATTTGCGCTCGCTGAGAGCTGCGCACGTGCCAGGGCTCCTAAACATAGGGCCAGACAGACTGTCCAGGAACAATGTTCCGGCAGGCGAATGGTCTCTACACCCACAGACAGTCCAGCTGCTGTGGAAGAAATTCGGCAGAGCGGAAGTAGACCTGTTCCGTCTCAAGAAAACGCTCACTTCCCGGAATTTTTCTCCAAGAGCAGGGACGCGTTGGCTCATGTGTGGCCACGCCGCCCGCTCTATGCTTTTCCCCCCGTCTCTCTCCTGCCTCAGGTGATAGAACGGATCAGGGAAGAAGGATGCTCAGTACTGCTTGTAGCACCGTTCTGGGAAAACCAGCCTTGGTTCCCAGCTGTGATGCAGCTAGCGAGCACTGCCCTGTGGCCAGTACCAGTGAGGAGAGACCTCCTCTCTCAGGCCCACGGCTCGATCTGGCATCCTCACCCGGAATTGTGGTCCCTTCATGTCTGGGCCATCAACGGGTACATGTTGAACTCCCTAAGGGAGTATTAAACACGATCACACAGGCTAGGGCTCCGTCTACGAGACGGCTCTACTCCTCGAAATGGTCAGTGTTTTCGGGCTGGTGCACAGCCCGTGGCGTGTCACCCACAGACTGTGGAGTGACGGAGGTGCTTTCCTTCCTACAAGAACTGTTGGATAAGGGCAGGACCCCTTCCACACTCAAAGTTTATGTGGCGGCTATAGCAGCGTTCTCAAGAACAACGCTTGGTCAGTCAATAGGAAGGAACGATTTAGTCATCCGCTTCCTTAGAGGGGCTAAGAGACTGAATCCTCCCAGACCTCCCTCAGTCCCCGTATGGGACCTTTCTATGGTGCTGGAAGCCATGAAAGGTGGACCATTCGAGCCTTTACAGACGATTGATCTGAAACATCTGTCTTTCAAGACTGTGTTTCTGCTGGCTCTCGCTTCAGTGAAGCGCATAGGGGACTTACACGCGCTCTCTGTGAGCGCCACGTGCATGGAATTTGGGCCTAATGACTCAAAAGTTATACTCAAACCTAAGCACGGTTATGTTCCAAAATCCCTCAACACACCGTTTAGGGCGCAGGTCATCTCCCTGTCAGCCGTACCAGTCCCTGATGAGGAAAGAGACGCGGGCCTCCTTTGCTCAGTCAGGCCATTACGAGCTTATGTGTCTCGCTCGTCTGCTTTCAGACAGACAGAGCAGCTCTTTGTTTCGTTCAGCGGGCGTTCTAAGGGACTAGCCGCGTCGAAACAGAGCCTATCCAGATGGATAGTTGATGCTATAGCGCTAGCATACGCCTCCAAGGGCATGCAATGCCCGTTGGGTGTCAGAGCGCACTCCACGAGAGGCATGGCCTCTTCGTGGGCCTGGTCGAGTGGGGTTGCCTTGCAAGATATTTGTACGGCGACGGGCTGGGCCTCCCCGTCTACATTTATAAGGTTTTACAACCTAGAGGTTCCCGCCCTGCAGGCCAGGCTGCTGTCAGTCTAGTTAACCAGTATTATCTGACCTGATGCTATCAGCTCGGAATGCTGCGTCTACTGAGCACAGCTCGGTGATCGACTGCGAAAAGCAGCAGCACAAGTTGTGCCTGGGCAAACTGTGTAAGACCCACATTTCCCCATCAGTTCAGGCCGTACCCCGCCCTGTCTGTATGATGAAATTCGCGTCTGAGCGACGCTGCCATATGTGGAAGAGTGTGGCTTCGCCCCTCCCTCTTCCCGGACTCCCTGTGAGTTCCCTGAGTGATTGTGCACTATATGAACCCCGGGTTTTCGCCCTTGGGTCTTTGGTGTCAGATCTCGGCATGCACGGCGTTTTGCATTGGGTCCCCTAGCGTTAGATATCTAACGCAGTACGAGAGACCTCTCGTAAGAGAACGTACTCGGTTACTAACGTAACCTCGGTTCTAGAAGAGGGAACGAGTACTGCGTTCCTTGCCGTGCATGCGCACGCTCTGGTTGCTTCTATGATGAAAAAAACGGATAATAGCTGCCTGCGAGCGGTATTTATAGGCCTAGACCACGCCCGTTTCGGTAGGCTGCTGCAGTTGCCGCAGAACAGCCAATAGGCGCGCGAGCTGCCTCGCCTATGTCTGTATGTTGCCGCAACGCGTTTTGCATTATTACAAAATTAAGGATAATTTTTGGCTTCAATATCTCGCGGAAAAAGGATTTTCCCCTAGCGTTAGATATCTAACGCAGTACTCGTTCCCTCTTCTAGAGAGAACCGAGGTTACGTTAGTAACTGAGTACGTTTTTTTTTACTGGTCAATTTTGAGATTTTTGGATATTTGTCTTCAATAACATGTCTTCTTTCAGACTTGTGGTGAAAAAAAGTCCGAAATACACATTTAGGTCTTTATTTTGCTACACTTCGTCTGTTTGCGTCTGTAGATTTCTCATAAATTCAACAAAAGTTTGCGTTCTTAATCAACATACTTCTCCGCGATCTCTGCTGTCACCCTCTCATCACATGCACCATTAGGAAGCGCTCTCTCTTCTGTACAATCCTGTTGGATCCAAATATGGTAATTTCCTTTTTATCAGCAACCAATCGTGAAAGTAAAAAGACTGAATGCGCAATCTCATTGGCTGATGATAAATCTTTAAAGCCTGTTTTCTCAAAATGACCTTTCTCTCATACTCCAAGTCCGAAATCTCCACTTCACTAGTACCTAGTTATATTTTGAAGACATTTACAGAAGGATTTGTAAATATATTATTCCTAGCTTGATATATATAACATTTTATTACAAAAAACATGGCGAAAATCATTTTTTTAAGGCTATTGACACAGTATATTCTGATTTACAGGATAACTAAAGTAGATATCCATAAATCCCTCTGTAATTTTTTTCCCATCTAATATGTGAACACAATGAAAAAAATATTTTTAACCTGGCTTTATCCAATACTCAGATTTCGTTTTTTAAAATATATGCAAATTAGCACATATTTAATTAGATATTGCCTCATTTGAATATTTAAACATTAAATTAAAGAAAACTTGTAATACATTTTTTTCTCATCTTAATGTAAGTAATCAACTGGGAAAGTTTCATGGTGATATCTGCTAGTTAAAAATTTTACCCTATTCACCCGTAGTGTCTCGCCTTAACTATAAAGTTGAACAGCGAATTACTGTACATGTCATAAATATATGCATAACGTTACTCCGTGAAGTTTGACAAGTGTGCATTCTTACACAGCAGCAAGCTAACGTTACAGTGGCTATTGAATGCGCCTAGCACTATAGCTAATATTACCAAATAGCTCAAGTAGGCTAGTTCTAGTTCTAAATCTTCACTTTAGGTGTTTTGTGCAACCGTTCTTGTAAGTAAGAATGCCTTTTTGTCAGGACTATAATGCCATTTTGTCATTGTGTCAGGACTAGTGTTTTATGGATATTTTTGTTCTCTTTTAGGACGCGGAATTAACAAATATATCAGCACATCACGAACACATCTGCTTAAGGATTCTGGTGTGACATGGAGGCCTCACAGTGTTGATTCTGCTCGTAGCCTTCGTTCACATTTTTGGACATATATGGGCGATCTGTATGTGAACAACAATCGCATTGATGACAAACTCTACTGCAAACTCTGCTTTGAAGCAGAAATGACAAAAGAACATGGAATGCTGTCAAAAGTGTACAGCTTGGGGGAAAAACATCAAGTGGAAAACTTCCTTGCTCATGCCAAAGCTGCACACAAAGAGAGTACAATATTTCTCAAAGAACAATCAAGTAAACTGACTAACTGGATCCAAACTGTGCCGAAAGGAAGCCCAGCTACTTCCCAGTTTGATGTTAATCGCGACATCATGTTGTGGCTGTGCCAGGACCTGCTCCCTTTTGAATTAATAGAAAAGGAAGGTTTTCAAGCATTCAACAAGAAAAATATTCATCTCAATTTGCCAACCAGCAGAGCCCTTGCAACAACAGCCCTGGCAGATGTCTACATGGGTTTGAAGTCCAAAGTCAAAGAACAACTGGCAGACATTGTCAGTGGTACTATAATGTTAGATGGCTGGACTGATGCTCATCATCGATACCCATATGTTGGTGTGAGAATCTGCACTGTAGATGCGAACTGGAATTTCCTTCTGTTTACACTTTGTGTTAAACCTGTAGAAAATCACACATCAGAAAACCTTACAGTGTTTGTAAGGGAATTACTCGAAGAATTCCTTCCCAAAGATAAAAATGTGTTGCTCTTTGACACAACAGATGGGGCAGCGAATATGATTAAGTTGTCCCGGTTACTGGGCCATGAGAGAGTAACATGCGTAGCACACTGTTTACACAACTTACTCATAACAGACACTCTTACCAAAATCCCTGAAGCACAAGCCTTAATTTCCCAATGCAAAGATATTGTCAGTGCACTGCACTTCAAGGCACATCTAATAGAGGAATTTGTGTTGTAGCAGAAAGAGGCAGACATATTTGCCAAGATTCAAGACCTGCAGGATGAAATTGATGCAGATTCCAATGATCCTATTGATGAAATGGATGATGCAGAGGATTGGCAGCTGGGAACTAAGAAATCAAAACAGGGCTCACAGACACACAAAACACTGAAGACCACAGTGCCAACACGTTGGAACAGTGTCCTCAACATGATCAGAAGCTTAGTCAGTATGGAGACAGAAGTCACTGAAATCCTGAAGAGGATAGGAAAGCCCTTGTTATGCCTCCTACCTAATGACATCAAGCTACTTTGTAACTTAGCTAGCTTTTTGGAAGACTGAGAGAAATTCACTCTCATTATAAGTGAAGTCAGTCCAAACCTGAGTGCCATACCACTAATCAGGGCTCAAATCAAGAAAATCTGTGCAGTGGCTCCCAGAGATCCACTACTAATGAAGAGAGTCAAAGAACGAATAGTGAAAAACATGGACAAACGAATCCCCATGTCAGATCTGGTTAGAGCCACCGCAGTGTTTGATCCAGCTGTCAGAGATATCACTATGACGAAAGATGAAAGCAGAGAGCTGCTGCAGAATCTCCATGAGAAACTGAACTCTTCCAGGTGACATTGATATTTCCGTGTACTTGCTAACCACTTACTTTTCTCATGGTTTTGATTTTAACAGCCATTTGCCTTATGCATATATTTCACTTTTCAGATTCAGTTCAACAGTGTTTGGGGTTGGAGATGAGAGGACAACTACTGATGGTGGTTCTGGAGGTCCTTCTGGTGGGAATGGTGACCACGATGGCGATGTGGGAGGAAGTGCGAAACGCCTGCGACTAGAATTATTAGCAGAGGCACAAGAAGATGCAGAAGCTCATTCTTCAAGTTCTATCCTTGACCAAGAGATAGATGCTTTTCTGGCAGTGAGAACAAGAGACCAAGGAGCATTGGACTTTTGGCGAACCCATAGCAATACTTTCCCCACACTGTCCGCTATGGCCCGGTGCTACCTCTCCATTTCACCAGGTAGTGTGCCGGTGGAATGCATGTTTAATTCCACTGGCCTACTGCTCAATGGCAAACGATCATCACTTGCTCCTTCAAGGTGTAATATGATAAGCTTCATCCATGATAATGCCAAGTTATTGTATACAACTTAGCCTACATACATTTAGCCTAAGCACAACACATTGTAGGCTATTTGAAAATGTTTAGTAGCATACAGACTACAAAATAAATATGTACATACGTTGTGAAAGTAAAATCTGGTGTTTTCTTTATTACATTGTATTGCATTTTGTAGAAATATAGTGTAAGCCATGCATTGCTTGGAAATATTGAGATCTAGTAAATCAGTATAACATAGACATCTGTAGACATGAAGTGGCAGCTTCAGCCATTTGCAGCTATGAAAAGTTTGGCGGCTGCAGCAGCCATTTAGGTTTTGGCTGAGCCGGCTAGCCAGCCAATAACTTCATCAGCCAGCCATTATTCTCAAAACAAATGGCTTCGGGCTCTAGTACACGTCACACACCAGGATGCGCGCGCGCCCTCAGATCACTTGGACGTGGCTGTGTACAAGAGTTAAAAACGATATAAATACTGTTCGTTTTCTCACACAAACCGCTCGTTTCGTGTCTTAGGCCATCAATGTGTACTTACGATGGAGAATTGTTTAATTTGGACGATGGGGAATTGTTTTAATTTGGACTCTGTGCATGCTCTTTGAGACAGTGACCACAGACCTGCATGATAGGACTGACAGACAAGAACGGTTTGACCTAAAAATGGTACTGGAAAAAAAGACACCTACATCTTGGATGCCCTTGAGGTAAGCTAAAACATACAAAAATTTAATTTCAAAGTGAACTATCCCTTTAACTCACCCAGGAAATGCGTTACATTGCTGCCCTCTTGTGGTCTGCTGACATCATGGACTTCTCTGGTTCTACAAACTGCAGCGAAATTACCCTTTTTTCTGCATTTGCGACACTCAGCACTTTTTGCTGGACAAATTTCACCTTTTCCATGATTTCTGCCACATCTTTTACATCTCCAGTCAGAAACATGCTCATTTTGGTTTCATTTTGAGCCACGGTGCTGTCTGCCTCTTTCACTTTGGTGGAATTTTCCTCTCGCGCCGGCCACCTCGCTGATTTGTGCACTGACGCTGGCAGCCTGTTCATTAACGTGTCCACGGACTTGTTCAGACTGCCTCACGAGCTCTACGGCATTTCTGAGTGTTAATTTGGGTATTAATTAGAGCTTTTCTGACAGCTTTCGGCCCTGAATCCCGATCACGAGCCTATTGCAAATATTTTCATCTTTAGCAGCACCAAAGTCACACGTGTTTGCTAGCTCGTGGAGGCTACGAATATACTCTTCGGCCATTTCACCTGGCTGTTGAGCCCTCGTGTAATAACATTAACTTTGGGTACAAAGTAGTCATCGAGCTTCCTTATCACAGTTTCATAGTCCTCTCGTTCTTCCTCCCCAAATGTAAATGTCTGATACACTTGTTCAGCTTCTTTTCCCAATGAATAAAGCAGTGTAAAGACCTGTACTTCAGCCTCTTCCTTATCAAGTTTAGTGGCGATCCTGTAGCGGCGAAATTTCTGACGCCATTCTGGCCATCGTTCGGGGTAACCAAAATCAAAACTGTCCGTGGGCTGAAACTTTGCCATGGTGTTAACAGCGCTTCACTTCTGACAACATGTAATGTTCCAATAAAGCAACTTAGTTTCTCAAAGTCTGAGCTTTATTAACATTAAGCTTTGACTGTAAGTTACATGCAAACACATAATGTGACTACTCTTAGGAAAACTGCAGACTCGCGTCTCATTTGGATGTCTGCAACTTAACTCCTAGCAAACACTCGGTCGCTACCTAATGGACTAAAGACACGTTACCTATAACAACGATATAAACTGTTTTATATCACACCCTTAACCCTACCCATACAACCAAACCTGTCCTAACCTAACCTGTATCACCTCAATAGCAGCATTTATTATAATAGCAGCAGTATTTTAGAAAATCGTTACATCAAGAATGGGGAGATTTCAAATCTTGCCGTTTCATAAGGGTGGAAAACAAAAACACATATTTGAGTAATATTTAAGGTATGAAAGTTTCAGTATGATTTATTGTTTATGTGGAAATATCAAGAAAATTTAGATTTTCCATTTCATGACCACTTTAAAGCATTTTGTCTGGAGACACCATAGGTGTGTCTCACAGAATTAAGGTTATCATTTTCCTTTATATTTCATAGTCATGGTTGGTCCACCTGGTCCACCTGGTCCACCTGGAACACCTGGAACACCTGGATTACAAGGTAACTGTGTACTGTGACAATGCCTTGAAAATATTGTCACTCAGTCACCCTCTCACTCTAATTTAACATTAGTAGATTGAAATATTTAGGCAATAGTTAATAAGGGAGATAATGGTGACTTATTTGCCCAAAGCTTGGCTACAACCATCAGCGTGAGGCATCAGCTTGAACAATTCAAAGCGTTTAAAATTCAGTAAAACATCATTTAAAATGACAACGCAGTGCTGAAGTGCCAACTAGTCTCTCCCTATGGAGGATCCCTTTACCACTCTACAGATAAAGCGTTGTCGGGAAAACTCAATTTGCGTATCTACCCCGAATTGATAAAATAAAATAAAATTCTTAATCAAAACTATAAGGAAACTGTAATTTGTTTAGGCTTGGTTTGTAGCGAATTCCAAACCTGCGCACATATATTCAAACGCACATAATTATAGAACCAATTCTTAATGCCCATGTGAACGCCATCAGCGTTTCTCACAGGATCGCGTTTAAAATTTGTGTAGAGAGAATGGTGTCGTCTTGGCGGCCCCTAATTTAATAACAAATGATTGTTGCGATGGAAGCGAATCAATCAAAAATAACTTTAGCTGGAAAATAACTTTATTAAAGAACCGCTATAAAGCCAAAACAAGCTTACCTTAAATTATACGTTTATCACTGTAAAGCTGCTTTGAAACAATCTACATTGTTAAAAGCGCTATATAAATGAAGATGACTTGACTTGACTTGACTTAAAACAACTTATTAAAAGTTATTTGAACAATTCATTTAAAATCTAGCTGTTTTTTGAGGGATGTTAGCAGACTATGCTAATATAACTGTTCCTACTCGCACCACTCCGAACGGGATTCGTCAACTAGGGCACTTAAAGCCAAAACCCCTTGAAGTTTCACCTGCACAGCTCTTACTAGCTGGCCTCCAGTACACACACCACCCTGAACGTCACTCCACTCTGGGTCACGGCACCAATGTAACGGGTCCTACTCGCACCTCTCCGAACATGATTCGAACCATTATCAACCAGCATGGGAAGGCAGAGGAGTGAGGTTTTACCTGCACAGCTCTTCCTAGCTAGAATCCAGAAGAATACCAAACATCTGTGAGGCACCCAAAATCTCTGAGATCCTCTCCCCAGTTAAAAGGGGTGAAAATTGGCTAATTTGCATCTTTGATTTTGAACCCAGCAGCAGATCTCAGTGACCAGAATAGAGCCAATCGCTTTCCACATGTTCCTTCACAATCTGTGTGGTTTTAGTGCTCCCTGCTGGTCAAAACAGACATAAACACTGAACTGAACTAAAGCTGTCATTTGACCTTTGGTGTCTTCCATCCTTTTTTCTAACAGATGCGTGTGAATAGTATTTTGTCATTGTTATGTCATGCTTTAAGCAGTCAGTTTTTATACTCCAGCTGTGCTCTGTATTAGGTTCTCCTGGAATACCAGGGAACCCAGGACAGAAAGGAGGCCTTGGCTCACCAGGTTAGTGTATTTTTGTATATCTGTATGAATTTGTATGCATATGTGTATGGGTGTGAGTGCTCTTGAGAAGCATGTGTGAGTATTGTGCTCTTAATTTTTCGTCAGTTTTAACGAGCTGCATAGGCTTAGGAAATAATTGTACGTTAGTAATGCTAAAGCATTCACTTCTTTGGTGTACACAAAGAAAATGCTGCAAAACAATGAAATTAATTGAAAATGATTGTATTTATTTCAGGGAGGGTAGGTGAACTTGGAGCTCCAGGTGAAAAAGGACAGAGAGGAGACCCAGGTCTCGCAGGCGTAAAGGGAATGGTTGGCGCTCCGGGTGCACCTGGTAATCGCCTCCTTACTTTCCCACACGTCTCATCCCAGTATAGCAGATCCACATCTCTCCCTGACTGTATTTATTTCTGTCTCCAGGTGTTTCAGGCTTAAAGGGGGATCCAGGAGAGAGAGGAATACAAGGTGCCTGATTATTATGATGAAAGGCCACCTTAATAATTCATACTGTAATAAAACAGAAAATATATGTTGTGGAAATGCCTTGCACATTTTTCCATGCTGTAAGAGTTTTATACTGCTCTAATGACTACTGCTCTGTGCACACAAGGTTTACCTGGGAATGACGGTCGTCCAGGTGCCGATGGAAAGAATGGTTTGGCAGGAACACCAGGGGCCCGTGGAAATCCAGGTACTTCTTGAAAGAAAAATCTGACACGAATGATTTGATAGTTTGTTTATAGCTGCTAATTACTACTACTGATAGAAAATAAGATTTTTCACAGTGTAGTGCAGTTGTGCAAAAGTACAACCACACCACAAAACCACTTTAATCTGTTTAGTCTGAACAGTAGTAATAGTGATGGTTTCCGTATCAAACACAACTAAAACTAAATCTCAGTCAAAGCCACACTTGACTGTTCTGCATTTTGACTCTTTTTGATACCTTGTACTTGAAATCTCTCTTCCTCAGGGCCTAAAGGAGACCAAGGTCCCAGTGGCGAGCGAGGAGGGCAAGGATCTCCAGGTGTACGTGGTAAGAAAGCTTTTGGAAAGAAACAATACAACACTACTTAAAGGTATTTAGCAGTGACATTGTCAGGCTTTTTTATTTACAACAAAATAATCTAATTGCATGGTCCAAATGTAATAGCACTGCAATATAACAATATAACAATGAAGTTTACAGTGGATTTATAAATTAATTGAAAACATAAAAAATCTAAACACACCTGATTCGATTATTTGTTCTTCATTCTCTAGAAGTAGAGTTTAAAAACCTTGCTGTATTTTTGTGTAGTTAATTAAGAGAAGGTACACTGCCATCTTGCTCCGACAAAAGTGACTTACCAAAAACTTACCAACTCGTAAATTTCCCCAGAGGACTTGAACTTACCAGTAGCCAGACTTATGACAAATGACATAAAAATCTGGTGTACTTTGATTTATCTGAAATAGCTGATACCAAAATATCGGAGAAAGCTTATTGCACAGCAGTTTCATCCCAGAATCTATTATACGACAAACACAAAAGTACTCAGAAGTAAAAAGGAAAATATATGTGTTGACTTTCAAAGATAATGCGTTTTTCCAAAAACTACAGATTCTTTCACAGACAGTATTTACCTTCAAGTCACTAAACTCTACCACAAATTGGCAACTTCATTAAATACAGAGATTATAGTTTTTCTTCACAAGTGCTCATTGTATCATCCTGGTACCCTGTAAATGTGACTTTGTTTTCAGGCAGAATGGTGCACCCATGAAGTTTCATAATTCCTCATTCATTTGGGCCCTAACCTGTGGTTGATTGGTCTTTTAGGGCCTCCTGGTCCACAGGGACCTCCTGGAGAAAAAGGCTCGCCTGTGTGGTTTTAGTGCTCCCTGCTGGTCAAAACAGACATAAACACTGAACTGAACTAAAGCTGTCATTTGACCTTTGGTGACTTCCATCCTTTTTTCCAACAGATGCGTGTGAATAGTATTTTGTCATTGTTATGTCATGCTTTAAGCAGTCAGTTTTTATACTCCAGCTGTGCTCTGTATTAGGTTCTCCTGGAATACCAGGGAACCCAGGACCGAAAGGAGGCCTTGGCTCACCAGGTTAGTGTATTTTTGTATATCTGTATGAGTTTGTATGCATATGTGTATGGGTGTGAGTGCTCTTGAGAAGCATGTGTGAGTATTGTGCTCTTAATTTTTCGTCAGTGTTAACGAGCTGCATAGGCTTAGGAAATAATTGTACGTTAGTAATGCTAAAGCATTCACTTTTTTGGTGTACACAAAGAAAATGCTGCAAAACAATGAAATTAATTGAAAATGATTGTATTTATTTCAGGGAGGGTAGGTGAACCTGGAGCTCCAGGTGAAAAAGGACAGAGAGGAGACCCAGGTCTCGCAGGCGTAAAGGGAATGGTTGGCGCTCCGGGTGCACCTGGTAATCGCCTCCTTACTTTCCCACACGTCTCATCCCAGTATAGCAGATCCACATCTCTCCTTGACTGTATTTATTTCTGTCTCCAGGTGTTCCAGGCTTAAAGGGGGATCCAGGAGAGAGAGGAATACAAGGTGCCTGATTATTATGATGAAAGGCCACCTTAATAATTCATACTGTAATAAAACAGAAAATATATGTTGTGGAAATGCCTTGCACATTTTTCCATGCTGTAAGAGTTTTATACTGCTCTAATGACTACTGCTCTGTGCACACAAGGTTTACCTGGGAATGACGGTCGTCCAGGTGCCGATGGAAAGAATGGTTTGGCAGGAACACCAGGGGCCCGTGGAAATCCAGGTACTTCTTGAAAGATAAATCTGACCCGAATGATTTGATAGTTTGTTTATAGCTGCTAATTACTACTACTGATAGAAAATAAGATTTTTTCACAGTGTAGTGCAGTTGTGCAAAAGTACAACCACACCACAAAACCACTTTAATCTGTTTAGTCTGAACAGTAGTAATAGTGATGGTTTCCGTATCAAACACAACTAAAACTAAATCTCAGTCAAAGCCACACTTGACTGTCTGCATTTTGACTCTTTTTGATACCTTGTACTTGAAATCTCTCTTCCTCAGGGCCTAAAGGAGACCAAGGTCCCAGTGGCGAGCGAGGAGGGCAGGGACCTCCAGGTGTACGCGGTAAGAAAGCTTTTGGAAAGAAACAATACAACACTACTTAAAGATATTTAGCAGTGACATTGTCAGGCTTTTTTATTTACAACAAAATAATCTAATTGCATGGTCCAAATGTAATATAACACTGCAATATAACAATATAACAATGAAGTTTACAGTGGATTTATAAATTAATTAAAAACATAAAAAGCAAAACACACCTGATTCAATTATTTGTTCTTCGTTCTCTAGAAGTAGAGTTTAAAAACCTTGCTGTATTTTTGTGTAGTAAATTAAGAGAAGGTACATAAAATCTGGTGTACTTTGATTTATCTGAAATAGCTGATACCACAATATTTGAGAGAGCTTATTGCACAGCAGTTTCATTCCAGAATCTATTATACGGCAAACACAAAATTACTCAAAAGGAAAAAGGAAAACATATGTGTTGACTTTCAAAGATAATAGGTTTTTCCAAAAACTACAGATTCTTTCACAGACAGTATTTACCTTCAAGTCACTAAACTCTACCACAAATTGGCAACTTCATTAAATACAGAGATTATAGTTTTTCTTCACAAGTGCTCATTGTATCATCCTGGTACCCTGTAAATGTGACTTTGTTTTCAGGCAGAATGGTGCACCCATGAAGTTTCATAATTCCTCATTCATTTGGGCCCTAACCTGTGGTTGATTGGTCTTTTAGGGCCTCCTGGTCCACAGGGACCTCCTGGCCTGCGAGGACCACCTGGAGATAAAGGCTCGCCTGGACCAAAGGGAGACAGTGGCCTTGGCCTTCAAGGTATTGTAGGAGTGCTAAGAACATATGCACATAAAAGTGATATATGCTGTTGCCAATAATTTTGGGTAAATAATTGTTTTCAGGGCGCCCAGGACAACAGGGGGTAAAGGGAGATCAAGGTGTGCCAGGTAAATAAAGACAAACATGAAAACAGATGATAAACATCGGGTTTATATCATGCAGTCGTCATCTGAGTTCGATGTTGTATGTAGGTGTCCCAGGATCTCGGGGTCTGAATGGAGTAAAGGGCAGTAAAGGGGATTCAGGTGGGTTTATTAAAAAGTTTATTAATGACAAAGAAGGCAACATCCATCTGTGTCCGTTTCTTGACTTTCTTCCTTTCCCTTTTACCGTATTCTCTCCCAGGGCAAAAGGGAGATCAAGGTATGTTGTGGCATATTTTGTGTGTATCCACGATATCTGTGAGTGCACAGCAGTTATGTGATTAATAAACTGTTTTGCAAGTGAATTGATTGTATGTACATGTATGATGGTCTTAAACAGGTCTGAAGGGTGAGAAGGGTGATGTAGGACCCAAGGGTGGTGTGCCTGGTAATTTCCATAAATACAGATCCATCTCTCTGTACTACTGTGTGTCACTAGCTATGTTTCCATCCAAAGTTGTAGATTTAACTTGTGTGCAAAATTGCATAAAACATTTGCGAATAAAGCAACGTTTCCATCCCATGTGTTCAAGAGAGCAAAATCATCACTTCCTGGGAAATTGGCACATTATATCTGTAATAAAACCATAAGTTGCTGCAATCAGGCTCTGTTTCCCTCCATCATAAATGAGTTTGTCTCAGAGCGTCAGACGAAACACAATAAACACTGTTATGTTCTCTTGCGTTCGGATGCTGGTGTTTGGAAACGCAATCGTGTGAGACGCTTCCGGAGGAATTAAACCAAATCATTCTGATGACAGTCTTTAAATCAGGCGTTTCAGAAACACCAAACCAACAGTTGAGATGCTGTGATGCCATTGGTCCACTGGTTACTCCAGTAATCCAATCACAGCCTCTGCTGAGGCAAAGTCACATGAGGTTATTGTTGCTCTGCAAAGGTGTTTCTATCATAGGTTATGCACACGTCTAAATACAAAATTACAAAATTATCCGCCGCGCAAGTTTTTATGCACATTTTTAGAATTTATGCACATCTTGGCATTTCCATCCATCGTTTATTATGCAATAACCCAAAATTTGCATTAAAATAGGTGGATGAAAACATAGCTAGTGTTAACGTCTATTAAATTCTCAGAGATTCTTGTATTGTTTTTGTTGTTTTTTTATCTACTCTACAAGATAACAGTCACTTTAGCATGACATATGAATGCCTAAACATGTCTCATATATGTGTATTTGTCTTTAGCTGTGGTTCGTTTAGTGGGAAGCTCCACCCGTGGAAGACTCGAGGTGCTGTATAATGGTGCCTGGGGAACGGTGTGTGATGACAGCTTTGACACTGTGGATGGGTTGGTGGTGTGTAGGATGTTGGGCTTCCAGAGGGCCATCCAGGTGTTCACGGCCCCTGCAGGTGATGTATCTGTCTATGCTTAAGGGGTTTTAGTTAACGGTTCATGGTGTACAGGCTATAGTTTACAAAACCCTCTCACAATGGTCTGCTGTGTATCTCCTGCAGGAACTGGAAAAATCTTGCTGGATGAGTTGAGATGTACCGGGACTGAGAGGAGCATTTTTGACTGTCCACATGCAGGAATTGAAGTTCACAACTGTAACCACGCTGAAGATGTGGGAGTTAGCTGTGCCTGAATAAAAAGAGGAAAAATTCTCACACCAAGAACTCATTTTGTCTGTGTTTTGGTGATTTTTAGAAAGGCAGTTCTCCTCACACAGATGTAGTTAATCAGATTAACTATTTTCCACTAATGTTTGAAAGTGTTTCATCATACGAAACCAAATTCTTTTTGTCAAATGTAAAAAAAAAAGTGTGCATGGTGTCAAGGCTGTCTTTGTCTTTTAAATGGGACTTGTGTGTGTGCAAATATCTGTTGTCTTTGTACAATATGAATGTATAAACAAACTCCTATCCTAAATCCTAAAACTGTCCTAACTCATAACACTTATACACAGCAAAATAAAGGGCTTACAGTAAAATAGCTTTTGACTCTAAAATGTGTCTTGTTTCTGTTCCTGTTCACTCAGGCCTTGTCCGAACTAATAGGTTTTCGTTTGAAAACGCATCTTTTTCTCTCCTTTTTGGCCTTCCGTCCACACTGAGACGGCGTTTTAATTAATGAAAATTTAATTTAACTGCATTAAAAGGTTGGATAAGACCACAACAAGCAACACACACAAGCAGCAAATCCTGTTTATCCGTCAAATTCATTTAGCCTATAAATTAAAACTCAACAGGTATGAAATATGATCAGTGAGTGAAAGAAAAAAAAAAACATTAATGAGAAGATGAACACTTCACCGCTTCAGGTTAGCTGGGAAATGTATTTATTATTCAAAATGCACAGTAGAACTGGGAAAAACTAGGGCTGCGTGTTACGAAGTGGAGGACGCATTAAGATCCATTTGCAGCTTTATTTAGAGTGATCAGACAGGCAGGTTTAAACAACAGCAGACAGAACAACGGAGAGAACACAGAGCAGATCGGGGTCACAGGCAGAAGTCAGGGCAGGCAGCAAAAGGCAAAGTCCAATTAACAATCCGGGTTAAGGCAGGCAGAGAACAATCAGGAGTCGAGATACACAATCCAAGGTCAGTAAACGAGAACAGCAAACACAGGAATAAACGCTCAGAAATTGTACGCCGGGGCAATGCAAACACATAATCAAAATAACAGGCAGTGGGTCAAAACACAGGTAGGCAGTCCAAACAAACAAACAAAAACAAAACAAGACAGGCAGGGGTCAGAGGCAAGAGAGTAATCCAAGGAAGAGGCAAGAAATCCGAAAACCAAGAAACAAGAAAACCAGGAAAAACGCTCAGAGTTGCAGTGTGACACTAAACAAAACTTCGCAGTGTGTGAATGAGTGAACATGATATAAATAGGCTGAGATGGTGACGAGACACAGGTGAAGAGACACAGGTGAATGCAATCAGAAATGATGAGTCTGGGCAGTGAGTTATGGGAAATGTAGTTAGTGAGTGAAACATGATAGTCTGGTGTGGAGTGCCCTCTGGTGGCATTCAAGGGCACTCCAGCTGGTGCCCGTTACACTGCGTCCCAAATCGCTACTCGCTTGAGTACATCTGCTGCCTTTAAAAATCATTCAGATGAAGGAATATCAGGAGATAGGAAGTAGATATAATATTGTTACCCATTACAAAGTATAATGACATGCATCAAACAAATAAGCAAAAAGAGTAAAAAATTAAGAAAATAATAATAATTCATGCTAAAAAAAAATATTGATGTTAACACAGAGCATATGATTCATTGTTTTAATCAACTAACAGTCCTAAAACGTAGTAATAATCTGTGTTCTCATGAGTAACTGTCTGTATGGAGGTGCGCTGAATGCTGTTAAAATGCCTGAGCCGTACAAGTAGAACGAGGAAGTAGTTGTGCAAGCTGAACAACTTGTGCAACAGGAATAGGAAAGCATTTAAACTATTTATTTTAAAAAAAAATATTCTAGAGAGTAAACGAGGAAGTACAATTGCTGAGGTTTCTGTAAAAGTAGCAGATGCGTGTTTGTAAGTGAGAGTGTGTGTACGCATGTGTTGTAAACAACACCGCAATATAGAGACACTGCTGACCAGATCCAGCAGAGCTGAGTGTTCATGCCCGGTGTCCAGGATATCAACTAATTATTCATACATGTTATTTTTCTTCTGGTGGACATCTGGTGGCCTGGCTCCGCCCTCCGACGTACTTCCATTCAATTTTCATTTTTCTTCAGTACTCCGTCTGGGTTTGCGGTATATTCGTGGGTTTTCTCCGGCCAAATTTTTATCGGTCCAATCAGCGAAGAGAGGGAGTGGCTGAGGACGTGGAGGTCGTGCGCTAGTTTGAGTTGTAGGGTTACATCACGACCAAACGTTAGCGATTGGTTAAGGCAGATCCAGAGTGGCTCTGGGCAGATCCAATAGTTTTAAACTTAAACAGTATACCCGACTTCAAGGTTAAGTTAACACTTGTCAATGGAGAGTGGCCAGACTCTCTATACAAATGAAATGTACGAGAGTCTGCTAGGACCAGGCTAGATATCTGGTGGATCACTTCTGAAAATTCCAGCACAGTGCTACAACAACCATAATGAAATGAGCCTTCACAATAGATAATGCTTTACAATGAACTCTGTTAGAGAGCTACATAGGCTATGGCTGTTTATCTGTTCAATTAAATACCTTACTGAGCTGGTAATACAAATAAACGCCATCTTTGCATCACTTTTACTTTTCCTAACTGAAGAAAAAGACACAAGAAATGCTGTCTTTAGTGTGAGAAGTGTCTAATGGCTCTAATTGACCTATCGGTAAGCCCCTCCTCACGAACGCAGATGAGCCAATGGCAGTTGAGTATCAGTTGCACAGCGAATGAAACATTGGAAGATACAAAGCTCTCATCGGTTTGATGGTGTTTATGCTACAAAAATGGTAAAACACCAATCCCAATGAAGACGAAACCGTTAGTTTTCCACCAAGAACTGGAGAAATTACAAGACTGACTCCACCTCGCATGAAACTGGGTCCATTTCCCTGGACTGACACCATTGAGAGAACCTTTCCCACTAGCAGCATTAGATTGGGCTTGCAGTGTTGTCAGACCTGCTTCTCCAAGAGCTCTGGAAGACTCCCGTCTAGCGGCCAGACATGTAGATTGTACCTCCGTGGATCTGGTGCCAGATCTGACTTGGGCCTTCAAGATCCCCACTTTGGCCAGAACCGCTGGTAGATGTAGTAGAGGAGGAAATGCATAGTAGTAGAGGTGGCCATTTGCTTCCTAGAGCATCCACCCCGGGGGACACTATTAAATGACAACGTGCTCTAAACAAGTTTTTAAAATGGATAGGTCCGGTCCTTGATTCTGATTGGTTGAGTCTAGGGCTGCACGATTTGGGAAAAATGTCATATTGCGATAATTGAGGTCAATATTGCGATTACGATTGCGATATGCGATATAATAAACAAATGGTTTCATGAGTCAACTTGCTTGGTTCTCAAGGAAAATAAATGCACACACAGATTAGTGATAATCAGCCTAAAGAAAAAAGTTCTTTAGTCAAGAGCAGTGAGTGTTTTTCTCTGTTCCCTTTGTTCTTTGGTTAACTTTAGCGACAGATTTATTTATTTTTTTTTGCATTTTAACAAGAACAAAACATAATTTACATACAAGAGTACATATAACCATACATGTCAGGGGTAAAGAAAAATAATAATAAAAAATAAAAAAAATAGAAAAATTAAAAAATTAAAAAGAATAACTTTAGCGACAGATATAGTGGCTACTGTGTACTGTCCCTTTAAGACCAGCCGCTGTCGGATCTCACACGCGCCTCATTCTTTCACGAGTCATCACAACTCTTCATTTCATGTTCATCATAAGACTACTCTTATGTTATGAAGACACTCGACAAAAAGACATTTTGGCATAATTGTGTGTGTTATTGTTCGTTCAAGCTCGAAAGAGAACTGTATTCTGTCATGCTGTTTTGTGCGCACGCACGATATTAGCGCGAGTCTTTCTGTCTGTCACAGTCAGGACATTCACAGGCAGCGCGTTCATTTTGGCATACATGTGTGTTGTTCGTTCTACCGCTAAAGAGAACTTGATACTGGCGCGCGTCTATCTGTGTGTGTGTGTGTGTGTGTGTGTGTCTGTCAGGAGGACATTCACAGGCAGCTCGTTCTTTTGTCTTATCGCGCATGAATGGTTTAAAAGCATTTGCATTAATAAGTGCGTTAACAGCGCTAATTTGTTTATTTAATATAAAATCACAGCATTTTGCGTCATATAATCGCGTAGGCTTGACATCGCGATTGCGATTGCGATACGATTAATCGTGCAGCACTAGTTGAGTCACATTAGAAGCCGTTGTAAATTACTCAACAAACACACACCTGTGACCGCATTGCATTAGTATTACTGCGCAACTGCCGTTTGTGATGCTTTGTTGCTACATGTGTTGCTTGGCGGAGGAATAAATGTGTTATAACATAATTTTTTTGTTGCTGGTGTTTATTTTATGAATAAAATAAATATTAAAATGTTTTTTTTTTTATGGAGTTACTGTTTTATAAAAGCAATAAGCCCCTTGAGGCTGTGTTTTGCGGTGAACGTGATTTCACCAAGTACCACATGTTCCTGGATCAACATCTTTGTTGATCCTGGAACAACTTTCCAATCAACCAATCAGATTTGAGGGACAAGTTTACAGTTTATGTCAAGTTTAGGCTTAAAACCAGGGTGATGTGCTTCAACATCAGTGTTATTCACCTATCATTTCCCTCTGATTTTAGGGAAAAGTTTGGGTAGGGTTAGGTTTAGGGGTGGGGATAGAGTTAGGACTAAAGTTTGGGGCAGGAATGTTATTCCAGGATCAACAAAATATGTTGATCCAGGAACATGTCTAACTTGGCAAAATCACGGTGACCGTGTTTTACAGTGTTTTTAGAACAGCTAAGGGGGTTTTAGGCACGACGGCTTTGATTCATTACGTGTTATGGTGCCTGTTATGGTGCCTTCACACTGTCATTGCTGTTTACCATTGTGTGTTTGATAAAGGCTCTGCAAACGGAGGCGCACATGGTGGCCCGGTGGCCCGTCACACTGATGTGGTCAAATGGGGTCAGAAGTTGTCTGATGTGGTTTCTTGGGGGTCTGTTGAGGTCTGATGGGGTCTGAAGTAGTCTGATATGGTCTGTCTGAGTTGGTCTGATTTTCTGTCTGTCTAACAGTAAATACTTCAAGCTTATAAAAACTACTTGAATCTTTCAAACAAGAATTTGTCAAGCAAACATTAAAAATCATCTTTTACAAACTTAGCTTTTAAGCCCCTAAATGGAAAGTTGGTGAAAAAAAAAAAAAAAAAAACGTTTAGGCCTTTAGGCCATTAACCAGTTTGTACTATAAAAAATATAAATAAAATATAAATAAAAATAAAATCAACATCAACAACCAATTTCATCCTTTACTGAACAGCACAGGGTAGAGCAAACTATTGTCATCCAAAGTACTTACAGAAGCAGCAGACTTATTGAGCTATAAATATATAACTGCATATAACTTATAAATCACGCTACAAATGTGATTGTAGGCCAGAGGTCGCGTTGGACCTCCGCATTGTCCGTCATTTTGACGGACGTAAAAATTCCGTCATAATCTCTTACCGTCATTTTAATTTTCATGTTTTGATGATAATAAGCCATTTAATAGGCTCTGTTTTTGTTCACATTTTTATTCACAAACTTACAGGACAAGCATATAGGCTAGATTATGCTAAATATAGGCTATGAAGAGAAAGTTGAACAGAGACTGGGTCACTTTTCAGGTTTCATCATTAATGTTTGTCCAATAAATCGCAATAAGCTTTGTGCTTTGTTACTTTTGAAATGAAACAAAGTCTCAGCTTTCAAATTCTGTCCATTTTATCACAAAATTCAAACAATAAATGGGCATTTCTCAGATTAAGGGCCAAATTGGTTTGCTGCAATTTTGAAAATTAAAATTCCAAATTTGACTAATTGGTATACATCAAATTATCAGTCCTTAAGTCAGGAGCGACGTTATGAGCTTGGTTGAGACCATAAGATAAGGGAATTTATGATTTTTTGCCATTTTCTTAACTATGTCAAGTAAATGTGTCATTACCATCACATCATCAAATATATGTAAAAAATAAAACTTAAATGATAAATCAGTGCTATTAAAATATTTTGTGGTTTCACATAACAATCTATTTTATCTTGAACTTAATGGGATTGTTAATTTTTACTTGCAAGATGAATTACACTCACCTAAAGGATTATTAGCAACACCTGTTCAATTTCTCATTAATGCAATTATCTAATCAACCAATCACATGGCAGTTGCTTCAATGCATTTAGGGGTGTGGTCCTGGTCAAGACAATCTCCTGAAATCCAAACTGAATGTCAGAATGGGAAAGAAAGGTGATTTAAGCAATTTTGAGCGTGGCATGGTTGTTGGTGCCAGACGGGCCGGTCTGAGTATTTCACAATCTGCTCAGCTACTGGGATTTTCACGCACAACCATTTCTAGGGTTTACAAAGAATGGTGTGAAAAGGGAAAAACATCCAGTATGCGGCAGTCCTGTGGGCGAAAATGCCTTGTTGATGCTAGAGGTCAGAGGAGAATGGGCCGACTGATTCAAGCTGATAGATGAGCCACTTTGACTGAAATAACCACTCGTTACAACCGAGGTATGCAGCAAAGCATTTGTGAAGCCACAACACGCACAACCTTGAGGCGGATGGGCTACAACAGCAGAAGACCCCACCGGGTACCACTCATCTCCACTACAAATAGGAAAAAGAGGCTACAATTTGCACGAGCTCACCAAAATTGGACAGTTGAAGATTGGAAAAATGTTGCCTGGTCTGATGAGTCTCGATTTCTGTTGAGACATTCAGATGGTAGAGTCAGAATTTGGCGTAAACAGAATGAGAACATGGATCCATCATGCCTTGTTACCACTGTGCAGGCTGGTGGTGGTGGTGTAATGGTGTGGGGGATGTTTTCTTGGCACACTTTAGGCCCCTTAGTGCCAATTGGGCATCGTTTAAATGCCACGGCCTACCTGAGCATTGTTTCTGACCATGTCCATCCCTTTATGACCACCATGTACCCATCCTCTGATGGCTACTTCCAGCAGGATAATGCACCATGTCACAAAGCTCGAATCATTTCAAATTGGTTTCTTGAACATGACAATGAGTTCACTGTACTAAAATGGCCCCCACAGTCACCAGATCTCAACCCAATAGAGCATCTTTGGGATGTGGTGGAACGGGAGCTTCGTGCCCTGGATGTGCATCCCACAAATCTCCATCAACTGCAAGATGCTATCCTATCAATATGGGCCAACATTTCTAAAGAATGCTTTCAGCACCTTGTTGAATCAATGCCACGTAGAATTAAGGCAGTTCTGAAGGCGAAAGGGGGTCAAACACAGTATTAGTATGGTGTTCCTAATAATCCTTTAGGTGAGTGTATAGTCATTTAAGTATCTAAATTTCTGATTCATCAATCTACCCTGGCTTGGAATATAATCTTATTTTAAGTGAATGCCATATATCAAAACTTTTTAATACAGTGAAAATTTAGACTGTCCAACGTTGTCAGAAATATATCATTGTAGGATGTTTATAATTTATACATAATTTATTGGCAAAAATATGTATGGTGATGGTGATGACACTGCAGTTTTGGTAATGACAGTTTGTTGCGGTGATGACAAATCACTGATCATAAGCTATTGTAATTTAAGAGCCTAAGTGACTTCAGACCAACAAAAAAAAACAAAGAAACAAAGAAACAAAAAAACACCAGCTAGTAATCTGTTTAAACATCAAAACATAGTTTAATCTGATCATGGAAGACCAAACATGAACTGTGTTCCTTGTGAACAGGATTGGTTCAGTATAATTATAGTCTAAACAGACTATTTAATCATTTCATAGCCATGTTGAATAAAAAAAAAAAAAACATGAAACAGGAGGGCAGTTAAGACCAGGTTGTCACAGTTGTGTTATGTTTGTGTTAGTCCTATTAGTCCTATTTTGGTGTGTGTAACCTTCTGCCTGTCTGTACCCGTTGGATATTATTATAAGTAAAAGTTTGTATTGGAACTTTTGTCTCCTCATCTTCTTCTGCCTGCACCACACCGTGACAGAACTACGGACCTTCAAAATGGATGATAGAGCTCAGTTTATTTCGGTGGCTCAGGAGAGCACTGATTTTTTGAGTTTCACAATGAACTTCTGTCGTCTTGCATTTACCAGCCTGCTTGTTCCTGATCGGGGCCATTTTTAACATTCCCATTGATCTCCCCTCAGCCAAGATGGCCATCGCCTCACCATCTGAGCCCTCAGCCAAGATGGCCATCGCCTCACCGACTGAGCCCTCAGCCAAGATGGCCATCGCCTCACCGTCTGAGCCCTCAGCCAAGATGGCCATCGCCTCACCATCTGAGCCCTCAGCCAAGATGGCCATCGCTTCACCAACTGAGCCTTCAGCCAAGATGGCCATCGCCTCACCGTCTGAGCCCTCAGCCAAGATGGCCATCGCCTCACCGACTGAGCCCTCAGCCAAGATGGCCATCGCCTCACCGACTGAGCCCTCAGCCAAGATGGCCATCGCCTCACCGACTGAGCCCTCAGCCAAGATGGCCGCGGCCACGCCCAGTCCAGAGTCTCGTCCCTCCGAGACTGCCCGTCCAGAGTCTCGTCCCGCCGAGACAGCCCTTCCTGGATCACGTCTAACCGAGACTGCCCTTCCAGAGGCCAGTTCTGCCGAGCCTGAGAATCTTCACGTCATGTCTACCGAGCCTGAGAATCTTCACGTCATGCCTGACCAGCCTGATCTTCACGTCATGACTGACCAGCCTGATCTTCACGTCGAGCCCGCCGAGCCAGAGACGCTTCACGTCAGTCCGGATGAGTCTGAATCTTCTGTCCCTGAGCCTGAATCTGAATTCCCACCCAGCCTCCCTCTCCCAACTCCTCCCATCTGCCTCCTCTCAACCCTTCTTCCACCACTGCCAGTCAGCCCCTCTGCTTCTCTAACAACCTTCGGGGAGGTGGAGTCGCCATGGGTCTGCCTGTCACCCACTTCATCAGGGTCGGTGGATCCCCGGTCTCTGCCTCCAACCTCCTCGACCCGGGACTCAGCTGCGGCCTGTCGGACCATTGGCTTCGCCATGGCTCCTGCCTCCCTCATCTCCGCCGTGCCCCATCAGTACACCAGCTCCGCCGGGCTCCCTCGTCCCCCCGGTTCCGCCTTGGTCGTTCCTTGCCCTACCCTCGCCTTGGGACTACCCTCCTCTGGCTTCGCCTCGTTCCTTCGTCCCTCTGGCTCCGTCGAGCTCCTCTCTCCCTCCAGCTCCACCTTGGTCCTCAGTCACTCCGGCTCCACCATGGCCTTCTGGATCCCCGCCTGCGCTTCAGTCGCCAGAGCCATCTGCGTCGCCAAGTCCCTCCAGATCCTCTGCATTGCCCTGTCTCATTGGCTCTCTGGCTCCACTCTGGTCTCCTCTCCCACCTGCTTCAGTCGGCCCCCTTTAGTCATCAGCCCTGCCTCCACCATGGCTCCTCCCTCCGTCGGCTCCGCCCTGGCCGCCTGCACTGCCTGCTCCACCCTGGTCCCTCTTGCCTTTTGTCTGCCCTCACCTACTGTATGGATGTCAGGAGATCCTGGAGGACTTTTCATTGGAAGATATTTTTCTATTTCTCTTTTTTCTCTGTCCTTAGCTCTCTTCCTTTGTTGATTAACTTCCCATTTGTGTTCTCGCGTGCTCAATAGGGAAACAGATTTAAATTTTCCTGTTTCTCTTCTTCTATGATATCTCTTTTTCTCACTCTGCAGCAGTGGGGATTTCTTTAAGACTTCAAGGGAAGCTCGGCTTCCCCTATAATGTCAAAAAATTAATGGTCAAATATGTAATATTGTGTTAACATTTTATTGACTAAAAATGCGTTAGAACACGTTCATCTCAAAGACAAGTTCGTTCAGAATCAGTTACATATAGCAGGCTAAATGGATTTCCTTCTCATACATTCACGTAGTGTCACATTGCATTTCCCTGTTGAAGCCCAGCGTCCATTGACTTCAATGGGGCTGCTTCGAACTGTTTTTTTCAGTGCTTCGAAACTAGACGGTCATTGGATAAATGCTGCGATTATGTCCCGCCCACGGATGCTCAGCGTCTCTGGGGGTGAATGAGGAGTGGGCTGGCCCGGACTCCGGGCTTCCGCATGATGATTGGAGGGTCTGTCGAAAGGCTGCATCTCCTTTTGATTGACAGCGATTTCATAAAATAAAACGTCCCTGACGCTGAAGCTGTTCGAGCTCAGTCCCATCGCTGATTTTGCGAATGTAGTCAAACTTCTTTGTATTTGCTTGTCGAAATTGCTAGCCAATTTTCATAATACATTTCACACAATTATACATTTATATCTTTATTATATTATTACTTATTATATTTTTTATATTATTATTATTAGTAATAATTAAAAAATAATTATTAAAATAATTTAAAAAATATTATTGTTAGTAGTATTATTATACTTTATTATATTATTATTTATACCTTTATTATATTATTACATTTATACAATTATACCTAACTCTGCTGGCCATTGAGAGTCACTGGAAAAGACGGCTAGTTGGTAAGACAGGGTCACAGAGCATTTTCTTGAAAAGGAACGTAGGGCAGAATTTACGTATAAATAAATGGACAATTTTTATGATGTAGGCATAAATGAGCTTCCCCTCTTTGAAAGACCAGCAGCCGCCACTGCTCTGCAGATACTGTGCATATTTCTCGGGATTATCTTTTAGACGTTTTCTGTATGATTAGGACCTTTGGGCAGCTGCTTTTGGAGCCATGTCACACCTAAACACAACAAATATAATTAATTAATTTAGTATTTTAAAAACAAATGCATTACTTAATTTAAAATATAGTGACTTTTGATTGGTAAATGTATATTAATTAATTTAAGATAACGTACTCAACATAAATTCTTTAAAGAACAGTATGTTTAATGTATCTGCCGTCATCACCAACACAAGCTGTAATGTGCTGGTAATGACTGTGCTGGTAATGACATTTTTGTAAAAAAACTAGCCTTACTAGCAAAGATGATGACTAAGCAAGTGTAGCTAAATTTATACATGTAATGTACACCATTTTAAGTATTAAAGTGATAAAAATAATCCAAAAATGTTTAAAAATACAGAAATACAACACATACAGTATGGTAATGACGCATAATAAGTATACATGCCCAACACAAAGAATAAAGAGTAGATTTACTTACTTTTCTGGACATAAAGGAATCAGTCTTGCAACTTGAAATCCATGTGCTCCACTATGACATTAGGTTACCATGGCTACCAAATACACTTTTGATGAAAAAAAAAGTAGGAAAGTGCCTTTATGCAGAGCATGTTGGTAATGACGGCTAAACCATGGGACAGGTAGAAATTAAGCAAAATAAAGTAAAAAATGCATATATATGCTTAATCTGTGCATGTAGTTTATTAGTTCAAGTAACATTTAATTAATTTGCATTTTTTTTTTTATTAATTTGTAATAAATAATGTTTGAGATATGGCACGACATGTGAAAACTCTGGTGGCAGACAACACCAAAACACAGATAATGTACCACAAAACACCAATAAAATGCATTAAAATCATTAGTAAGAGCAGCCATAAAAAAGTCTAGGCTTGTTTTTGTTTATACTAATTAGTAGTGCTAAATGTATTAGATTTAATTAGTTTTTAATAGAATTACACCCTATGGACAAAAATAGGCCCGAATTCTGGGAAATACCCAAATACGGTTTTGAGAGATCACTAGCGCCTCAGTTCAAGCGAAGTGCGAGTGAACGCGACCATCCCTTCCTCTTTACTACAGAAAGAAATAAACATGAATGAACATCAGAAAATATGTTGAAATATACAGTCCGACTTACCGAAATCCGTATCATGTCTCTCATGTAACTGCTCAATCAGTGTTTCAACCGCAGAAAGACATCAATAAAATATAGACTGTATAAAAACAGCTTAGTAAACAATGTAACTCAGAAAAGCCATTCGTTGCCCATTAACTTTATAGTCAGCAAGAGCGCACTCGCCACCAAGTGGACAGGAGTGAGAATTACAGTTACAAGGTACAATCAGATCATTATCCTCAGTGTATCTGTCAAAATGAGATTGATTTCAGATTTTTCCATTAGGTGAAAAAAAAAAAAAATCATTCCAAAAAAAAAATTCCGGTCAATGAAAGATTTCCGGTTAACGCGACATCTGCAGTAGGCACCTTCTGTAGACATGCTGTAGACATCTGCTGTTGGCACCTTCATCTGGTGTGTGACAGACATCTGCAAAAAATGCTCAGAAAGACTAACCTTTAAAGTCTCCTTTCTCCTGAGCTAAATGTATGACAATAAGACGCTTCATGTTCTTGATGTGACCAATAACACATGGGAGCATAATTTTTCTATGGGAGCTGTGCAGTGAAATAAGAGCACAGTAAGTACGTGAACTGCTGTTTTGTGTCAGCTGTTACTAAATTGTGTATTTTAAAAATGTAATGTTGTATTAACGAAGTAATTAATTAATTAAAAGCAAGTAATCATTTTTCTTACAGAGGGTTGCATGTCATTTTTGTCAATGCTTGTACTTTTTACCTCTGTATATTCTACTGATAAAAGCCTGGTGTTTGTCTCTGTACTCTTGAGGCACTGCAGAACTAATGCAAATGTCAAAAAGTAGTTAATGTCAATGCAAAGAAAGACACCAAGCTCTTGTAGTTATTTTGATAATGCTGATATGTACGGCACCACTATCAATTTATTTGAAAGTTAGTGGAGTAAAAATTACACGTTACAATAATTTTGTAAATGAAAGTTTCATCACAACAAGTCTTCATATTACAATACGCCTTTATCCAGAACGACTAACAAATGAGAATAATAAAAGAAGAAGTTATTAATCCAAGGCAAGCACAGCCATACAACATTTCAGCTAAGTGGATCAAAAGTGTAAATGCTGGACATTTCAAGTGCAACTAAATTAGTTTCTCAAATTCACAAGTGTCAGTATCACAAATCTCCCCAGAGTGAGTGGAAGTTATTATAACATCAGTATGCACTAAGGAGAATTAAATGCTAAAGATGTGCAGATGACAGATTCTGAGATGTGATACACTATTGTGTCATGTGATAATGTATTTCATCAATGACTGTAAGAAAAAGAGTTGTTGTTTTAGGGAACGTTTCAGCCATGCTAATAAGTTTAGATGACATGTCTTGCTGAACAAGATGAAAGCTGCAGATGAATATGATCCTGTCTTTCACTGCCCCCTTTTGGTGTATAGCTGTCAGACGAACAGTGTATAGTTGATGAGGAGCCAAGAGACCTAATTATGCTCCAACAAATTAGCTAATAGACTTAAACATAGTATGCACGTCCTGGACTGTGAGGTCATCTCTCTGGTCTTCTGAAAGGTTTTGCATTAATTGATTATGACTAGTATGCAATAGGGGAAAGTGTGATAGTAAGGCAGTAGAAGAGGGTATGATGGTGACAAGGAAGAAGAGATGAGGAAAACGTTCATAACCGAATGTAAGAATGTAGGCTTGTCAATAATTTATGTGCCTATTTATAAATTACTGCCCTACTGAAAAAACAAATTGAATTGGTAAGCTAGCTAGTTTTGTCCAAAATGGCAACTATGGGGCAAAGTGAGTCAGATGATGTGGGGTAAATTGAGCCAGTGTTTTAACTTACCCCACCATAAGGCACTATATTATATATCTGAAGTATAAACTGGTATAATTTCAGTGTAATATTATGCAACTGGTTTAATCATCATTGTTTTTTTATTTATTTTTTTATTTTATTTTTTAGTTTGAGTGTATTTGATGTACAAGTACACCAAATCCCTTTCTGATAAGAACCAGAAGATGCTCAATCATATATATATTTCCATCTGGAATCACTTATGGCGTAACACGTTCAGCACTGCAGAAAAACTACCATGCCTAGAACCTTTTTGTCACCGCTGTGTTCATGGAGTTTTCAGTTAGTTGTCATTTGTCACATGTTCCTTTGTTCAGTTTCCCGCCACTAGTCTGTCTCCCTGGTTACCATCATTAGTTCATCTGTATCACCTGTGTCCTATTAATTACCATCATCTGATGGTGACAAGGAAGGGGACACTTCCCAAAGGGGACACTTCCCCGGGGACACTTCCCAAAAATCCTGATGTACTCGTTACATCATGAGAAGAATGGCATCTACGCTAATTTTAGTGTCTGTGTTTATCCCGAGGTTTTCCTGCAGCCTGCCGGATCCAGGCCGTATCCAGATCTGACGAAGAACCTTCGCCTGGACCGATGACAACGCAGTGCTGAAGTGCCAACTAGTCTCTCCCTATGGAGGATCCCACTACCACTCTACAGATAAGGCGTTGTCGGGAAAATTCGTCTCGCGGTCCTACCCCAAAGCAACAAATAAAATAAAATTCCTTATCAAAATTTATAAGGAAAGACAAGTATTTTGTTTAGGCTTGGCTTGTAGGGAATTCCAAACCTGCGTATATTCAAACGCACATAACTATAGAACCCATTCTAAATGCGCATGTGAACGGCATCAGCGTTTCTCACAGGTTCGCGTTTAAAGTCTGTGTAGAGGGAATGGTGTCATCTTAGCGGCCCCTAATTTAATAACAAATGATCATTGCGACGGAAGCAAATCAATTAAAACTAACTTTAGATGGAAATAACTTAACTCTGCTGTAAAGCCGAAACAATCTCTGTTACCTTAAATTATACGCTTATCTCTGTAAAGCTGCTTTGAGACAATCTACATTGTTAAAAGCGCTATATAAATGAAGATGACTTGACTTGACTTGATCTGTGTTTGCTATTTAGTTCCTCCTGTTCACTCTGTCTTTGTCTGATCTCTGTTATGTATGGTTGTTGTGGTTCTTTTGCCTTTCTGCCTGCTAGGAGAACTTTCATTAAAATAGATGTATATTGATCTTAATCTGCTTGTCTTCGTCTTCCTATCTAAGCTAACCATGACACTTTTGACTAAATGTTTATTAGTTTCAGTGACATTAATTCATTCTAATTCGGTTTTTATTTGATGCTACTCATCAAACTCTCTGTTTGGTCTATGTTTGGGAGGGTTACAACTTTGGTGTTCAACATTGTTTCAGAAATTCAAACAATTAAATATATTGAAATTACAACTTCATTTGGTTTTGTGTTGGAGTTGGCTTTAAGAAAATAAATGTGACTATAAGGAAAATGTATTATTAAATTAGTTTTAAAAAGAGGTAAATTCTCTAAAATTTTGATTTAGTTAGATGGTCAGTTTACACCCAGATGGTGCAACCACTGACTCGGATCAACTTACCCCTAACTTTTTTTTTTTTTTCTTTTTTTTTTAAATAAAGAAAAATAACAAAATAGTCCTCAGATGCCATGTCTGTAATTTATATCAAAAAAAGAATTAAATTATGCGTTAATTCGATCTCAAACAGTTTCATTAAAATAAGTTATTTCTCCACCACGTGCGTGACGTAACGTGGTTGAACGACCAATTTGCGAGAATATGGTTTAGCAAAGAAGATTTAATGCATGGTTGCAGAGAGACTTGACCTTGAGAGGCAGAGTACTGCTTGCTAAGGCTGAGGGTATCTCCAGGTTGACTTATCCTGCACTCTCTCTAAATGTGGACAACAAAATGTGTAGGTCAGTCGATAAAATCCTCTTCAATTTTATTTGGAAGAACAAAATCCATTATATTAAGAAGTCGGTAATAATGAATACATATGATAATGGTGGTTTAAATTTTCTGGATTTCTCATCTCTGAACAACACTTTTAAAATTAACTGGCTTAGACAGTTTTTGTGTAGTCCAAATTCAATTTGGAACTTTATTCCTAATCACTTCTTTTCCAAATTAGGTGGTCTCCCTTTCCTATTGGTCTGCAATTATAATATTGCTAGAGTCCCTTACAATTTATCTAAGTTCCATAAGCAAGCATTACTTGCATGGTCATTAATCTTTAAACACAACTTTTCCCCTCATCGATACCTCATTTGGAACAATCAAAATATTGTATATAAGAAGAAGTCTTTGTTTTTTAGTAACTGGTTTGAGAAAAATATTTTGACTGTTTCCCAGTTACTCAATTCAGAAGGTTTTATTTTAAATTATGAAGAATTTTTATGTCAATTTAATTTCCCAGTAACTCCCAAGGAATTTTCCATTGTAATGGATGCAATCCCTAAAGGAGCTGTTATGCTTCTAAAGGACTCTGTTAGATCATCGAACACTTTTCCTATTTCTGTAGACCCATTTGAACTCCCAATAGGAAAATTGTGCTTTTTTGTCAAATCCTTTATCACGTAATAATAGAATTAGATCTCTCTTTCAAAAGGAGCTAGTAACAATTCCATAATGTGACCTCGTATTGGAAGAATTTGTTTGATCATATTGATTGGAAAAAAGTATGGACTCTGCCTTTGAAATACATAATAAGTAACAAGGTTAGAGAAGTTTCATTTAAATTATTACACAAAATTTACCCTGCTAAAGCTTTTTTGAAAAGGTTTAAATCAGATATAAACACAAGTTGCTCTTTTTGTGGTGCCCCTGATGAAACTGCTCTTCATATCTTCTGGGATTGTCCTCACACACAGTTATTTTGGGTTGAATTTTCTAATTTTATTAAGTGCAATGTGCTTCCGGATTTCTCTTTGCTTTTTAAGGATGTACTGTTTGGTTTCTTTAATATACAAAAAGCTAAATTGAGTATTTTATTATTAATCTATTATTGCTCCTTGCAAAATTTCACATTCACCGTAGTAAATTCACTCAGCAGAATCCCTTATTCATTGTTTTTAGAAGAGAGGTCCAACAATACATCCAAAGCATTTCGTCATCTAAGAATCTTAAAGCTCTTAAGACAATAAAATTGTTTCAACATTTTAATTTATTTCATTAAAGCTTTCTGTTCTGTTTTTTATTTTATTCTTATGAGTATATGTACAGGCTATATGTATGTATATATATATATATATATATATATATATATATGCTGCTTTTCTTTTTTTATTCCATTGTATGTAATTTGTACATCTTTGCTATGTAAGTTATATTTTTGAAACCTTGACATTAATAATAAAAAATAAAAAAAAAAAAAAAAAAAAAAGAGAATATGGTTTAGGGAAACAGCATAGACAGTAAAAGAAAGTAAAAGAAAAGCAAAATAAGCAAGCTGGCATTCATCATTACAAACTGTGTCTTTGAATTAGAATACATACAATGTCATTTGCATCTTTTAGTTTGTCAAGAGATTTAAAGCACCGTTTATGCGCATGTGCGAACGTACTATGTTGAACGAGCATGATTGAATCTGGAAATAAAGCAAAATAACTGAGAAAAAATAGAAATAGTCCTTAGATGCCATGTCTGTCATTTATATCAAAACATCTAGCATTAATTCGATCTCAAACAGATCATTAAAATAAGTTATTACTCCACCACCTGCGTGACGTCATAAACTAACGTGGTTGAACGACCAATTTGCGACAATATAGTTTCGGGAAACAGTCGTGACTAGCTAGTTTATTTCCTCAACAATGCATCGTACTGTGATAGTGAAGCAGCGAGTTACGTCGTAGCCTACGGGAAACGCACCCCTGCTCAGTTCATTTCTCATATTATGGTGTCAATGCAGGCAGATGAGATCAATAATATTGTTTAATATTAAGTGTAATCTAGTCCCTTTTATCTTTAAAAAGCCGGTGAAAGACCCATCGAAATGCTTTCGTTATCTTATGAATTACCTCACTATGCATTTTGCGGACGCGTCATCAGTACTGATAAACATGAGCTCGCTCTCGCGCATGCGCTCTTCGTCAGGACTGTGGCGTCACTATTCTAACCGGCCACGAGAGGGCGCAACATATTGCAATATATCTGCAGTGTTGTGGTTCATATTCATCCACCAAACAAACATACTGATCACATTTTGGCTGTTTATTGTTTCAATACTAAACACTTTTTTAGGTTAAAAGCATTTGTTGAACTGATCTAATAAAACTCGTCTTCCAACCAGGAGATTTGGAAACGTTTACACAGAGATTATTTTACTCATAGTTTAGCTAATTAAATAATATTGTCACAATAGATACATGAATTATTCTTAGCTATATTATTTTACAATAAAACATTTCGCCAGATGTTCCACTCGTATTTGCCGTTTCTTTAAAGTTGTCAGTATTTTCCATAAAGAGAATTTGGCATTGTGCTTTCCTTAAATGTGAGAATCTATACTTTTTTTCTTCTTCTTTTTTTTTTTTTTTTTTTTTTTGGACCATTAAAAAAAGAGAGTTCGAATTTCAAGATAAGAGAAAATGGACGGACGAATATGTAAAAGTATGGTATTTGGGGTAAAAGGCGAAAGACACAATAATTAACATGATAATAAACAGCTGACTGACTTTTCCATTTGTTGACATGACAAGGTCAGATTCAGATGGTAAATATCATATATTAAGATGGGTGTCCACCTTAGAGATAATCACCATAATGAAACCATCATGTTTAAAAAATATATATATCCTATTATATAATTAAAAATGATTTATTGTGACTAATGTAAATCTATATTAAATTATTATGGGATCTCACTCAATGCTTTCAGAATATTTACTTTAATAAATAAATAATTAATTGTGTTTTTGTATTTTTAAAATGATGATCATATTAATGACAGTATATTTATTGAACAAAAAAAAAAAAAGAATTCTTTTATTTATCAAAATAAACAGAAAATAGTGCAAACTTTGCTAAAGTGTTTGTTTTGTCTTAATTTAGAAATTATTAAAAACATATTATTTTATCTTTAGTATTTGCATCAATCCTGTGTGTATTTTGCCCCAATGCTGGTTTTACCCCGTGTGTCTGTGCGGTAAAAGACCCATCTTGAAACCTCATACATTTATAAGATTTTTAAACAAAACGTGCACTTTTATGGTTTATTTTCACACAAAATCTGTTGCTCCATCAATGTTCAACACAACATTTTTTTTTCCTGCAATCATACACTGGGAGCAGTGAAAAACACAAAGCTGTGCCTTTAGCCCCTTTGGACCAATTTAGTCGCCTAATTGAAGAATTTATTCTGTAATCTGAAGTGGAAATGTAGGCCACAATCACAATCTGAAGAGATTTGACCGATGCACATCTGTTCTGCGAGCACATTCTTCACGCATGACTGAACGCGTAACGATATCTGTGATCCTCGCTGCACACCTTTACTCACGTGATCCAGATATGTGAAACACTGGCATGACAAGAACCCGAAGAAGGCATACAGTCCTGTGAAGAAGTGTGTGGACCGAGAAAAGTGTCTCATTGCGTTTTACAGGTCTCTGCTTAAAGATTATTCACCATGTGCATGTTTTATGTAGGCCCAATTTACATTTATAGAGAAACATTTTTTATAATGTGTTTTCAATACTTTTATATTATAGAACTATGGTCGCATAGGCACTGTCGTTACCATTAGAGTTCAATAGAAATTGCGATAGTTGGCCAACGATGCCTTTGGAAAACGCGATTTAACAGGTTAGTTATTGCAACTATAGGCCACATGAAGGTCTGAATTTCTAAAAGTTGTAGAATAGCCTAGCAGAAATTCATTTCTGAGAATAACGATTTTCCTCTATTTTTACGAATATCGGCCCTGGTGTTTGAACTGAGCTCACAATAACACATTTTAAACTGCTGAAAGTTACACCTAACACTGAGCTCAATACGCATAATCATTGGTAATATCCAGGCTCGTTTACATTTTGTTTAACAATGAAAAAATACATTCATCATATTTTCACAAAAACTCTGCCATGTGAGCGATAAAATTAATCACTGGGCATTTAGCTGTCAGTTCAGCCGTTTATGCAAATAGAGCTTTTGCTACAAGCCAAGCCTCATCAGGACGCGCGCGTGTGTGTGTGCGCGCGCGCGTGTGTGTGTGTGTGTGTTGTGGCAGCGCTTTAACTCTGTTGTATTCACTGTTGTCTGTGTGATAAACGCCCCACTGATCGCGTTGAATGCTCGCTAATTAAAAGCTATAAATTATGTTTCTATAAGGCGCGTCTGTGAGAGAGATAGCGGGCTCTCAGTGCCTGCTCTTCAGAAGGAGCCGGTAATAGGCCTGCTGTTGTCATTAGAAATTAATTAAGAGCAAACGCGATAGGCTAGTATTTTAGGCTATATATTCCAATCTGACTTTCAATTGTCCTGAATGAGGTCTAAATTAAATGTAACGTATTAGGCCTACTTTTTAATCTCCAAAAATAACCAGTTTTTTTTTTTTTTTTTTTTTTTTTATAGGCTACTATAGTAAAAGTGTAGTAGGCTAAGTAACCATGTTTTTGGCGGATTGATTACCATTTGTATAACAGATATAACAGTTTTACTAATACCATCGCTAAACTGGTTAAGTTCATTTTGTAAGGGAATGATACAAAATGAATATTAGTGGTAGGCCTAATATGTACATATTTTTCTATTTAAATTAGTGGAGTCAAATATGACATACACATTTTTGTTTATATAATCTATCTATCTATCTATCTATCTATCTATCTATCTATATATATATATATATATATATATATATATATATATAGCTTATATATATATAGCTTATATATATATATATAGAGAGAGAGAGAGAGAGAGAGAGAGAGAGAGAGAGAATCTACACATAATAATATAATACATGTCTGTATATATTAGGCTATTATATAGATATTATATACAGTGTATATACAGTATATAATATTTATATAATGATATATACACACATATATTATATAAACACATGTTTTAATGTTATATGCGAATAATCGATTTGACTGAACTTTAAATTAAATTAAATTAAAGCATTTAGAAGACACTCTCTTATCCACTTGCCAAGCTAATTTGGCTTTGGCTTTAAAAGTGACGCAGGCATATATTTTTTGCAAAGTATTGTTGTAGATCTACATGAGGTATTTTGTGATCTTATAATTAATTTATTATGACATTATTTTACTAGAAAAATCTGTAAATGGCCAAAGATGTCTGAAGACATGTTTTCAAGTCTAATTCTCTGCTCTGTCTGTTTGTGTGGAGGGTGGGTGAATTTGCGCGTGACAGGAGGCAGAATGTTTGATATCTCCGCGCACAGGCGCGGAACGGACACTCGTGGCGCGCAGAGCTCTTTGTCATGGATAGGCTCGCGCTCATCTGCGTGATCTCATGTGTTTCCGGTTAGCGGCCACTAAGAGTTGTTGTGCACGAGTAGAGCTCCAGAAAAAAAGAGGTGTCAAACTCAGGTCTGGTAATGCAGAGGGTGTGCGAAACCTGCGCGCTGTCAGTCCTCTGGAAACGCGCTCGAGGTGACAGACAACACGCGAGTGTTATGTCAACAAGTTGACTTACAACATGTGGGGAATTAGCGCGCTGGCACGGATACCTAGATAACGTTATATTTGGAGCAGAACAGGTTATATCCACGCGCAGGAGCGAGTATCAGTTGTTATGGAGGAGCAGCGGGATCAGGGTGAGGATGACACTGTTTCTCTGGCCTCTCCGCAACACGCGCACAGAAACACGAACTTCTTCATTGATAATATCCTGAGACCGGACTTTGGCTGCAGGCGCGAGCGGGGCGCGCGCGCGTCAGTGCGGGGTGTTTCTGCCAGGCGCGCGCTTTGCCCGGGTTCATCATCATCTTCATCAGGCTCGTCCACCGGCTCGTCTCCGGTCGGCGGGCGGGTTCCCGAGGCCGAGAGAGGGAGCACAGAGTCATCCAGTGCTCTGAGTAGCCCAGGTGAAGGGGAAAGCTCCTCGCCCGGGAAAGACTCCCTGTGGCCCGCTTGGGTTTATTGCACGAGATACTCTGATCGGCCTTCATCTGGTAAGGCATGGTAACAAATAAAATATTTCTGTTAAGTGTATTTTCTTTCTGTGTTGGCCATATATTATTTTGTTACCTAAACTAAAAGCAGGATCATGAAATGTATTTTAATTCCTTTAGTTTTCTGCTATTTACGATCGTTGCGATTTTACTTTCACGAGCACACACACTGTAGTGTGTAGGCTATCACAAAAGTGCTTTCCTCATAAAGGGTTTCATCAAACCAGACCTAATGTACCAATTGCTGACACTCATACAGGCACAGAAAAGGCCATAATTTACAACATGCACGATCCAGACCTATTAATACACTGTACAATTATGGGTTTCAATTTATAAGACAATATTTTTTAAATTATTAATTTAAGTTATTTCATTTATTATTATTATTTACAATTTATAGTGCCACAAATATTTGCATTAATCATTTGATCAATGCAATTAAGGAAAAGTTGACTATAAACGTACGACAATAATAATATTAATTTATTAATATATAAATTATTATTATAATAATAACTAGATAGATAAAGATTGTAAAACTTGTGAAAGCCTTGACTGAATTTTTAAAATAGTTTGTAGAATTCGAGACTGAAATTTTTAAATAAAATAGCCTAATAATAATAATCATCGTCGTCATCTTGTCAGACGCATTGAATAAACGTAGTTTAATAATAAACGTTATGTAAACGTCTTGCAAGAACAAAAACTAAACTATATAATTGTTGAATAAATATGTTAAAATCTAAGAAATTAGCAAAAATAATCTGTTAGTTCGATTGAGCTCGAAAATTATCTTGCTTGTGGCTTACTGACATTAGTTTATTTACTCTCTCATATATATTTAGCTTATTCATTTTAATTTCGTTATTTTTTTTTTAATCAGATGCTATATTTTATTTCTATTTCTCGTTTAAACATTTAAAACTGAATGAATGGATTTTTTTTTTTTTTTTTCATTCCCGTGGAAGGTTGTAGGCTATAATCTAAAGTCGCTCAGTCTCTTATGTCTTTGCTGAATTTTGCATTTAAGAACTGGACGTCATAACGAATATCATTTCAGTGAACACTTTTTAAAAGAACCATTTTTTCTCGATGTGAAGAACATTTAAAAATAAAAAATCTAAAGGAGCCTTTGTCGAGGTTCCATGGATCTTAAAGGTTCTTCGGCTACTTTTAAAATAAGAAACAAGTTAGACTCAATTATGTCTCAGTATTTTTTATTTGTAACACCACCAACATCATTAAAATATAGTTCATATGTCCACAATACTAATGTAAATACAAATTGATAATACACAATATCAATAGCCAATGTTTAGAAGTTAAATGAATCATCGGATGCCCAACGATTCAGATAAAAATTATTCTGTGAAGTAAATACTACTGAAAAAACTAATGTAATTTTAAATAAGTTGTAATTTAAAATAATACCTAAATAAGTTAGTTCTGGCAAGCATTTAAAAACGAAGTAAATTCTCAATTTAAGCTTATATAAATTAAAGCGTAAATATCAGCATTATAAAATTAATTAAAATCTACTCAGCTTTCTGATACCGGTGTTCCCATCATGCACTGGGGCATACAAAATAATAAGATTGAATGTTCACTGTTTTCCAGCTGTATTTACTCTGTTTTATAATTGCTTTTGTTGTTGTGTAACTTGCTGTTTCGTGACATCTAGAGTTCATTTTCTATTCATACTCAAAAATGATCCATTGAATGTTAGTGTTATTGTGAGATCTGTGTGTTCGGGTGGGTATCATTTTATTATTAAGATATGTTGTCCGTATTATTTACTTAGATGTTCTAAGTTATGCGTTCACTTAAACTTGGCTTAATTCAGTGCTATATTGTTGGAGTAAAATGGGTATTGCAAATAAACTTCAGTTAAGTAAAAAAAACTCAAACTTTAACTGGCAAAAACTCAAACTTTTTACTTTTCTTTGTTAATTTTACTTAATTTAGTTAGGCCTAAGTAGATTTTGCTTAATTCCATGTGTGAAATTTACTTACAAAATCTGTGTGCAAAACCTTGCAAAATTAAGTAAATTTTACTTATTGTTACTCAGTGATGTTGAAATCAATCGCATGACTGGAATTTCCAAGCTATTGTTGTTTAAAATAAGAAGAATCTCTTCTGATGTGCATTTAAATACAAGCAACAGCCGTCATTTCACCGTCTGGGTTAATATAGACCCTATATAGTCCGGCTATGAGTACCTTGAGTTTACGTTTACATGTCGTTTTTGCCAAAATAACTTGCGAGATGTATGATATTCCATCATGTAAGCAAAGTAAACAGTGATTACAAGGTGTTTGGTTTCATTTTTTCACTCATTTCATTTCTGTGTTATCTAGTTGATGACTAGTCTATTCTTGAGCTATGGTTTAAAGGTCTATTAAATTTTCTCTGACTGCCCAAATTTTGCCTTGTTTTAGCCTAGACGTCTGGGCTGTGTTTGGACGGCTATTAGACGTCTTTTAAACGCAATATTGCTTGCTGGGCCAGCGGTGTGGCATCATGACAACAATACCAGTGCTCTATTGTGTGTGTAGTCCAGACTGGCTTTGACACTTAATGAGCTGGTTGATATTCATGGATTCCTCTCATTGTTGTCTCCACACAAGGCCCTCGGACCCGGAAATTGAAAAAGCAGCATTGCTCCAGTGAGGACAAGCGAGGCAGAACCGCGTTCACGGCCGAGCAGCTGCAGAGACTGAAGACCGAGTTCCAGGAGAGCCGGTATATCGCAGAGCAGCGGCGCCGGGCCCTGGCCCTCGAGCTCGGCCTCAACGACGCGCAGATCAAGGTCTGGTTCCAGAACAAGCGGGCGAAACTCAAGAAGGCCAGCGGCTTCAAGAACGGGCTGGCGATGCAGCTGATGGCGCAGGGACTGTACAACCATTCCACCAACACCGTTCAGGAAAAGGACAGGCACTAGCAGAGCAGCCCGATCTCATGAAAGTGCGTATCTATAGCACGAATTATTTATCGCGTAATTTACGCAAAAAAAAAAAAAAAAAAAAAAAAAAAAAAAGTTTTTACGTGCATGATACCCACTTTATGGCTTGTAATAGGCCTACGCACGTACTCCACACTAAAGGGACATACTACCCAAGGGGGTTACAATGCGAGTCGTAGCCTCGTAAAAACTATTTTTGTTGCGTATAAATTGCACGACAATTCGTGCTACAGATAGGCTACTTATTTTTAATGAGATCGTGTTCAGCAGAGACAAGGAGAGAAAGGACAGATGGAAGTGAAGCAAGAAAAACTATAGTACTTGACCGGACGACAAAAATGGGAGATCATAAGTTACTTTATCAACCTTTTTTGGACGAGCGGGTGTTTTTTTATATGTGGAATTGATGAAAACGCAGCCCTCTGATTTTGAGGATTCAATTCAAATCGCGTTTTGTTGTTTGAAATTGTTGCGTGCCACTATCCGTCAAATGGAACTTTACATGTCATCAACAATTATTGTGTTTATGCTGTTAAAAGCAATATTTCTTCGTGCCAAAGATTTTATTCGATTTATGTATTCATATTACAATAGGCTACATTTTTTTATATTTTTCTTTGCTGATGGGACTTGGGATAATAATGGGATACTTATCTGATATCAGATATTATTCTTTACAATATATTTAATACTGTATCCAAATAAAAACATTTTGTACCTGCAAAACGCTGCTATTTATTCTCCTGGACTTCTGTTACTTTGTCCCTTTCTTATTATATTTTTCAGAGAATGGAGTAACCAAAGTCATCAAACTCGCTTCGTCTTGTTTCGCCATTATGTTTAATCAAGTTTCTTGACTCTCGCATCATTTTACATGACAGTCTGTCATGTCAGTTTATAGAAATATGTAATGCAAGTAAAACAATATAATGTGACATCTCCACACAGACAGCGTGATAACAGTCTGATGCATGTTAAATCAATAGACCATCCAAAACACTAAAAGACTTAAACTGCTCAAATACCCCAAATAAGGTTTATTAGTTAACATTAGATAACAACTAACATGAACTAACCATGAGCAATACATTTGTAACTCTATTTGTTCATCTTAGTTGTAAATTTGTAAATACAGCTGCTAGGCTAATTGTTTGTTCATTAGTTCTCAGTGCATTAACTAATGTTGACAAGATTTTAATAAAGTATTAGTAAATTATGAAATTAACATTAACCAGATTAATAAATGCTGTAAGTGCAGTTCATAATTACTTCATGCTAACTAATGTAACTAATGTTAACTAATTAACCTTATTGTAAAGTGTTGCCGCAATATTTAAATATAGACTGATAACAACATATTTATTTATTTATATTAATTTTATATTTATGTGGGAAGACAAAGACGTGGTGCAAAATATATCGTGTTAACTGAAAGAGTACACAACACAGCATACTAATAATAATAGTCTACGTATAACAATAATATTTTGATTGAAGGGAAAGTAAGGCTTGTTATTTCTAAACTATTATCCGCTAATCCCCGTTTAGCTGCATGGCTCTGAGAGTTTGAGAACAGGATAGGCTGTAGTGACTTTTTCGATGTTTTGTGGGCATACCTTGCCTTTTCTGTAACCGATTAATCAAAGCAATGTCAGAGAGTCGTGAACACCTTATCCAGATGTGAATGAATCACTGTTTGTTTTCTGAAGCTCATGGCCTGAAGCATATGGCATATGGCATCTGCATCTCTCTCTCTTTCTCTTTCTCTCTCTCTCTCTCTCTCTCTCTCTCTCTCTCTCTCTCTCTCTCTCTCTCTCTCTCTCTCTCTCTCTCTCTCTCTCTCTCTCTCTCTCTCTCACACACACACACACACACACACACACACACGAGACGCGCCCGGACAGGCTCAGTGAGAGCAGCAATCACACACTGTCAAGTTCAGAAGTGAGTCACACTTCATTGAGATCCTAAACCTGTTTAAAACCACAATAGTAAATAGACTTCAAAATATGTTTGAGAAACTCCTGCCTATAACTGTAATCTCTCTCATCTCTACACGCTAGTTCGTTTGAAGACCCAGATTGAAGACATGCAAACGAGCTGTTCCTGGCAGAAGTTATTCTCCATCTATCACTGCTATAAAGCTCACTTCTCCTCTTGTCTTCTGAGATTTCGTGTCTAATACTGATCAACAGACAAGAAACAGATAACCGATAACACCAGACAATTACAGCAGGAACATCAGGGATTACTGAGTGTAAAAAGGTTTTATTCACACAGATAAACCCGTAGCCTTATCGAAATTGGCGTCAAAACATTTAGAAGCAATTGAAAGAATATTTGGAACCTATAGTAGCCTAGCTATTTCGTGCACAAAATACGCACAGTGTCGTTGTCAAAATAACTATAAAAAGTTACACAGTGATACTCATTTGACGTGTTTAGGCTAGGCTACTATATCAGCAGTATTTTAGGTCAAAAGACCAAAGAAGTTAAACTAGCCAACATGTTATGCGTTTAGCAGATGCTTTTACCTATGGCGACTTGCAACAGAGGAAACTGAGCAATATTACACAACTAATGCAGCTAGAGGTGAAATGCAAAGAAGAGGAAGGTGTGTGTGTGTGTGTGTGTGTGTGTTTGTTTAGATGTTGTTTAGTATATGTTGTTGTTGTTTAGTGTTGGTTTCAAATATTAAAAAAAAAAAAACATAAAAAAAAAAAACTGTCAATTTGCCATAGTGTGACAACACTGTAAAAAATAAGCGTTTGCATAACATTCATTACTCAGATGAAGGAGAACACGTTTTAAGTGTGGGCCTTTGAACTGTGAATGCTGTTGGTTCAACAACAACAACAACAAAATCTGTAAGTGTACATTTTTAGAAATTCGGAATAGCTATACATGTAAAAAAATAAATAATAATAAATAAATAATAATAAAAAAAAAATCATTGATTTCTGACAATATTTCTTATTTTTATATTTAAGAATTGGGTTTTAAATATAAGCCATTCTTGAAAATAAGAGTTTTAATTACAAAAAAAACTAACCTTTTTAAGATGGGGCATTTGGGCACTGCTGAAATGTTCAACAGCGAATATGATATACAGTTCATATACAGGCCTAAGAGCAATGGAAACATCAGAGATCTCATCAGATTTATTCAAAAGTCCACTTGCATAAATGTTTTTTAGCAGTGCTTTTGTTTGTGTCATGTTTTATATATCAACAAACCAGTCTTAAATTGGGACATTTGTGAGTTCTGTATCTATACTGAACCTACTTTTGAAAGATTTTTTTCCTTTTTTATTTTCTTCTCATTATTTCTCTCTTAAGATTATTAAATAGACACATTGCCCCCCGGATCTTCAGCGACAGCGTAATTAAAAGTTATGAACTGAAATCGGAAATCCGTTTAACTGAAGTCACTTTAGATCGAAGAACAGAATGCTGGATTTATAGCGCAAATCAAGGCTTGTGAAATCATTTAAATGCCATCGATGTTGGAACCAGGCTCGTCGCAGATGCGCATGACGTCACTGTTGTGCACGAGCCATATTCAGCAGGACAGGTCTCCACTGGCACTCAGCAGGGCTCGGGCAGATCTCCATCTGTGTCTTGGGTTTCCACTTTCCACCGACAGTATTTTTGGAATGAAGTTCCTGTCGGACCGTGGATAACGCGTTTAAAGCCGGTCACAGCATGGTGTGTGTGTGGTCCCGCGCATCAGTCCTCCACTGTAACCCCCTCGCCAAGCGCGCATTTGTTCATTGTATATGCGAATACAACGAATAACTTATATTTTAAATTATGATATATGAGTGCATTTGGCAATCGGTTAATGTCCTTTACGAACATGACTGTCTCTGTGTGTGTGTAGACAGACAAACTAGTTTTAAACCCTGGGAAGAGTGTGCTGTGACAAATGATCATAGGCTACTGTATTGGCACTATACTGAGAAATAAAACAGGAATATTTAAAAAATTTAGGCCCGGAATAAAGAGGTTAATCAAACATTGTTGGAATCTTCTGCAACCTCAAAATAATGTTCCATTTCCATAAAAGAAAGTTTCCTGGCAAAAAAAAAAAAAAAAAAAAAAACACGAACTGATTATAACTGGTATGGGAAAGCGGTTTGGTGATGAGACGGGGCTAAGGCGTATCAGGGTAAAGGCGCCTTTGATTTATTTTCCTCTAAACCTCTAGATGGCGCAAAACTTGCCGATGCACTTTCCATATCATCCGCTTTTCGAGATGCACGTGGATTTTTGGCTGATCCGTAATTCCGCAAAGTTGATTCTGCGCTAATTTCATCTAATATTTTATGTTTTTTTTTTGTTTGTTTTTAAATATTGTAGATTTAAGTAGCAAATGAGAAATTACGGAATATATTTTGAGACAAAGGTCCTGTTAAATGATTTTCAGTTTTGTTCAAGGTAATTAAAGCAACAGTTTTTCAGTAACAGAAGAATATGTAAAAGTATGGTATTTGGGGTAAAAGGTGAAAGACACAATAATTAACATGATAATAAACAGCTGACTGACTTTTCCATTTGTTGACATGACACAGTCAGATTCAGATGGTAAATATCATAAGTTGGGTGTCCACCTAAGAGATAATCCCCATATTGTATAATGAAACCATCCTATTTGGAAAATATGATATTAATCATATCATAAAATAAAATATATTTATTTGTCACTGTAAATCTATATAAAATGATTATGGGATCTCCTTCAATGCTTTCAGAATTCAGAATTTTGTTTCCGTATTTTTTAAATATATTTTTATATTAACATATTTTAATGACATGTTTATTGAACATATTGAACAATTTTCAAAATAAACAGAAAATAGTACAAATAGTGTGTGTGTGTGTGTGTGTGTGTGTGTGTGTGTGTGTGTGTGTGTGTGTGTGTGAAGTTTTAGCTCAAACTTTAGCCCACAGATATTTTTATGTAGCATGTTAAAGTTGTCACTTTTTTAGGGTGAGCAAACACGCACCGTTTTTGTGTCTGTCCCTTTAAATGCAAATGAGCTGCTGCTCCCGGCACAGGGGCCGGAGCTTCAAGAGCTTGTGTCCTTTAACCTCACACAGACATGCACTGGAAATTTCAAAAACTTTTAGCCTTTTATGTTCAAACCAGAGTCAGACAATGATGGAGAGACTCAAGAAGAAGCGACAACATGTAGAAGCAACAGGACATTTCTGAATGTTTAGTTGATTAATTTTTGTAGCTTATGTGTAGTTATCTTCTAGTCATTGATTAGCATATTCTGTCTTGATAATCTATAAATCGTGTTCAGGGGGCGGGGTTTATATAAATATTAGGGTTAGACTAGTGATGTCACTAACCGGGGAGGAATGTCGTGTAGTCCTTAAAAAGCAATTTATTTAAAAGAAAAAAAAATCTCCCTTTGCTTTGAACTTTGAGCATTGTAATTTTGCAGATGTTGTTTATGCTCAAACAGCAACACAGTTGTGAAAAGCACATTTATCTTAAGGTGTGCCTTTAGCCCCTTTGTACAATATGTTTACATTCATAATAATAATCTGTTTTACGTTGCCAAACAGTGGTGGGACATTATACTACATGTGTGGTAAAACTAATGGTTCAACTCTGAATTCTGATTGACAAGCCATTATTCCTTGATAATGTGACCTTATATTTAAAGGGGGGGTACAATGGTGTTTCATGTATTCAGAGTTGTTTACAGTGTTAAAGAGATAGATTCTCATGCTAAACATGGGCAAAGTTTAAAAAAAATATTTTGGACGAATAACGGAGAATTTCTATGCTGAAAATCTTACTTCTGGGTTGGTACAAGTTTCGGCTGGTTTTTTTTAGATCGTGGATCTAATGACGTAGATCAGAGTGGAACTCCTTATATGAGCATTTCTCTCGGAAAAGCGCGCCCGCGCACACGTCGACCAGAGGAGAACGAGACCGCGCACATCAACAGGAAATCATCGGCAGCGCTGCATAGGATTTGTTCAAGAATGTCTCCAAAAAAGTGTGTATTTGGATGTGAGGGAAAGCTTACCGTGTTCAGTTTTCCAAAGAACCCAGTGTTACAGGAACAGTGGATGCAGTTTGTTTTTCCGGGGCAGCAACGGAGTGTAGGAAGTGCGGTTGTGTGTTCTGGTCATTTCAGTGACGAATGTTTTATTAACAAGGCCCAGGTCGACGCTGGATTTGCAAATCGTTTGCTATTAAAACGTGGAGCGGTCCCAGTGATAAAAGACCCCATTCATGTAAGTACAACTGGATCAGATTTCTGTCTTTTGCTGGAAATCAAGCACTACCGCTTGACTCTATAGCTCCGCCTCCAGGACCTCGGCTTTTTCCGGAGAGAATCGGAAAGCTGTATTTTTCTTTTCTAAATATAATAAAACTAAACACTTTTTTGAGATATTAAGGATGCACTACTACTCTATAGGTACTCAAGATTAACATGAGATTAGGTGAAACTGTGCATGTTATGTACCCTTTAATGTTACTGCTCCTGCTGCTACTTCAGTGATATAGGCCAGCCCTAAACAGCCTACAATTAGACAAAGTAAGTAGCCTATACTTGCTATATTCAGATTTTTGAAAATCATAGAAAAAAACTTGTTTATCACATTGAACTTCACAGCACATAAATTAAATGTATAAATGAAAAGTTTATCTGGTACACCCTAAACTTAAACAAGCTGTAAATATTGGCAGCCACATTAAAAAATATATATCACTTTTATTGAATAGAGTTTTAAAATAACACTGCGATTATTTTGAGATTAAAAATGTAAGGGACATGGATGAGAAGGGCTTGAAATAAGCAGCCAAACCACTAACTGACACATGCCACTGATAATGACTGTCAAAGCAAATAATCACTTGTGTAATGTTGTAAAGTCTGAAGCAGGAGAGAATTAGCAACAGAGGGAATGAGTTTAAAATACAGGAAACACTTGGAGACTGATCACAGGGTGTGTGTCAGAAGAGGAAACGCCACTGAGTGTGTGTGTGTGTGTGTGTGTGTGTGTGTGTGTGTGTGTGTGTGTGTGTGTGTGTGTTTCTTCATCACTGAAGGGTTTCAGATCTGACAGTATAACACAGCAGCACCGCATGATTATATAGGCTGAAGTCACCATACTGGCAGGAGAGAACACTAACCATCAGATAAAATGCTTTCGCCCTCCAGGCAAAGAGTTCTCCTGGCCAATATCACCGTCAGACTGACTTTAACCTGCAGATCCTCAAGTATTTATTATCCAGCTAAAAACATATCTGTTAAAAAGCACATGTGATAGTTTTACTTTTCTACTGTGTTTTATTTAAATAATAGATATTAAACTGTTAAATGTTACTCTTATGCACCGATGTATTGGCCGCCGGTATTTATCGGGCAGTTTTTGAACAGTTTAAAACCATCTGCATATTGGCTATCATGAAAAATGAACTGTGTGAAGGCACTGAGAGGTGTAATGTCTGTTGCATAATCCAACAATTTCTGTGGGTAAAGTAATTCAATTGTATGAAATATAGCAGGGCTGCACAATAAGGACTTGCATGGGCCGGCGTGAACCGTCACGGGCCGACCGAGCCAGTGCTGCAATCGTGACGAAAGTTTATCCTTTGAACATGTTTTTAAGACTAGCCAATTTAAAGATTCAAGCACAAGGAGATGCGACTCAGAACTCAATTTGGGACTTGCCCTGTGAGAAGTTTTGTGTGCACACACCCAAAGTGTGCGCCCGGAAAGCGGTGTCTCAGACATCAGCGCGAATACTGGACTGAGCGCTCTTTCACTTCTTCTTGTGCGTAAACCGACAAATTCACACAAAAGGATATCAAAATGCCCATCTTGAAGAATATCCTAAACACAGAGGGTTGTGGCTGAAGTGAATGTAAACAGTTGAGAAATCAGTATTGGATCTGTGCAGCTCTTAAAGTGACAGCATCCTAATATTCCTGCTGCGCTGCTGTCTGTTTTAATGTCAATCAAACAACAAAATTAAAAAAACTACTCTTAACTAAATAACTTTTGTACCTTTAAAATATTTAATTTATACAGCAGTGTTATATTTGATTACTTTATAGTGATGCACCGATATACATTTTTTGTCTGATACCGATAACCGATAACCCTTTATATTTGCAAGCCGATAACCGATACATTGGCCGATAAATCTAAATCCAAGTTTTTATTTAAATTTTGAGAGCCTGATTAAAAAAAAAAAAAGTCTCACCATTGAAATTAATGTCCCAAGCACACAATTATAATGTTCTCATAATTTTGTGTAGCCGATATGACAGACTTGCGCTGCTCATGTTGCACTGAACTGTATTTTCCTTTTTCAAAGTGATTTTAATCATATTTCATGCATTTCAAAACCATCATGTTGAACAGTGCGAATCTGAAGAGTCTCAGTTGGAGGAAACAAAACATTATTTATCGGCTTTATTATATCGGCCAAATTTTCTTATTGGGTCAATAACGATAACATTAAAAATGAACATATATCGGCCGATACCCATATGGTGGCCGATATATCGTGCATTCCTTCTTTATTCAATTTCTGTTCCTGAAAATATTAGACCTACCTGAAAAGCACTGTTTATTAAATTTGCATCTTTGTTGTATATATTTACCTGTTGAATGTTAAATGGATCCAGTCCATGTTCAATGAAGATGATTTGATGATGCAGTAATAAACTGCTATACCTCAATACATGCATTTTTGAACTTTGCTAATTTAAAATATGATCAAAGCAATAATCTATTTTAATGACAAAATTTATATCGGTATCAGTATTGGAATTGGCTCATAGTTGTTAAAATCGGTATCAATCAAAAATAAAATTCCCTATATTATATTCATAAAAAATTATGAAGAAACAAAGTTATTTCAACGAAAAAAAAAATCAAATGTAAAGTGGAACGCAGGGAATTGTGGGAATGTCAATTTACATTTTTTCACTGTAAATTATACAAATTATACACTTACAAAACCTAAATTTAAGTTGAATACATTAAATCTATTCACAGTATATACGGAAACTTTCTGTTAAAGGGGTGGTTGTAATGATTTGACTTTTCTAACTTTAGTTAGTGTGTAATGTTGCTGTTTGAGCATAAACAACATCTGCAAAGTTATGACGCTCAAAGCTCAAAGCAAAGGGAGATATTTGCTTTTAAAGAAATCTTGGTAACACTTTAGAATACTGTTCCTTCATTAATGAATACCTACACAGGAACAAATGAGTAATGCATTAGTAACATTCTAGTAACTACTATTAACTAACAAGAAACTCTGATTAACGAATTAGTAAGTAATCGCGCTCAGTCGGATGTGGTAGTTCACTATTAGCTAATCAATAACTACTATTTTTCATACCTCACTGAAGACTATAAGAACTACTATATACAGGTTAATAAATATTTATAATGCACAATGTTTAATATAAGGTAATGGTAGCCCATTAGTAATGAATCAAGTGTTACTACATCCTTCTAAAGGAACTACTAATAATTTGGATCAGTATCTAAAGTGAAAAACATGATAACAACCTAATATTGACTGAAGTCACTGTAAGCTTTTATGGCTTTTGTAAGGTTTTGGATAGTAATGAATCAAGTGTTACTACATCTTTCTAAAGGAACTACTAATTATTTGGATCAGTATCTAAAGTGAAGATCATGGGAACACACTAGTAATGACTAAAGTGTTACCAAATCCATTGGTAACCATTATAAATTATGCATTATTCATGTTAATTATGAACCTGTAGATAGTAGTTCTCTGGGAGGTATGAAAAAAATAGTAGTTATTGATTAGCTAATAATGAACTACTACATTCATCTGAGCGCTATTACTTACTAATTTGTTAATCAGAGTTTCTTGTTAGTTAATAGTAGTTACTAGAATGTTAATAATTCGTTACTCGTTTGTTCCTGTGTAATGATTCATTAATGAAGGAACAGTATTCTAAAGTGTTACTGAAATCGCTTATTTAAGGACTACAACAAACGGCTGGTAGAGACTACACGACATTCCTCCCGGGTTAGTGACATCACCAGCCCTAGAATTTACATAAACTCCACCCCTGGGACACAATATATAGATTATCAAGACAGAATATGCTAATCAATGACTAGAAGATAACTACACATAAGCTGCATAAATTCATCAACTAACCATTCAGAAATGTCCTGTTGCTTCTACATGTTGTCACTTCTTCTTGAGTCTCTCCATCATTGTCTGACTCCGGTTTGAACAAAAAAGGCTTAAAGTTTTTGAGATTTTCAGTGCATGTCTGTGTGAGTGTAAAAGGACACACTCTTATGTTTATATTGGTATCAATATTGGAATCGGCTAATAGTTGTTAAAATTGGTCTCTGCCCAAAAAAAAAAAAAAAAAAATCCTTGGTGCTTCCCTACATTATATTCATATTCCCACATCTATCCATAACTTTCTACATTTTTCAATTGTCTTTGAAAATGAACAAGAGAACCAGAACTACAAATCTTGGGAAAAAATTCCGCACAGGAAAGCATAAAACAGCGATATTTAACGCATGTCAATCAGTGGTGTCCACCCCTCACTTTAACACACAGCACATCTGTACTGAGGAATATACGGTAAATTCCTCTTCTGACATCCAGCGCTGATGCAGTGCAGACTACGGCTAAATTGCAGAGTGTGCACGTCTGCAGGATGTCAGAAGCTACCTATTATTATTATTATTATTATTTCTCCGAGCGGACAGAGAGAGAGAGCGGACATACGGCCTCAAATCACACACACACACACACACACACACACACACACACACACACACACACACACACACACAGTCAGACGAGGATGAGCCAAGTGCAGACAAGACTGATCTCCGGATAGCAGTAATAAATCTCGCTGGGATCAGATGCTATCAGTCAGTCAGTGGTCAACCACAACTAACAGGAGTCATCCATAATACACATTCACACTGAGCGGGATGATTCCTGAGGAAAACACAGATACTATCAGACAGACACTGAACAGAATACACAGCCTTAGGCTATCACACACTCCTTTTTTAAACGGTTACATGTTTAAGCTGAACATAATAGCTTGCATCATTATTATATGTTATTATCTATTATTAATTATGTCAAGAGCGTAAAGAAGCACCGTATAATTTCACGTTTCTAAAAGTATTCTCCGCGAGCGCAGCTGAAATGGCCTTATGAGCCCCACACACTCATTTATCATTGTTTTAGTGTCATCAGCTGATAAATGTGTGTGTGAGAGGGATCAGGAGAAGGGGAGCACATGCTCTCTGACCTTTAGATTGGCGCGTAAAGGAGAGCATTATGGGATCGCTCGCATCACTGCTTCCGAGAGCTATAGTGTCGCGAGGCTGTTGCCATGGAAACAGTGTCTCGACTCGTTTTAAAGTGAATGATAAATTCGCTCCACAGATTATCTATTGCTCCACGGTTCATTATAAACCATATGAGTTAAAGGCCTAGACAATGGTGCGCGAGGAACACAAATCAAGTACTTGAGTAAAAGTACGGATTCCCTGATTCAGAGCAGTGTGACAGCACATGAAAATAATATGGTCAGATATAGTTTGCGATATTAACCAGCATAACCAGCTGTTCAGTACAGCTAGAAAATATGTGGAAAGGAATGACTCCGAAAGCCAGACGCACATAGCCGCTTACAGTCAAACCTAAATGTACTCAGACACCTTCAACATTTCTCACATCATCACAGTTTATTCGCTATAGTTTAGAAAAAGGTGATGAAATATGAGCAGAACTCAGAGTTATGAACTCAGCTGATATCTGACTGGTTTTGTCCGTCTTCTGTTAGACTCTCTCAGAGGAATGATGCTGAATATCTGTCAGCTGTTAAATTTAACTACACTATTAGATAATACCAGTTTAGCTCAACCAGTGACCCAGCAATGCTTCATTCTGCAGTGTGTGTGTGAAAAGAGCATTAGTGATTAAAGAAAACACACTTCAGCAAAACATGATCAGCTCAAAGTGTCGGAATCATTTCTGGTCCCAAATGTGTATAAGTGTCACTGATAGTCACTGTGTGAAGAGTTTATGGGTATAATATGTCACAGTTTACTTTATTTTGCTCTCCTCACTTACATACATGAACTATAGAGTCCTGCACACACTAGGAAAACAAATATATGAAAAAATATATCTGGTGTCTGAATCATTTTTGGTTTGACAGTACCTTAAAAGCAAGCGTCTCGGAGCTGATGCCATTTCTGCCGTTCGGAATGTTCGGAGTAAAATCATGATATTATATAAATATATCACAATAAGAATACTCAGAAATGTTTATTCTAAATTCTCATTGGTAGAGTGAAAACAGAAGTTACTGTGAATAGTATGTCTATAATTTAAGTTAATTTATTGTTAACCTTTTATTTATTGAACTGTTTTAAACACACGTCTTGTTGATATGCAGGTTCAGTTCTGCATGTGAAGCATTGAATATGTCACTCCACATGCACAATTTCTTTTTGTGATTCTTTATTTATTAAACATTTTGTGTGTATAACTATTTACAACAAAGCCCAAGATCCACGGCCACAATCATAAGACTAAATAAAAAAAAATAAAAAAAAATTACAAGAAAAGTAAAATAAAACTGATATGTATAATTTCTGACCAAAAAAAATGTTTCTTGCCATGGCCAAACTTGGCAGTATTCAGTGTATTGTTGTGGGCGAGAGACTGCGAGAGAGGAAACCCCTGTGTGTGTGATGTTCTGGTGCTGAGACATTGCTTCATGTTGCTATACGGGTTGCTAGGGTCCTCTAAATGGTTGCTAGGGCGTGGCAGTTCTGCTGCTGAGATATGGCTTGTGCACTTTTGTTAGCGTGAATGTGAATATCTAGTTTGTGTCTATTGATTAAATGATAATAATCAATCATGCTCAGATTGCAATGATTAATTGGTCGTAGTAAATGATTCAGGAATAATGAGGAAATGATGTGATGTTCAGAAGCGTTGCGGAGGTTAATGGGATAATCATGAGATGAAATGAATGAATTAACCTCTCAGTCCAAATCTGTGTGTTTAGAGAGACTCCACATGATGAAACACAACGTTACAGCAGTTCATTACAACCTCAGGGTCAAGAGTCAACATGACTGCACACACCATCTGCTGCACACACACACACACACACACACACACACACACACACACACACACACACATGTCTGGTGCACTATCTTTGTGAGGACTCTCCATAGACGTAATGGTTTTTATACTGTACAAACTGTATATTCTATCCCCTTACACTGCCCCTGCCCCTAAACCTACCCGTCACAGAAAACTTTCTGCATTTTTACATTTTCAAAAAAACTCATTCTGTATGATTTATAAGCTTGTTTACCCATGGGGACCTCAGTTTAGGTCCCCACTGTGACACGAGTCCCCATGAGTCTGTGTGCATTCAGGTTGAAGTCCCCACCGGGATAGAAAAACATGAACACATACACACACACACTCCCGCACACTCACACACACGCACAGTCTGAGTCTGGAAGCTTGTTCCTCCACTGAATAATATGGTAATAAAGGTAATTTATTATTTTTCTCTCACATATTAAACTCACAAGTGAGAGAAAATGACAGATTTGTGAGCCGTTTCACAATTCAGAGTTCACAATAACCTTTTGTATTTGTTTTATTTTGTGTCAGAAACAAGCTTTTATTCAAGACTTTATTTCGAGTCGGCCTTGAACACTTTCAGCTGGTCTTGAACTGACCAGGGGTGCGTTTCTAAACTAAGTTAGCAACTTTGTTGGTTGCAATGCAATTTCCCATTGCCAACCAACTAAGTTGCTAACAGGTTAGCAACTAGTGTGTGTGTGTGTGTGTGTGTGTGTGTGTGTGTGTGTGTGTGTGTGTGTTGCTAACAGGTTAGCAACTATGGTTTTGGGAAACGCACCCCAGTGTGTGTGTGTGTGTGTGTGTGTGTGTGTGTGTGCGTGTGTGCGTGTGCGCGTGTGCGTGCGTGTGTGTGTGTGTGTGTGCGTGTGTGTGAGCTTCTGTGGGTGGCAGCGGCTGCAGTTGCTTTGAGCAGCATGACCTAACTGGGGTTAAAGGTCAAAGGTTTATAAGGAAAGAGGTTATTAACTGTTTTAAATAGGGTATGAAACCTCCAAGTCGCTCCCCACCCCCCACCTGCTCTGCACTGAACACCTGACACACACACACACACACACACACACACACACACACACACACACACATGCTAACTGAACAAGCCTGCTCTAATGTTACAAAACTTGTTATTATTCATAACCTTCATGCAACAATGTAATGTGAATTTTAAGTTGAGAAAACTCAAAAACTTGAGGTAACTTATGAACTTTCTCAACTTTGTTGTATGAACTCTTAAAGTCTTAAAGCTTTTAATGTTGTTTATGTGTCTATGTGATGTTTTTATTGTGCTTTAAGACAAACCATGTGTAAGTTCATAAGTCGACAGCATTGCTGAGTATTTTCTCCTTAAAACTGCAGTGAACCAAAGACAGTCTCAAAAACACGCTTTGAAATCGCTGGTGTTTCTGACGTCACAAACTACCTTGTAACCAATCAGATCAACGTGTGATCGTCAACCAGTGGATCTCTGAGCTGAGTGAGTGGAGGCGGGGCTCATTTGCATATTCATAAAACCGCGCATACTAAATGAGACATGTGTGTCGAGTTACATTCAAGATATTTTTAGGAGTGAAGATTTTTTTTCACAGGAAAAAACATTTAAATGTCATTTTGGAGATCAAAGATGAGTTATAAGGGATAAAATGATCGACTACAGGGGGGACTTTTATTAAATTTGGCCTTTCATTAAACACATCACAATAGTGGCATTAACTCGAAATGAATAATGTTTATTACTTGTACATTCAAGTTTGATCAGCTTGCATTTCTTCCCGCTAATATGAGCATTAATATTACATAATAGCAATGTAGAGCTTTCTTAGTTTGTCTAACTGGTTGAACAAACTGAAACGGTTATATAGAATTAACTCTATACACCAAAGCAAGCTGTTATACATGTGCTAGAAATCTCACAGAAGAAAACACTAATGGTGATGAAACATTTTACATATAATCAAAAACACTACATAGAGCTAAAATGTCTTTATTTCTAAATAACAGATATTTATGTCCATGTTGCTCAAACTAAATGGCCAAAAACATTACTTTAATTTTACTTCTTTACTTCTGCTAATGCAGGGCAATAGTGACAACAACATGATTCTGCTTCGCTAAAAATACAGAATTATATTAGACACATATAAACATTTAAACAAGTTTTAAATATTGTATTTTATTATATAATACATTTTATTTTTAATAATTATTATTAATAAATTAATATTAATCCATATGAATAAATGTGGAAGCTCAAAGGTGTGACCTTCTGATGCCAAATCAAATCTGTCTAATCTTTTCATGTTGTTACATTTTTGTGTTGCAACATATTGTTACAGCCTTAATAATGATTGTGGTCTAATCTGAACTTAAACTTGCATCTTTCCTTCCAAAAAAAAAAAAAAAAAATGCATTTTTATAAACGTATTTATTTGATGAATATTCCTGTCTGACTGAGACAGTCCTGATGTCCCTAGGGAGAGTGTTTAGCTGAGTAAAGACACATGCACATATAGAGAGAGAAATGCTCATGGACAAAGAGAAGAGCTCCAGTGTTCAGACTGCAGTCTAGACATCGTCTCTCTCTCTCTCTCTCTCTCTCTCTCTCTCTCTCTCTCTCTCTCTCTCTCTCTCTCTCTCTCTCTCTCCTGCAGAGCTGAAGAAAGAGAGGAGGGATTTCTCGCTTCCTAAACATGTAAAGGTCTTGCCACGTCGTGCCAGAACCACTGTGCGTGGAGGAAACTCTGATCACTCATGCTCACAGGAACAGCAGGAGAAACCACGCTCACACAAACACACACACCCACACACATACACACACATGCACGCACACACCCACACACATACACACACATGCACGCACGCTCTCTCACACACACAGAGAGACTCACACGCACACACACTTTAGGCGTTAACGCGATAATCCTGTATTTAGTATTTTAAAACTGTATTTCAAAAAAAAAAAAATTCTACTCACTTCAGCCTATTACTGTGCTTTACTGTTGATGAATTGTTTACTGATTTAATTTATTTTAATCAATTTATTTAATTGAATCAGTGTTTTTTAGACTTTTCCATGGACCCCTAGCGCTCCCTTGCAGCTCCATAAATATGCCATTATTCTTGATTGTGTTTAATGTCCCATACTATAAGCACACCTCATATGAGACCATTTTATTGCAGCATTTTGGAGATAAGTCACATTATTACAATTCTCAGATCATTTAGTGTTACAATCTTGAAAACAGCTTTAAAAAAAAAAAAAAAAAAAAAAAAAAAAAACTGTTTTGTGAGAATCTCATTGAAGGAATCTCCCTTCAATCTCATGTTTACTATTCAAACTTATTATAATTACATTTTATCACTTTAATAATAGTTCATCTATAATCATTAATCTTTGTATAAAAACAATTAATTCTAAGACTCTGTAAAGATTATTGTGAGTGTCTGTCTGTGTGTAAAGAAAAAGGCTGTTCCCATTCACTCGGTCACTCTCGACGTCACGGCGTGTCCGGCGAATAGGAATCTCGCTAGAGAGGCCAGTCTACTTTGAGTGTAACTAAACGAGCCAATGAACATCGGCATGCGATAATTGCATCAGCTGCTCCGCCTCGCAGCGCGAGTGTATAATGAGCCGAACCTTCAGCCCGCTGCAGGCAGGAGTTCCCCTAGAACAGGTGTCCAGGCATGCTGTGGTGTTCACGGATGGCTCTGCCACCGGCTGGGGGGGTCACGTACAATGGGCAGGCAGTGTCTGGGGTTCGGATGGGTTCCCACCTGCATTGGCACATCAGTTGCCTTGAGTTGATAGCAGTGCGTTGTGCTCAGAGCACTGGGACGTACTAGTCCATACGGACAACACTGCGACCGTTGCGTACATCAACCGCCGGGGTGATCTACGCTCCCGTCACATGTCACAACTCTTCCTCTGGAGTCAGAAGCATCTGAGGTCGCTTTGGGCCGTTCATGTCCCGGGCCGGCTCAACTGTGTGGCCGACAAGTTGCGCTCCCGGTAGAGTCCAGCTGATCTGGAGACGTTTCGGAGCCGCTCAGGAAAACCGGTTAGCCTCTCCAGAGTCCTCCCACTGCCAGCTGTTTAACTCCCTGACCGAGGGGATCCTCAGCACGGACACACTGGCACACAGCTGGCCCCGGGGCCTTCACAAATATTCGTTTCCCCCAGTGAGCCTTCTCGCACAGACCCTGTGCAAAGTCAGGGAGGACGAGGAGCAGGTCTTGCTGGTTGCCCCGTACTGGCCCAACTGAACCTGGTTCCTAGAACTCATGCTCCACGTGACAGTCCCTCCCTGGCCCATTCCTCTGAGGAAGGACCTTCTCACTCAGAGACGGGGCACCGTATGGCACCCGCGTCCGGATCTCTGGAAACTCCATGTCTGGTCCCTGGATGGGACTCGGAGGTTCTAGGTGACTAACCCCCAGAGGTACTTAACACCATCGCTTCGGCTTCGGCACGGGCGCCGTCTACGAGACATGCGTACGCCTTGAAGTGGAACCTATTCTTCGAGTGGGCTTCCTCTCGCCGAGAGAGTTCCTCACCCCCGAAGATGTTTGATCAGTAGAGTCCTTATTAAACCTGACATTTTGACATAATTTTTCTAAAATGGTTTAATGCTTTTTTTTTTTTTTTTTGCAAATGCAAAGTTTGCATGATTTACCCCAGTGTGCAGTGGCATTTCTCCCTTTTAAAAATAATGGTTTGATCTCTCTGAAGTGATATTACAAAAAACTGTCTTTGAGCACAAGGTTGAAACAGTATGAGGCTTCTTCTAGTCTTTGTCAGTAGATCATAATGTTTATGCTTTATACTGACCTCGTCAAGCTCAGTATTTCAACTGTTAGTGGAAAAGCAAATAAATACATTTTTACAATGTTATTTACACAGAAATATTGACTGCGAATACTAATCATATTTGATATATAAAGCTATTAGTGGCCATTTTTTTCATATTATATTTATATTACTTAGCTGCTTTAGTGTTAGGGTTATTAGCAATACATTTTTATTGATACTTGCAAGGGTTTTACCACTTATTTAGGATTAGATGTAATAATCAAGAATAATAAAAAATGTGAAGCCCATTGATGATAAATCTGGTGTCCCTCTGATGGCGAATGCGTGTGGTTTATAGTCTGTTGTCGGAGTGTGTGGTGACAGGACTGGATCTGTTTCCCACAGTCTCTGTGTGGCTGCTGGTGGCCTCCATACCCCTGACCTCTGACCTCTGCACAGGTGGCTGCCACACCGTTTAAAACCAGTTATCTGACCCTGCTCACACTGAGGTCCTGACCTTTGACCCGACAGGCACCTGCTTTGGGTCTACAGTGAAGAAGTAGATTACTGCATGTCAGAGAAATATGCCAAATGTAATATTGTAATTGTGTATAGTAGTTTGAGTGAGCTAAACTCACAGCATCTCATATTTGTGCCGGAGGAAATGATGTAGAAGTGATGAGACATTCAGCACAGGCACAGTTACACCCTCATCCACTCCCAGAATCCTCTCTGCTCATGCATGTGCACTTCAGTACATTCAGTCTGCCTTGTAAAAAGCCACACATTATAATTAGAAAAAACAAATTCTCTTTGTTTTGGGGTTGAAGATCAGTTTAAGTGTCTAATAAGCGCCTTACATGAAACCACGTTATTTACATTCATATTATTGTGCTTTTGTGCCATTATATATTTTTTTCTTCTTCAGACAAATAAATAAAATCACTTTCAGTGTAAGTGTAAAAAAAAAAAAAGATCAGTACCTTCTCTGATAAGTTAACCATAAAAGCACAATGCAAAGCACAATATTTTGTAATTCAAAATATGTATAAAACACCTGTGAAAAATCAATACAGAAAATTCCTTTCTTTTTTACATAGACTGAAAATATTGAACTTGATGAGGCCAATATAAGTGTAAACATAATGAAAGACTTAGTAACTCTTTGAATAAAACATTGCAATGCATGTTTAAATATCACTATAATGGGGTTGAAATAGATATTTTGCATTTTATTTATATTTTAAAAATAAAAAGTAATCCAAACTAGCTGATATTCTGTTGCAAAAAATAATAAAATAAAAATAAATCTGTTCAATAAAATTATTGTTTTATGTTTACTGTTTCTTTGCATCACACACACTAAACACGTAAATTCAATTCACCAAATACTGTTATTGTAAATTCAGAATGAGTCTTCTGCTTGTGACTGCAACTGTCAGTTATTCAAATGATTTATTGCAGGACATATTCATGAATTGAATTCCTCTGCTCAGCAAGTGTGCTGTGTTTGTGAACAAACCACTGCGAGTAATAAAGGACAAAAGATGACACATTTGTGGTTGGATTTAAAACTTTAAAAAAGCACTAGGCTGAAATGAGGATGATCATGTGTGACAGGACTCATGAGGTGCCGCTTTGGTTCCAGAGCTTTCCACAGTAGTAACATGCATTCTCACTGACTCTGGAGCAAATCAGAAACAGAGCTGACATTTGACCTGATGTGCGTGTGCGTGTGCGTGTGTGTGTGTATGTGTATGTGTGTGTGTGTGTGTGTGCGTGAGTGTGCAGCACATTGACACTACAAAAGACAACTAGTACATGTTTAAATGAAATAATGAAAGTTTACTTGTCAATTCTTGTCAGTCAGCGCTCTCTAGTGTTAATGAAGCGTTTCTCCATCTGTGGTGTTGTCCTATTCTCATGCGTTTTTGTTTGTAATCTCTATTAATTCATGTGGTGATAATAATAATAATCATCTTATTTAATTTAAATACTGTAAAAACTAAAATAATAGAATTGAATAATTATAATTATTATTATCATTATTATAAATTTTATATAATAATTATTATTAAATGTATATAATCATATAAAAAAGTTTTATTTAATTTATATAACAACAATTTAATTTTTATAATGTATAACAATACTTTATTATTACTATCATTTATTACATTCATAATAATATAAATTTTACATAAGAATAAAGAGATTAATTTTTGTTTAATGTATTATTATTTATTATTGCCATGATCATTATTGAATTTATATAATATTAATAAAAAATATTTTATAAAATGTGACAAAAATAAATAAATAAATATATATATATATATATATATATATATATTCCAGGGGGTCTCCTCTGTTGGGCTAGGCTCTGTGGGGTAAATAGACACAGGTGAGTGGTAAGGTTTTAACAGTGAGACATGAAATGAAGGGTGAAGTCTGTAGGGCAGAGGTAACTGTAAGTGATGGTAACATCCAGATGGTGATGAGCAGCGTCCTAGACCCTCTCACTCTCTCGAGACCAACGATCGACTGATGGGACATCCGATGGTTCCCCGGACCAAGGGAACAGTGGAAGCTGGTAGCAGAGTGTGCACTGGAAGGGAGTGAGTCTTGTGGCAGGCTGACAGAGGGAGTTCTGTACATACTTGGCCCTGTCTAGGAATTGGTTCCAAGAGTTCTGGTGGCCGTGGCAGAAGGTTCTCAGGAAGCACCCAAACTCCTGGATCTTCCTCTCCGTTTTCCAATTCGACTGGGGATGATAGCCAGGTGAGAGACTTACGACTAGGGTTGGGAATCGTAAGAAATTTTCCGGTTCCGGTTCCGCCAAATGATTCCGGTTCCCATTCAATAAAAATTATTAAAACAACTAATGAAAAAATAGTATATGAACGTATATGAGTAGCACGAGGGCCAGTGCATTCATTACTCTTTTAATATTTGTGAGGTGAGACATCGCTATTAATGGATAAGCTCCCAGCACTTTGCCCACACATCGCACCAGAACTGTTTTCGGAACCGAAACTTAGGAATTTTGCACGATTCTGGCATTTTTCAAAAATACTAACGGTTCTGGATATGAACCGATTTTCGGTTCCCAACCCTACTTACGACTGACACAATGCCCTTTGGGATTCCACAATACCGGAATACATGGTTAAACAAGAGTTCAGCTGTGACCATGGCTGTGGGCAAACCCTTTAGAGGAATCAGACGACAAGACTTAGAAAATCGGTCTACAGTTACTAGGATGCATGTGTCACCGTCAGAGGGAGGTGGGTCTGTAGCGATATCCACTCCTAGGTGTGACAAGGAGCATTGTGGAACGGGCGGAAGTTTGCCATATGGCGTGGGCTCTTCGAGATGGCACAGTCCATACATCCCTGAATGAACATTCTCCCGTCCCTTGCCATGCTGGGCCACCAGAAGCGTTCTTATAGCAGTGAGAGGGTGCGGTTGGCACCTGGGGGGCCAGTGCCCACTGAAGGGTGTACAGAGTGAATGAGGTTGGTGTGTTGTGTCCTGGGAACATAGGTACACCCCGGAGGACACCCCGGCAGAGAGGGCTCAGAGGCATTGGAGGAGGTGAGTTGTTGATCAAGATTGCACTGGATTGGATACGTGATGATTTGACGAGGCAAGACGGGTTCTGGTTCTTTGGATTTCTCCTCAGGAGCATGGAGACGTGACAAGGCATCAGCTTTAACATTTTTTTGTGCCTGGACGATATGAAATGGAAAAGTTGAAGTGAGTGAAGAATAATGCCCATCTTGTCTGTCTGGGGTTGATTCTCTTTGCATCTCTGAATTTTTGAAGGTTCTTGTGATCAGTGAGAACAATGAATGGTTCCAATGAATCACCCTTCAACCAATTCCCCCATTCATCTTGAGCAAGCCATTCTGTTCCCAATGTCGTAGTTAACCTTCGCTGGGGATAGTTTTTTGGAAAAGGTGGCACATGGATGGATTTGGGCTGGATTCCCCTGCTGCTGACACAGCACCACAGTGACACAGTACTGCTCCTACCCCGGGGTGGATGCATCGACTTTTCACAACAAAGGGCTTGTCGGTACACTGGTAAAGGCCTCCTTGTGGCTCTGGAAAGCTTGGGTGGCGGCAGGTGTCCAAGACAGAGACTTGGGCTTGTTCTTCAGGAGGTTGGTTAATTGATTAGTGATGGAGCAGTAGTTCTGGTTGAATCGCCGGTAGAAGTTTGCAAAACCTAGGAAGCGTTGGAGTTCTTTGACACTTGAAGGTATTACATACTGTATCAACCTTACCCTCGTCCATTTGGATGCCATGTTCACTGATGTTATAACCAAGGAACTGCACTGAGAATTTATGGAAGGAGCATTTTTCAGCATTCAGGAACAGGTGAAACTCTCTTAGGCATTGAAGGACCTCCGCAACATACTGGCAATGTTCGGCCATACTCTGGTATTGCACTAGGATGTTGGCGATGTACCTAGCACGAATCGGTGCATGAAGTCCCGGAGTACCTCATACATGAAGTCCTGGAATATGAAGGGGGCATTGACCAGGCCATATGGCATGACAAGATATTTGTAGTGTCCTGTAAGAGTCACAAAGGCAGTCTTCCACTCGTACTCCATACGTATCCGGATGAGGTTATATGCACTGTGGAGGTCCAACTTGGTGAACACTGCTGCTCCACAAAGTTTTTTCAGGGCCGCTGGGACAAGGGGAAGTGGATACCTGAACTTGACAGTTATTTTGTTGAGAGCTCTGTAATCAATACACGGCAGCAAGTCTCCATCCTTTATTGCCACAAAAAAGAAGCTTGACGCGGCAGGAGATGTGGAAGGGTGGATGTAACCTTGCTGAAGAGCTTCTTCAATGTACTCCTCCATGGCCTTTTCTGGAAGTTATAGTGGGTAAATTTAGCCATGGGGCTCTGGCTCACCTGGAAGAAGGTCAATGGCAGAGTCCCATGGCCAGTGTGGAGGCAACAACGGGAATCTTTTGTCCAGAACTCATTACTGAAGAGGGCGTAGCAGGCTGTAATATCCACTGATTGCTGTTTTACAGGGCTCTGATTCACTGGAAATGGTTGTTCTGGCCGAGGAAGATGAGGGAAACATCCTGGGAAACAGCTATTGCCCCACTTCAGGACTTCTCCAGAGGTCCAGGATAGGTCGGGGTCGTGTTGCACAAGCCATGGGCGCCCTAATACAATACCAGTGGTGGAATTCTCCAGAACCAGAAAGGGAATTGACTCGTTGTGAAATCTGACTTACAACTGCAGGGGTCCTACTGTATGTCTCACATGGTTTCTGCAGAGGGGTTTTCCGGTTATCAACTGGACTTGGTAATGGGCTTCGGTGGACTTCCTCTTCTTGAGGTTAAGCTGGCAGCAGAGGCTCCTGGAGATTAAGTTTCCGGCTGACCCAGAGTCGATGAGAGCAAGCATTGAAAGAGATATCAGAAGCAGTAAGGATAGGACTTCAGAGGTGAGTGGTTTCATATTGACAGACAAAGAGTGAATAACACTCACCGTTGGTCATGGAGTAACAAATAGGACATGCAGATATGACATGTCCTCCAGCACCACAATATAAACAGGGAGCCTGGGTCAGCCTCCTCTGCCTCTCAGTAAACGTGAGGACGGGTATTATCCAGCTGCATAGCTTCTTGGCCTGGTTATGAAGAGCTTGTATTCTCTGGCTGGCGAGAAGAATGAGAGGATTGCTTGCCCTGTAGGTCTTCTAAACAGGGCTGCATATGACGGGCCACACGGGTGTATAACTGGATGAATCTCTCAAGGCCGATGGTGTCATCGTATGCAGGAGTGTGCGGCTGGAGTTCAATCCCTACCTATAGGTGGTGAGGAGCGAGCACTCGTTCCATCCACTGGCTGCAGCGAGTGTTATTAACTTAAGAGCATAGTCATCAACAGACATTTTTCCTGGACAAAGATGATATAATTGCTCACCAACTGATGATTCATCCTCAGGAACTCCAAACACTTCGTGGAAATGAGTGATGAAACTGTCCAGAGTCTGTGTGACAGGACCAGCTTGATTCCATATTGTTTGGGCCCATTGCAGTGCAAGCCCCGTCAGCAGGGATTTGATGAAGGCAATCTTTGCTCGCTCCGTGGTGAAGCGGTGCAACTGCATCTCCAGGGCCAGCAAACATAGCAGGAGAAATACATTGCAATCCTCAGATGAGCCAGAGTGAGCACTGGGTTGGCCACGGGACTGGCGACTACTGGTGGTGATCGATGATAGGGAAGAGGTGCTTGTGAGTGCTTGCTTGAGTGCATCCACGATCTCCTGGAATGGATCCTAGTTGCTCATATTGAAACTGTGTTGGTCTGGTCTTCTTTTACAGAAAAAAAATAATAAGAAAAATCGATAGTTGTTTCTTTATTGAACACAGATGAACAAATAAGCAATGTAGGTGAGTATTGTCAACAGATATATAGAAGTTCGTAGATGGATAATGGAATGATACTGACAGTCTCTCCTTTTGCAGATGTAATTGAGATTGTGAATGGATAGAATGAAGGAGCAAAAACCTCAACGGCTTGATCAAGTGAGTAACAACAGCACAGAAGACACTGGAAACACTGGGGAACAGGAAAAAGATGGAGACTCGTTACATGGAGAGAACAGGTAAGTAGTCCGTAGCAATGACGAGACTAGACAAAGTGGCTGTGTGAGTTGTGTGCTTATATGCAGAGGGAGATGAACAGTGAACAGTGTTCACATTTACAAAGAAAGCCTGGTGGCGTTACCATGCTTCAGGGATTTCTGATGGTAATACTATGATATTACCATATATACCATGATGATACTGAATTACTGGAAACTTGCAGGTGTGAGCAGGAAATTACTGCTCTAAATGACCACTACAAATGAAGAAAGAGTGATTCAACTAACATGTCATGACACATGATCAGCGCTGACTGTCATGTTTTGTGAGCTTGTCATGCTGTCCAGCAGATCCTTCCTAATGAAGAAGCCTGTGCGGTTCAAGTCCGCTGGTTTCCACTTCAGAGCCCAGGAACACACTGCAGGAGATCTTCACCTGACCCGTCTGTGATCTGCTGTGTGCCGAGGAGAATGAGGCCTGCTGTCAGCTGTCAGCACTCGCAGGAAAACAAGCCCGCTGGATTAATGTGTGTGTGTCTGAACAGCCTTTAGTGCTCAGATGCTTAGAGATCAGACTGAACACATATCAAGAGCTTGTGTTATTCGAACGCATTCTCATCCTAGGGCGTCATATACTGACGCTTTTGACATTTCGTCTACATCGAACGCACATGGCACCCTTTAGCGTCAATATGACACGCACAGAGCTTTGTTCGGTTATGGGTAGGTTTAGGTCTGGGGTAGGGTTAGGGTTAGGCCGCTAGGAGGAGCCTTCTGGCCCATATCTATCTGCGTCTCATATTGACGCTAAAGGGTGCCATGCGCGTTCGATGTAGACAAAATGTCAAAAGCGTCAGTATATGACGCCTTGGGATGAGAACGGGCTGGTTATTCACACACAGTGGACGGAATGGAAAATGGAAAGAGGAATGATGGATCTTCATGCATGTGTAGTATATAAATATATATATATATATACACATACACCGATCAACAAACATACATTAATGTATGAAAACCAATGAGATTTGTTCTCGCGCCACACATTCACATTGAGCTTCTATGTTTACCATATTTGAGATCTACAGTGTGTATATGCATTGATAAATGTCTATATATGAATAACAGTCTAAATTAAAGTCGGCATGAAAAAGAAGTTGTGCTCCACTTTCTATTGTGATGCATATCGAAGTGAAACGCTTCTGGAAGAACAAATGATTTTGTCTGTGTGGAATTGATTGGATGGTTGTGGTTTGCTATTGGCTGATCTCATCAGTGACAGGTTGCCCCGCCCTCATCATCAGAGAAGAGATGAGATGAGCTGCAAGAGGGAGGGGAAGTTATTCTGATTCAAGATTATGAGGACCATGATATTTAAAGCAGTAATAATGTCCAAAATATAATAAATACTGCAATTAATATTGCATAAAAATAAGAATTGTCAAAAAATGTTTTGATTTCATAGTGACTTCAAATCTGTTCAGAAGACTTGGATTAAACCGCTCGATTCATATCGATTGCATTTATGATGTCTTTTTATACTTTTTGAGGCAGCAAAGTCTTTGGTTGCATGGACTTTCAATGGATATAAAATTATAAGAGATCAGTGTTTATATACGAGTCTAAAACTTTAAAATTAAATCTTTTCATCATGTAAAGCGATTGTCTATTCAGAAGACTCAGATTAAAAGATTAAAACTAACTTTAGAAATAGTTAATAAATTTCATCTTATTTCATTTTATTTTATGTGTTTTATTTAACCGCAATGCTTTTTATTTCTTAAAAAAATAATTTGTGACATTTCATCTGCTCAGAAAGATTTAAGGAACTGTGACTTTAACCAGATAGACGCATAAGGATCACATCATTATGGTAAGTTCAACACATGTTTAAAACTTACTTGAAAATACTTATACTTAATAAAATTAACTTCTTATTTCATATATCTGGCATTTTATATGATTTATTTGTCAATGCTATTTCTTAAACTCATTCCCCCTTTTTTTTTCTTTTTTTTTTTATTAAAGATTCATATATCAAACATACAACAAAGCACATTGTAATATTCAGTCAATCTTACAACATGAATTGAACATGGAGTACAACATTGATACATTTTCCAAAAACAAAACCAAAACAAAAATAAATTAATAAAGGGAAAAGAGACCAAGAGACTCAGCAGTAAACACTAAGGAATGAGTTTGCATAAGTATTCATGAAAAAATAGGGCTTTTTTTTTGTTTTGCAACATTTCAGGGATTGTTTATACAGAATTACATCATTTAGAAAGGCATTAAAGACAGGGGATATTTTAAGAAATCGACATTTGTGTATGAAATATTTTGCCATTAAAATCAGATTATTCACTCCAAACTCAGTTGTTCTGTTCTCCATTTGAAGACCAAATTTAACGTATTCATATGTTAAAATTGGGATATTTTGTGTATGATCCAACATGTACATGATCCAATACTGGAAAGCATCCCAGAAGGTCTGGGTTACACTACAAGAGAAGAAGAGATGTTCTGCGGTTTCAATGTCAGAATTACAGAAAGTACAAACATTCACATCCATATTAAATCTTTGATGCAAGAAGTTGTTACATGTATAAATCTCATTCTTCACTTTGAAGTGAACTTCTTTTACCTTCGGTGAAATAGGAAAAGAAAGGTAACTGGTTCTTATCTTCACTAAACAATTGCTTGTAAATTTCTGGAAGATATGTTTTCTCTTGAATGGTGAAGGGAAGCAGATCGAAGTGAGAACATTTCTAAAAAAATTATTATTACATTTATTTTTATCTAAAAAATTATATGCATCTATGATTAACGTGGGCTCTCGAGGAATAACCACAGAGTATGTTAACATGCCTTTTACTAAAGTGATCAGAGCTTGTGGGATTGCCTGAATTACAGTTTTAAATTGCCTCTCAGTGCACATCAAACTGTATTTCTGGATGAAAACATCATATGTTAAGAAGTTACCACAATTATCTAATAAATGAACAATCGACCAGACACCCTTTTCCATCCATTCACCGTAGAAAAAAGATTTTCCCTTAATTAATATACTTCTGTTATTCCATATTGGGACCGTGTGAGGAGTAAAGTTATGTTTGTATATGAGTTTCAGTATTGGAGAACCTGTTGATGGAAAGTTGAAAGCTTGGAAGTTTGGAAATGCTGAAGTCACATCTTAACAAGAAATGTATGCCACCAAACATTTTGAAGATTTTGAAGGGGAAATCAAACCAGAAATTATCACCTTTTATAATAAAATTTTGTAACCATTTTAATTTGAATGGTTTAATTTGAAGTCAATGGCATTTAACCCCCCTTATTTGGCAGGTTTCACTGTATCGCTTTTATTTACATAATGATATTTATTTTTCCATATAAAATTGAAATTATCTTGATTGATCTTCTTAATTAATTTGTCGGGTATATCCAATGAGTAGGCTGGGAAGGTAAGTCTTGACAAGCTTTGCATTTTAGTAAGTAAAATGCGTCCAAAAACAGATAAGTCTCTTTGAAGCTAACTGTTAAGAATAGTTCTATTTTTCTGAATGATATTTTCTATGTTGGATGTTTCTCTAACCTTTTTATCTTATCTGACTTCATTTTTAACTGGGATATTATACATATTAATCATGTCATGGTCTTGAATAGTTAAAATTTCGCATTTTTCCATATTCAACTTTAAACCAGATGCTTTGGAGAACAAAAAAATCTCTTTTAATGCCACTGGAATTTTTCTTGCATTCTTTCAAAAAAGTGTGGTGTCATCTGCCAATTGACTTATTACCAATGAATTTCCCATGACATTTAAGGGTTGGATGTTCGGGCTATTTTTTACATGGATTGCTAGTAATTCGGCTACAATGATAAATAACAAAGGCGAGGTTGGACAACCTTGTCGAATGACTCTCTTTATATCAAAGCGCTTAGATGTTCCAAATGGCAGAGACACTGAACTATTGATGTCTGTATTTAGCAGATTGATTATGTCAGTAAACTTATTCCCAAACCCAAAACACTCCAGAGTCCTTAAAAGAAATGTTCGACCATGTCGAAGTCCAAAAAAAGAATAATTCCATCATCCTTCATTAAGTGCTTATAGTCTAACAGATCTAATACCAATCTTATATTATGTATAGATCTGTCTCGGAGAAAACCAGATTGAGTATCACTTATAACATCAGCCAGACCATTCCTCAACCTGTCAGCAATCACATGAGAAAACAGCTTATAGACAGTGTTCAATAAGGTGACAGGGCGAAGATTATTGATATATCTTTTGTCTTTGCCTTGTTTGGGAATGAGAGTTATTAACCCCTGTTTCATTGATAAGCAGTCACTAATTGTACAGAGCTATTATGAGATCAACAATTGATTATGGATGTATAGTCTATGGAGCAGCAGCTAAGACAATAAAACATAGACAGAGACAGTATAGAGCTCTATGGCTGTGTATTGGAGCCATAAAGTCAACCCCCATTAATGCTGTTCTAATAGAAGCAGGTGAAATACCACTGGAGCTCAGAAGAGAAAAATGATCACTTTCATACTGGATTAGGTTAAAAAGATGTGTAGAGGAAAACCCCACAAAAATATCAATTCAGAACTGCTGGGAATATGACTAATTAAAGAGAAGTGGATTTGGATGGACATTGAAAGGAAGAGCTAGAAAATATGGCTTGGAGTCTATAGAGTTCACTAGGACTTCCCAAATTAGTAATATTCCACCATGGCTTTATCCAGCAACAGAAGTAGATATTAATATAATAGAAAAAAAGAGAGAATGGCAAACGAATGAAGTGGGTAACAAAGCTAGTCTATATGTAAGAAATAAGTGTTTCAACTCCCTTAAAATTTACACAGATGGGTCAAAGAATAAGCAAGGGAGTGTGGGAACCGGTGTATTCATTCCTGAGTTTAAAATATCCATTGCTAAAAGACTTTCTGATTATTTATCAGTTTACACAGCAGAATTAGTGGCATTTATAATAGGGTTACAATGGGTTGAAGAGGTTAAACCGGATAGGGTGGTAAATTGCTCTGATTCAATCTTTTTGGGAAGCATCCAGTCGAGGAAAAGGGATAGAGATGATCTGTTACTGAAAAATAATATCTAAAGAGAAGATGGCTGCCGAAGGCAGGGGTGGTTTGTTGGGCTCCACTCAAGCCCTTTGTATTTTATCACTTTTATTATTGTTGTTTTGTGTTTGGAGTACCAAGTTTTCATCTTATGAGGGTATCTCAGACGGCTTATTCTATGGTAAACAAACTAAGCTCTATATGTTTGGGTATGGACACAACACTCTGTATACCATCTGGTCGTCATTCTGGTGGAAGAGCGGCAGGAGCAAGGACAACAAGGGCAACAAGGCAACATCTCAGCAGGGCAAAGCACAAGCATCCAAAATACTACTGATGCTTATGCTTTTAGCTGGGGATATACACCTAAATCCTGGCCCAAGCTCGCTGGAGAAGCAGGCTAGCTCTGGGGAGCAGGTGGGGCTAGGTGCTGGTGGATACGTGGAGGCACAGCCCCTGCACACACTGGAGCCCCGCGGAGCAGAGCCCTGGCCCGCTCAGCTGTTGGCTCTGAGCCAGGAACTACAGGAGCAGCGTCAAGTCGATGAGTGCACCGCTATTGATCTTAGCCACTGTGTACAACGGATCGCAGCCTGACCGGTGAGTCATTCTCTTTGATAGACTCATGCGCTGGTGCTGAGATTATGCAGACCGCGCCGATTACGGTTTTATGCTGATGTAGAACCGTGCGGGATGACTCTCAATCGGTAAACATCTTTTCTTTCAAACGGTCAATCATGCCCGAGTGCTCTGGGAACCTGTGAGCAAACCAAAAGGAATACTAGGAGGACAATTAAACATCCGCAGTCTAATCTCCAAAAGGGATCAGATCTCAGCACTTCTCCTGGACTCCAACTTGGACTATATTTGTTTGACTGAAACCTGGCTGCACAACAATATTTCAACAAATATGATCGACGTTTCTGGATATCAATGCTACAGAAAGGACAGAAACTCTGGGAAGGGGGAGGCGTGCTAATCTACATCAGAGATATATTTAAATGTCACGTAGTAGAACTTAACACCCCCCTTGAATGCCTTGCTCTTAATGTAACTCTATCAACATCAATGAACTTTAATATTGTAGTCCTCTATAACCCACCTTCTCATAATGTGTCTTTTTATGATGAGCTGAGTAAGGCAGCGAAACAGCTTGAGGTTCATAGAGAGACAATATGGTATGGTGACTTCAATATCAATTGGTCTGATAAGGTTTGTAGACTAAAATTAAAAACTATAATGACTAAATTTGACTATGAACAAATGATTAAAGGGCCTACGAGGATTACTCGGCAAACAAAAACGCTCATTGACATGGCTTTTACTAACAGACCAGAGCGTATTACTAGGACCTATAATCTGATAACTGGACTCTCAGACCACAACATGACCCTGACAGTTAGAAAACTCACTAAAAAGAGACTGCAATATTTTGGTAAACCTGATAATAATAATAATATAAGATTAGTTATCCCTAAATCCAAAACTGTGCAGTTTGAAAGGGAACTAAAGAACTGTAATTGGGAACAAATTATGGCCATGGAGGATGTGGATGAATGTTGCAATTCTATGACAGCAGCAATCTCAGGGTTAATAGAAAAATTTAGAAAGCAAAAGAAATACAAACAAAATAATAGTACCCTTCCGTGGCTAAATAATGACATGAAAAAGCTAATGAAGATGAGAGATATGGCCCTAAAGAAATCTTTAAGCTCAAAGCTTAATATTGATATCTTAACTTACAAAAGCTTAAGAAATAAAGTGGTCCATGAATTACGAAAAGCGAAAGCATCTTATTATACTAAACTTATAGGAAATACAAAGGGAAACAATAATTCTCTCTGGAAATACTTAAATAACTTGACTAATAAAACAACTAAACACAAAGGAATTCGGGGACTTACTATAGATGGCAAAAATTTGAATGACGCTGCCGTAATGGCAAACGAATTTAACTCATATTTTGTGCAATCAGTAGAAGACTTGTGTAAAGATTTTTCAACAACTGAAAACTTAAATTGTTCAGCTCCTTCTGCCTCGGCAGATTGTTTCTACATCCAAACAGTTGATGAAACAATAGTGACATCAATTATTGCAAAATTATCTAATTCTAAATCAAATTATATTTTTAATATTGATTGTTGCTTTCTTAAAAAATACAGCAGTGTCCTGAGAAGACCATTGACACATCTAGTTAATCTGTCAATAAGAACGTGTAAATTTCCTTCAGATTGGAAAAAGGCCATCATAATACCAATATTCAAAGCAGGAAGTTTGGACAGTATGTGCAATTATCGGCCCATATCCATTTTGCCTATTTTATCAAAAGTACTGGAGAAAGTAGTAGCTGCACAATTGATTGACCACTTGGAAACCAATCAGCTCCTCCACCCACAGCAGTTTGGTTTTAGACCAGGTTATTCAACCGAAATTGCAAACTGCTGTTTGATTGAAAATCTAAAACAGTCCATGGACAAGAGTCAGGTGGTAGGAGCGGTGTTTTTAGATCTAAAAAAGGCTTTCGAAACGGTCAGTCATAGCCTACTACTATCCAAGATGACATCCTTTAACTTTTCTGCTGAGACAGTTAGCTGGTTCACATCTTATCTTCAAGACAGACATCAGTGTGTTAAAGTTGGTCAGGATAAGTCACCATTCTTACGCATTCAAAGGGGCATACCACAGGGCTCTATACTGGGACCTTTGATGTTTAGTCTTTTTATAAATGATTTGCCACAAATCTGTCCAGATGTAAATTGCCAACTTTATGCGGATGATGCTGTTTTTTATGTACCCGCTAAGTCACCGGAACAGTCAGCGGAGGTTTTGACCACTTGTATGGCTGAGGTCAGTCAATGGCTCATTCAAAATCAGTTGGTGCTAAATTCAACTAAAACTGTAGCAATGTGTTTTTCTATTAAAAGACAAAATGTGGAACAAAATTTTCAGATTACTTTGCAAGACACAACTATAAAATTGGTAACAGATTTTAAATACCTTGGATTGATCCTTGACCCCCAATTAAAATTTGACAAACATCTTAAGAAAATCTCAAAAACTATACAAAGCAACCTAAACTGTTTCAAACTAATTAGACAGTACATTCCAAACCAGGCCGCCCTCCTGTACATGCATGCTATGATATTCTCTCATATATCATACTGCATGACAGCATGGGCACAGGCCACATTCTCAGCAACTAAAAACACCAGGTCATTATACAATCAAACTATAAAGATTATGGACAAGAAGCCAATCCGCTACCATCATTGCAATATTCTCCAGAAGTATAAATTGTTAAGCTTTGAAAGATTTAGTGATTTATGTTTTCTCAAACTAACTTTCAAATGTCTCAATAATATAGCACCTGAGCCACTCAGTTCATTTATGCAGAGACAAAGCATCAACAGAGTCACCAGAGGCTCTATCAATAACAACTGTATAGTTCCGTACCGTAAGACTTCATTCGGTCAGTCTGCTTCCATTTCATATAAAGGTGCAAAGTTGTGGAACTCATTATCCACTGAACATAAAACCATGACTGAGCTTAAAATGTTCACTTCTCGAGTTAAGTCTTGGATGAAATCGAAACAGGAATGTACCCATTTGTAAATAGCTAGTTTGTGTATGTAAGTGATTTATATGGTGTGTCTATAGATACGTTTTTATGATGAAATAGAAAATGTTGTAGTGTAATGGCCCAACCAGGGACTGGAGTTGAAAATTAGCTCTAGCAATAAACTCTTTTTGCATAGCATCAGTTACTAACTTGTTTTGTACTATGTTTAATTGCAATGTCCCTGTCAAATAAAATAAAAATAAAATAAATTATCATTGAACTCTTTCAAAATTGGTTTAGCATCCATTGTAACACTTTATAATAACGTTCAGTTGTAAGTCATTTATAAGTGGTTAGTTAATGATGAACTAATCATTTACAGAACCATTCATAAATGATTAGCAAGTGATATACTAACATTTTATGTATGTTTTGTAAATTGTGTTACAAGTAATTTACAATTGATTAGTTAATGATTAACTAATCATTTAAAAAACATGAATATGCGTTTCATAAATGTTTAATAAATTATGTTACATTTTTTTGTATGCTTTGCTCACATCAGGTGCACAGTGGTTAAAGACTCCATGTGTTTCAGAGAAGACAGCTGTCTACACCCTCACCAGTCAGCACTTACACTGCAGTACACACTACACTACACACTACACTGACTACACTACACACTACACTACAGAAGACAGCTGTCTATACCCTCACCAGTCAGCACTTACACTGCAGTACACACTACACTACACACTACACTGACTACACTACACACTACACTACAGAAGACAGCTGTCTATACCCTCACCAGTCAGCACTTACACTGCAGTACACACTACACTACACACTACACTGACTACACTACACACTACACTACAGAAGACAGCTGTCTACACCCTCACCCGTCAGCACTTACACTGCAGTACACACTACACTACACACTACACTACACACTACACTACACTACACTACACTACAGAAGACAGCTGTCTACACCCTCACCAGTCAGCACGTACACTGCAGTACACAGTACACTACACACTACACTACACTACACACTACACTACAGAAGACAGCTGTCTACACCCTCACCAGTCAGCACGTACACTGCAGTGCACACTACACTACACTACACACTACAGAAGACAGCTGTCTATACCCTCACCATTCAGCACTTACACTGCAGTGCACACTACACTACACTACACTACACACTACACTACAGAAGACAGCTGTCTATACCCTCACCAGTCAGCACTTACACTGCAGTGCACACTACACTACACACTACACTACACTACACACTACAGTAGACAGCTGTCTATACCCTCACCAGTCAGCACTTACACTGCAGTACACACTACACTACACACTACACTACACTACACACTACAGAAGACAGCTGTCTATACCCTCACCAGTCAGCACTTACACTACACTACACACTACACTACACTACACACTACACTACACTACACACTACACTACACTACACTACACACTACACTACACTACACACTACACTACACACTACACTACACTACACACTACACTACACACTACACTACAGAAGACAGCTGTCTATACCCTCACCAGTCAGCACTTACACTGCAGTGCACACTACACTACACACTACACTACACACTGCACACTACACTATACTACACTACACTACACACTACACACCGCACTACAGAAGACAGCTGTCCATACCCTCACCAGTCAGCACTTACACTGCAGTACACACTACACTATACACTACACACTACAGAAGACAGCTGTCTATACCCTCACCAGTCAGCACTTACACTGCAGTACACACTACACTACACACTACACTACAGAAGACAGCTGTTTATACCCTCACCAGTCAGCACTTACACTGCAGTGCACACTACACTACACACTACACTACACACTACACACTACACTACAGAAGACATCTGTCTATACCCTCACCAGTCAGCACTTACACTGCAGTACACACTACACTACACACTACACTACACACTGCACACTACACTATACTACACTACACACTACACACTACAGAAGACAGCTGTCCATACCCTCACCAGTCAGCACTTACACTGCAGTACACACTACACTACACTACACTACACACTACAGAAGACAGCTGTCTATACCCTCACCAGTCAGCACTTACACTGCAGTACACACTACACTACACACTACACTACACTACACACTACAGAAGACAGCTGTCTATACCCTCACCAGTCAGCACTTACACTGCAGTGCACACTACACTACACACTACACTACACACTGCACACTACACTATACTACACTACACTACACACTACACACCGCACTACAGAAGACAGCTGTCCATACCCTCACCAGTCAGCACTTACACTGCAGTACACACTACACTATACACTACACACTACAGAAGACAGCTGTCTATACCCTCACCAGTCAGCACTTACACTGCAGTACACACTACACTACACACTACACTACAGAAGACAGCTGTTTATACCCTCACCAGTCAGCACTTACACTGCAGTGCACACTACACTACACACTACACTACACACTACACACTACACTACAGAAGACATCTGTCTATACCCTCACCAGTCAGCACTTACACTGCAGTACACACTACACTACACACTACACTACACACTGCACACTACACTATACTACACTACACACTACACACTACAGAAGACAGCTGTCCATACCCTCACCAGTCAGCACTTACACTGCAGTACACACTACACTACACTACACTACACACTACAGAAGACAGCTGTCTATACCCTCACCAGTCAGCACTTACACTGCAGTACACACTACACTACACACTACACTACACTACACACTACAGAAGACAGCTGTCTATACCCTCACCAGTCAGCACGTACACTGCAGTGCACACTACACACTACACTACACACTACAGAAGACAGCTGTCTATACCCTCACCAGTCAGCACTTACACTACACTACACACTACACTACACACTACAGTGTTCAACACAGGTGTTATAGATGTGTAAACGCATGAATAAATCATTTCCAACACTTTCTGCATCCCCTAATCTAAAGTGTAAACTTTTCATCACTTGTAAATGTGTTACACTTACCTGTTACAAATGATCTGTTTGTGTATTCAAGGCATTTACAACACTTTCTGAACCCTTTAATTGCTACATACATACAAAAAAATAAATAAAATAACATTATTTATTAAACATTTATGAAACGCATATTCATGTTTTGTAAATGATTAGTTCATCATTAACTAATAAATTGTAAATGACTTATAACTGAATCTACAAAACATACATACAATAATTACCATATCACTTATTAATCATTTATGAACGCATAGTCATTTTTCATAAAATATTAGTTAATCATTTACTAATCACTAGAAAATGACTTGTAACGGAATTTACAAAACATACATAAAATGTTAGTATATCACTTGCTAATCATTTATGAATGTTCTGTAAATGATTAGTTCATCATTAACTAACCACTTATAAATGACTTACAACTGAACCTTATTATAAAGTGTTGCCGCTAACAGTGGAGAATAGTGTTGTTGCACAGTGATTGTGTAATAAACCTGCCAGCTGTTCTGTTTAAAAAAAAGGTTACGTCTCCTTGTGAGTCTTGTCAATTACTGCTCAGAGCCTAGGTAATAGATATATAGCTATCATTCTAATTCAGGTTAGAGGTGCTACATCTGTTTTTACTCTTTCTAATAGGAAAAGACAGAGAAAAAAATAGAATAGAAGTTAAAATAGAAGTTCCTGAACCGAATGATATAAAAATCAGCAGTGTTGTTGCGCGAAATAAACCCAGGGACGACTGAAATCAATGTTTAGGAAGCCCATGTCCGTTTTTTTTTTTTTGCGCAAAAGTATAACGTAGTGTCAATAAAATCATTAATCTCAGTATTTATCATGTTATAAATGAAAATGTAAGTATTGCATCTCAAAACCATTGGTATAATCTGTCATTTACAGCAATAAACACACATGGCCTATTTTTGACATTTTTATGGCTATGACTACTTTGACGCTTGTTAACTCATAATTCGATTCTGCGACTTTAGCCGGGGTTTCACAGGCGGGGTCACCTATAACATCTCAGCGTTTATGATTTATCATGCAGCTCAAAGCATTATGGGTAGAATCTCTCTACAGTCTATCCTGATTCATCAACACAGTTTCATTGATGATCGGATACCAACCCAAAACCCAGGATAGAGCGGTTGAGTGAATGTGGTCTGGACTGTGTGGATGAGGCTCATCGTGTCAGAGACGCTGTAGAAGGACAGAGTTCCTGCACTGTGATTCACATACACTCCTGTTCTACTGTGATCCACACACACTCCTGAACTACTGTGATCCACACACACTCCTGTTCTACGGCTGATGGGCTTTACAGGGAGTTTAGTCTCTATGTTATTGTGTATGAATGAGTAACTGGAGGAAGAGCAGATCAAACTCCAGGACTGATCATTACGTCCAAACCAACACTCATCACCCAATCCCTTCCTGCTGATGCTCTTATATGACACTGATATACACACACCATATTCTCCACTCCACTCAATCTCCCAGTAACAGCGTCCACACACACTCTCTCTACACAACACCTGCTGATACACATCAAATCTGTCTGGATGATCAGGATACGACTGAAGCTTTGGGTAAGTGCAAGTAATCACTCTGTTCCTCTCAGACAGACGGAGGCTTTCATTCACTGTGTTCAGATCCAGATTGAGCTGATGGGAATCTGATGGAGATAAAACACATCAGAATCAGGAATTATGAATCTGTCTGATCTTTCAATGTATCTGAACTCTTCATGTTCAATATATCATCAGTGTCTCAGTGCAGTTTACCAGATATCCTGAGCAAATCATCATTTACATGATAAACTCTAAAACTCTTCTGTCATGTTTTCTTTCACTTCTCCAGGAAGAACATGAACACACTCAGTGAGTTTTTCTGCTTGTTTTCTCAGTGACTTACATTGTAGGAAGTCGTTCCGGGAAACAATGTTGGAGAAAGTGGCTGTGGAAATCAACAGACATGAAGAGTGTGATTATCATGTCAAAAGAAAATTATCCCTGCATCCGTTCCTAAGACATTTCTAATATGATCTTCTACATGATCTGAGATGATGGAGGATCATTTCTGAGAGTAGAATCTACAGGACTTTACCTCTGTCAGAGATCTTCTTCAGCTCCTCTTTGCAGAAATCCTCCAGTTTGACTCTCAGCTGACGGACAGATTCTCTCACTCCATCAAAAGAGGAGAGAGAACTGAAGGGATTGTCATTTACGTCTGTAGATTCAGGAGGAGCTGAGAGAGACTGGAAACTCTAGAGAAAACAGAAATCAAAGCTCATCACCTCCACACTTCATCAATAACCTGCTCTACTGTCAGATTTGTGCGGCTCTTGTTGATCTTTAGTAACTCTCCTCAATCCAGCACTTTCACAGCATCAGCTTCATTCTTCTCATATTCATTATGTGACATTAGAGACACAAGTTCTAGCGTTTGCCATTTACACTTTATGTGAACTTTCTTGGAAATCAATTTAGGCTCAGTATTAGCTTGAGAAATACATGATTTTAATTAGAAATACTGTGATCATAAATCCAAATTTAGTGTGTTTTTTGAAATTACATATTTAAAAAATAAATTGGCAGAAAAAGCCAAATAATTGTTAAAAAAATTCCAGAAAACACGAAAGTGGTTAATTAAGATGTGGAAATAAAATCGAGAGGGAATGGAAAAATGGTCGGCGCTCCCGGCGCATGGTCTAAAAGGGTCGTTCCTATTCTCTTAATGAGAAACCAATCAGAGTCTCATCTCCCATTCCCTTTAAAAGCCAGTTGCTATTTGCAAGCGGAAAAACTGAACGCTTCTCTAGAGAGGAAACGGATATGCTCGTGCGCGAGGTTAAAGCGCACAAGCAAACCATCTACGGGACAAAGTATTCTCGTGTTGTGGACCCGCCTATAGGCGCATATTAGTAATGCGCTCTTTAAATAACAACAAATATATTTTCCTGTTCTTCTCGACCTCTGTTACCTGCAGGAAATGTATGTGATCCTGTGTGTGTGAAAGCTGCTCCAGCTCAGCGTCTCTCCTCCTCAGATCATTGATCTCCTGCTCCAGTCGCTCCAGTCGTTCTTCAGCTCGACTCACTGCAGTCTTTTCCTGATCTATGATCCGCTGTGTCGCCTCAGAGCGGCTTCTCTCAATGGAGCGGATGAGCTCAGTGAAAATCCTCTCACTGTCCTCCACTGCTGTGTGTGCAGAGCGCTGTTAGGACACACACCACAATCACACAGTGAGCTTCAGTGAGTCCTGACCAGGGCCGGATTAAGAATTCAGAGGCCCCTGGGCACAATGTCTTGTAGGCCCCCCCTTAGGCAGGCCAAATGTATAGTTTCTCCAAGGACATTTTAATTTGGCATTAACAGTTTTAGTTTTACTGACTTAAAAGGAACTTTGTTTGTACTATGCTGGAGTAAAGTTCATAAATGATCGTTCTTTCCTATAGGATTTTGTAAAACTATGTTGGGTGGACATCTGTCCCTCTATGGGGGTTCGGGGGCATGCTCCCCCGCAGGAAACTTTTGTACTTTCGTATTTTAAGGTTAAATGCATCAATCTGGTGCACTTTGAGAGCTCAAAATTCAAAAGAGCTTCAACGGGCTTCAACCCATGAACTGTGCACAAAGAAAATATATTGACTTGTACCTGGACATTAAAGAGGGCTCAAACATATTTTTTAGTTATGATATAGAGTCTCAGTCTACATTAGATTATCACTGGTGTTTTAGGATGCCAAACAATTAGTATAATAATATAATAATGATTTATATAATTATTCCTATGACATAAAATCCATATAGCTTATAAATGTACCGTATAAATGAAAATGAATATTTCAAAAGTATATTTTACATTACACTATAGGAAAATTACAATACTTTTGTCCTAATGTCTTCACTTGCAAGAAATAAACCCTTTGATCGCGTGAGAAAAGTGCACACTTTTCTTTAAATCACGCAGCACAAACATAATGCCTATATAGGATAGGCTACTTAAAGTCTTGTGCTGTTTTATAAAGCACTAAGCCATATCACGGTTTCGATTTTAGTTCGTTGGCAAAATATAACGTTAGAGACCTTTATGTTAGGCTATACATTTTACATCTCGTGTGTTGGGAAAAGGGGGAAAAGGGAGAAGAGCGAGTTTGGCAAAAGGCGGATTCGAACTCGGGTCGAATGCGTCAAAAGCTACTTAGTTTCAAGCACCTCACTCATGCCCAACGACCTATGCCACTGTATTTAGTAGCGGGCGTATACGCTCCGTTATCGGAAATGTAAAAGGAAAAAAAAAAGTAGTTTTTTTTTCCTCGCTTGGGCCCCAAGTGCGCATGGGCCCCTGGGGGCCCATAATGCCCATTGGGTAATCCGGGCTTGGTCCTGACTGAGACTTCTCAAACTTATCTTCTTCTCCAGACTCACCTTATGAGACTCTACAGCCTCTCTCAGCTGCTGAAGATCTTTCTCTCTCTGCTGGATCCTCTGCTGGAATGACCTCTGCCTCTCCTTCAGCTGCTTCTGCAGCACAAACCAATAACACAGATGGCACTTTATAATGTCACTATATCATCATGTGAAAAGTTTTTTGCAAAAAAGTTTGCCTTAATAAATGTTTACGGTGTATTTTCACCATATTTTCTGTTAAGTTAAAAATACACTCAGCAGTGAAAGTCCACTTGCTGCTTCTGTTCACTTCTGTGACGTCTGCAGTGTGAATGATGTTTCCTGATCATATGGTGCCAATATAAATAGTGTCAGCATTATTTAATCGTTGTCTAGTTTCATACCTGTTTCTCTGTCCTCTGTGCTGCAGCTGATACAGTGTCGTGGTTTTTATGTTCGTCCATCGTACACAGCACACATATAAACTTCTGGTCAGTGCGACAGAAAACCTCAAGGAGTTTATCATGTGTTTGGCAGATCATCTCCTGCAGTTGTCCAGTGGGATCAGTCACTTTATGTGGCTTACGGGAGAAATATTCTTCATGACGGTCAAAATGAGTTTGACAGTAAGACTCCAGACACACCAGACAGGACTTGACAGCTTTGTGTTTTCTTCCAGTACAGACGTCACACTGCACATCTCCAGCTCCAGCGTAACAGTCAGCAGGAAGTTTAGTCTTCTTCAGTTTCTCCACCACTTCAGCCAGCATGGTGTTTTTAGCTAAAGCAGGTCTTGGACTGAAGGTCTGTCTGCACTGAGGGCAGCTGTAGACTCTCTTCTGATCCTCCTGATCCCAGCAGCCTGTAATACAGATCTTACAGTAACTGTGTCCACAGGAAGTGGTCACTGGATCCTTCAGGAGATCCAGACACACTGGACACATGAACTCATCCTGAGAAAATCTGGCTTCTGCCATTTTACTGCATTAATACTGAGACACAAACACACAACAGCTCAACTACACTTCAGTTTCTCTTTCCCGAACTCTTCCTGCTTCCTGGTTCTGTGTTTGAGTGACGTGTGCAAAACAGGTTTATCAAGTCTATAAACCATCATAAAGCCTCATTCCTGATGAGTTCAGATTCTACAACAGTAAATGCAAAAACATTCACTGTAAACCCTAATCCTCAAAACAATTAATTGGTTTGAGAAGGGTAAATTTAAATTAAACAAAATAGTTATCTTTTATGATTATTTAGAAAAGAAAGCTTTAGCGTAAGTTCTGCTGGGAAGACTAAATTGTTACATCACTTATTACCTTCTCATCTAACCAATCATGTTCTAATACTTGTAGTATAAAAGATCGGTACTTACACATGTCTGAGTTTGCAGATGCTGACGCTTTCATTCCCTCAAAAATACTTTCATTTCAGTTTTATGAAATTGTTTCTTGAAATTTAGACAAACTTATATTTAACTGAAACTGGGCTGGGATTTCTATTTCTCAGCATGCTTTGTAAATGCTAAAATTAAGTGTTATATAATATTGTTTGTTCAAGATTAATGTTAAGTGGGATATATAGCTATGTTTTTAGGGGGTTTCCATCATGGTGATGAGTAGAGCATGAGTTTGGTTTGAGAACAGATATATGATATATACAGTATATATACAATATTACTGTTGTGCAATTCCAGGTAAAATGTTACGCAATGTTGGGGTGTGGAGGGCCTGAGATCCTGACTTTGCTTGGGGCCCACAAAATGGTAAACCCAACCCTGACTGGAGATCACGTCGGGGTCACCATTTTGTAAGGAGGTCTTTACATTATCATACAACTGCATGACCAATAACACCTTCTGTACCTATAAATACAGTATGTCTTGTCATGTTACTGAGGACGATACTGATACATCCTTTTCAAATTTTTGGGCTTTCAGATTGTCGCCCACACATTGAAAACATCCTGTGGGTGAGCGGATCAGCCTACACAATAGAAGCAGTTTCGGATTCTCTTTCTGTCCCCACTGCCCTTCCAGAATCTTGTCCCGTCATGGCCGCCACCCTTCCCGAGTCTCGTCCCATCGAGACCACCCTTCCAGAGTCTCGTCCCACCGAGAACACCCTTCCAGAGTCTTGTCTCGTCGAGACCACCCTTCCAGAGTTTCGTCACGTCATGTCTGCCGAGCCTGAGCTTCTTCACGTCATGTCTGCCGAGCCTGAGTTTCTTCACGCCATGTCAGCCACGCCTGTGTCTTCAGACGAGATGGCCTCCACGCTTAATCGGCTACAGAGGATGCAGTGCTTATCATGGTAGCCACGGCTGTTTTGTGTGTGTGGACAACCGTTCCGTTCCGGTTCCGTTCCCGTGGGCCCTTGACCAAGAGGGTTGCCGCCGTTCCAGAATCTTGTTCCGTCGAGGCCGCCACTACATCCACATCAGCTACATAAATGCATCAACAAACCATTCAGAAACGTACTTTTGCATTCTACATGTTGTCACTTCTTGAGTCTCTCCATCTTTGTGTGACTCCGGTTTGAACATAAAAGGCTGAAAAGTTTCAGACATTTTCAGTGTGCGTCTGCGTGAGGTAATCGAGGCTGCTAACACACACACACACACACACACAAGCTCTTAAAGCTCCGCCCTCATCTTGGAAGAGGGTTGGGAGGAACAGCTCACTTGCATTTAAAGGGACACACACAAAACAACACATTTTTGTTCATCCTCAAAAAGGGACATTTTTAACATGTGTGGGGTATTTTTTTTGCTAAAACTTCCCATACACACTTTGGGGACATCAGAGACTTATTTTACATCTTGTAAAACGGGCCATTATACCACCCATTTAAGCATTTATTAAAAAGCATGAAGGTAGAATAGAAAGGAAGAAAAATGTATTAGAAAGAGCTTTGCTGGAGAAAGAAGAAAAATGCAAGTATTACCGTCAGATGTGTTGCAGACAAGGCACAGGAGACAACAAAGAAGAAGAGTCCGAAGAGGCGAAGAGGCAAACAGAGGACTCAAACTCAGAGGTAACGTGAACAGAGTTTATTAGAACCTTAGGAAATACGACCTCCAAGGTTAGTGACACAAGTGCTCAAATGGTAATGTAACACTGTAACAGTTGTCAATATAACACCATAAGTGTTATATCACTCTGAATATGTATAAGTATGGGACTAGGTTCGACTCTTTGGAGGATAAAAATAAACTTTGGGCCAAATAGTGTGAATCTATGGTGACACATTGCTGCCATATACATATTAATTTTCCACTCAATTATGTCGTAATAACGAGATTTTATGTCATTAAAACAACATTTTCCTCCCATAGAAAACCCTTATTATAAAGAAAAAGCTTAACCCCCTGGGGTCGGCTATCGCGCCGGCGCGATAGGCTCGTTTTTTTCCGTATGAGTGCAAAAAAATAAATAAAATAAAAATATTAATTTTTATCTTATATGCTTGTGTTATACATCAATCGATCCTGTTTAGTGTGTATTTTTTTTTGTGTATGCTCATAATAAAAACAAAGTGTTGTGCTTTTCGCTAAATAAAGAAAAATAAACATGATGCGAGTTCTGCCTATTCTCCGTCAGTGAAGTCAATTCTGAAACGCGTCCGAAAATGAACTGTAACTCAGCGAATACTCAGTCAAACAGGCATACAGACACACAGGCATGAAGCTTGAATGCTCTTCTTTTAAATGAAGTAATTTTTATAAAAAACAAATATTCACAGTTTATATAATATGTATGTAAAGAGAGAGATGTCAGTCGTTCTCATCTCAGCTAATTAAGTTTTAATGTGACTCCGCCTACGGAGACCGCGCTATTCAAACGCAAATGTGAGGCGATCCATACAAACCTGTGAAACGCCCACATCCGCTGGATAAGGCCGGTGAAACACTGGATGCACTGCGTGGCGTGTCCGTTTTTATTTCGGCTCCCATGTTAACAGTTTAGAGTTTGCACACTGCCTGTGTGAGACGCGCGTCTCAGGCGCTGCACGAGCCGCGTGGAAAACGCGTGCATTCTAGAAATAGAACCGACGCCTATTTTTCACGCGACACGCAAGCGTCTTGGAAGCGTTTCCATGCAAAATTGAATAGGAAAATCTGTTTATTTGTCATTTTGACACGAATACATATTAATAAATGTCCTTTTGATGTTTAAAAGTGTCTAGGTTTTGACATAAATGCAAATATAAATGTAATTTTACAAAATATGATCGATTTTCAAATACTGCTGTATTGAATGAACAGCTTTTAGCAAACTCTATTGCTATACTGAGATGAGGAATATATACTGTATGTGTTTTGTCAAAAATAAAGTCATCAACTAACTAATGAATCCTTTACTTTGAAATACGTATGATAAAATGTATACTTTAGTTTTGAAAGACGTTGACTAGTTTTGAAAAGATTATAAAGTATGTATGTGCATGCATATATATATGTGTGTGTGTGTATATATGAAGAGTTCAGATGCAAAAGCCTCTAAATGCCATCTGAAATTTTCTCCTAGAATGATCATTTTTATGAAGCTTGTATATTTAAGTTAGCTATAGGTGACACACCTGAATGAATGGCTCATTAAGTATGCAGGGACGTAGTCTCACCAGGTCATTTCAGAAACTTAAATTTTTAGTTTTTTCGATAACCATGCATAAACATTATTCTCTCAAAAATGAAAACATGTACATACATGTGGCTCACATATTATGGAAGTCCTGTTTGTGCTATACAGAGTGAATTTACACCTTTGCCATTAATATGTTTATAAGCAACTGAAAAAAGCACAAATGTCAGGGCATGTCAGAACATCTCAAGGACCCCAAAAACACCCCAGACCCCAGAGGGTTAATGTGCCTTAATAGACTACTATGACAGTGATAAAGATCAAATGCTGTACACACCTTATTATTAAACCATACTATGCTACAGAAAAGCAGATGGGCCCAGAATATGAATGCAACACATTTAATTATACGTTAAGCGTTTTCCTACCATAGAAACCCTTTATTATAAAGAAAACTCTTAACGTGGGAGGATGGCATTGCGGTGCACAACAAATCCTTTAAATGGTATTCAATGCAAAACAAAGTAGCCTATAGTCACGGTCACCAGCTAGTCACCACCTCCTCACTACATTTACCATCATCTTCACTGGACCTCATCTGCATGGACTTCCCAATCACAGAGAATACTAATCACCTGTTGTTAATCAACCATGGACTATTTAAAGCACACACCTCAGTCACACACATTGTCTGTTCTCCCAAGTAGATGCTAGACTGACACTCTAAATGCTACTTGCCTATTGACAACGTCTCTACAAAATATTCCTATACCTTCTCCAGCGTTCCACAATCTCCACTCTGTCACCATCTCCATAGTCGTTCTCCTTCGTCACCGTGCATTTCCCTGTCACCGTGGTTTCCTTCTGGTAATCGACAACTGAGCTGACATCTCATCATCCCTCATCACGCTGTTTCTTCCTGCTATCCACGTATGGTCATTCTCTTGCAATTTCAATAATACTGTTCACCCAATGTGCTCTGAATCTATATCGTTACAGAAGAACAGACCATTACAGAAAGGAAACAGTATGGGCATCCTGCTCAGTCCCCTAGACCCTGTCGATCTGCTTCTGGCCATCTCCCAGGACCACCGCCCCATTGAGACCTACATTGAGGAATTCCTCCACCTCACCCACCAGGTGTCCTAGAAAGAGGCAGCCCTCAAGCACATCTTCTGGATAGGTCTGGATGATCCACTGTTTAGGCAATTCCCAGCTACTGCCACCACATTTTCCTTGAGGGAATATATTGTGTAAGCGCCAGGTATGGTTTAATTATTCTGAACACCTTTTTTGGTCACTTACGGTAATTAAGGCACATGGTGGTGGCGGAGGAAGTAAGAGCATATCATCTGTTCACCTGTGTGGTTTGTGAGTGGAGAGAGGGGGTGACGGGGGAAGTCCTATTTTTGTTGACCACTGTAGATCGCTGTAGAACGCATTTCTAATGCTGTTTGGACACCATATCATATGTCAGTGAAACAATTATGGAATGTATTGGATACACAACCTTGTTTGTTTCTCACGCAAATAAATCTACAAAACGCAAGTCTTTGGATTCATGATCATTGAGAAAGCACGTCTGGCAAATTAGTTACCCCTACTCAGCCTCTCGGCCGACACATTTTTTGGCTTTCAGATTGTTGCCCACACATTGACAACATCCTGTGGGTGATCTCGGATTCTCTTTCCATCCCCATCACCCTTCCAGAGTCTCGTCCCGCCGAGACCACCCTTCCAGAGTCTCGTCACGTCATGTCTGCCGAGCCTGAGCTTCTTCACGTCATGTCTGCCGAGCCTGAGCTTCTTCACGTCATGCCTGCCGAGCCTGAGCTTCTTCACGCCATATCAGCCGCGCCTGTGTCTTCAGACAAGATGGCCGCCGCGTCTGAGTCGGCTACGGAGGATGCAGAGCTCATCATGGTAGCCACGGCTGTTTTGTGTGTGTGGGCAGCGTACACATCGTTTCCGTTCCCGTGGGCCCTCCACCAAGAGGATCGCCACCGTTCCAGAGTCTTGTTCCGTCGAGGCCGCCGCTACAATAAAATAAGAAAATATATAAGTAGCCTATAGTGTTGCTTTCGTCAACGAAAATTATGACGAAATATTGTCGTCAACGAACCGTTATCACCTGACGAAAACAAGACGAGACGAGACGTAAATGCTGGTCATGTGACGATGACTAAAATACATGTATGATGCATTATCATTGACGAATAAAAACGAGACTAAATGTGGTTTACAAAATAAAAACTATGCTAAAATGTCTCTTCATTTTCGTTGACCAAAACGAGACGAGACAAAATGTTATAACGTCACGACGAATGAGAGAGTTGTGCGTGAACCCATAGCTTTGTCGGCTTTAAATTCTGGTTTGCGATCTGGTCACCCGATTATCAGCGAATTTAACAATATTATTCCATTAGTTATTCTATTAAAATGTCTCATTGATATATTTGACACATTCATCATAATCATTACTTTTGCCGGTTCTTTGTGACAGCTGAATTATGTGCGTTATTGGCAGCGTCTCTGGTTACATGAACGCGTCATCGCATCAGCACCAGAACATGGAGATTTTATTTTAGAGAATAATCGCACAACCTATTCGATATTCTATAATTAAATAAACTAATCGAATATCCAAAAATCGTGACTCATCCCTGCATGGAATCTCTTGTTTCTTTTCCCAAATCTTCACTCACGTCTTACCCATTTTCTAAAGGGATTATAAACGTTTCTTCATTGGTTCGCTTTTAATTAGGCCTATTATATTCGTATTCTTTACTGTGGTAAAGTATAGCCTACATTTGTACTTGCATGTCAAATTCTTTTTAACACAGTTTGTGCTTGTTATATTAGACATAGGCGCGTCAAGTTTAGTTGTAAAGCGCGTTTCACACGCGCGGGTGATTTTTAGTTTCACTTTCTCTGGCAGCGCAATCTCAAACATAGCCTAAATATTTCGCCCATGACACAAATATTGTTAACTTTTCTATTAAAAGAATTGTGTTTCTATTTGTTCTCTGGGTCTGGGCTGAAGCCCCTCCCTGTGCACCTGTTACTTGTTTCCTGATTACCTATCGGGTATTAATTGACTGCATGTCTGGTGTTGATTCATTATGAGCATTGAGAATAGCTGGATGGCTGAAACGTCTGCTCTTGCTCTATTAAAATAAATTGATTCTTTTTGTTAAAGACTTTGTCTAATTTTTCAGAGTGCGAACCATTTACAGCCTCTCACACATTTCATTGGTTTTCACGCACCTGGACTTATAACTAGCCTTCATCTGAGCGCAACAATATTTCCTTGTCCCATGTGGAGGATAAAATTCGCTATTCAGACCAATTTACATCAAGTAGAAAACACGAAGATATCATAAAGAGATCGATGGTCTCTTTTCTGCTCGTGTCCAACATCCCTCTCAGAGCGCAGACTGGTAGGCTATATCCTGCTATATCACGCGTCTTTGTGTGGAAGTATAAAACGAGTTTTTATTTTTTTAAATAACCCCCCAACCACCGCCGGTAGTTGGTCCATTACCGCGGTGGTAAAAAAAACTGCCACCGTCACAGCCCTAAATATACTAAATATAATAAGATAACCTTGTTTGAAATTCTATATTGACCGGGTTAAATAAAATTGCATTACTAAAAAGAGACTAAAATACAATTTTCATTGACTAAAACTAGACTAAAATGTCATGAGTTTTCGTCGACTAAAACTAGACTAAAATGTCATCAGTTTTCGTTGACTAAAACTAAACTAAAATGTCATCAGTTTTCGTCGACTAAAACTTGACTAGACTAAAAAGAGTATGAGCGTGACTAAAACTAATAAAAACTAAAACGACAGCTTGACACAAAGACTAGACTAAAACTAAAATTAAAACAGGCCGCCAAAAACAACACTAGTAGCCTATTGTCATGGTCACCAGCTAGTCTAGCCTGGCCCTCATCTGCATGCACTTCCCAATCACAGAGAATACTAATCACCTGCACCTGTTGTTTATCAACCATGGACTATTTAACCGTCTGAGGTCGGCAAACGTGCTGGCGCGTTTTGCTGGATTTTCTTCACATGGTAGCAAAATAAACTTAAATTACTCCGTCATTTGTGGTCACACAGAAAAAAGAAATATGAAAAAAGAATCTGTGTGATATGTCTACTTTTATATGTGTCCACTTACAATCAAATCAACACATTGTGCTTTTGTAAAATAAAGAAAATAAACAGGGTGTGCTTTCTGCCTCTCCATCGCTGTGAACTTTTTTTTCTTGAGCACGTCTGTAAACTGAAACAAAACTCAGCAAATACTATTCACACATTTATGAGCCATATATCTTTATAATCATTTAAGTGTGTACTTTTAAATGATCGGATTCAAACTGAAAACAAATATTCTCTGTTTAAGTAATCTGTATAAAACCAACAAGATGTCCAGCTTCTCAAACCCTTGCTCATTATTTTTTTATTTGACCACGCCCATGCGCGCAAAAGAGATTGACATGCAAATCGTCCACGCGTCACACAAACGCGCTCGTTAACTCAAAAACAAAGCACCAAACTTCATAAGTCTCTGCTTTTCGTCGAGTTTGGAAGACACGCCGTGAGCTTACATTGGATTTACCTCAGAAGAAGAAGAACGCGATTTGAAGACAAGAAAGATGTAAGGTAAGAAATTCTTAACTATTAGTTAATGTTATTGTTGCATAAACTTCACATTGCAGTTGAACTGTTGCTAGATATATGGTGAATATTATAATATTTAGACCCGTGTTTACTGTTAAATACTGTGTTTGTGGATACCTGCTCAAACGTAGATATGTATAATATGGTAACCATAATGTTCCATATTTTGGAGTGCGCTGTGCCTTTGAATGTATCATATTTTGGAGCGCGCTCTGCATTTGAATGTATCATATTTTGGAGCGCGCTCTGCGTTTGAATGTATCATATTTTGGAGCGCGTTGTGCGTTTGAAAAGCAAAACGCAAGGCACAACAAACCTGGTGTTCATTATATATTGTTGGAAACATTTGTGTGTGTGTGTGTATTCTGTGAATTTTAAAAAGCAATTTTAACCAGAACAATCTAAAATCTATTCCCAAAATTGTGCAGCCCTATAGTTTCTCTTGATATCAGTATGTTCACAGTTTTTTTTTTTGTTTTTTTTTTGGGGGGGGGGGGGGGGGATGGGGGGGGGGGCAGATGCTACACTGAGGAGTCCTGCTGACTTCAACATACACATGATTCTCTGTACATGAACATGGTAAAGTGAAAACCAAACACCTTGGAAATGAAAGGTATGTATAATGTTTTTTTAGGAATGGCACAAAGGTCTCTGTCTTTGGATCATTGTTTTCAATAATGTGCTTTTTTGTCATTTGTTGTGTATCTTTGGACTATGTTGTGTTGAAAATAAATCCAAACAATCAAAAAGCCATTATTTTTTAAATCTCCTCATTCTTTGTGCAAGGTTGCTCAGAATGACAGGGCCTGATAGCTCCTAATAGGGCCATTAGGGGAGGGTCTTTGTCTTTCTCAGGTGTGAAAATCCATACATATTCAGGATGTGTTTACACCTCTTTGCATAAAGCTTTCTTACACAAAACACGTCTTACAAATTTTAAATCAATATATTGTCTTATCTGAATGAGCAGTCAGGATGATTTTCACATAGTTTTGGAGCAAATATTCTAGGCTACGTGATACGATTTTCAAAAGTCTTGTGAAGAAATAATCAGTATGGGTTTTATGACCTTATTTCAGTGACTTTTTTTTTTGTATTTTCACAAACCACACATAAATGTCATTATCTCAAAACTACAACCTTTTACATACATGCTGCTGACATATTATTGTAGCAGAGTTTGTGCTGAATACAGTGTAATCAGACTTTAGCCATGAAAATGTCACAAGTAACAGAAATAGGCACAAGTGTCAGAGCATGTCAGAACACCTCCAGGGCCAGAAAACACCTCAGACCCCAGAGGGTTAAGCACACACCTCAGTCACACACATTGTCTGTTCTCCCAAGTGGATACTAGACTGACACTCCAAATGCTACTTACCTATTGACAACGTCTCTACCAGAGGTGTAGTGGTAAAAAAAGAGGTGGGTAAACTATAAATTCTGGTGGACCACGACGTGGTCACCCGGTAAGGTGGGCCACTACAGGTGTATGTGTATCCTGATGACATCGCTATAGGCTATCATTTGATGGTACTACCAAGGGTATCACTGGTTGTTCCCTCATCATAGGTCACACAATCACTATTCAATTCATACATTAATCTAAGTTCATGTTAAAGAGACTCAAGAAGGTATAATATGGTTGAAATCTATAAAGTTTACTAAATGACAAAACAGAGAGAACAAAAATATTTAAGAGAGATAGAGAGGGAGGCTTATATCCAGGGCTTCCAATTCAGTGCACTTGTACCTAATGATTAGGGATTTGGGATTATTTTCATAGTCGATTTATCTGTTGAATATTTTCTCGATTAATCGATTAGTTGTTTGGTCTATAATATGTCAGAAAAATGTGGATCAGTGTTTCCGAAAAGCCCAGGATGACGTCCTCAAATGTCCATCAGGAGGAGGGCTGCTGTCTTGACGGCGCTTAAAAAATTGCTGGATATTCATTTTTACAATTCATTCATCATTACATGAGACATGTAGGCTAGTTTGGGCTAGTGACTGATGAATCTTGATGCAGTCTGCTGCTTCCTGCTGGCAACAGCGCAAGAGATTGGTCAACACTGACAGTAATGCAGCGCAATATGAAAGACTTCATCTTAGGTTTAACAACCTATGAAACTAATAATGAACAATATGAAACTAAAACGACATAAGCTTAATTTAAAATGGCTTAGGAACTATAGGCTATTTAGAGGTGGATAAACGCAATTTAGAGGTGGATAAATGCTATTTCCGAATTTTGGGAGGTGCGCAAATGGCGTTTACGTGCGTTTAGCCTCCACTACATCCCTGGAGCCGGTTGCACGAATAGGGCTTTACTAAGCCTGGTCCTAACTGCTAAGTAGGTCTTAGTTAAGACCAGTCTTTAGAGTTGGAGAGGATTCCCCGGGTTTTATTGGTTTGGTCGGTGCAGAAAGTGGCGGTACCGACATGGAAGAAACTGCTGTCTCTCCAGAGATGGATGTTGATCACTCAAGCGAGAGTGTGAATTGTGAAGGTGTGTAGCCTATATATTAGAGTAGCCTAGAATAACAGTTTTAGTAGAATGACAGATTCTCTGTATTTTCAGACTCGATGGAAGACCCAGTCACTCCACAAAGTTCTCATGAACACAGCAGCGGTGCACCGCCGGTGAAACGGATGAGGATGCTGGATAATCTGCAGCAGACACTTCTTGAGAATGAAATTGTTAGAGTGGAGACTGAAACAAAAAAATTACAGACCGAGCAGGAAAAGCTGGAACTTGAAAAACAAAAAATATTGTTAGAAATACAGTTGCTCCAACAACAGATAAACAGGTCATCTTCGCCTATTTCTGAAGAGGATGGGCGGTCTTTTGTAATTCTGTAAATAAGCCTAATGGCAAATTGTGTGCAATGAATCAATGACAAATATATGTAAATTAAAAAAAAAAGTTTATTATAGACCTACTGGACTTTCTTTGTGGCTTATTTTTTATGGTTTACAACCTGCAGATAATTAGCAGAATTATTTTAAGTGAAGCAATAGTTAACATTTTATAAAGCATTAATAATGCGTGTACGGACTAGTCGTCCACCGACATCTTCATGCCCTGCATGTTCCACAGGGTCGACACCTTCCTCCGGCACTGGCTGATGGCGTTGCCAAGGGAGAGGGATCGTCTTGGTGACACAGATGTTGTGGAAGACAGTGCACGCTGTTATTACGGTGCAGACTCGCTCAGGGTGCATCCGCATCTCTCCATGAAGACAATGAAACCTAGAAAAAATAGTTAATGATTACTGTAAAACCTAAATGTGTCACTTTTGGCGAGTTTTGTTGTATAGCCTAGGCCTAATCTATTTATATAGTTTTCAGTGATCTAGAGACCGCACTACATCAGCACCATGGACAGCGGCACAGACACCGCAGAAAGGATTTTACTTGTGCTTGAGTATATTTAAGTTCAGTAATTTCACTTAAATGGCAATGAAAATTACCTATGAATTGTCATTTAAGTGAAATTACTGAACTTAAATATACGAGCTTGATAAAAATGATCATTCTAGAAGAAAATTTCAGATGGCACTTAGAGGCTTTTGCATCTGAACTCTTCATATATATATATACACATATATAAGAATTGTAATTGTTTGTTTTTTATATTATGCAGCATACGTTAATGTATATAAATTTAATGAATGTCAAGGAATACAAAAAAGGAAAAACCACAAATCTTATCATGTGTTACCTTTTAATTAAGAAAGATCATTTGTGATAATTGACAATATGTCAATGTTTTGTATTAAAATACATATTGTAAATAGTTATTTTGGTCTTTTGATAATTGGTACTAAATGCATTTTATTAAATTGAGCATAACTGGTTACTTGAGACAGTGTAGTCAACAATGAATTAAAGATCTTAAAAAGTAAACACTACAAGTCACAAACACATAATGTTATATTTCTTTAATCAGTTTTAAACTAACTAGTTAATTTATTAATTAATTGTTGTCTTAAACTATAATATTAGTTTATAATATTATAGTTTAAGACATAATATTTACTATTTTTAATAATTATAATATTTTTGAGAAGCAAAGCAAACTATAATTATTTAATTATTTATTTATTTATTTATTATCATTTAGATGCATCTTTGCATAGCCTTTTGTCACGAAACTGCTCCAAGACATGGACGTGAGATCCAAATGCAGCTTTATTTTAAGGCGTAATCCAGAATCATAATCAAACACAAGCAGAGGGTCAAGCACAGGAAGGCAGTCCAAACAAACAAATAAACAAACAAACAAACAAAACAGGCAGGGGTCAGAGGCAAAAGAGTAATCCAGGGAACAGGGCAAGAAATCCAAAAACCAAGAGACATGAAACCAGGGAGAATGCTCAGAATTGCAGTGTGACACTAAAACAAGACTTCGCAGGGAATGAATGAGTGTACAAGGTATACATAGGCTGAGACTAACAGGGTAATGAGATACAGGTGAATGCAATCAGTGATGAGTCCGGGCAGTGAGTTCTGGAAAATGTAGTTTGTGAGAGTGACAATAGTCTGGTGTGGAGTGCCCTCTGGTGGCTCTCATGGGCACTCCAGCTGGTGACCGTTACATAGCCCCCCCTCAAAGGAGCGGCTTCCAGATGCTCTAAATAGTCCAGGAGGGAGGTGGAGCGGAGGCGGACCTGGGGGCGGGATGGAGGGCCAGGCCCGTGGAGCGGAAGAGGACCTGGAGACTGCGGCAAGATGGGAGGCCAGGGCGGAGCAGGCAGTGCAGGCGATCAGGGCGGAGCAGGCAGTGAAGGCGACCAGGGTGGAGCAGGCAGTGCAGGCGACCAGGGCGGAGCAGGCAGTGCAGGCGACCAGGGCGGAGACGACCCTTCAGGCGGCCAGGGTGGAGACGACCCTTCAGGCGGCCAGGGCAGAGACGACCCATAAGGACAGTCACCTTGTAAAATGTCCAGTGCTACTGATCCAGTGGAGCGTTACTGCCATATAACTTCTGTTGTTAGCAGTCCAAATATCCGCGGTAGTTGACACAAAGTCGACCTCATTCAGCGCGGCCTTCAGATTTCTCTCCATCACTGCATACTCCTCCATGTAAGAAGAAAAAGCTGTTCTGTGAGGCAGCGCGGCATTGACAGTAGTAGGGATCTTGTTTATTATGGCACGAAACGAGGGCGAGTCAACCGTGTTTAATGGCAGCATTTCCTCTACAACAAACTGCCCAACCAACTTCTTCAGCTCTCCCCCACTTACTGGTTTTGCACCGAAGTCCAGCTTTTGTTGTTTGGGTGGTGGGGGACCTCCCTCTCTCTGCTTCGCATCACCTGGTGGGACTTGCTCTGTAAGTTTGACTGTGCAGTGCTGCGACTCCAAATGTTTTTTTTCAAATTTGATGTAGTGTTTCTTAAATTTGTAGCTAGATAGCGCTTTGTCACCAGCACAGATTGTATAACGAACCTTAATGTTGCCATCTTTAGCTGACACAAACTCAAAGTAGTGACTGTATTTCCAGCTAAAAAAGGCGCATCTCTCTCCTCCCTCCATTATTGTTTATGTTTGTCTCGCTGCGTGGTACGCATTACACGTGAGGTGAACCTAGCCTCACAGACATGAGAAATATATCTATATAAAGCTTGAAATGTTCACCAACGACAAAAATCGAATCGAAAGCAAATACGGTACCATATGATTATGTAATCATGTCCGTATGAAATGTGCATTTCTCTCTTATGGTGCATCTACTTTACAGCGGAGATGTATGGAGATATGTTTGCAGCCTACACTGATTTAAAAAACAGCAGTTTATTATAAACAATTAAAATGCTTTGTTATTTTTTCAGATACATTTATTATCATTAGCCTACTTTTGCTGGTGCTTTGCGGCAAGATTTATGTATGCGCTTGAGCACAGAATAGGCTATATATGCACCCAGGATTGAATATAAACGTGCGATTAGTCCTAATTGCTTAAATGAATGACTACTAGTCTAGAACAATCTTTAGTCTATGGCAACTCTAATCAATAGCCTACATTTAATAATTGACATTATATAATTAGTAATTAGTATCCAGCTCTTTACATTAAATTAGTTTAGTTAGCATAATTAGCTAATGAACTAATAAAATAATAAAATAAAGTTTAAATTAAGATGCTAACCATATATTTCTATATAGCATTGCTTATTCAACCACAAGGACTGTTTATAAGGTGACAATCCGTTATACATGTTAAGACTGTAGGCTGTATCTTGAAGATTTTTGTATTGTATATTATCTTCTGTTATAAAGACAAAGATTGACATTCCGTTAATTAAAAAAAAATAAGAACACAATGTTGTAAAAAATAAACAACTTAGGCTATGTTCTGTTAGATGTGTTTTGACTACTTTTTGTTTAATTATATCTCTAGGCAATGAAGATATAGCCTTTTAACAAAAATAAATCTTATATATTAATATAGTATATATATATATAAAAAAAAAACCTTATAGGCTTATATAAAATATAATTTAAAAAAGGGACTCAATGATTAATTTTGCCTGGGCCCCAGTCAGTGTAGGTTCACCTCTGATTGGGGGCTGCTACTATTTACTTCAGCTTTTTTAATGTAGAAGTATGATAAAGGCGTGATAGGCTATATCAATTTTATGTGGAGAAAGGCATATTTTGTGCATGACTACACGTGTCCTTATAAGACCAAGAAAATATGCTGTTTTAACGACATAACATCTCGTTATTATGAGAAAAGATGTTGTTTTAACGGCATACTAGGTTGTGTGATGGATTTTTTAATGAATAAAATAGTAAACTATATCAAACTAATCATAACTCTAACATCTAACCTTACTTCCCTTTTTAGGCCTAACACTTTGAACAAAATGTACTAAAATGTTCTGTTCTTTGAATATTGTGTCCTTGGAAAATTCTGAAGTGCTGACCATGACAATATCAAAAATATACTGCCTAGAATTGTCACATGACATATTGAGTGATCAACTGAACTCTTAACCCTTTTATATTTATAATGATTTGAGATCTAAGTTTGCTCCTACCTACTGTAGTAACAGAAGGGTTTGCATATGAAGAACCAATTAAATTGTAGGGAAATTATGTAATGTTTCATGTCATTTTCTCCTATTCTATAAAAACTGTTGAATTCCTTTTGCTGGTGGGATTCTCTCTGAAATCTTTCTGAGATCCTCCGGCCGTGATTAAAGCATATTCAAAGGCATTGTCTGAAGTCTGTCGGTTATTATTGCTGCGCAGCAAGTTAGGATTAGGGGACTCGGCCAACGTCGATGAGGAGACGCGCTAGAATATAAATATTATTGAACGGGGACGTTGACTGTAGACGAGACCCAGATAAACTAATGTCGACTGTAGACGAGACCCAGATAAACTAACGTCGACTGTAGACGTTCGGGGATGTCGACTGTAGACGAGACCCAGGTAGACTTAGGTCTGATGCAGAAAGAAGAAAAAAATCAACCACAGAAGTGACATAATTATGTTGTTTTAACGACATAACATCTCGTTAATATGACATTATTATGTCGTTTTTAATGTCGTTTTAAGAACATTACATCTCGTTATTAGGCTACGACATAATTGAGGGGAACAATAATATGTATCAGCTAATCAGCTAACAGCTAGCACATTTATTGTACACGAAACATGTAATAGCCAAATACTACAAGAGCAAGTTAATGCATTGATATCTCATTCCAACACAATGCAAACACGTCCGGGTTGAACGTCAGTAGAATGCGCTGTTAGCCCTTCACCAAATCACAGTCTGGTGGTGTGATGCAAATTAATTCGCAAAAGCATCACTCACATGTTCCTACATGTGTTAACTTAGCTAATTAACATCAGTACATGTGAGCATACTAAATTAATCATCTGCATTTCAAAAATACTCACTTTCATGTATAAATATTTTTTCCCTCCATATATATACAGTTGCTGGTCATAAAATAAGAATATCATCAAAAAGTTGATTTATTTCAGTAATTCCGTTAAAAAAGTGAAACTTGTATATTATATAGACTCATTACATGCAAAGTGAGATATCTCAAGCCTTTATTTGTTATAATTTTGATGATTATGGCTTACAGCTTATGAAAACCACAAAATCAAAATCTCAGAAAATTAGAATATTACATGAAATCACACAGTAATTACACAGTGATACCATGGTCATTGAACCAGGTTTTGGTTCTTTTGGCAGTGTGGGCAGGTGCAAATCCTGCTGGAAAATGAAGGAAGCATGAAGTGCTCTGGAAATGTCCTGGTAGACGCCTGCGTTGACTCTGGATTTAATAAAGCACAGTGGACCAAAGTCCTCTTTTCTGAAGAGAGCAAATTTTGCATCTCATTTGGAAACCAAGGTCCCAGAGTCTGGAGGAAGAATGGAGAGGCACACAATCCAAGACGCTTGAAGTCCAGTGTGAAGTTTCCACAGTCTGTGTTGGTTTGCGGAGCCATGTCATCGGCTGGTGTTGGTCCACTGTGCTGTCCACTCAACCGAGCCGTCTACCAGGACATTTCCAGAGCACTTCATGCTTCCTTCAGCAGACAAGCTTTATGGAGATGCTTCCTTCATTTTCCAGCAGGATTTGCACCTGCCCACACTGCCAAAAGAACCAAAACCTGCTTCAATGACCATGGGATTACTGTGTAATTACTGTGTGATTTCATGTAATATTCTAATTTTCTGAGATTTTGATTTTGTGGTTTTCACAAGCTGTAAGCCATAATCATCAAAATTATAACAAATAAAGGCTTGAGATATCTCACTTTGCATGTTATGAGTCTATATAATATACAAGTTTCACTTTTTTAATGGAATTACTGAAATAAATCAACTTTTTGATGATATTCTAATTTTATGACCAGCACCTGTATATATATATATATATATATGGAGGGAAAAAAAAAATGTATACATGAAAGTGTAATATATATATATATATGTCACAAATCAGCACAGAACAAACAGGTAAGTTGCAATGATGTTTATTAACACAGTGAACAGTCACGGCAGGTGAGTTTGAAGAGATATGAATAACGGTTGCAGAGTTTATAGAGGATATGGATCTGACTGAGTCTCTTATCTGTTTCAGGTTTGTAGATGACAAGATGAGGTTTGATGACGGCGGCAGGATGGCAGAAGAAGACGGAGGATCCAGAGGACAGGCTGAAGGCGGGTAAGTCGATGAAGGTAAGTAGGGGTTTTGCATAAGCATGAGTATCGGAGAGTCAGTAAGTTGAGAAGGTATCAACGAGACCTGACAAGGGACTGAGGGAACTGGAGGTGAATATAAGGAGTGCGGGAAGTGGCAGGAGATTGATGACAGGTGGAGAAGACAGGTGCAGGTGATTAGTATTCCGGGGATGCTGATCGGGTGGGTGGAGTGTAGAGAGCTGGCGCTGACGCTGATGTATCCGTGACAGTACCCCCTCCTCCACGGCCAGCTCCTGAGGGCAGAGAAGACCGACGACGGGGACGACCACGACCTCTCGGCGCCGGACGATTGGGATTAGCAGAGTGAAAGTCCTGTAAGAGTGTGGGATCGAGGATGTCATCACGGTGAACCCAGCATCTCTCCTCAGGACCAAAACCTTCCCAGTCCACGAGATACTCCAGTTGACCGCCCCGTCGTCGGGAGTCGAGAATGTCGTGGACCCGGTAGATGTTGTCGACTTCGGGATCCACTGGAGGAGGAGGTACCACATCAGCGCCAGACTCTGTGGAAGGAGGAAGAAGAGGATCAATGTATGGCTTTAACAGGGAAACATGGAATGAAGGTGAGATGCGGTAGTGAGGAGGTAGTGATAACCGGTAGGTGACATCATTGATCTGCCTCTGTATCGCGAACGGACCAATGTACTTGTGACTCAGCTTGCGACAGGGCTGTCGGAGACGGATATCCCTGGTTGAGAGCCAGACCTTTTGCCCAGGTTGGTATAATGGGGTAGCTGATCTTCTTGCATCGGCCTGGCTCTTGTGTCTCCGAACAGCCCTTTGCAGATGGACGTGTGCTGAGTCCCAGACCCTCTCGCTTTCCTGGAACCAATGATGGACTGCTGGAACATCGGAAGGCTCACCTGACCAGGGAAACAGAGGCGGCTGGAAGCCGAGTATGCACTGGAAAGGCGTGAGACCCGTGGTGGACTGTTGAAGGGAGTTTTGTGCATACTCGGCCCAGGGTAGATACCTGCTCCAGCAGTCTTGATGATCATGGCAATATGACCGCAGGTATCTCCCGATTTCTTTCTTTCCCGGTATCTTTCGCTCAGTCTGGCCGTTGGACTGGGGGTGATATCCAGACGTTAGGCTGACTGAGACTCCCAGAAGATTGAAGAAGGCTTTCCATACTCTGGAGATGAATTGTGGACCCCGTCAGATACGATGTCTTCTGGTATTCCGAAATGTCGAAATATCTGAGTGAAAAGAGCCTCAGCCGTTTCAAAGGCAGTAGGCAGACCAGGCAGAGGAATCAGTTTGCAGGCTTTCGAAAATCGATCGACGACAACGAGGACACAGGTGTGAGAGTCAGAAGAAGGAAGGTCCGTGATGAAATCTACCCCTAAATGAGACCAAGGCCTGGTGGGTACTGGAAGGGGTACCAGTTTACCTTCTGGAAGACGTCGAGGAACCTTGGCCATGGCACAGACTGAGCAGCTCTTCACGAATCGGGAGACATCCTGGGTCATATTGGGCCACCAGTACCGTTGTTGTACAAGCGAGAGGGTCTGTTGGCTGCCTGGGTGCCCAGAGCCCGGAGATGTATGGATGGAGTCCATGAGGGACAGACGCAGGCGAGTGGGTACGTAAGTCCGTCCCTCAGGACCTCCCGGCGGAACAGGTTCAGTACGGGTAGCATCAGCAATGTGATCGTCTAAGCTCCACTGGATAGGACTGACAATCATGGCTGGAGGGAGTATGGATTCTGGAGTAGAACTGACGATATCAGGTTGATGCAGACGAGAAAGAGAATCAGCTTTGACATTCTTGTCCCCAGGACGATAGGTTACTTTGAAATTGAAACGGGTGAAGAACAATGACCAGCGGGCTTGACGAGTGTTGAGTCTTTTGGCTTCACGGAGGTATTCCAGGTTGCGGTGATCCGTGATGACTTCGAAGGGGTGTTGTGCTCCCTCCAGCCAGTGTCTCCACTCTTCTAGTGCTAGCTTGATTGCCAGCAGTTCCCGGTTGCCGATGTCATAATTCTGTTCCGCCGGGGACATCTTCTTGGAGAAGAAGGCACATGGATGGAGTCGAGGAGGCTCCCCCTGCCGCTGCGACAGAACCGCTCCTACCCCGGTGCGTGAAGCATCCACCTCGACGAGAAATGGCAGATCTGGGTTGGGATGGACGAGAGTAGGAGCGGAACTAAAGGAGTGTTTCAACTTCTCAAAGGCTAGTAGGGCTTCGGTGGTCCAGGACAGAGACTTGGCCCCTTTTTTCAGAAGAGAGGTGATGGGTGCACTGATTTGACTGTAACCTTTTATGAATCTGCGGTAGAAGTTCGCAAACCCCAGGAAACGCTGAAGTTCTTTCAAGTTGGAGGGTTGTGGCCAGTTGGTGACGGCATCCACCTTCCTCTGGTCCATGAGGAGTAATCACATACCCCAGGAAATGGATAGTACTTTGATGAAACTCACATTTCTCCAATTTCAGATACAAGTGGTGTTTGCGCAGATGATGAAGGACAGACTGGACATGGCGGTGATGCTCAAACAGGTTGGCGGAGTAGATGAGAATATCGTCTATATAGATGATGACGAATTGATGCAGGAAGTCTCTGAAGATCTCGTTCATAAACCCCTGGAATACTGCGGGAGCGTTGGACAACCCGAAGGGCATGACCCTGTATTCATAGTGGCCTGCAGGGGTGATGAACCCAGTCTTCCACTCGTCTCCCTTTCTGATCCTTATCAAATTGTATGCACTGCGAAGGTCCAGTTTCGTGAAGATCTGAGCACCACGGAGTTGTTCCAGAGCTGCTGGAACCAGAGGAAGGGGATACCGATACTTGACTGTGGAGTTATTGAGGGTCCGGTAGTCAATACAGGGGCGCAAGCCTCCGTCCTTCTTGCCTACAAAAAAGAAACTGGAAGCGGCAGGGGACGTGGATGGCCGGATGTAATCTTGACGTAGGGCCTCCTCAATATACTCCTCCATGGCCTTCTGTTCCGGGATGGACAGTGGATAGATCTTACCACGCGGCAGCACCGCCCCAGGCAGCAGGTCGATCGCGCAGTCCCATGGCCGGTGTGGTGGATGCTTGGTGGCAAGTTGCTTGTTGAAGACATCCTGGAACGCCCGGTAGATGGCTGGAATTTCATGGTGTTGATCAGTGGCTGGACTTTCGATGGAGGTCGAACCCATAGGAATTTCCCGAACTGAAGAAGAGGATGAGTGACGAAGTTTCTTGACTTGGGTCAGACAATTGGAAAAGCAGCTGTTTCCCCATTGACAAACCTCTCCCGTAGCCCAGCAGATGTTCGGGGAATGTAGTTCCAACCACGGGCGTCCCAGGATGATTTCTGCCGTAGAGCCCTCCAGCACCAGAAATGACAACTCCTCTTGATGAAGACAACCAATCTTCATAATGATGGTTGGACTGCTATGGCCGATCTTCCCACGACCGAGCGGTTTCCCGAGGATGGATTGGACCTGAATAGTCTGTGGAATGGCTCGCTGACGGGTTTGAAGTTTTTGAAGAGTGGAGAGAGAGATAAAATTTCCAGCGGACCCTGAGTCAATTAAAGCTTGCGCTGAAAGAGATCGTTTGAGGTAAGAGATCTGGACAGTAGTATATTGCATTTGAGAAATGGGAGAATGCAAACGTACTGTACTCACCGCCGGTCGTGGGGGTCGAACTGGACAGGTGATGAGCAGATGACCCGCGGCTCCACAGTAGAGACATAGATTATGGTCCATGCGACGCTTACGTTCAACAAATGATAGATGTGCAGAACTAATATCCATGGCTTCTGGTGCTGAAGGGCTGGCAGATGATGCAGGTCGAGGAGGAGGCAGTGCAGGGAGATCGAGCTGACATGCGGTGCGACGTTGATCCACCCTGATGGAACGTTGAATGAGATTTTCTAACCCAATGACGTCATCATGAATGGTCAGTTGCAAACGAATCTCGGGCTCTAATCCTTGACGGTAAGCGGTAATGAGAGCCGGTTCATTCCATCCACTGGAAGCTGCCAGTGTGCGAAATTGAAGTGCATACGAAGAAACAGAGGATTTGCCTTGTCTTAAACGGAACAACTGATCATGAATGGTTAGTGCACTGGAGACTGGAGAAAATACTTCTCGGAAATGGCTGATGAAATTGTTAAGTGTTTGAGTTACACTACCTTTTGCGTCCCAAAGCGCACGTGCCCAAAGCAGAGCGCGTCCAGTCAGAAGAGAGATGAAAAAAGCGACCTTCGCTCTCTCAGTGGGAAATTGTGAAGCATTCATTTCCATGTATAGCTCGAATTGAAGTAAAAATCCGCTGCACTCCCCCTCCTCGCCTGAGAAGGGCGCTGGCCGGGCCATGGGACTGACAGAGGCAGATGAAGAATGGATGACGGGTGGTGGTGAAATGACATGTGAAACACCGGCGTTCTGAATGGGGATTTCCTCTTCGCCGTGATCTGTTGGTTCGTGCATGTTGGTCAGGTCTTCTGTCACAAATCAGCACAGAACAAACAGGTAAGTTGCAATGATGTTTATTAACACAGTGAACAGTCACGGCAGGTGAGTTTGAAGAGATATGAATAACGGTTGCAGAGTTTATAGAGGATATGGATCTGACTGAGTCTCTTATCTGTTTCAGGTTTGTAGATGACAAGATGAGGTTTGATGACGGCGGCAGGATGGCAGAAGAAGACGGAGGATCCAGAGGACAGGCTGAAGGCGGGTAAGTCGATGAAGGTAAGTAGGGGTTTTGCATAAGCAAGAGTATCGGAGAGTCAGTAAGTTGAGAAGGTATCAACGAGACCTGACAAGGGACTGAGGGAACTGGAGGTGAATATAAGGAGTGCGGGAAGTGGCAGGAGATTGATGACAGGTGGAGAAGACAGGTGCAGGTGATTAGTATTCCGGGGATGCTGATCGGGTGGGTGGAGTGTAGAGAGCTGGCGCTGACGCTGATGTATCCGTGACAATATATATATATATATATATATATATATATATATATATATACAGGTAACATCATAAAGTTTCATCAGTTTACCCAATCTCCGTTTGTATAAAGTGTATTAAAATACTTTCAATAAACAATCTTTTAACTCTGTTTTTTTTTTCTCATTCACTATAACATATATACAATTTTCTGATCATTAATCAGTTAAAGCACATCAACTAAACATTTTTATGAACAATAGAGAAGTAATGTTTCTCAATCAACATCATTTGGAATTCCTTTTGAAACCCATGAACAAACTATGTGAAAAGGTCAAACATCTTTTGTCAGAAAACATGAAGCAGCGCCACCTCGGACGGGGAATGAAACGAGACAGAGAGAACAGCCCAGAAACTATCAGCTGTCACTCCTCGTCTAAGCGTCCTGGACACAGTGGTGAACAGGGTAAAACATAAAACACCAAGACCACAGATCTACGTGAGATGAGAAACCCTTAAATGATCTACTGAAAAATAGGGGCAGACACAGCAGAGAATATAAAGGAGTAGGAATAGGAGACAGGTGTGGGAAATCAGCTCGTGATCTGTGCGCAGCTGCGCTGAATCAGCACTGATTGCCCAGGTCACGGGCTGCAGAATATGACAGGACAAGAGTTGTCATTTGTTCAGACTCAACTGCCGCCCTGTATAGTTTGAATTCGAAAAAGACAGTAAGAGATTATTTATTGATTGAAATATATACAATAATGCTGAGAATACAAAGAGCTGAAGTGTATGTACAATTTGTTTGGGTCCTTGCTCATGTTGGTGTTGAGAGGAATGAGAAAGCAGATGAGATTGCAAAGACAGCGTTGAAATTAAAAGATGATGAAATAATGAAAGTTCCCTTTGGAAAAGGAGAGGCCAAATCATTAATTAGAAAAGTAATGAATGACGTATGGCAGAAGAACTGCGACACAGACACTAAAAAGACACACTATTACAGCTTACAGAAATCAATTAAGGTGAAGGGTTTCAAAGGGAAATGTAGAAGAGATGAAGTGTTTTTTTCAAGATTAAGGTTTGGACATACTGGGTTAAAATCGACGCTGTATTTAATGGCAAAATGTGTGTCTGATAAATGTGAGGTTTGTAATGTTCCTGAAAATGTCGAGCATGTCATCATGAAGAGTAGAAAATATGATTCTGAGAGGAAGATCTTACGTGACAAGATATATGAATTAGGACAGGATGGAATTTAGAAGGGATTTTAGGGATGAGTGAGGAAACAAGATAGTGCTGCAAAGCTCTCTTTAATTTTCTCAAATCTACAGTATTAGACCATAACATTTATTTTTTTTATTTTTTTTTATTGTTTTGTTGAGTTTTGTTTTCTATTTATTTATTTACTTTGTGGTTTCACTGAATCAGTAATCTGAAGTACTAAAACCTTGATATTACACACTCCGGTACAGTAGGTGGCGGTATGTACCTGAACAAGTTGGTTGCGACCCGCCATAAATCTCAGAGAAGAATAAGAAGAATGACCGGACAAACACAGAACACAGGGAGAAAGAAAATAATACATTTACTAAGAGCAGTGGCTGGATATGATTGGGGGGCTGATAAGCAGTCACTAATTTATATATACAGAGCTATTATGAGATCAACAATTGATTATGTATGTATAGTCTATGGATCAGCAGCTAAGACAATAAAACATAGACAGATACAGTATAGAGCTCTATGGCTGTGTATTGGAGCCATAAAGTCAACCCCCATTAATGCTGTTCTAATAGAAGCAGGTGAAATACCATTGGAGCTCAGAAGAGAAAAAGTATCACTTTCATACTGGATTAGGTTAAAAAGGACGTGGAGAGGAAAACCCCACAAAAATATCAATTCAGAACTGCTGGGAATATGACAAATTTGTCATGGTTGATGAATTCATTGGCTCTTCTTTGCGCTGTGTTTATGTGTGTGTGCATGAGTGTGTGTGGGTGTGGTTGCTGATGATCCTCCGGGAGATTCGAATTACTAGTTTCGATTTATACTCACCTCTTGCATCTTGTGTTTGTCAGATTGTTGTTTGTGGATGTTTCCCTGTGCTGTTTAGTTCCTCCTCGTGTTTCCGTGCTTCAGTTCCTGTCTTCATGTGGGGAGTTATCTGTAGCAGTTCCAGTTGTCGTTCCTGCATCTTCACTTCGGAGTCTGCACTTCACTCATCTGACTTCACGCACTGACCGAGTTGCCTTCTGCAAGCCTGCGCTGCCAACCGCCTGTGCCGTGATCTGCATCCTTTCTCTGAGACTGTTCCAGTTATCTTCAGTTTACCATAGAGACATTTCCTGTGATCTTTATGCGAGCTCTGAGTTCGTTCGTGTTTTAAGTCTGGTTTCTGTTTGCACATTAAAGAACCAGTTAACTTGCTTTTGCCTCCGCTGTTCTCTTTCCCGTGATAAAATTGAAGAGAAGTGGATTTGGATGGACATCGAAAGAAAGAGCTAGGAAATATGGCTTGGAGTCTATAGAGTTCACTAGGACTTCCCCAATTAGTAATATTCCACCATGGCTTTATCCAGCAACAGAAGTAGATATTAATATAAAATAAAAAAAGAGAGAGAGAATGGCAAACGAATGAAGTGGGTAACAAAGCTAGTCTATATGTAATAAATAAGAGATTCAACTACCTTAAAATTTACACAGATAGGTCAAAGAATAAGCAAGGGAGTGTGGGAACCAGTGTATTCATTCCTGAGTTTAAAATATCCATTGCTAAAAGACTTTCTGATTATTTATCACTTTACACAGCAGAATTAGTGGCAGTTATAATTGGGTTATGTTGTATTACAAATTTATTAAATGTTTAATTTAGGTTCCAATACAATAGTATATAAACTGAGAAAGGGCAGGTTCCTAAACCTATATACTTCATTTACATGCTTTGTTCCGAGTGTATCCTCTACACTGAAAAAAATGATTATGGCCCCAATTAAATTAAGCATAATGAAATTTTGCTCATTTAAATCATTTAAATTTAGTTGTTGATTTTAATTTAAAAATCATTGGTTTTATGAGAATGACATGCATTTTGAATCAAGCTATGTGAATTAATTAAAGTCACTTAAAAAAAATAAGTTGGTTCTTTGCGCATGCGCACATCTTTGGCGCCTTTCCGGTCAGCTTCTTCAAGAGTCGGAGTTGAATTTTTTTGGAGGTGGAGTTTTTTCATTCCATTTGCACAGTAAGTAATAATTCTTATTATATATCACTGTTTATTACAATACATAGTTTGTTGGTTGTATAAAGAGTATAAAATGCTCTGGTTCAGATTCAGAACATGTAAAGTTAACGTTATAGCAGCTAGAAAAACACACAGCGACCGTCACATACTTTGCGCGCGCACACCATAATTGTTCAAATATTACTGATTTTATGTCACGGTATGTACTTTTAAGATATTTTAGTCGAGAATGTAGTTTTATAAACTTCAAATATGGTCTTTGTTTATAAAGATAGCTCCTATTTAAAAATTGTTCAACGTTTTCTGAGCTCCAGACCGTCATCCTCCGAACAGACTGTTTACGTTATACCCGGTTATCTGGTTAGCTGCTATAAGTTACCTAAGTCCTTCAAGAATTTGCTGCGGCTTCTAATGTGTCTTTGGTGGTTACACGTGAGATATAAATCGTTCTGGACGGGTAATATTTGATCTATTATTTCTTTTAGAGCAGCTGGGTGTTTTTAGCCGAGCGCCTGGCGTTTTCAGTGGCTGAAAAAGACTTTGGTGAACTCGCGGCGGTGAAAACACGTCAATTTAGCGTGTGCTTACATAGAAAAACTATAGAGTGGAAAACGATTTCTGTGGGAAAGGCCTCTAAGTTAATCGTTACGGTTTGCATGTTACCGAAAATTTTTAACTTCAGTTAGCGATTATGGGTTTTTGAAGCAATGAGGGGGAGATTGTGCTTCTGCTTCCTTGTAAGTTACTTTGTCAGTCAACGACTGTGTGTGCTGTAGTATTTTATAATATGTGGATAATTTCATATTGGTAAAGTTCAAAATATAGCATTGGATTTCTGAATCTTTCAGTGACACAAGTTAACAATAGGGATCCTGTAAATATGTACCTGTAATTATGATCCTGTGATTTAAGCAAACATCTTTACTACTGAAACATCTCCTATTTTCGCTAGTTTTATTGTGTGGTTGTGGTATGTTCAGTATATATCTTGAACTAACAATAATAATCATTGTGTGCTTGCTTTCATTTGAGGTGCTGTCTGCGCATGCGTGACACGGAGGTTCCAGTAAGTAATGTTTCATTATGCATCATTCATTACAGTTAACAATCTATTGACTGGTTAAAGAAAATAGTGGTTATGAAGCATAATATAATATGCTCAACGCTAAAGCATTTACATTTGGTTACATTATGCTTTTTTTACCTTTACTACTGACTGAGACAACCCCTAGTTTCGCTAGCTTTAATGGTGTGGTATGAAAATTTATCCAGATTCCAGAACAAACAATAATAATCATTTTGTGCTTGCTTTCATTTGAGGTGCTGTCTGCGCATGAGTGACGCAGAGATTCCAGGTTCACGTTTTCAGTCCAGTCCCAGAGTTTTTTTCAAACGATTTGCACAGTAAGTAATGTTTCATTATGAAGCATCATTCATTACAGTAAACAATCTGTTTACTGGTTAAGGATGTGGTTTTTTTTGTACCTTAGGTCGGCATTGGATGTGAAGTTGCTGGAGTTTTATTATTCCAACACTTTGCACAGTAAGTAATTTTATATTATTATAAATTAAAATTATAATAATTATAATATATTAATTTTATTATTATCATCACTCATAGTAGGGGTCTTAAAGGGGTCATGAACTGCATTATTTTGTTTTATAAATGTTGCAAAGGTCCACTTGCAATGTCAGTATGATTTTACTTCAAAAATTGCCATAATTTTGAAATAAAATCAGTTTTTCCTTCCCTGATTCTAGCCCTCTGATTTGAACGCTTTGCTGTGAGGCTTAAGTGTAAACGGAAGCAAAAAACTAAATGTAATTTCCGCACACTGATATAACGGCTCCTTAGACATTAGGACATTACGTTTAGTTTTTTGCTTCAGTTTGCCTCCTTTGTCCTGCACCTGAGCCCAGTTTGGGTTTGAGGAACTTGCACACCTATTTTGTATTATTGACTTAAGTGTAAGCACCCACTGTTATGATTGCCTAACAAGCTATTGCATATTGCATTTTTCTTCCAATATTGTGCAAGCCTAACGATGAGCATTGTAGCCGATCACAGACATTATGAGAGTGTGAATGCTGTGATCTAGTCATTGCAACTTGATTTTTGCGCTCACAAAGGATTTCATCATAACTAACAGTGCAAACACAATGTAAATAAAAGCTTAGTTGATTATAATGGGACATTTGGCAAGAGTCCAGATTCAGAACTCACCTAAAACTTGCGCTGTTTGATTGACAGCTCCAGCGATTTTAAAGGGAGCGTTCTTTGATCGCTTTCTATATATAATTTAATCAGTTTAAATAACAGATTGTTTTCATGCTACTACCTGGCACTGCGCATTATTTTGCACTCTTCAAAGGCATGTTTATTGCTTAGTTGCTCAATCCAGTGTTAGCGTCAAGCATGTTATTTACCTACTACTTTTCATGCGCAAATCAGTTTTAGCAGGGCCACAGTGGTAATGATGTAGTAGGCGTTGATCTTCTGCGGTCTTCTCGAGACGGTCTTTCACCGATAAATAGGTACCGGTATACTCCCAAAACTAGTTGTTTTCTGAGCTTAGTTAATAACAATAAAAGCTGTTACAAGTATAGACAAACGCAATGTGCTTAAGATACCAGCACAAACACTATATAATTTATGAATTTTGTAAATGACTACCTAAATGATCCACAACTGTTTTGTGTGTGTGTGACAATGATTTGCCTTTTTTGTCCAGAGCTGTTAAACTGCCCACTGTTCTTCAGAAAAATCCTGCAGCTCTTGCAGATTCTTTGCTTTTCCAGCATATTCTATTCATATTTTAAAAAAATTAAAACATCTTACTGTTTTAATAATTATATATATATATGTTGTGGTCCTAATTTCCTTTGATTGTATAGACTTTTCAAACAGTTATGAATCAAAAACAATTTCTAATAACAGTTTCTTGTCATTTAAATATAGAACACTCAAAGAAATGAGTTCTTGGAAGACCTGGCAAACATCACCATGGGCATCACCGTGATTAAAAAGGAAAGGGGAGTTCTTGGAGAGTATGTTGACATCGGCATTGTTATTGAAGGAGAAATGATTCTGGAGCAGATTAAATCTTTTGCACAAGCCTGTGCAATGATGCTGGGTGCAATCTATGCATTTGATTTGGCATACCCAAAAGAACTCAAGTACTATTTTGAATTTGTTCAGAAAGTCATTCTGCAGATGGATTCTGAAAGGCTGTTCTCCAAAATTCAAAGACTGAAAAACAGTGTAATGCTGTAATCATTTTGCAACATGCATGAGTGTTCAGCCTCATGAAATTTGTTGCATGAAATGTGAGAACTTTGTTTTTAGGAGTTGTACAGTTTTATTGATTCACAAACAATGTGCTGTTGCCTGTTTCCACATGTGATGTATTTTTTATGTTTATGAATATGCAATGTTATTTGTTAGCACTTTTTTTCAACATTTGAGCTTTTGGCACTGTTTTAATGATTCAAAAACATTTACATTTACATTTACATTTAGTCATTTAGCAGACGCTTTTATCCAAAGCGACTTACAAATTAGGACTACATTAAGCGAGTCGTCATGAAGAGGCAAAAACAAAAACAACGCAAGAAGTGCTCAAGATACGAAGGTCAGGCATTATTCAGAGTAGTATAAGCCCGATAAGTGAGGTTTTAGAGGAAAGGGGAGGTTTTTTTTTTTTTTTTTTTTTTTTTTTCATGCGGTTAAGTGCTCACGGAAGAGATGGGTTTTCAGCTGTCTTTTGAAGGTTGTCAGGGATTCTGCATTCCGGATGAGGGTGGGGAGAGCGTTCCACCAGCATGGAACTGTGAATGAGAATGTTCTGGAAAGAGATTTTGTGGCTCTCTGTGATGGAACCACGAGACGTCGCTCGTTGACCGATCGAAGGCTTCTGGTAGGGATGTAGGCTTGTAGTAGTGAGTGAAAGTAGGAAGGAGCTGAGCCTGTGATAGATCTGTAAGCGAGCGTCAATGCCTTGAACTTGATGCGAGCAGCGAGAGGTAGCCAGTGCAGAGAGATGAACAGAGGAGTGACGTGGGCCCTCTTGGGCTCGTTGAAGACAAGACGAGCTGCAGCATTCTGGATCATCTGTAGAGGTTTGGTTGCACATGCTGGAAGTCCGGCCAGAAGAGCATTGCAGTAGTCAAGCCTAGAAATGACCAGGGCCTGGACGAGAAGTTGTGTTGCATGCTCAGTTAGGAAAGGCCTGATCTTCCTGATGTTGTGCAGTGCAAACCTGCATGATCGAGCTGTCTTTGAAATGTGATCTGTGAAGGTCAGCTGGTCATCAAGCGTTACTCCAAGATTTCTAACCGACCTTGATGGGGTGATTGATGATGATTCTAGCTGGATAGTGAAGTTGTGCTGTAGAGACGGATTGGCGGGGAGGACGAGAAGCTCAGTCTTTGCCAGGTTGAGCTGCAGGTGATGCTCCTTCATCCATGTGGAGATGTCCGCCAGACAGCTTGAGACCCGTGCAGCTACTGTGGGATCATCTGGTTGAAATGAGAGGAAGAGCTGTGTGTCATCAGCATAGCAGTGGTAGGAGAAACCGTGTGCCTGTATGATGTGTCCCAGTGATGTGGTGTAGATGGAGAAGAGGAGGGGACCAAGAACTGAACCCTGGGGAACACCTGTGGTCAGTTGATGACTTCTGGATACCTCGCCTCTCCATGCGACCCTGAAGGACCTACCTGTGAGATAGGACTCAAACCAGTGGAGTGAAGTTCCTGTGATGCCCAGTGATGAGAGGCTGGATAGAAGGATCTGATGATTCACAGTGTCGAAGGCAGCAGACAGATCCAGGAGAATGAGGACTGAAGATTTGGAAGCAGCTTTTGCGATCCGTAGGGCTTCTGTGACTGACAGTAGTGCAGTCTCAGTTGAATGCCCTTTCTTGAAGCCAGATTGGTTGACATCTAGCTGGTTGTTTAGAGACAAGAAGGATGTTACTTGGTTGAAAACAGCTCTTTCAAGTGTTTTCGCAATGAATGGTAGGAGAGAGATAGGTCTGTAATTCTCTACCAATGATGTGTTTAGTGTTGGTTTTTTAAGCAGTGGAGTAACCCGAGCCTGCTTGAATGCTGTAGGGAAAGTGCCAGTATGGAGGGATGAGTTGATGATGTGTGTGAGTGCTGGGAGAAGTATGGGAGAGATGGCTTGTAGAAGGTGTGAGGGGATGGGGTCAAGAGGGCAGGTGGTAGGATGACTGGAGAGGAGAAGTGTAGATACTTCTTCCTCGGTTAGCGGAGAAAAGGAGGACAGAGGGTTATTGGTTGTGGAAGGGGTCAGTCTGGGTTCCTGTGTGTGTGGAGCTGAGAACTGACTGCTGATAGTTGTTGTTTTGTGGGTAAAGAAGTTCGCAAAGTCGTCAGCAGTTAAAGAGGAGGTGGGTGGTGGTGGAGGTGGACAGAGGAGAGAGTTGAATGTCTTGAAGAGTGATCGTGTGTTGGAGGAGCTGTTGATCTTGTTGTGGAAGTATGAAGATTTTGCAGCATGAACATCAACAGAAAAGGAAGAGAGGAGAGATTTATACATACTCAGGTCAGATGCTCAAAACATACTCAAAAACAAATGTATTGTGGCCTATTCCCACTTTTTTTTTCACAAAGAAAAGGACTTATTAAACGTTCACTACATTTGATGGCAGTCATTAAAGATAAGTTTAAAATATTAAAGTAATTTCTCTGTGTATTTGAAATCCATTTAATAACCTCATACTGTCAATTAAATACCTCTAGACGTTTAACTAGTAGATTTAGCTTAATAATTTTGACTACTCAATAAAAATAAATAAATAATTTAAGTAGAAGTAAGATGACTAAACAGGGGTGGAATTACAAAAAAAAATTATATTAGGGTAACTAAATAAAATTGATTAAATTCAACTAAATGAGTTTAGTAGAAGTAACATGATTAAATAGGGGTGGAATTACAAAAAATAATTATACTAAGGTAACTAAATAAAATTGATTAAGTCCAACTTAATTGATTTTACCTACATTTAAACAAATGCATTGCGTGGAACCACTTGCGATAAAAAAAATTAGTAAATTCAATGAATCATTTTTTTCAGTGTATGTAAATCCCTCCCCCTTGAAATGTATATAAACTACAATGTCTACTGCCATAGTTAGACTTGATGACTACAGCAATGCACAGCGAGTTCTCAATAAAGAGTAACATCTGTTGAAAGATATCCCAACGTCTCCTGGTCTCTGCTTTGACGAAGGAAAAGTTTCCAACAGTTACAATGGGTTGAAGAGGTTAAACCGGATAGGGTGGTAATTTGCTCTGATTCAATCACTGTTTTGGGAAGCATCCAGTCAAGGAAAAGGGACAGAGATGATCTTATCATAGAACTCTTTCAAAATTGGTTTAGGATCAATAGATATGATATTGATGTGCAGTTTTGTTGGGTGCCAGCTCATGAGGGACTGAAATGAAATGAGGGTGCTGACTTGCAAAAAAAGAAATTACAATATCAATTACATTAGGAAAAGGAGAAGGGAAAGCCCTGATTAAGAATAAAGGTATGGTGATTTGGCAGGAAAAGTGGGATGAAGATTTGAAAGGAAGGAGATATAAAATTAGACAAATCAGTTAAAACAAGTATCTATAAATATTAACCCTAACCCTAACCCTAACAGAAGAGAGGAAATATTAATGACGAGACTCAGATTAGATCACACAGGATTAAATAGTACGTTGGCTGTTCTAGGGAAAATAAATAGTAATAAGTGTGCTAACAGTGGAGATAAAGAAAATGTAGATCATGTCATCATGCACTGTTCTATATATGAATCTGACAGAAGAAACTTACATGACAAAGTAAGAGAAACAGGACAGGTGTGGGAACTAAAAGGGGTTTTGGGAACAGAAGGGGAGGAAGAAGGGGTAGGAGAGATCAGGAGGACACTTTCACCTTTTTAAAATGCACTAGATTGAATAATAAAAGTGACATGGTGATTCACAGTACAGTACAGTAGGTGGCTGTATGCACCTTTAAAAGTTGTTTGCCAGATTCGCCCAACATTATTATTAGAAGAAGAAGAAGAAGAAGAAGAAGCAGAAGAAGAAAAAGAAGAAGAAGAAGAAGAAGAAGCAGAAGAAGATGATGATTAAGAAGAAGCAGAAGAAGCAGAAAAAGAAGAAGAAGCCGAGGAAGAAGCAGCAGAAGAAGAAGAAGAAGAAGAAGAAGCAGAAGAAGAAGAAGAAAAAGAAGCAGAAGAAGCAGCAGCAGCAGAAGAAGAAGCAGCAGCAGAAGAAGAAGAAGAAGCAGAAGCAGAAGAAGAAGCAGAAGAAGAAGCAGAAGAAGAAGCAGAAGAAGCAGAAGAAGAAGCAGCAGAAGAAGAAGAAGAAGCAGAAAAAGAAGAAGCAGAGGAAGAAGAAGCAGAAGAAGAAGCAGAAGAAGAAGCAGAAGAAGAAGAAGAAGAAGAAGAAGAAGAAGAAGCAGAAGAAGAAGTAGCAGAAGCCAATAATGCACCCTGAACTGGCAGGTTCTTATAGGGGATTATATAAACGGGTTTTAAGGGGATTTCCGGAACTTATGACTGTTCAAGACTTCGGATTTGTCCATAAAAAGACTAATGAATTATGAGGGGATTTACAAAGATGAATACCGCAAGAACTCAGATTGTGAACACAAGGCTGACATGAGAAGATCAAGGCAGACGCTGATTCTCAGGAACGGCCTCTCCGGTGTTAGATGCTCTTTGCTATTAGCATTTCCTGCAGACAAAGCTTGTAAACGATTTGTCTTTGACTTTCTTTTCTTTTTATATATTAGTACTTTGTATGTCAATACAATACAATCTGCCAATCTGCGTCCCATTCTCTCATCCTCACACACACCTCTCTCTCTTTCTGTGGGTCTATGGAATTGTCAGTCAGCAGTCAGCAAAGCTGACTTTATTCCAGCCTTTGCATCTCATTTTACTCTTAGTATCTTAGGCTTGACTGAGACCTGGATTCATCCAGATGACTCAGCAACCCCCGCTGCTCTCTCTAGAAATTTCTCTTTCTCTCACTCCCCTGGGTCAGTCCGGGAGTCTACTCCGCCAGTCTGGGAGGGGTGGGGGTACAGGGTTTCTTATTTCTAACAATTGGAAATACTCAGCGCTCTCTTCTCTATGCAACAACAACTCATTTGAATATCATGCTATTACACTTACAACTCCCAATAAGATCCATATTGTAGTCATTTATCGCCCCCCAGGTCAGCTGGGTAACTTCGTAGAGGAGCTGGATGTCCTGCTGTCCTCTTTTCCTGAAGACGGCACCCCACTTGTAGTCTTTGGTGACTTCAACATTCATCTTGAAAAGCCGCATGCAACAGACTTCATCTCTCTCCTAGCCTCTTTCCATCTCAAACGGCTCATCATCACAGGTACTCATAAATCAGGCAACCAACTGGACCTGGTTTACACACTGCATCACTGACAACATTTTGGTGGGACCTCTCCATGTTTCAGATCATTTCCTCATAACTTTCAGTCTACAACTCACTACCTCTGCACCACCAACCCCCCACCAGTCACTTTCAGACGAAACCTGCGCTCACTTTCACCCGCCCATCTTTCCTCTGCCGTGTCATCTTCTCTTCCCCCACCCTCACAATTCTCATCTCTGAATGTGAATACCACAACGGATACCTTATGCTCCACTCTAACCTCTTCTCTAGACAATATCTGCCCTCTCTCCTCCAGGCCTGCACGCGCTACTCCCTCTAACCCCTGGTTATCTGAGGTCCTTCGTGAACACCGGACCGAACTAAGGGCAGCAGAGAGGAAATGGCGCAAATCAAAATACACATCTGACCTGAGTATGTATAAATCTCTCCTCTCTTCCTTTTCTGTTGATGTTCATGCTGCAAAATCCTCCTACTTCCACAACAAGATCAACAGCTCCTCTAACACACGATCACTCTTCAAGACATTCAACTCTCTCCTCTGTCCACCTCCACCACCACCCACCTGCTCTTTAACTGCTGACGATTTTGCTAACTTCTTCACCAACAAAACAACAACTATCAGCAGTCAGTTCTCAGCTCCACACACACAGGAACCCAGACCGACCCCTTCCAAAGCCAATAACCCTCTCTCCTCCTTCTCTCCGCTAACCGAGGAAGAAGTATCTACACTTCTCCTCTCCAGTCATCCTACCACCTGCCCTCTAGACCCCATCCCCTCACATCTTCTACAAGTCATCTCTTCCACACTTCTACCAGCACTCACACACATCATCAACTCATCCCTTCAGACTGGCATTTTCCCTACTGCATTAAAACAGGCTCGGGTAACTCCAATGCTTAAAAAAACCAACACTTGCATCATTTGCAGAGAATTACAGACCTATCTCTCTCCTACCATTCATTGTGAAAACACTTGAAAGAGCTGTTTTCAACCAAGTAACATCTTTCTTGTCTCTGAACAACCAGCTGGATGTCAACCAATCCGGCTTCAAGAAAGGGCACTCAACTGAGACTGCACTACTGTTGGTCACAGAAGCCCTACGGATCGCAAAAGCTGCTTCCAAATCCTCAGTTCTCATTCTCCTGGATCTATCTGCTGCCTTCGACACTGTGAATCATCAGATCCTTATGTCCAGCCTCTCATCACTGGGCATCACAGGAACTTCACTCCTCTGGTTTGAGTCCTATTTCACAGGTAGGTCCTTCAGGGTCGCATGGAGAGGCGAGGTATCCAGAGCACATAAACTGACCACAGGGGTTCCTCATGGTTCAGTTCTTGGTCCCCTCCTCTTCTCCATCTCCACCACATCACTGGGACACATCATACAGGCACATGGTTTCTCCTACCACTGCTATGCTGATGACACACAGCTCTTCCTCTCATTTCATCCCACAGTAGCTGCACGGATCTCAAGCTGTCTGGCGGACATCTCGGCATGGATGAAGGAACATCACCTGCAGCTCAACCTGGCAAAGACTGAGCTTCTCGTCCTCCCTGCAAATCCATCTCTACAGCACAACTTCACTATCCAGCTAGATTCATCATCAATCACCCCATCAAGGTCGATCAGAAATCTTGGAGTAACATTTGATGACCAGCTGACCTTCACAGATCAGATCTTAAAGGCAGCTCGATCATGCAGGTGTGCACTAGAGGGCTGCATTGGGATTGAGTCCCGCCGGGTCCCACGGGACCCAACGCAAATCTCGCGGCAGCGGGCGGTTTGAACTTTGCTGCGGGCGGGAATGGGCGGCTAAAAAAAAACACTGCGGGATCGGGGAGGTAGCCTAGCGACATGATGGAGATGTCAATAATGGCGCTTTTCCACTACACAGTACCAGCTCGGATCGGCTCGACTCGACTCGCCTTTGTTTGGTTTTCCACTGTGTAAAAGTTGTAACTGTATCTGCTTCCAGGTACTTTTTTTCGTACCACCTCCGGCGAGGTTCTGGGCGAGCTGAGGCGATACTAAAATGTGACGTGAAAACACGGCAGACTGCTGATTGTTCAGAGAGAATCATTACTATTCACTGCGTCATCATTACACGCGCCAGATGGAGTATCCTGAATAAAAAAAACAGCAAAAACGAAAACAAAACCATCCAAAAACAGCATACACTCGATTTCCTCCATTGTCCTGTGTGTATGTGTCCAGAATACATGCCGCCCAGGAAAACGAAACAAACAACCCCATGAATCTCTTTAATAATAGCAATACAAATATGTGTTTTTTCCTGCGGGACGGGAGAAGACACAAAATCAATGCATCTCTATTATTGTGCGGGAATAAATTCTCAGAGTTTTGCGGGTGCGGGCAGGAGTGGACATACATATTGCGGGAGCGGGCGGGAGTGTAACACATACGTTGCGGGAGCGGGCGGTAATGGTCAGAAATTAGGCGGGCGCGGGCGGGAGCGGGATGAAGAAAACAGTCCCGCGCAGGGCTCTAGTGTGCACTGCACAACATCAGGAAGATCAGGCCTTACCTAACTGAGCATGCAACACAACTTCTCGTCCAGGCCCTGGTCATCTCTAGGCTTGACTACTGCAATGCTCTTCTGGCTGGACTTCCATCATGTGCAACTAAACCTCTACAAATGATTCAGAATGCTGCAGCTCGTCTTGTCTTCAACGAGCCCAAGAGGGCCCACGTCACTCCTCTGTTCATCTCACTGCACTGGCTACCTCTCTCTGCTCGCATCAAGTTCAAGGCATTGACGCTTGCTTACAGATCTATCACAGGCTCAGCTCCCTTCTACTTCCACTCGCTCCTACGAGCCTACATCCCTACCAGAAGCCTACGATCGGTCAACGAGCGACGTCTCGTGGTTCCATCACAGAGAGCCACAAAATAACTTTCCAGAACATTCTCATTCACAGTTCCATGCTGGTGGAATGCTCTCCCCACCCTCATCTGGAATGCAGAATCCCTGACAACATTCAAAAGACAGCTGAAAACCCATCTCTTCCGTGAGCACTTAACCTCATAAAAAAAAAAAAAAACTTTCCTTTTCCTTTGAATCCTTGCTTATCGGGCTTATGCTACTCTGAATAATGCCTGAACTTCAAATTTTGAGCACTTCTTGCATTGTTTTTGCCTCTTCACGATGACTCGCTTAATGTAGTCCTAATTTGTAAGTCGCTTTGGACAAAAGCGTCTGCTAAATGACTAAATGAAAAATGTATGTAAACTATTTAATCTGTAGTTAATAAAAATATATTTCATTAAAACTAAAAAGTTCACCTGCCAAAAGTCTCCAAGATTGAGCTGAACTGAACACGGAGAAGTCTTCTGTGACCTATTTACTGTAAGTATGAAAATTCAGATGCTTATGATTTAGGACAGATTTGACTTTAACCTTACTAACCTGATAATAATCAAAATTAGGTAAAAGGTGTTCAAAAATTGTGCACCATAAAACAATACATATGCGCAAATACTGTACATATGCACACACATATACACAAGGCACACATAAGAAATAATGAGACAAAATGTTTTTATTGAGTTTAGCAGGGAATATTATATCATCTTCAAGCTCAGCACTTACTCAACCATAATCTGAACATGTTATTTCACTGACAGAAGCTCAGCTGTAGTATTAATGTAATAAAGAGAAAGTAAGAGACTCTATAACATCTCAGCGTTTATGATTTATCATGCAGCTCAAAGTGTTATGGGTAGAATCTCTCTCAAATCTATCCTGATTCATCAACACAGTTTCATTGATGATCCACTATAAACCCCAAACCCAGGATAGAGCGGTTGAGTGAATGTGGTCTGGACTGTGTGGATGAGGCTCATTGTGTCAGAGACGCTGTAGAAGGACAGAGTTCCTGCACTGTGATCCACATACACTCCTGTTCTACTGCTGATGGGCTTCACAGGGACTTTAGTCTCTATGTTATTGTGTATGAAATAATACCTGGAGGAAGAGCATAACAAACACCAGGACTGATCATTACGTCCAAATCCACACTCTATACCTCGTCCCTTCCTGCTGATGCTCTTATATGACACTGATATACACACATTAATCCCACTCCACTCAATCTCCCAGTAACAGCGTCCACATACACTCTCTCTACACAACATCTGCCACACATTATCAAATCTGTCTGGATGATCAGGATACGACTGAAGCTTTGGGTAAGTGCAAGTAATCACTCTGTTCCTGTCAGACAGACAGATGAGTTCATTCACTGTGTTCAGATCCAGATTGAGCTGATGGGAATCTGATGGAGATAAAACACATCAGAATCAGGAATTATGAATCTGTCTGATCTTTCAATGTATCTGAACTCTTCATGTTCAATATATCATCAGTGTCTCAGTGCAGTTTACCAGATATCCTGAGCAAATCATCATTTACATGATCAACTCGAAAACTCTTCTGTCATGTTTTCTTTCACTTCTCCAGGAAGAACATGAACACACTCAGTGAGTTTTTCTGCTTGTTTTCTCAGTGACTTACATTGTAGGAAGTCGATCCTGGTCCTGGGAACAATGTTGGAGAAAGTGACTGTGGAAATCAACAGACATGAGGAGTGTGATTATCATGTCAAGAGAAAATGATCCCTGCATCCGTCCCTAAGACGTTTCTAATATGATCTTCTACATGATCTGAGATGATGGAGGATCATTTCTGAGAGCAGAATCTCCAGGACTTTACCTCTGTCAGAGATCTTCTTCAGCTCCTCTTTGCAGAAATCCTCCAGTTTGTCTCTCAGCTGACGGACAGATTCTCTCACACCATCAAAAGAGGAGAGAGAACTGAAGGGATTGTCATTTACGTCTGTAGATTCAGGAGGAGCTGAGAAAGACTGGAAACTCTAGAGAAAACAGAAATCAAAGCTCATCACCTCCACACTTCATCAATAACCTGCTCTACTGTCAGATTTGTGCGGCTCTTTTTGATCTTTAGTAACTCTCCTCAATCCAGCACTTTCACAGCATCAGCTTCATTCTTCTCATATTCATTATGTGACATTAGAGACACAAGTTCTAGCGTTTGCCATTTACACTACTGTATATGTGAACTTCCTAGGAAATCAATTTAAGATCATTATTAGCTTGAGAAATACATGATTTTAATTAGAAATACTGATCATAAATCCAAATTTAGTGTGTTTTGAAATTCTATATTTAAAAAATAAATTGGCAGAATAAACCAAATAATTAAAAAAAAAAAAATCCAGAAAACACGAAAGTGATTCATTTAGATGTGGAAATAAAATCGAGAGGTCAGTAATTTACCAACATCTCTCTCATATTAAATATTTTAAATAATCATATTATTATCCTGCTCAAATGCATCAATCTCTATCTTAGCTGTATTATATCATGTAAATTGGACTCTAAAAAGTTAAAGGGGGGGTACCATGGTGTTTCATGTATTCAGAGTTGTTTACAGTGTTAAAGAGATGGATTCTCATGTTAAACATGGGCAAAGTTTTAAAAAAATATTTTGGACGAATAACGGAGAATTTCTGTGCCTAAAATCTTACTTCCGGGTTGGTACAAGTTTCGGCTGGGTTCTTTTCGAACGTGGATCTAATGACGTAGATCAGAGTGGAACTCCTTATATGAGCATTTCTCTCGGAAAAGCTCGCCCGCGCGCACGTCGACCAGAGGAGAGCGAGACCGCGCACATCAACGCGCTTCAACAGGAAATCATCGGCAGCCAGCGCTGCATAGGATTTGTTCAAGAATGTCTCCAAAATAGTGTGTTTTTGGATGTGAGGGAAAGCTTACCGTGTCCACCAGCTTTCCAAAGAACCCAGTGTTACAGGAACAGTGGATGCCGTTTGTTTTTCCGGGGCAGCAACGGAGTGTAGGAAGTGCGGTTATGTGTTCTGGCCATTTCAGTGACGAATGTTTTATTAACAAGGCTCAGGTCGACGCTGGATTTGCAAATCGTTTGCTATTAAAACGTGGAGCGATCCCAGTGATAAAAGACCCCATTCATGTAAGTACAACTGGATCAGATTTCTGTCTTTTGCTGGAAATCAAGCACTACCGCTTGACTCTATAGCTCCGCCTCCAGGATCTCGGCTTTTTCCGGAGAGAATCGGAAAGCTGAATTTTTTATTTATAAATATAATAAAACGAAACACTTTTTTGAGATATTAAGGATGCACTACTACTCTATAGGTACTCAAGATTAACATGAGATTAGGTGAAACTGTGCATGTTATGTACCCTTTAAATTACAATCTTTAATGGGAATGTCATTAAAGCCTTTGTTTTATTCACAGAATTAAAGGGCAAACTTTGCTAAATTCATATTTGTTTGATGAAAAGGCATTAATATGTGATATTTTTGTCTTTGTTAAATTAATTTACTATGAAACGTGAAGTACTAAACAATACTTCAATAAATGCTTGGATTTAGGGTAATATAACTTTTAATAAAGCACTTTAAGTAAATAGTATTAAAACGTGTTAAAGATTTTGTAAGCATATTGTGTTTGAATTTTTTCTCCTGTGAGCTTTTTAGTTTTTCTAAAACCTGTAGCTGTAGTTTGCCTTTTTTGTCACTTAATATTCATCAATATTATTGATCTGCCTGCATTGACACCGTTGTCTGAGAACTGAACTGAGCTGGACGATGACATCACTGTTTTCTCCAGAGCGGCTGTATAGATAAATTAACTAAATAGATAACTAATGATTTTTACAATGGAAATGAATCAACACTGAACTCACTTAAGCTGGACAATGACACTATTTTCTTCTAGATCTGCTGTACAGCCAAAACTAACTTTGTTGCATTATTTTCCTGTAATCAATATAAAGCTGCTTTGAAACAATCTGTATTGTAAAAAGCACTATAACAAATAAAGATTCATTTGACTTGAAATAATTTTGTCAGATAAATACCTTCACTAAGTTTAGTGTTTTGATCTTCCCTCATATTTTAAAATATTTAAAAAAATATAAATATAAATATAACAAAAAAATCCTCATAATTTGATGGTTTAAGCAAACTTGTAGGGTCATAAAAAAAAAAAAAAAACTCCACATATCACTTTTGGCCACTACTGTATGTTTTGTGTGGTCAGTGCCACAATAGTGCTATTTCAGACCCTGGTTGCTGTGGACTGATCAGCTCAAGTCATCACCGGTGCACTGCTACTTTTTACCAAAGTCAAAAATTAATGATCACTTTCATTTCTGCAGTTAGAGCATTGATTTGTTGAGTGGGAGAAGCTCTAAATTTCTTAAAGGTCTGTTACAAAAAGAATCCCTTGATGATCAAGCTTTTATCGTTTGATCAACTCTGTCATCATTTTACTCCAATACATTATGGGCCCTATTTTAACGATCTAAGCTCATGGTCTAAAAGCGCAAGGCGCAAGTGCACTTAGAGCGTGTCCGAATCCACTTTTGCTAGTTTAACGGCGGGAAAAATGGTCAGCGCTCCCGGTGCATGGTCTAAAAGGGTCATCCCTGTTCTCTTAATGAGTAATGGGTGTGTTTTGGGCGTAACGTGCAATAAACCAATCAGAGTCTCATCTCTCATTCCCTTTAAAAGCCAGTTGCGTTCGCGCCATGGCGGATTCGCTATTTACATGGAGGAATTTGCAAGCGGAAAAACTGAACGCTTCTCTAGCGAGGAAACGGATCTGCTCATGCGCGAGGTTAAAGCGTGCAAGCAAACCATCTACGGGACAAAGTGTTTGCGTGTTGTGGACCCGCCTATAGGCGCATATTAGTAACGCATCTTTAAATAACAAAAATATATTGTCCTGTTCTTCTCGATCTCTGTTACCTGCAGGAAATGTATGTGATCAGGTGTGTGTGAAAGCTGCTCCAGCTCAGCGTCTCTCCTCCTCAGATCATTGATCTCCTGCTCCAGTCGCTCCAGTCGTTCTTCAGCTCGACTCACTGCAGTCTTTTCCTGATCTCTGATCTGCTGTGTCGCCTCAGAGCGGCTTCTCTCAATGGAGCGGATGAGCTCAGTGAAGATCCTCTCACTGTCCTCCACTGCTGTGTGTGCAGAGTGCTGTTAGGACACACATCACAATCACACAGTGAGCTTCAGTGAGTCCTGACTGAGACTTCTCAAACTTCTCTTCTTCTCCAGACTCACCTTATGAGACTCTACAGCCTCTCTCAGCTGCTGAAGATCTTTCTCTCTCTGCTGGATCCTCTGCTGGAACGACCTCTGCGTCTCCTTCAGCTTCTTCTGCAGCACAAACCAATAACACAGATGGCATTTTATACTCTCACTATATCATCATGTGAAGAGTTTTTTTGCAAAAAAGTTTGCGCTGATAAATGTTTACGATTTTCACCATATTCTGTTAAGATAATGTGAAAATATGAAAGTTCACTTGCAGCTGCTGTTCACTTCTGTGACGTCTGCAGTGTGAATGATGTTTCCTGATCATATGGTGCCAATATAAATAGTGTCAGCATTATTTAATCGTTGTCTAGTTTCATACCTGTTTCTCTGTCCTCTGTGCTGCAGCCGATACAGTGTCGTGGTTTTTATGTTCGTCCATCGTACACAGCACACATATAAACTTCTGGTCAGTGCGACAGAAAACCTCAAGGAGTTTATCATGTGTTTGGCAGATCATCTCCTGCAGTCGTCCAGTGGCATCAGTCACTTTATGTGGCTTACGGGAGTGAAATTCCTCATGACGGTCAAAATGAGTTTGACAGTAAGACTCCAGACACACCAGACAGGACTTGACGGCTTTGTATTTTCTTCCAGTACAGACGTCACACTGCACATCTCCAGCTCCAGCGTAACAGTCAGCAGGAAGTTTAGTCTTCTTCAGTTTCTCCACCACTTCAGCCAGCATGGTGTTTTTAGCTAAAGCAGGTCTTGGCCTGAAGGTCTGTCTGCACTGAGGGCAGCTGTAGACTCTCTTCTGATCCTCCTGATCCCAGAAGCCTGTAATACAGATCTTACAGTAACTGTGTCCACAGGAAGTGGTCACTGGATCCTTCAGGAGATCCAGACACATTGAACACATGAACTCATCCTGAGAAAATCTGGCTTCTGCCATTTTACTGCACGAATACTGAGACACAAACACACAACAGCTCAACTGCACTTTAGTTTCTCTTTCTCGAACTCTTCCTGTTTCCTGTTTCTGTGTTTGAGTGACGTGTGCAAAAATAGGTTTATCAAGTCTATAAACCATCATAAAGCCTCATTCCTGCTGAGTTCAGATTCTACAACAGTAAATGCAAAAACATTCACTGTAAACCCTAATGCTCAAAATAATTAATTGGTTAGAGAAAGGTACATTTAAATTAAACAAATTAGTTATATTGTATGATTATTTAGAAAAGAAAGCTTTAGCGTAAGTTCTGCTGGGAAGACTCAATTGTTACGTCACTTATTACCTTCACATCTAACCAATCATGTTCTAATACTTGTAGTATAAAAGATCGGTACTTACACATGTCTGAGTTCACAGATGCTGACGCTTTCATTCACCTCCATCTTTCCATCACCACCAGGATGGTCCCTCCCCATACCTCCAGGGGGTCGGCTGCACTCCGCCTTCGTCTTCAGGCAGGAAATGCAGAGTCCGTACCCTCGGGTTGCAAGCTACAGACGGGGCCTACGCCAAAGAACTTTTTAGCATATATTGATTGCTGGGCTGGTAATAAATGTATAATTGTTACAGTATTTATTCTTCTTTCTGGTAGAACGTTTTCTTCTAAAGTTCACAAAACTGACACATTGTAAGTAATCTGAATTGTTTAATTGTTTTCAGTTTTATGAAATTGTTTCTTGAAATTTAGACAAACTTATATTTAACTGAAACTGGGCTGGGATTTCTATTTCTCAGCATGCTTTGTAAATGCTAAAATTAAGTGTTATATAATATTGTTTGTACAAGATTAATGTTATGTGGGAGATATAGCTATGTTTTTAGGGGGTTTCCATCATGGTGATGAGTAGAGCATGAGTTTGGTTTGAGAACAGATATATGTTATATGTTCAACATTGTCAAAGTCCAGTTCCGAGTAAAATGTCACGCAATGTCGGGGTGTGGGGGCCTGAGATCCTAACTTTGCTTGGGGCCCACAAAATGGTAAACCCAACCCTGACTGGAGATCACGTCGGGGTCACCACTTTGTAAGGAGGTCTTTACATTATCATACAACTGCATGACCAATAACACCTTCTGTAACTATAAATACGGTATGTCTTGTCATGTTACTGAGGACGATACTGATACATCCTTTTCAAATATTTTGGCTTTCAGATTGTCGCCCACACATTGAAAACATCCTGTGGGTGAGCGGATCAGCCTACACAACAGAAGCAGTTTCAGATTCTCTTTCCGTCCCCACTGCCCTTCCAGAATCTTGTCCCGTCATGGCCGCCACCCTTCCAGAGTCTCGTCCCATCGAGACCACCCTTCCAGATTCTCGTCCCGCCGAGAACACCCTTCCAGAGTTTCGTCACGTCATGTCTGCCGAGCCTGAGCTTCTTCACATCATGTCTGCCGAATCTGAGCTGCTTCACATCATGTCTGCCGAGCCTGAGCTTCTTCACGTCATGTCTGCCGAGCCTGAGCTTCTTCACGTCATGTCTGCCGAGCCTAAACTTCTTCACGCCATGTCAGCCACGCCTGTGTCTTCAGACGAGATGGCCGCCGCGCCTGAGTCGGCTACGGAGGATGCAGTGCTCATCATGGTAGCCACGGCTGTTTTGTGTGTGTGGGCAGCGTACACAACGTTTCCGTTCCCGTGGGCCCTTGACCAAGAGGGTTGCCGCCGTTCCAGAATCTTGTTCCGTCGAGGCCGCCACTACATCCACATCAGCTACATAAATGCATCAACAAACCATTCAGAAACATCCTTTTGCATTCTACATGTTGTCACTTCTTGAGTCTCTCCATCTTTGTCTGACTCCGGTTTGAACATAAAAGGCTGAAAAGTTTCTGACATTTTCAGTGTGCGTCTGCGTGAGGTAATCGAGGCTGCTAACACACACACACACACAAGCTCTTGAAGCTCTGCCCTCTTCTTGGAAGGGGTCTGGGAGCAACAGCTCACTTGCATTTAAAGGGACACACACAAAACAACACATTTTTGCTCATCCTCAAAAAGGGACATTTTTAACATGCTATAAAAAATTATCTGTGGGGTATTTTTTAGCCAAAACTTCACATACACACTTTGGGGACATCAGAGACTTATTTTACATCTTGTAAAAAGGGCCATTATACCACCCATTTAAGCATTTATTAAAAAGCATGAAGGTAGAATAGAAAGGAAGAAAAATGTATTAGAAAGAGCTTTGCTGGAGAAAGAAGAAAAATACAAGTATTACCGTCCACACATTGACAACATCCTGTGGGTGAGTAGATCATCCTACACAATAGAAGCAGTTTCGGATTCTCTTTCCGTCCCCACCACCCTTCCAGAGTCTCGTCCCGCCGAGACCACCCTTCCAGAGTCTCGTCACGTCATGTCTGCCGAGCCTGAGCTTCTTCACGTCATGTCTGCCGAGCCTGAGCTTCTTCACATCATGTCTGCCGAACCTGTTCCCGTGGGCCCTCGACTAAGAGGGTCGCCGCCGTTCCAGAGTCTTGTTCCATCGAGGCCGCCGCTATATCTGAGCCAGAGCCTTTGGCCCTAGTCCCCCAAGCTGCCAGCATCGCCCTGGATTCTGCATACCCTGCTCATCCTCTGGATAAAGACTTCAGGACGCCCGCCTCCCCTCCTTGGTTGAGGCGAGGACACGCCTACCGGGAGGGGAGAGTACTGTCACGGTCACCAGCTCCTCACTACATTTCCCATCATCCTCCCTGGCCCTCACGCTAACCTTCCTCCATTTTAAAGCCTAAACGAATTTTAGGCATTGCGGTGCACAACAAATCTTTTAAATATTTGTCTGCCTCGCTGCCTGCTGTGAGTGTTTTTGCTTCGGTGCTGTAAGCTCCGTTTAAGCCTCGTATTTCTTTGTTTTGAACCATCATTTACTACAATTTGTAGTTGTTTATACTACTAAAATACATCTTACCCAACATCTCAGATTAACCTGACATCGCTAGCTTCCGTTACTACTAGCACAACACGCTAGTAATTCGCTAGCCTGTTAACGCACCACCCGTGCGCTCAGCTATTTTTATTTATTTATTTTTCTCGCGCACGCCCGCGCCTTTGAGTTCATAAAAAGCTCAGGTGAGTAAGAATCAGTCAACAAACATGGTGAGTAATGTCTTGTCCTGTTATTGTCACCTGCACTTCATGTCACATGTTTAGCATAGCCTCTCTCTGTCGGCAATATAGGATTTATATGTGATAAATGTAAGGAGACAGTTAGGTTGACGGAGAAGATTTCAGAATTAGAGACACGCATCCAAACATTAATTGAGGATAGTAAGAGTGCAAGAGATTTAAATACTGCTTTGGATGCGCCTAGCATAGTGAACTCTTTACATGAGTCGGTTCTGGCTGAAGTAGAGCCTGCGCAGCCAGGCAAATGGGTGACAGTGAGGGATCGCTCTAGTCGCGGATCTAAAAACCACTCTTCCATTCTGATTACCATAACAAATCGATTTGCCCCACTCAGTGAAACACCCACTGAGAATGATTGTGCCCTAGTTATTGGCGATTCTATTACACGGAACGTGAAAATAGAGACACCAGCCACCATAGTCACATGTTTGCCGGGAGCCAGAGCGCCTGACATCAAAGCAAATTTAAAAGTGCTGGCTAATGCTAATCGTAAATTCTCTAAGATCATTATTCATGTCGGCACTAATGATGTTCGACTCCGCCAGTCAGAGATCACCAAAATTAATATTAAAGAGGTGTGTGAACTCGCAAGTACGATGTCAAGGACTGTAATTTGCTCTGGCCCCCTTCCTGTTCACAGGAGTGATGAGATAGTTAGTAGATTGTGTTCGCTTAACGGTTGGCTGTCTAAGTGGTGTCCGCAAAATAATATAGAATTCATAGACAATTGGAAAAGTTTTTGGGGCAAACCTGACCTGTTGAAAAGAGATGGTATTCATCCCTCCTGGGATGGTGCTACTCTTCTCTCTAGTAATATGGCACATAGTCTTAGAGCTCAAACATGACAATCTGGGGCTCAGGTCAGGAAGCAGACAGACTGGCTTAACCGACCGTCTGCTAGCGGCCTCGCGTCACCAAGGTCAGATAAATCCCATCACATAGAGCCTCTTTCACCTAGCTATCATCATATAGAGTCTGTGTCTGTTCCCCGAACTTGGAAATCCAAAAAACGTTTAAACCCATCTAAGGTTAAAAATTTAATTGATGTTCAACAAATAAAAAACAGATATAATACAGATGAGCAAATGCTAAAGCTTGGGTTGCTGAATATTCGATCGCTTACTTCAAAATCACTCAATGTTAATGATATGATTTCAGATAATAACCTAGATGTGCTGCGTTTGACAGAAACCTGGCTAAAACCAAACGATTACATTACTATAAATGAGTCCACCACCCAAGATTACTGTTATAAACATGAGCCTGGTCTGAAACGCAAAGGAGGTGGTGTTGCTGTAATTTATAGTAATATTTTCAAAACTAAGAAATCAAGTTTTAAATATAATTCTTTTGAAGCATTGGTGCTTAATGTAAAAATATATAGTATAAACGATAAATCACGTTTGAATTTTGTGCTGGCTACTGTATGCAGGTCACCAGGGCACCATACAGACTTTATCAAAGAATTTGCTGACTTTCTATCAGAATTAATATTGACTGCAGATAAAGTACTAATTGTTGGTGATTTTAATATACACGTAGATAACGAAAAAGATGCATTGGGATTGGCATTTAAAGACATTGTAAACTCAATTGGAGTTAGACAACACGTGTCAGGACCTACTCATCGTCGTAATCATACTCTAGATCTAATATTATCACACGGAATAGATGTTGATGCCGTTGAAATTCTGCAGCAGAGCGATGACATCTCAGATCATTACCTAGTCTCGTGTAAATTACATTTAGCCAAGGCTGCAAAGCCGACTCCGTGTTTCAAATATGTTAGAACTATCACTTCTGTCACTAAAGACTGCTTTATTAATAATCTTCCTGATCAGTTTCATCATCTCAGCATCCCAGATAGCTTAGAAGAACTAGATATTGCAACAGAAACTTTTAACTCTCTCTTTTCTAGCACTTTAGACACAGTTGCTCCGTTGCGCTTAAAGAAGATTAAAGAAAATAGTCCAACGCTGTGGTACAACGAGCACACTCGGGCCCTTAAGAGAGCAGCCAGAAAAATGGAACGCAACTGGAAGAAAACAAAACTAGAGGTATTTCGCATTTCATGGAAGGAGAGCTTGATTACTTACAGAGAGGCTTTAAAAGCTGCTAGATCTGCTTATTTTTCAACCCTATTAGAAGAAAATAAACATAATCCTAGGTATTTATTTGAAACGGTGGCTAAACTAACGAAAAAGAAAGCTTCAAGCACCGAAGTTTCCAAGCAGCACAGCAGTAATGATTTTATGAACTTCTTCACTTATAAGATTGATAATATCAGGGACAAAATTATAACTATGCAACCGTCTACTACAGTATCGCATCAGGGAGTGCATTGTAGTCTCCCTGAGAAAAAATTTGATTCATTCGTTGCTATAGGAGAGGAAGAATTTACTAAACTCATTAAATCATCTAAATCGACAACATGTATGTTAGACCCTATACCGACTAAGCTACTGAAAGAAATACTTCCAGAGGTCATAGATCCTCTTCTTAATATCATTAATTCATCTTTGTCTCTAGGATACGTACCAAAAAACTTTAAGCTGGCTATGATTAAACCGCTTGTTAAAAAAACGCAACTTGATCCTACAGAATTAGTCAATTACAGGCCGATCTCGAATCTACCTTTTCTGTCAAAGATATTAGAAAAGGCAGTATCCTCACAACTGTGTTCCTTTCTTGAAAGAAATGATATCTGCGAGGATTTCCAGTCCGGATTTAGACCGTATCATAGTACCGAGACGGCTCTCGTTAGAGTCACAAATGATTTGCTCTTATCATCCGATCGTGGTTGTATCTCTCTATTAGTGTTACTCGATCTTAGTGCTGCATTTGACACTATTGACCACAATGTTCTTTTAAATAGACTCGAACATTATGTTGGCATTAGTGGAAATGCACTAGCATGGTTTAAATCATACTTATCTGACCGTTATCAGTTTGTAGCAGTAAATGAAGAGATGTCTCATCGATCACAAGTTCAGTATGGCGTACCTCAAGGCTCAGTACTAGGACCGCTGCTGTTCACTCTGTACATGCTACCATTAGGAGATATCATTAGGAAACATGGAATTAGCTTCCACTGTTATGCTGACGATACTCAGCTGTATATATTACGAAACTTATCAATTCACAAAATTAACGGAATGCATAGCTGATATAAAACATTGGATGACTCGTAATTTCCTACTTCTAAATTCTGAAAAAACAGAGTTTCTAATTATTGGACAAAAAACTTCCTCACGTAATAACCTAGAATACTGTCTAACACTTGATGGCTGCTCTGTTAAGTCTTCGTCGTCGGTTAGGAACCTGGATGTGCTCTTTGATACCAATCTTTCATTTGAAAGTCACGTGTCTAGTATCTGTAAAACTGCATTTTTCCATCTTAAAAATATATCTAAATTACGACATATGCTCTCATTGACAAATGCGGAACAGTTAGTTCATGCGTTCATGACCTCAAGGCTAGATTATTGTAATGCTCTACTGGGTGGTTGCCCTGCACGCTTAATAAACAAACTACAGCTGGTTCAAAACGCAGCAGCTCGAGTTCTTACCAGAACCAGGAAGTATGACCATATTAGCCCAGTTCTGTCAAAACTGCATTGGCTCCCTATTAAACACTGCATCAATTTTAAAATATTGCTGATTACTTACAAAGCACTAAATGGTCTAGCTCCGCAGTACTTGAGCGAGCTCTTAACGCATTATAGTCCTTCACGTCTATTGCGATCTCAAAATTCCGGCCAGTTAATAATACCTAGAATATCAAAATCGACTGCTGGCGGTAGATCCTTTTCCTATTTAGCCCTATTTTTCCCATTGTCCGGGAAGCAGACACACTCTGTCAGTTCAAAGCCAGATTCAGGATCCCTTTACCACACTACAGATAAGGCGTTGTCGGGAAAATTCGTTTCGCGTTCCTACCCCGAAGCGACAAAATAAAATAAAATTCTTTATCAAAATTTATAAGGAAAGACAAGTACTTTGTTTAGGCTTGGCTTGTAGGGAATTCCAAACTTGCGCACATATATTCAAACGCACATAACTATACAGTAGAACCCATTCTAAATGTGCAATGCCCATCAGCGTTTCTCACAGGTTCGCGTTTAAAGTCTGTGTAGAGAGAATGGTGTCGTCTTAGCGGCCCCTAATTTAATAAGAAATGATCGTTGCGACGGAAGCAAATCAATCAAAACTAACTTTAGCTGGAAAATAACTTTATTAAAGAACCGCTATAAAGCCAAAACAATCTCTGTTACCTTAAATTATACGCTTATCTATGTAAAGCTGCTTTGAAACTGACTTAAATGGTATTCAATGCAAAACAAAAATAAAAGAAATAAGTAGCCTATTGTCACGGTCACCAGCTAGTCTAGCCTGGCCCTCATCTGCATGCACTTCCCAATCACAGAGAATACTAATCACCTGCACCTGTTGTTTCTCAACCATGGACTATTTAAGCACACACCTCAGTCACACACATTGTCTGTTCTCACAAGTGGATACTAGACTGACACTCCAAATGCTACTTACCTATTGACAACGTCTCTACAAGAGGTGTAGTGGTAAAAAAAGAGGTGGGTAAACTATAAATTCTGGTGGACCACAATGTGGTCACCCGGTAAGGTGGGCCACTGCCTACCGGTGTATGTGTATCCTGATGACATCGCTATAGGCTATCATTTGATGGTACTACCAAGGGTATCACTGGTTGTTCCCTCATCATAGGTCACACAATCACTATTCAATTCATACATTAATCTAAGTTCTTGTTAAAGAGACTCAAGAAGGAATAATATGGTTGAAATCTATAAAGTTTACTAAATGACAAAACAGAGAACAAAAATATTTAATAGAGATAGAGAGGGTGTCACGGTGGGGTAAATGCAAAAAGGTGCGAGGACTCAAGTGCAGGAGAAATATAGTTTATTATAAAACAAAAACAAATACAAATACAAAACAAAACCCACGGGGGGGAAAACAACTAGCAAATACAAAACCAAAACAGAACATGAACTTACTGGGAAATGACAGGGAACAGGAAACATTAAACAACGAACCGACACAGACTGCAAACAAGAAGGGACTTATAAAGGGAACTAATCAAGAGGGAACAGGTGGAAGAACTCAAACAATAATCAGATAACAAGTGGGAGGGATCAGACAATGACATGAGCACATGGCCCAAAATAACAAAACACCCATGTGCAGCACAAGACAGGACAGGCATGTGACATTACCCCCTCCCTACGGAGCGGCTACCAGACGCTCCATCAGACCAGGGCGGGACGGGAGGAACAGACCAGGGCAGGGCGGGGCGGGGCGGGGCGGGGCGGGACGGGAGGGACAGATCAGGGCGGGGCGGGACGGGAGGGACAGACCAGGGCGGGACGGGAGGGACAGACCAGGGCGGGACAGACCAGGGTGGAGACTCTCCCTCGGGCGGCCAGGGCGGAGCAGACTTTCCCTCGGGTGGCCAGGGCGGAGACTTTCCCTCGGGCGGCCAGGGCGGAGACTTTCCCTCGGGCGGCCAGGGCGGAGACTTTCCCTCGGGCGGCCAGAGCACAGCGGAACAGACAGCACCGGCTCAGGAACTGGAACTGGCACCACCGGCTCAGGCACTGGAACTGGCACCAACGGCTCAGGCACTGGAACCACCGACTCAGAAACAGGAACTGGCACCACCGGAAACAGCACTGGAACTGGCACCACCGGAACTGGCACTGGAACTGGCATCAACGGCTCAGGCACTGGAACTGGCACCACTGGCTCAGGCACTGGAACTGGCACCACCGGCTCAGACACTGGGACTGGAACTAGCACCACCGGCTCAGGAACAGGAACAGACATCACCGGCTCAGGAACAGACACCACCGGCTCAGGCTCAGGAACAGACACAGGCTCGACGGCGGCCATCTTGTCAGGGGACACAGGCTCGGCAGACGTGACGTGAACAGGCTCGACGGCGGCCATCTTGTCAGGGGACACAGGCTCGGCAGACGTGACGTGAACAGGCTCGGCAGTGGCCATCTTGTTCGAAGACACAGGCTCGGCAGGCGTGACGTGAACAGGCTCGGCGGCGGCCATCTTTTCCGAAGACACAGGCTCGGCAGGCGTGACGTGAACAGGCTCGGCGGCGGCCATCTTTTCCGAAGACACAGGCTCGGCAGGCGTGACGTGAACAGTCTCGGCGGTGGCCATCTTGTCCGAAGACACAGGTTCGGCGTCGGCCATCTTGTCCGAAGACACAGGCTCAGGAACAGTCTCTGGCTGGGCAGACGTGACGTGAACCGTCTCTGGCTGGGCAGACGTGACGTGAACCGTCTCTGGCTGGGCAGACGTGACGTGAACCGTCTCTGGCTGGGCAGACGTGACGTGAACCGTCTCTGGCTGGGCAGACGTGACGGATCGCTGGGGTGGCGCAGGCAGTGCGAGCAGCTCGGGCGGGGCCGGCAGAGCAGGACGCCTGGGCGGCGCGGGTAGAGCAGGACACCGGGGCGGTGTGGGCAGAGCAAGACACCTGGGCGGCACGGGCAGAGCAAGACGCCTGGGTGGTGCGGGCAGAGCAAGACGCCTGGGCGGTGCATCAAGGATGGCAGTCACCACCGGGATGGTCTCCATGTTAGGAGCCACCGGACTCGGGATCACCGGACTCGGGACCACCGGAACAGGGACCACCGGAACAGGGACCACCGGAACAGGGATGGAGGGAGCCTTTCTCCTCCTCCTGCGTCTTGGGACCACCGGAACTGGGACCACCGGAACTGGGACCACCGGAACTGGGACCGCCGGACTCGGGACCGCCGGACTCGGGACCACACCCCTGGCAATTCTCCCCCGATGGCGAATAAGACCCTCTACCATCGCCACAAAACTGACCCGATCAAATGCTCTTCGGATCAGCCAGTCCATCGGTTCGTCAAGTGCATGATTGAATAAATCCTTAAGTGCCTCCTCGCCAAGGTTCAGCCCCTCAGCTGCACTACAGAACCTCTGGCTGAACTCTCTTACCTCCGTCCCCTGCTGACGGAGGGAGAGTAGCTCATTAAATTGAAGAATCCGCTCCCATTGCGGACAGGAGACTGGTTGCGCCTCTCTTCTCCGCTGAGTCCTCATTTGGTCGGTTCGTTCTGTCACGGTGGGGTAAATGCAAAAAGGTGCGAGGACTCAAGTGCAGGAGAAATATAGTTTATTATAAAACAAAAACAAATACAAATACAAAACAAAACCCACGGGGGGGAAAACAACTAGTAAATACAAAACCAAAACAGAACATGAACTTACTGGGAAATGACAGGGAACAGGAAACATTAAACAACGAACCGACACAGACTGCAAACAAGAGGGGACTTATAAAGGGAACTAATCAAGAGGGAACAGGTGGAAGAACTCAAACAATAATCAGATAACAAGTGGGAGGGATCAGACAATGACATGAGCACATGGCCCAAAATAACAAAACACCCATGTGCAGCACAAGACAGGACAGGCATGTGACAGAGGGAGGCTTATATCCAGGGCTTCCAAATCAATGCACTTGAACATAATAATCCCAAATCTCTAATCATTTTCATAGTCGATTTATCTGTTGAATATTTTCTCGATTAATCGATTAGTTGTTTGGTCTATAATATGTCAGAAAAATGTGGATCAGTGTTTCCCAAAAGCCCAGGATGACGTCCTCAAATGTCTCGTTTTGTCCACAAATCAAAGATATTCAGTTTACTGTCACAGAGGAGAGAAGACACTAGAACATATTCACATTTAACAAGCTGGAACCAAAGATTTTTTTTACTTTTGTCTTAAAGGGGTCATATAATGGTACATACACTTTTACAAGTTGATTGTACTGAAATGTGTGTTGGCAGTGCCTGTACACAACCATCATAAAATGCTAAAAATCCATCCAGTGGATTTTTTTTTTAATCTCCTTATATGTTTTCCCCTCTCTAAAATCAAGCCGTTCGACCTAGTGACGTCACACGGTGACGTGTCCGGTGACATGCCCCCACGGAAGAAATAACACCTGAAATGATGACTTCTGGTGAATATTGTGGAAACTAATTGATACATTTAGATAAATATATTTCATAGATTATAGCATATTATAATACAACTTATTAGGCCTATATAGTTATAGAATAGCAAAGTAGGCCTAATCAATATACACGACTGAACCACATAGATGTGAAATATAAAGGCTATCATGATCATTTTGCCAACAATGAACCATGGATTTGTTTAGTTTATAATACGTTTTATTTTTAACTTAAACTAATACAACATATAACATTCAAAACTCATCGGCTTAGACTGCATTTGAAGAAAAATAAACACAACAGTTTTCTGTAGCCTTGTGCGAACTTATTCAATAGAATTAGACTTCTAGAATGTTCTTTCCAGTGCAAAAAATAATATTTTTAATTTAATTAGACAACATTTTAAGGAAGTGTAGTGCAAATATCTTTATATAATTATACTTCCATTATAGTTAACTTTCTTTCCAGTGCACAACAATACATAACAAAACAGCTAATAAAGAAAATATAAAATATTGCACTCAAATACTGCATTCAAGCAATACAACACCGTATGTATATTTTTGTGCTCTTTTCTTTTTCGCCGGCTGCTCGGAGGTAGTCATTTTTACATTTCCCGCTGTTGTCACTTGTCATCATCGTTGCTGCGATACGTGACTCACAATGACTGAAATGACCAATTAAAAGGGCATTCTCTGATGATGTTCCAAGATGTTAAAAACGCTACGCTGATCATAGACAAACGGGGAGAAATTAATATCTACCGCACCGTCGGCTTTTTTTTCTTATCATAGCCTACTATGTCTTCGTTCATAGTCTGACATATATTAGAAGCTATGTGTCTGTCATGGATTTGCACTGAATTGATTCTCAAAAATACGGAACAAAGTGCGTTCCGTATCAGTTCAATACGGAACAAGACTTTTATGTGTCAAATACGGGACGATTCCGTATTATACGGAACGGTTGGCAACCCTACTCAGGGTACATACGGCATGTTCTCTTACGAGAGGTTCTCTCGTATTGCGTAAGTTGCTTACGCTACGGGTAAAGTTGTCTTTTCTCGAGATCTGATGCCAAAAATTATCCTTAATTTTGTATTTATTGTCAACGCAGTGCGGCAGCCGGCAGCCAGCAGACCAAAGCAGGCTGAATAAGCGTGCTCATTGGCTGACCTGCGGACCTGCGACCTGTGGCCCTCCACGCGCCACAGCCCGCCAGAATGGGTGTGGCTAGCGTGTATAAAGGAAGGGCTCACAGGCTGGAATTCTGATTTTCTTGTCTTCAGCGAAGCTCTACGCATCGCTGGATCTTGAGAGAGCTGCCGCCGTCGAATCTAGCGACCAGCAAGCCTAGGAAGTATCTGAGGAAGCCGGCCGCCTTCGCCGCCTTCAGCCATCCGTGCCTGCTACGCCATCCGGCGACATATCCTTTTCTGCTGTGTGTGTTCGCCGCTGCGACAAACACTCTCTCTCCTCTTCTAAAAGAGTAATTTCTACGAGGCGTTGTTTCAAATGCCTCGCACAACTTCCCGCTCTCTCTCCCTCTGTTCGAGCCGTGCAAACTGCGCCGTTCACAAGGGATGCCAGAAGCGGACGGTTTCGGAGCGAGCTTCCTCGCTCTCTCTCCCTCTGTTCGAGCCGTGCAAACTGCGCGGCTCACAAGGGATGGCAGAAGCGGACGGTCTTGGAGCTCTCTTTACGTTACAAGAAAGCTACCCCGTCCTCGCGCCCCGTTTGCGTGCGTCACTCACCGGCGAAAAGAGAACAGAGAGTGTTTTAGTCCCGCCGTGGCCGGACTAACCTCCATTTCTCACACATTTCTCAGTCCCCTCTTAAGTTCAGGCGACTGGAAATATCAATATTGCAGTAAACGAGCCTGTTATAATACATGCACGCCTGCAAACAAACGCTGTCACAAGCTCTGGTTTTTCGCCTATTACTCTTCCCGCTCTCTCCCTTTGTTGAGCCGCGCAGATTGCACCATTCACAAGGGATGACAGAGCGGACGGTCACGAGCAATGTTCAGCGCGCGCCTCACTCACCGGCGAAAAGAGGAGAGAGTGTTTTTAGTCCCGCCGAGGCCGGACCAACCTCCAATTCTCACACATTTCTCAGTCCCCTCTTAAGTTCAGGTGGCTGGAAATATTACTATTGCAGTAAACGAGCCTGTTATAATACACGCACGCCTGCAAACAAACGCCGACACGACACGCGCTAACTGAAAGCTAATGTGTTTTCCCCCTGTGGCTCAGTGGCAAAATCTTAGGCTTTCGCGCCAGAGACCCGTGTTCGATCCCGGCTCTCGTGGCAGATAAAAATTATGCTGTTGGCTTCTCCGAGCTCGCGGCCAGCTTTTCTTACATACAGAAAGCGAACCCGCCTCTCGCACCCTCACATGATGGTGCTCGAGTATTTGCTGAGCGTATAAATATATGAGCTTTCAAGCATTTCGCTCTGTTAGTCCCCTTAAAAAGGCGACTGCAGATGTGTATTCCGCAGCCACAAGCATGTTGTACAACCCGCTCGCCTGCACTAAAACACTGTTTTTACGACGCCGATGGTGTGTAGAAAATGTACCCGCCTCCCAGTGTTCACCCCTACACACAAGCACGGTTCCCCCTGTGTCATTCACTCATGCAGTGCCCACTCTAGAGCTGGCATATGCCGCTCGAGTGTTAAATGTAGGAATGTGCCCACAAACAGTGCCCACACCTACTCATGGTGGTCGAGTATTTATGAGCGTCTAAACATATGAGCCTTCAAAGCATCTCGCTCTGTCAGTCCCCTTAAAAAGGCGACCGCAGATGGTATTTTGCAGCCAATGAGCGCGTTGTAAAACCCGCTCGCCTGCACCTAAACACCGTTTTATGGCACCCCAGAGAAATCTCAAAGAGTATAATGTCTGGTTGTCCGGCTCACGCCGCATGTGTTTTAAGTGTAGAAAATGTGCCCACGTTTCAGTGTTCACTCCTGCACTCAAGCACTATACCCCCCGTGTCTCTCACAGAGCCCACTCTCATAAAGCGGACAAAAGCCGCTCGAGTGTTGAATGTAGGTCACGTGTCCACAACCCTGTGCCCACACCTACTCACTGCCCGCTCTGTTACACGGCCACTCCCCACCGTTCATGTCTCAAATGTAAATCCGGTGCCCGCTCACACATACTGACAGACATTTTACCCCCGGCGCCGCTCTCGCACACCATTCCTCGCACGATATGTTCCCCGTCCTATGCCACCGGGACATCGTGTGTATAACGGCCAGCCATCGCTGTATGCGAGCCGCCGTATTCAAGCACCAAGAGCGCGCGCACTGCGCCCGCGCCTCCGAATCAGGTTCTCGAGCTCGCGGAATGCAGCAATTGAAGCCCGGAGGTCATTCTGCCCCTAGCCATGCATGCGAAAGCATGGGAGGCTATTCCAGGCGTGTCAGAATGGGTGCTGAGCACAGTAAAACAGGGCTATTCATTGCAGTTCGCTCGCCGTCCCCCGCGCTTTCAAGCGCGAGTCGAGACGAGAGTGAATGGGGAAGTAGCACACCTACTTCGTGCGGAAATAGCAAAACTTCTGTGCAAAGGGGCCATAGAACCGGTACCCCCTTCTCTGAGCGAGTCAGGCTTTTACAGCCATTACTCCCTCGTGCCCAAGAAGGACTGAGCTCTCAGACCAATTTTAGATCTGAGATATTTGAACAAAGCTCTTATGAGAAGACCGTTCTTGAATTGTTTGTTTTTTTATATCATGCAGTATATGTTAATGTATATAAATTTAATGAATGTCAAGGAATATAAAAAAGGAAAAAACAAAAATCGTATCATGTGTTACCTTTTAATTAAGAAAGATCATTTTTGATAATTGACAATATGTCAATGTTTTGTATTAAAATACATATTGTAAATAGTTATTTTGGTCTTTTGATAATTGGTACTAAATGTACCATAAAGCATAACTGGTTACTTGAGACAGTGTAGTCAATGAATTAAAGATCTTAAAAAGTAAACACTACAAGTCACAAACACATAATGTTGTATTTCTTTAATCAGTTTTAAACTAACTAGTTAATTTATGAATTAATTGTCTTAAACTATAATATTAGTCTATAATATTATAGTTTAAGACATAATATTTACTATTTTAATAATTATAATATTTTTGAGAAGTAAAGTAAACTATAATTATTTAATTATTTATTTATTATCATTTAAATGCATCTTTGCATAGCCTTTATACACTGAACATTTTAATGTAATTTGAGTTGTTTGTTACTTTTTTCAATTTACTGATAAGTCTGCAAGAAAAAAAAAAACATGTTTGATGAAGATGATCATAGTTAATGGTGCTTAATAATTTAGATGTATGGACTTGGAGTTATATAATAAGCAAATGGTGTTTACAGTTTTTCTCAATTGCTTAAACACATTTCTTGAAACTATGCCTCGTATTCTCAAAACTATAAACACAAATCCATAACGTCTCACCCAATTCCCCAAACATCCTATTTTCAGGTCAAAATGAAGCTCTACACTCAAAACCATTCACTCTTGCTGAAAAACCAAACTTTGCCCTCAGACAGGAAACACAAGCCCTCAAAATCACACACACTACAACATAGTCTAACACACTGGTGCAATAAATTCAAAACAACATTTCCAAAACTGGTCAGTTATGTAGCTTTTGTTGGCCACAAAAAAAGAAGCTCGAAGCGGCAGAGGAGGTAGATGGTTGAATAAACTGCTGATGTAAAGCTTCTTCCACATACTCCTCCATGGCCTTCTGTTCCGGGATGGACAGAGGGTAAATGCGACCTTTTAGGAAGGGTGGGTCCGGGTAGCAAGTCGATGGCGCAGTCCCATGGCCGGTGTGGTGGTAATTTAGTTGCCAGTAACTTACTGAATACATCCTAGAACGCCCGGTACTCCACTGGAATTTCAACTTGAACCTGGACTTCAGGGCTCTCCACCGAAGTGGAGCAGACAGGAACTCTGGATTCACCCGTAGAGGACTTGGAGCGAGATGAAGGAATTTTCTTGATGGAACTGAGGCAGGATACATGGCAATCTTCACCCCAACAGAGTATTTCCCCAGTTTTCCAGTGGAGTATTGGCTGATGTTGTACTAACCAGGGGCGTCCCAGGATGATATCCGCGGTGGACTCCTCCAGTACCATAAGAGAGATTTCCTCAGAGTGTAAACAGCCGATGCGAAGAGTCAGAGTGGGTGTATAATGGCGAATTCGACCTCGACCCAGTGGCTTGCCTTGTATGGTTTGGATGGGAAGATCTCGGGAAAAACGGCGTCGACGAATATTCAGCTTCTGGAGACACTGGGTGGATATGAAGTTCCCCGCAGACCCAGAGTCGACGAGGGCTTGCGCTGGGAGACATACACGGGAGGTCAAGATATGTACACTGGTACGAGTTAGAATCTCAGTTTTCGGGGAGAGTTGAATGGAACTTATCGCCGGGCGCGGAGTTCGAACAGGGCAGGAACTGAGGAGATGTTTGTCTGAAGCACAGTATAAACAGAGGTGATGTTGAATTCTGCGCTGGCGTTCAGAAGCGGAAAGATGGGTAGAGTCTATTTCCATAGGAACTGGTGCTGGAGGAGTGACTGATGGAGCCGAGGGCGGAGAACTTACAGTGGGTGCAAACAGATCACAAGCGGTGAGGCGCTGGGAAATCCAGATTGTCTTCTGGATCAGATTCTCTAACCCCATGCTGTCTTCATACACAACCACCAGGTGGCGGACGTTGAGATTCAATCCATGTCGAAAAGCTGTGATCAGAGCGGTTTCATTCCAGCCGCTAGACGCGGCTAGAGTGCGGATCTGGAGGGCATAAGAACTCACTGAGGAATTTCCTTGACGGATGTTATAAAGTTGATCATGAACGAACAGTTCGGAGACAGTTTGCCCAAAAACTTCTACGAAATATTCCTATACCTTCTCCAGCGCTCCACGATCTCCACTCTGTCACCATCTCCATAGTCGTTCTCCTTCATTGCCGTGATTTTCCTGTCACCGTGGTTTCCTTCTGGTAATCGACAACTGAGCTGACATCTCATCATCCCTCATCACGCTGTTTCCTCCTGCTAATAAACTGATGTTTACTGTTCTCCCGGTATGCTCTGAGTCTATATCGTTACACCTATAAAATAAACAAATTATTGTGGCATTAATTAGCCCACAAACAATTTTAAAGCATGAACAAATTTATTTAAAGCAAAACTTGTTGGGCATTTATCTGTATAGGCTAAGTGTTGTGTTTCAACCGCCCTTTTCATACTGGCGCAACGCTTATTCGCTGTAGAAAATGCATGATTTGATTAGTTAAACAAAGAGGACTTATCCTTCTGGCATGGCTGCTCGCTCTAACGTTAACCTAGATAAACATTCCCTTTATTTGGCACACATTCAAGTGTTTGTGCGGAGTGTGGAGTGTGCACTGCCTGACATGGAGGCGCCGACGCAGTCACTTGCATTTTCCTATCAACAGTGGAAAAACTTAAAATACTCCATTTCTGGTCATACAGAAAAGAATACATCATTTGACTACTTTTATTTGTGTTAACTCGCAATAACAAGAAAACGTTGTGCTTTTGTAAATGAAAAGAAAACAAATGGTCATGGTCTCCGTGAATTGGAGAGCATCTCAAAAATGAACTGAAAAACAACGTATAGACTAGCCTCCAGTGTTGCCACAGTTACTTTGAAAAAGTAATCTGAGTACTGATTACTCCTTTAACCCTCTGGGGACCAAGGTGTTTTTGGGGCCCTTGAGATGTTCTGACATGCCTTGACATTTGTGGTTTTTTCAGTTATTTATAAACATGTTAATGGCTAAGGTGTAAATTCACTCTATATAGCACAAACAGGGCTACCATAATATGCGAGCAACGTGTATGTAGATGTTTGTATTTTTAAGAGAATAATGTTTATGCGTGGTTATTGGAAAAAATTAAAATGAAAGTTGCTGAATTAAGACCACAAAACACATATTAAATATGTGTCCACAAGACTTTTGACTAATGGATGTTGTCCCTTTGAGTTCTAGCTTCAAAATTATGTGAAAATAGTTTTGCTTTATCGTTCACAAAAAAATATATTGATTTAAATGGTGTAAAACAGGTTTTGCTTGGAAAGCCATTATGCGAGGGGGGCGTGGAGGAGGAGTAGTTTGTCCCACCCACTCTGCATAATGACTCTGCCTAATGCCCATTCAATCAGGTGTGACACTGACTGAGCCACAATGCAAGGACAAAAGATGTATTTAGAAGAAGACTTATATTGACCATTTAAGATTTCGCTTACATCTCTCTTGTAAATATGTTTTGCTATTTTATTAAAAATGTTACAATTACAACAATAATTACAATTTCAACAATATTTCAAGTGTACTCTTTCTTTGTAAAAAAAAAAAAAAAAAAAAGATTATAGGCCTACATTTTATCATATGTATTCATTAGTTTGAATATAGCCAACATTGGAACATCTAACATCTTAGTCTATGACTTTATTTTTGACAAAAATAGTATATATATATATATATATATATATATATATATATAACGTTAGATATGAGCAGAAATTGCTAAACAAAAGCTTTTTTGATGTGGCGGTATATTCTACAGTAGCCTAAAAACTGTACCCTAGTCTAGTCAACAAAATGTTGTCTTTCATACTTCGCCTGACTGTAATGTTGTTTTTATGAAATATTAGGGCATATAAATGCTAATTTGCAGTTTAATACGTTGCTTATACAAATACATTTTATTTCAACATATTCCAGTCGATTTTTACTCATCTCAGTAGGCTATAGCAAAGCAGTTTATTATTTTACACACAGACGCGCGATTCATATTTAGGCTAAACAGTCTTTACAAATATGTCCCCTTCATTCATCTCACAGAAAGGCGAGTCATATTATAGAAATGGGATTCATCTTTTTGCGGTTTACATAGGCCTACACTAACATTATTCCATAACGTTATTCCACACGTGAGAAAAGAAAACAGCCTACCTCACTCCTCAGCGGAATCTGCTCCTCATTTCAGGAGATATTGCTCCTCATCAGCACTGTTCTGAGGAATCGTTTCTCCATAAGGTAGGCTATAATGTCTCACTCGCGAGGAGTCGCGACGCGCTTTGTTTACAGCTGATGTGGGCATTTCACAGCTCTGAAATGGTTCTCAGAATTTGCGTTTGAATAGCACGCGCTCTCCGGGGCGTGGTCACATTACTGTGAATCATCTCGTAATGAGGTCGACTGGAGTCGCTCTCTTTTTATACAGATTACAGAAGCTGAGAATATTTGTTTTTTATATAAATGACTTCATTTAAAAGATGCGATCTCAAGCTTTATGCCCGTGGGTCTGTTTGCCTGTTTGACTGAATTTTCGCGGAGTTATAGATCATTTTCGAACGCGTTTCAAATGGGAGTTTACTGACAGAGAGAAGGCAGAAATCGCATCATGTTAATTTTTCTTTATTTGTCAAAAAGCAAAACACTTTATTTTTATTGTGAGTATACAGAAAAAAAATAGACACTGAACAGGATCGATTGATGTATTACACGAAAATGAAAGATCAAAATTAACAGAGCATTTAGTGTTTATTTTCATTGCTAAAAAAAAAAAACGAGCAAAACGCGAGGGCGCGTTTTTGGTCCCCAGAGGGTTAAAATGTAATTTAGTTACTTTACAGATTACTTGATTTTAAAAGTAACTAAGTTAGATTACAAGTTACATTCAGCAGCTGCCGACAACACCCCCGCCACCTCAACATAAAAGTGACAACCGGTTTTGCCAACACTCACTTTATTGGAAGTGCATTTTTAACAGTAATGTCAACAATGTATCTCCTGACATTTTAAGCTGAACTTAAAAACTGTTTCCTGAAAAAATACATGTTTTTACAAAAAAATGAAATAAAGACAGTCTTTCTTGACCTGACATATTTAACTATTAACACTGTAATGGCAAAACTTACTATTTATAATCTACATTGTTTATAAATGTAACTATTAAATTCTTTAACATGTTTTATGAACATTGAACCTGTTGTTCACAGCATTAGAGCAGCAAGGAGTGGTTTTACAAAACAAAACAAGTGTATGACACCACATGTAGGCTGATATCATGTCTACTTTTGTTACTTTGGCCTAATCTTATGTTGTAATCCCATGTTATGAGTGAAACAGTGGAGTGGGGCGAGTAAACCAGTGGTTGTACCTCATTAACAGAAGCTTCTCAAACCTTTTGTCAGAAAGTCTATTTCTTCTAGAAGTGAGCACCAAACCTCCCAGACTGAAAAGCCGATGGGGTTGGAGTGTTATACTTCAAGAAAATGTTCTTTATGTTTGGAAACTGATGCAGAATCTGAAGGTCATAGGCTGACCTCAGGTAGTCCATGACTTCATTTTCTGCAGAATAGGTCTCCTCTGGCTCTGCCTCAAAAGTGAAAAAGTCCATCTCACCTTGGCTGGCAGATGTGGTGGGCACACTGGCAGGGCTCTGTGCTGCAGGAGCAGTTGTACGGCGACACTCTGCTGTCAGAAGCTCTTTTACTCGCTCCCTCCTACCTGCATCTCTCAGCCATCTGAGTTTGAATTGTGGACAACTGACAGCTGCGAGAATGGCATCTTTGTCGTCCAGCACACCGGCAAAACGAGTCTGGATAGCCTGAAAAATATAATTGATACGTTTATGCCTACAAAGCCTCCTATTTATTATGTCATTGAATTACTTACAAACCATACCTAATGTGGGATCAATATTATGGATAATATTTTGTTTTAGGTTACTTACTGACATTTGTATTTTTTTTTATCTTCTTTTGCAATGATAATGACTATTCTGTTCCATGTTCATAAATAGTGTGATGCAAGAAATTTTAACTAGCTTAAAAGATGGAGCATACCTGCATTATGGCATCTGGAGGGCCTGCAGTCATCCTGGAGAGGGCATCTTTCACATCCAGGGTCTTCTGCATCAGAACTTCAAGTGTGGGTAGTAAAGTCCCATAAGGACAGTCACCTTGTAAAATGTCCAGTGCTGCAGTCAGGCTTCATGGCGGTGCAGTACTCATGCAGGAACTGCTACTCTTTGTCTTTGAAGCACTTAACTCCCAGCTTGGTGCACAGAGTATTCAGCTCACTCATGGGGATTTCTGCAATTCTCTTTACAGCATCAAAAAATGAATTCCACCTTGTGGATGTTGGTACCAGGAGCTTTCTTTTGCTGACTTCCTCCACTGATGCAAGGGTATATCTACTTGATTTGGTCTAAAGAGCTGTGCATTTTGCTGTGCTGCTCCTATACACAGCCTTGCTCTCTGCATTGGAAGTTAAATATCTCTCCACATCATTTGTGGAAATGAGGTTGATGGTGTGTGAAGCACACCTGTGGAGCGGGGGTAGAGACAGCTGGCAATCACTTTCATCCTCAGCTGAGAGGATTTCTGACAGATCTAAAAAAGTGACATCATCATCTGTGGGGGTGGACTCTCCCTCCTCCCTCTCATCATCGGACTCTGTGACAGGCTGATAAACATTAAACGCCTTGACAAAGTTGGATCCATTATCAGTCACTGTTGCAACTACTTTGTTGAGTAGTCCATATGAAGAGTGAATGTTTTCGATTTCTACACCAATAACATCATACGTGTGTCTACCGCCAATTCTCCTACATGCCAATGCAGCCTTGTTGCGCTCTAATGTAGATCTACTGATTCAGTGGAGCGTTACTCCCATATAACTTCTGTTGTTAGCAGTCCAAATATCCGCGGTAGTTGACACAAAGCGACCTCATTCAGTGCGGCCTTCAGATTTCTCTCCATCACTGCATACTCCTCCATGTAAGAAGAAAAAGCTGTTCTGTGAGGCAGCACGGCATTGACAGTAGTAGGGATCTTGTTTATTATGGCACGAAATGAGGGCGAATCAACCATGTTTAATGGCAGCATTTCCTCTACAACAAACTGCCCAACCAACTTCTTCAACTCTCCCCCACTTACTGGTTTTGCACCGAAGTCCAGCTTTTGTTGTTTGGGTGGTGGGGGACCTCCCTCTCTGTGCTTCGCATCACCTGGTGGGACTTGTTCTGTAAGTTTGACTGTGCAGTGCTGCGACTCCAAATGTTTTTTTCAAATTCGACGTAGTGTTTCTGTAGCTAGATAGCACTTTGTCGCCAGCACAGAGTGTACAACGAACCTTAATGTTGCCATTGAAGGATCCAAATTTAAGAATATGTTTAAGATCTGCTGATCTTACTTCCTTACATAACATCACATGAAAAACTAAGGTGAATTACACTGTATTGGGCATTCAAGGTGAACATGATGGCATCAATTTACTGATCAGAAGTCAGCTTTAAGTCAGCTGTCTAAACATTGTAATAGTCAGGGGTTTTGTTAGTCTTTGATCTTCCAACTAAGAGTTGGACTGGGTGTGAATGTTACCTAGTCTAAGGTCTCGTGACCATTTGTTGTGTATACCATGGGGGGGGGGGGGGGGGTACCATTATCTCAGTTGGGGGCAATTGCCTCTATTGTCTTTAGATGATTAGATTTAGTGGTTACCTCTAAGGCTGTGTGTATGTTTAGCACCTTTAAGGACAGCCCACTGAAAGGCCTATAAAAGAAACCATGTAAAGTATGTTAGCCAGACTGATTTGGGAAGAACTGCAGCCGCGTCAACGCGAAGTCCTCAATAAAGAATAACTTTGTTTGAACGTGATCCCCAACGTCTCCTGGTTTCTTGCTTCGACGAAGAAAAAGTTTTCAACAATTTGCTGCCGCGACCCGGATGGAGAAAAAGGAAACTCAAAGAACTGAATCTTGAAACTTCAAGCTTTCCAGCTTCCTCCAGATTGAAAACTTCAAGCTCAAAGATTTCAACAAAGCTGACTGAGTCCCAGACTGAATCTTGAAACTTCAAGCTCAAAGATCTCAACAAAGCTGACTGAGTTCCAGACGAATGTTTTCTGTACAACCAACGATTCGGTGAGTTTCACTCCATTTCAAAGAACCAATGCAGACCAGAACAAATGTTTTCCTCTGTGCCGTTCAGAGAAGTAGTTAATAAACAGCTGTAGAGTTTGGTTAACTAAAGATAAGCCTCTAAAAAGTTTTTCTTTTAGAGATGAAATTGATCCTCTGTTGTTGGCAGGGAAGATTAACAGTTACATGTTAATATTGTTTGTACCTTTGTAAGCTAGAGAAGATTTAGCCTCATGTGCTAATAAGATTGTACCCTCTGTTTGCAAGACAGTAGAGAGAAGTTTTTTGTTGTTGTTTTTTTAGTGTTTGTTTGTGGTAACAGAAATTCACAAAATGTTTAGGAAAAGTACTAGACAGATTACACCTTTTTGGACAGATAGTGAATTCAAGTCTTTGTTATCAGAGCACATGGACTCCATCGTGACTGAGAAAGTCAGATTGAATTTAACAAAGAAATTTGGCATTGATCCAGAGAAAGTGTGGTCAATTGAAGATTGCAAGAAAGTGTTGAGTGCATGTATCAGGAAGAAAAATCTGAAAGGCATCATCTGTTGTCACCGAGAATTTAGCTTATCCATTGCACAAGAACAAGCTCGGTGTATTGCTACTTTAAACGATCAGAACAAACAATTGCAGACTCACATGTCCTGTCTCAAGACAAAGGTGGGTCATAACAAAGCCTCAACCAAATGTGATTTAGAAGACCAACAGTCAGATGAAAGCTATCCTGATTTACAGTCTTTTGATAGTATAGAGGACAATGTCAATGCAGATGTAAATGCAGTTGAAGTGTGCGTAGCTAGACAAAAGCCTCAGGGAAAAGGTGTTGATACAGTTTCATTTGCAACCCCCATATTGCAGCCACAAGCAGTCAAAACATCTTTAGGTCCTAAAGATATTGAGAGAATTGCTGAAAGTTTGCCATCAGTGCAAAGAAATTTTTCTGAGTTTAGGAGAGCATTGTTCAGTAAAATGCATCTTTACGACATGTCGTTGCCGGAAGTCACACAGCTGATGTCACAAATTCTAACTGAATCTGAATTCAACAATTTTGAGTCTGCTGTTACTTCCGAACTGCAACATGTCAGTAAAGGCGATTTGAGAGAAGGTGTTTTGAAAATTTTAAAGAACATTGTTGGACCGAACGTGGACTGGTCAAAAATTACCAATTGTGTACAAGAGAAAAAAGAAACTGTTTGTGAGTACACAGAACGATTCTGTCAGACCGCTGCCGTTTACAGCGGAATTGCCGACACTCCAGAGAAGGTGTTAGGTCATAATGGTCCTCTAGTTCGCGCATGGTCCGATGGTCTTTTGTCAGAACATAGAAATGCATTGCCTTTCTTAGATCTTACATGGTCAAATAGAACCCTGCGAGACAACTTGGACAGTTTAGCTATTTGGGAAAGAGACTCTGATGTCAAGGCAAGAGTAAAAATTGCAGCAGCATCCTTTAAGGTTAACTCAGAGAAGCAAAAGAAACGCAAAAGCCCTAGAGAAGCCAGTTGTTCTTACTGTGGCAAGCACGGACATTTTGGAAATGAGTGTAGGAAAAGCAAAAAGAATTTTAAAGATGTAAATGAGGTTACTCAGCTTCTGCTTAGCCTGCTTGATATTCTGAAGCAGCCCCTCCCCTCCTCGTTAAACTCGTGGGGCAACTTGATACGGTGTTAACCATTTAGGCTGTGATTGCTTAATCTCCCCAGTAACTCACAACAAAGATGAAAGACTTATTGACTGTCACAGCCTTTGTTTGGGGGACATTCAGTACACTCACAGCCTTAAAATGTTATACCACAGAATATTGCAGTTAGACAACCATCCTCTGTTAATGATGTTTATTAGGACTGATGTTTCACTGGAGAATGGAAATGTGCCAATTTTTCTCACACACTGTACAGTGTGCACACAACAGGGACAGAATAGGACACACAGACCAGGGCGGAGCCAATGGAAGACCCAATGTGCAACAGGCCTCGGGGGTCAGCCATGTGGTGAAGATTTCCTCATCCCCCCCCTCTTATCCCCACCTCACTGGTCCATAGGTGTCAAATCAATTAAGAAATAGGGAAAGAATGAAACAACCGCAGCAGACGCTACAACCCTAGTGTTTAAACAAATACTGCTACAACCCTAGTGTTTGGACAAATACTGCTCTGTCGTCTTTTGTTTTCTTTCTTCCTCTGTGCAGATAAACACTTGATGGCTGTTCCAAAAATCCATATGCAACGACGTCTCACCGGCATATGAAGCCACAACCTCAAGAAGACAACTACACCCACTGCTGAACGTGCCAATCACAAAAGAAAAAGAAGAAAAAATACACAACGCAGAGATACAAAATCTTCAGTCATCCATCGATATGATCAAGACTACAAGCCTGCACCATTATCTGAGTGCTGCACCTGGTTAATATGACTGAAGATAACTTTTCATGGTTCTGAAACCTGTTAGTATCAAGTGTGTCAACCAACAAATGACTCACGTCCAGCACACCCGTAAGATTTCACGGACCCTAAGTGCATGTTTGTTTCTGTGTCAACATGCAATTACAGATGAACAACACAGAGCAAGTTATATGTGCCTGTAACTTACACAAGTTACAAGAATGAACATATGCGATGTGCCTGTAACTTACACCAGTTACAAGAATTAACTTTATGTGTTTAAATTTGTATTTTGTGAGAGTTTTTAAGAACTCTCAAACGGGGGACTGAAGGATCCAAATTTAAGAATATGTTTAAGATCTGCTGATCTTACTTCCTTACATAACATCACATGAAAAACTAAAGTGAATTACACTGTATTGGGCATTCAAGGTGAACATGATGGCATCAATTTACTGATCAGAAGTCAGCTTTAAGTCAGCTGTCTAAACATTGTAATAGTCAGGGGTTTTGTTAGTCTTTGATCTTCCAACTAAGAGTTGGACTGGGTGTGAATGTTACCTAGTCTAAGGTCTCGTGACCATTTGTTGTTTATACCATCTTTGATCTTCCAACTAAGAGCTGAACTGTGTGTGACTGTTACATAGTCTTAGTTCTCGGGACCATTTGTGTTTATACCATTTGGGGAAGTCAGTTGGGGGCAATTGCCTCTATTGTCTTTAGATGATTAGATTTAGTGGTTACCTCTAAGGCTGTGTGTATGTTTAGCACCTTTAAGGACAGCCCACTGAAAGACCTATAAAGAAACCATGTAAAGTATGTTAGCCAGACTGATTTGGGAAGAACTGCAGCCGCGTCAACGCGAAGTCCTCAATAAAGAATAACTTTGTTTGAACGTGATCCCCAACGTCTCCTGGTTTCTCGCTTCGACGAAGAAAAAGTTTTCAACAATTGCCATCTTTAGCTGACACAAACTCAAAACAGTGACTGTATTTCCAGCTAAAAAACGTGCATCTCTCTCCTCCCTCCATTATTGTTTACGTTTTTCTCGCTGTGTGGTACGCATTACACGTGAGGTGAACCTCATGCTGAAAACGTGACTTGTCGCATACGTGACTTCACTCCGCGAGACGCAAGAAGAAATAAATAGATTTTTACTAAGGAAAATGACAAGAATAATAACGCACAGTGACTTGTATAAGTAACTTTAATCTGATTACTGGTTTGGAAATAGTAACGCGTTAGATTACTCGTTACCGGCATCACTGCTAGCCTCACAGACATGAGAAATATATCTATATAAAGCTTGAAATGTCCACCAATGAAAAAAATCGTATCGAAAGCAAATACGGTACCATATGATTATGTAATCATGTCCGTATGAAAGGTGCATTTCTCTCTTAAGGCGCATCTACTTTACAGCGGAGATGTATGGAGATATGTTTGCAGCCTACACTGATTTAGAAAACAGCAGTTTATTAATAAACAATTAAAATGCTTTGTTATTTTTTCAGACACATTTATCATCATTAGCCTACTTTTGCTGGTGCTTTGCGGCAAGATTTATGTATGCGCTTGAGCGCAGAATAGGCTATATATGCACCCAGGACTGAATATAAACTTGCGATTAGTCCTAATTGCTTTAATGACTACTAGTCTAGAAACAATCGGTAACACTTTACAATACGGGTGCACTAATCTGCATTAATTCATGCTTAACTAATGCACAGATAATCATGTGTTAATGTATGACTAATGAAGAACTAAACCATTAATTAATGATTACTGCATCAGTAACTAATAAAGATTCTAAATGATTAATAGATTAAGTAATATATGAATTGTTATTAATTAAATGTGTCATAATGTATTAATTCCTTAATAACTTATTTTATTAACTAAAAGTGGTAATTAACACATTAATTTACACTTTTAGTTAATAAAATAAGTTATTAAGGAATTAATACATTATGACACATTTAATTAATAACAATTCATTTATTACTTAATCTATTAATCATTTAGAATCTTTATTAGTTGCTGATGCAGTAATCATTAATTAATGGTTTAGCTCGTCATGAGTCATACATTAACACATGATTATCTGTGCATTAGTTAAGCATGAATTAATGCAGATTAGTGCACCCGTATTGTAAAGTGTTACCAAACAATCTTTAGTCTATGGCAACTCTAATCAATAGCCTACATTTAATAGTTGACATTATTTAATTAGTAATTAGTATCCAGCTCTTTAAATTAAATTAGTTGAGTTAGCATAATTAGCTAATGAACTAATAAAATAAAGTTTAAATTAAGATGCTAACCATATATTTCTATATAGCATTGCTTATTCCACCGCAAGGACTGTTTTTAAGGTGACAATCCGTTATACATGTGAAGACTGTGGGCTGTATCTTGAAGATTTTTGTATTGTATTGTATCTTCTGTTATAAAGACGAAGATTGACATTCCGTTAATTAAAAAAAAAAAAAAAAGAACACAATGTTGTAAAAATTAAACAACTTAGGCTATGTTTGTCACGGTTCATAAATTCATTGTTTCCTTCGTGTCTCGTGTAACTGTTGTTCTGTGTGTGTGTGTGTGTGAGTGGGCGTGGCACTCATTCCGGATGATCAGCGATCCAGCTGATCTCATTCATCACCCCAGCTGCAGCTCATTCAGTCTCCTATAAAACCTCACCGCATTCTTCTCTCATTGTCAGATCGTTGGTTGATGTCTCCCGTTTGTGATCCCAGTGTTGTCGGCGTTCCTGTTTCCTGTTCCAGTTCCTGTTCTCTGTTCTTCGGATATCGTCTTCACTTGGGTTTCACGGTTACGGCACTTCACCACGGACCTCGCTGACCATCCAGTCCCTGTGTCACCAGCATCTCACTCATCATCGGACTTTCACCTGTTACATCATCGGACTTGCACTTGTTATATCTTCAATAAACCTGAGTTACTTGCATTCTGCTTCTGTCGTCTTGATTCACCATGACAGAACGATCTGACCACGCTATGGAAGCAGCAAGTGATCCTTCATCTCTGGAAACCTTTGTCAGCACCAGTATACAACGCATGGATCACCAAGAGAAAAACCTCAACGACACAGCTCGGGCAGTTCAAGCGCTGGTGACACAGGTGTCCGAGCTCACCCAGCAACTTCAGATCTTGCGTAATCCCACTGCGCCACCCACACCGCCCGTTCCCCCCACACCACCGGAGAACACTTCCCAGTCGGAGCCGCGCCTTCCTATACCTGAGTCCTATGCAGGTGAGCCAAGCTTTTGCAGAGCGTTTTTGACTCGCTGTTCGATGCATTTTTCCCTGCAGCCGAGAACCTTCGCCAACGAGTCAGCCAAGGTGGCTTTCGTTTTGACTCTCCTGACTGGGAAGGCAGCACTCTGGGGAACGGCGGTGTGGGAGAATCAAGACCCATGCTGCACCTCGTTCCAGACACTCTCCGCCGAAATGAAGAGGGTCTTCGACCGCGCCAGCACCGGGAGAGAGGCGGCTCGCATCCTAGCTGAGCTAAGACAAGGAGAGAGGTCAGTTTCTGACTATTCTATTGAGTTTCGTACATTGGCGGTAGAGTGTCATTGGAACGAGGAGGCGCAGTGGGACATGTTCCTGCATGGGCTGGCTGACCGCATCCAAAGGGAGATCTACGCCCTGGACCTGCCCACGTCTCTAAACGGACTTATAGAACTGGCACTTCGAGTAGACGCTCGTTTATCCCGTGTGGAGCGGAGAAGATTGCCTGGTCGAATGGCGGAAGGAGTAGAGCTTCCACGGTCCAGCGGCGGGGATGCGGTCAGCCCCGTCTACGATCACGAGCCCATGCAGGTTGGGCGGGCTCGGCTTACTCGGGAGGAGAAGGAGAGGTTGGAGGTCCCAAGGACTTTGTCTTTACTGTGGAGCAGCTGGTCACTTTGCGTTCGGTTGTCCGGTAAAAGGGCAAGCCCGGCAGTAATTCTGAGGCTACTGTCGGGTGGGATCTCCGCCGAGAAGACCTCACCAACATCTACGCTCCTCCCAGTAAGACTGAGGTGGTCAGCTCACGAGCACGACGGGCAAGCACTGGTGGATTCAGGGGCAGAAGGTAATTTTATGGACTGCACGTTTGCACACAAGTTTCAAGTCCCCTTATTACCACTCACCCGCAAGATAGAAGTCCGCGCACTCAATGGTCAAGATCTACCCAACATTTCACACACCACCGGACCCGTCACGCTCATCACATCTGGCAACCACATTGAGACCCTGTCATTTTACATTCTGGACTCCCCTCTTGCACCCATAGTTTTAGGACATCCCTGGCTCATCAAACATAATCCCAAGATAGACTGGCAGCAGCGCACGGTGTTGGAATGGAGTACTAAGTGTCATGAGTCTTGTCTTGTCTCTGCTTGTCCGTCTGTTTCTGTCTCTGTGTTTCAGGAGGAGGCAGGGGATTTATCTAACGTGCCCACGGAGTACCTGGACCTGAAGGAAGTGTTCAGTAAGTCTCGGGCTGCTTCTCTTCCTCCGCATCGTCCCTATGACTGTGCAATAGACTTACTGCCAGGTAAATCTCCGCCTAAGGGCAAGTTATATTCGCTTTCTGTTCCAGAGAGGGGGGCCATGGAGAAATATATTTCTGATTCTCTGGCATCCGGGTTCATCCAGCCTTCCTCATCTCCAGCGGGGGCGGGGTTCTTTTTTGTGGGGAAGAAGGACGGTTCTCTGCGACCTTGTATTGATTACCGAGGGCTGAACAACATCACGGTAAAGAATACTTATCCTTTGCCGTTGATGTCTTCAGCCTTCGAGAGGTTGCAGGGAGCGTCCGTCTTCACTAAATTGGACTTACGTAATGCTTATCATTTGGTCCGCATCAGGAAGGGGGATGAGTGGAAGACTGCTTTTAACACCCCCAGGGGGCACTTTGAATACTTGGTCATGCCCTTCGGGCTGTCCAACTCCCCAGCAGTCTTCCAAGCACTCGTCAATGACGTGCTGCGAGATATGGTCGACCAGTTTCTATATGTCTACCTGGATGACATATTGATTTTTTCGTCTTCTCTCCAGGAACACGTGCAGCACGTCCGACGAGTGCTCCAGAGGTTGTTAGAGAATGGGCTTTTTGTCAAGGCGGAGAAATGCGATTTTCATGCACAGTCTGTTTCTTTTCTAGGGTACATTGTGTCGGCTGAGGGAATTCGGATGGATCCGGAGAAGGTTAAGGCTGTGGTGGAATGGCCAACTCCAGATTCCCGTAAGGCCCTACAGCGGTTTCTGGGGTTTGCCAATTTCTACCGGCGGTTCATTCGCAATTTCAGCCAACTAGCCTCGCCTCTGACTGCCTTGACCTCCCCCAGAACTACGTTCAGGTGGTCAGACGCAGCTAAGGCTGCGTTTGCCAAACTCAAAAGTCGCTTTGTTTCGGCTCCCATCTTGATTACCCCTGATCCATCACGTCAGTTCGTGGTGGAGGTTGATGCGTCAGAGGTGGGGGTAGGTGCAGTGATCTCTCAGCGTTCTCCCTCAGACGATAGAATGCACCCGTGCGCGTTTTTGTCCCATCGTTTGTCTCCTGCCGAATGCAATTATGACATTGGTAACAGAGAATTGTTGGCGGTCAAGTTAGCATTGGAAGAATGGCGTCACTGGTTAGAAGGGTCGGGGGTACCTTTTATCGTCTGGACAGACCATAAGAATTTGGAATACATTAGAACTGCCAAAAGATTGAACTCCAGGCAGGCTCGGTGGGCACTTTTTTTCGGACGTTTTGACTTTACACTCTCGTACCGCCCGGGTTCCAAAAACATCAAACCCGATTCTTTATCGCGTATTTTTGATCGTTCCGAACGCCCGTCTACTCCCGAGTGCATTTTACCCGAGAATCTATTTGTCTCCACACTCGTATGGGAGGTCGAATCGAAGGTCAAGAGAGCCTTAGAAGGGGTAACGCCCCCGGTCGGTTGCCCACCGAACCGCTTATTTGTGCCGGAGGGATTACGGTCCGACGTTATTCAGTGGGGGCATTGTTCCAATGTGGCTTGTCATCCAGGAGTTAATCGAACCAAGTTTTTGGTCAAGCAACGATTCTGGTGGCCTCTCATGGCTCGTGATGTTCACAGTTTTGTTTTGGCTTGCTCAGTTTGTGCCACTGGTAAGACTTCCAATCGCTCCCCAGATGGGTTACTCCAACCACTGCCTGTCCCTTCGAGACCCTGGTCCCATATTTCGCTAGATTTTATCACCGCCCTCCCACCCTCTCGGGGTAACACGGTAGTTTTGACCGTGGTGGACCGGTTCTCGAAGGCGACCCATTTCATCCCCTTGCCCAAATTACCCACAGCCAAGGAGACAGCGTTGGTCGTCGTTAATCACGTCTTTCGCTTACATGGCCTCCCGACAGACGTGGTTTCCGACAGGGGACCCCAATTTGTGTCCAAATTTTGGCGAGAATTTTGTAGATTGTTAGGGGCGACTGTAAGTCTGTCCTCAGGGTTTCACCCCCAGAGCAATGGACAAACTGAGAGAGCCAATCAAGATTTGGAGAGAACGTTGCGATGTTTGGTTTCCAAGAATCCTTCCTCGTGGAGTCAGCAATTGTCTATGGTGGAGTACGCACACAATACGTTACCAGTGTCATCTACGGGCCTATCTCCGTTTGAGTGTAGTGTAGGTTACCAGCCACCTATATTTCCTAGTCTGGAATCCGAAGTCGCGGTTCCCTCTGCCCACGCATTTGTCCAGAGGTGTCGTCGCACCTGGACTAGAGCCCGTGAGACTCTACTCCAGGCGGGAGCGCGCACCAAGGCCAAAGCCGATCGCCACCGGTCTAGGCCCCCCGTATACGTCGTTGGTCAAAAAGTGTGGCTTTCTACTAAAAATATTCCGCTCCGCTCCGTTTCTAATAAACTTGCTCCTAAATTTATCGGCCCGTTTACTGTCACCAAGATCATTAGTCCGGTGGCAGTCCGCCTCAACCTCCCTCCAGTGTACAGGAGGATTCACCCCGTGTTTCATGTATCCAAAATTAAACCCGTGTTTTATTCCCGTATTAATCCGCCAGCCCCGGTTCCCCCACCGCCGCGTCTCGTAGACGGGGAACCAACCTATTCGGTAGATCGTATTCTGGACAAGAGGCGGAGGGGACGCGGATTCCAGTACTTGGTGGACTGGGAAGGTTACGGTCCGGAGGCGAGAAGTTGGGTACCTGCCAGAGACATTCTGGATCACTCCCTTATTGATGATTACAATCGACAGGTAAGGGAGCCTAGGGACGCCAGGAGGCGTTCTTAGGGGAGGGGGTACTGTCACGGTTCATAAATTCATTGTTTCCTTCGTGTCTCGTGTAACTGTTGTTCTGTGTGTGTGTGTGTGTGAGTGGGCGTGGCACTCATTCCGGATGATCAGCGATCCAGCTGATCTCATTCATCACCCCAGCTGCAGCTCATTCAGTCTCCTATAAAACCTCACCGCATTCTTCTCTCATTGTCAGATCGTTGGTTGATGTCTCCCGTTTGTGATCCCAGTGTTGTCGGCGTTCCTGTTTCCTGTTCCAGTTCCTGTTCTCTGTTCTTCGGATATCGTCTTCACTTGGGTTTCACGGTTACGGCACTTCACCACGGACCTCGCTGACCATCCAGTCCCTGTGTCACCAGCATCTCACTCATCATCGGACTTTCACCTGTTACATCATCGGACTTGCACTTGTTATATCTTCAATAAACCTGAGTTACTTGCATTCTGCTTCTGTCGTCTTGATTCACCATGACAATGTTCTGTTAGATGTGTTTTGTCTACTTTTTGTTTAATTATATCTCTAGGTAATGAAGATATAGCCTAATGACAAAAATAAATCTTATATATTAATATAGTATATAAAAAAAAAGTATAGGCCTATATAAAATATATATAAAAAAAGGGCCTCTGATTAATTTTGCCTGGGGCCCCCAGTCAGTGTAGGTTCGCCTCTGATTGGGGGCTAATACTATTTGCTGCAGCTTTTTGAACGTAGAAGTATGATAAAGGCGTGATAGACTATATAAATTGTATGTGGATAAAGGCATATTTTGTGCATGACTACACATGTCCTTATAAGGCCATGAAAATGTTGTTTTAACGACATAGCATCTCATTATTACAAGAAAAATATGTTGTTTTAATGACATAAGATCTCGTTATTATAAGAAAAATGTTGTTTTAATGGCATAATAGGTGGTGTGATGGATTTTTTAATGAATAAAATAGTAAACTATATCAAACTAATCATAACTCTAACATCTAACATTACTTCCCTTTTTAGGCCTAACACTCTAACACTTTGAACAAAATGTACTAAAATGTTCTGTTCTTTGAATATTGTGTCCAAGGAAAATTCTGAAGTGCTGACCATGACAATATCAAAAATATACTGCCTAGAATTGTCACATGACATATTGAGTAATCAACTGAACTTTTCTATTCTAAACCCTTTTCTATTTCTATTGATTTGAGATCTAAGTTTGCTCCTACCTACTGTAGTAACAGAAGGGTTTGCATATGAAGAATCAATCAAATTGTAGGGAAATTATGTAATGTTTCATGTCATTTTTGCCATGCTCCTATTCTATAAAAACTGTTGAATTCCTTTTGCTGGTGGGATTCTCTCTGAAATCTGTCTGAGATCCTCTGTGATTAAAGCATATTCGAAGGCATTGTCTGAAGTCTGTCGGTTATTATTGCTGAGGAGACGCGCTAGAATATAAATATTATTGAACGGGGATGTCGACTGTAGACGAGACCCAGATAAACTAACGTCGACTGTAGACGTTCGGGGATGTCGACTGTAGACGAGACCCAGGTAGACTTAGGTCTGTGGTGCAGAAAGAAGAAAACAATCTACCACAGAAGTGACATAATTATGTCGTTTTTACGACATAACATCTCGTTAATACGACATATGTCGTTTTTTATATTGTTTTAAGAACATTACATCTCGTTATTAGGCTACAACATAATTGAGTGGAAAAATAATATGAATGCGGCAGCAATGCGTCACCATATGAATCAGCTGACAGCCAGTACATTTATTGTACACGAAACATTTAATAACCAAATACTACAAGAGCAAGTTAATGTATTGATGATGTCTCGTTCCAACACAACACTATCTGAAATGGTGAAAAGCAATATTTAGTCCAGGTTGTGCATGACCGGTCCAAGAAACCAAAAAAAAAGGAAAAATTAATAAAGTGTCCAAAAGTCCTGTGTGTGTAGTGTAGAATTAATGTATATGTAAGGCATTTTTTATACTACCCAGGTAGTGTGTATGTAAAGTAACAGCTTAGCTGAAAGAATATCACGATGCAAACAGGTCCGGGTTGAACGTCAGTAATGCGCTGTTGGCCCTTCACCAAATCACAGTCTGGCTCGCCATAGCTCACATAAGCTCACAGTTGATTATGTCACAGGATAGAATCAGGCAACAACAAAAAATAAAATCTTCACAAAACACAAACAGTTCATCTCTCAAGATTCACATATGCTTGTCATACAATAAACTCCTCACAAGTAAATTAAATCACAAAAGCATCATACTAAATACGCACAAATAAATCTCTGTTAAACACACAGATTAATCATCTGCATTTCAAAAACACTCACCTTCATATATACATATTTTTTTGCCCTGCAGGGAACATAATAAAATAAATTTATCAAGAATTACATCTATCAGTTTCCCCAATCTCCGTTTGTATAACGTGTATTAAAATACAATCTTTTAACTTTTTTTTTTTTTCTCTCATTCACTATATCATATATTAGTCTAGGTCCTGGGTAAGATTTGTGTGCGATTCATTTAGCGGAAAATATCTCAACTGTTATAGACTAATATGACCCCATAGAACAACGTGGGATGTGTGCCAAAATCTCTACCCGGGACGAAAGTCCTGAAAATGACCTCAACCTGTGACACTATTATCACACTACAGGTGAATGGGACTTTTTTTTCCCTTAATAGATATCCTCATACATTTCTACCAGTTTAATCTTCATATTAAGAGAAATAATTTTTGTATTACACTTTGTCTTAAAAATAAAATAAAATATGCAAATTAGGCAATATCTCATTAAATATGCGTAACGTTACATATAAACTTTTGAAGCTACAGATTTTCTGAGGTGATCACAATGTTTACAATGACCGTGTAGTGTAAGAATTCTGGTTTGATATTTTTAATTGCGTTTCTGTAGATGTTCAGTGTGGATGTCGTGTGGGGGGGGGAGGGGGAGGGGGCGATGTCCTGTTTTGTGCTGTATTGAATGGAAAATTATAAATTGTATACAAACAAGGGACTTTTTTAAAAGAAAGAAAACAAGCATTTGATTAATATACAGACATTTTATATACAACCTTGCTATTATCATTGGAACGTTAACTTAAAGTGAGAAATACAAAATAACAGGTTTATTCCCTGTGTTGCTAGGTAAAACTTTCACCAGAGAGTCCAGGCATTCAGTGATAGGATTTTTACAACTATTGCCTCCCTTGCAATAGCAGTACTTGCAACAACGGATACCAGCTACCCGACAGGGACACCCATTCTTGTGTGCACACTTGCCACACGAGCAGGGATCTGGCAAACCTTCAGGTTTTGAGATTACAATCTCAGGGACTAACATACTGCCCTTTCTTACAAAACCATAAAAATCTGCAATTAAGATCGAGGTGGTGTCTGTAAATGGTGCTTGGACCCAAAGCTGCTGTTGATAATAGGCTCTTTGTATATGTTTTCTTGCATTAGTTGAGGTGTAAGCGGTCCTCTCAAAGTCCATCTTAAAGGCATTACTATCGAACGCAGCAATGCGCAGGTCGTCAAATGTCTCCATGTCCGTTGATGGTTTGAGATATTTGACAAGAATGTTTCTGCCATTTGTATTGCACTCTCTGTTAGACAGAGACAAAAGTTGCAAACAAAAGTTGCCTTAAGGATGGCATGTCACTTTTCTATTTTTTAACCCCCATAATCCACAGAAAAATTGAAATTATTTAATTAAATCTTATCTCACCATGTTTCCCGCTGTAGCCCAGTCCAATGAAGTATTATCTACAGTGGGGAGAACAAGTATTTGATACACTGCTGATTTTGCAGGTTTTCCTACTTACAAAGCATGTAGAGGTCTGTAATTTTTATCATAGGTACACTTCAATTGTGAGAGACGGAATCTAAAACAAAAATCCAGAAAATAGCATTGTATGATTTTTAAATAAATAATTTGCATTTTATTGCATGACATAAGTATTTGATCACCTACCAACCAGTAATTATTCCGGCTCTCACAGACCTGCTAGTTTTTCTTTAAGAAGCCCTCCTGTTCTCCACTCATTACCTGTATTAACTGCACCTGTTTGAACTCGTTACCTGTATAAAAGACACCTGTCCACACACTCAATCAAACAGTCTCCAACCTCTCCACAATGGCCAAAACCAGAGAGCTGTGTAAGGACATCAGGGATAAATTGTAGACCTGCACAAGGCTGGGATGGGCTATAAGACAATAGGCAAGCAGCTTGGTGAGAATCTTCAATCAATTATTAGAAAATGGAAGAAGTTCAAGATGACGGTCAATCTCCCTCGGTCTGGGGCACCATGCAAGATCTCACCTCGTGGGGCATCAATGATCATGAGGAAGGTGAGGAATCAGCCCAGAACTACACAGCAGGACCTGGTCAATGACCTGAAGAGAGCTGGGACCACAGTCTCAAAGAAAACCATTAACACACTACGCCATCATGGATTAAAATCCTGCAGCGCACGCAAGGTCCCCCTGCTCAAGCCAGCGCATGTCCAGGCCCGTCTGAAGTTTGCCAATGACCATCTGGATGATCCCGAGGAGGAATGGGAGAAGGTCATCTGGTCTGATGAGACAAAAATAGAGCTTTTTGGTCTAAACTCCACTCGCCGTGTTTGGAGGAAGAAGGAGGAGTAGTACAACCCCAAGAACACCATCCCAACCATGAACCATGGAGGTGGAAACATCATTCTTTGGGGATGCTTTTCTGCAAAGGGGACAGGACGACTGCACCCTATTGAGGGGAGGATGGATGGGGCCATGTATCGCGAGATCTTGGCCAACAACCTCCTTCCCTCAGTTAGAGCATTGAAGATGGGTAGTGGCTGGGTCTTCCAGCATGACAACGACCCGAAACACACAGCCAGGGCAACTAAGGAGTGGCTCTGTAAGAAGCATCTCAAGGTCCTGGAGTGGCCTAGCCAGTCTCCAGACCTGAACCCAATAGAACATCTTTGGAGGGAGCTGAAAGTCCGTATTGCCCAGCAACAGCCCCAAAACCTGAAGGATCTGGAGAAGGTCTGTATGGAGGAGTGGGCCAGAATCCCTGCAGTGTGTGCAAACCTGGTCAAGAACTACAGGAAACGTATGATCTCTGTAATCGCAAACAAAGGTTTCTGTACCAAATATTAAGTTCTGCTTTTCTGATGTATCAAATACTTATGTCATGCAATAAAATGCAAATTAATTACTTAAAAATCATGCAAAGTGATTTTCTGGATTTTTGTTTTAGATTCCGTCACTCACAGTTGAAGAGTACCTACAGGATAAAAATGACAGACTTCTACATGCTTTGTAAGTGGGAAAACCTGCAAAATCAGCAGTGTATCAAATACTTGTTCTCCCCACTGTATGTGACACTGGATGGATAAGTTGTTCTCTCACTCTCTCCAGATCTTTTGGAATTTTGTAAAATAAGGTTTCAAATATGAGTAATTGGTATGTACCAACTTATCTGTTCTTTGTGAGGAATGACTTCATGACATGAAGACACTGTAACTTCAACTTGTCTGAGACTATGTGAGCACAAGTTGTGATGTACTTGTGATGGCATTTTCCCCATTTTGCAAAAAAAACAACAACAACAACAACAACAAAACACAAAAACACCTGTGACAAAACAAATGTGACCTCAGGTCACTATGGCTGCCAAGTAAACTTGGTGAAAAAAAAAAAAAGTTGGAGGTGATGACAGCAATATTTAGAACAGGTAGGAAATGTAAGCTTTAAAGTTTAGGTTAATACATAACTGGCTATTCCTGTATGTTGCTAGTTGTTTGTAATAGGTTGACAGTTTTTTAGCCATTTGCTTTATATCAAACCAGAATGCTTACACTCTTCTATGACCTTATAATTATGGTCATTGTGATCACCTCAGAAAATCTGTAGCTTCAAAAGTTAATATGTAATGTTACGCATTTTTAATGAGATATTGCCTAATTTGCATATTTTATTTTATTTTTAAGACAAAGTGTAATACAAAAATTATTTCTCTTAATATGAAGATTAAACTGGTAGAAATGTATGAGGATATCTATTAAGGAAAAAAAAAAAGTCCCATTCACCTGTAGTGTGATAATAGTGTCACAGGTTGTGGTCATTTTCAGGACTTTCGTCCCGGGTAGAGATTTTGGCACACATCCCACGTTGTTCTATGGGGTCATATTAGTCTATAACAGTTGAGATATTCTCCGCTAAATGAAGTGCATACAAATCTTACCCAGGACCTCTACTATATAGCCTATACAATTTTCTGATCATTAATCAGTTAAAGCACATCAACTAAACATTTTTATGAACAATACAGAAGTAATGTTTCTCAATCGACATCAATTGTAAATCCTTTTGAAACCCATGAACAATTTTATCTGAAAAGTTCAAACATCTTTTGTCAGAAAACATGAAGCAGCGTCACCTCAGATGGGGAATGAAACGAGAGAACAGCCCGGAAACTATCAGCTGTCACTCCTCGTCTAAGCGTCCTGGGCACAGTGGTGAACAGGGTAAAACATAAAACACAAAGACCACAGATCTACATGAGATGAAATCCTTAAATGATAAACTGAAGAACAGGGGCAGACACAGCAGAGAATATAAAGGAGTAGGAATAGGAGACAGGTGTGGGAAATCAGCTCGTGATCTGTGCACAGCTGCACTGAATCAGCACTGATTGCCTAGGTCACGAGCTGCAGAAAATGACAGGACAAACACAGACAACAGGGAGAAAGAAAATAATGCATTTACTAAGAGCAGTGGCTGGATATGATTGGGGGGCTGATAAGCAGTCACTAAATGATATATACAGAGATATTATGAGATCAACAATTGATTATGTATGTATAGTCTATGGAGCAGCAGCTAAGACAATAAAACATAGACAGATTACAGTATAGAGCTCTATGGCTGTGTATTGGAGACATAAAGTCAACCCCCATTAATGCTGTTCTAATAGACCCCTTTTCAGTTGGTAAACATGGTGACGTTTCTTTGTGGGTGGAGCTTAGGTGGAGGCAGAACGATCCCTCTGGCCGCTTCACTAACGTTAGTTTGCAAGTTTTGTTAGCTTGTTTTTTAATAATGACTGGAGAAAATCCGATTTTATCTTAATGTGCAAGGTCACTCACTGTCCAGGACCGCGATTGTTATTTGCAAAAGTTAATTTTAACGGACATCCCAGATTGGCTGACCCGTACACACTCAGTCAATGGATGGACGTTAACGTTAGCGCTACCTCCGGTTGAGTGGCCTGACTTCTACACCTACCTGATAGAGAAACTGAGGGCATATAAATCTTTAGATGTCTATAATTGTACTAAATGGTCATGTACAAGACTTGTGTGGTAGCCTATGATCCTCAGTTCTGCCTAGTCAGTGCCAAGACCAGACAGAAGACGACAATGAAAGAGTGACATTACGGTGCAATTTTAATGATGTGAATATTTTCTTCAGATACAGCATATTCATTTTTTTAACTATGTATTTGATTACCCTTTCTTACCATGTTCTTCAAAAAGTCTAGTCACAATCAATCAAAACAATGTATAAAATCATAATGATTCACAAATAATCACAATCATTTAGAAAACATTATGCGATAAAATTTCAAATTGGAGCCTGTACTCTGTCGATTCTTGCACCCAACAACACAACAAGATGACTTTTAATAACAATAATAATTTAAGATCCTTATTATGTAGCCGTGCTGGTTTGTGTTGGCTGCCTCCAGTTTTCCCTTTGTTTTGCCACCAGCTAACGCTGTGACGTAACTGTGACGTCGGCTCAAAATTGGTCTATAGAAGCAGGTGAAATACTACTGGAGCTCAGAAGAGAAAAAATAACTCTTTCATACTGGATTAGGTTAAAAGGATGTGGAGAGGAAAACACCACAAAAATATAAATTCAGAACTGCTGGGAATATGACAGATTTAAGAGAAGTGGATTTGGATGGACATTGAAAGAAAGAGCTAGAAAATATGGCTTGGAGTCTATAGAGTTCACTAGGACTTCCCCAATTAGTAATATTCCACCATGGCTTTATCCAGCAACAGAAGTAGATATTAATATAATAGAAAAAAAAAGAGAATGGCAAACGAATGAAGTGGGTAACAAAGCTAGTCTATATGTAAGAAATAAGTGTTTCAACTACCTTAAAATTTACACAGATGGGTCAAAGAATAAGCAAGGGAGTGTGGGAACCGGTGTATTCATTCCTGAGTTTAAAATATCCATTGCTAAAAGACTTTCTGATTTTTTATCAGTTTACACAGCAGAATTAGTGGCAGTTATAATAGGGTTACAATGGGTTGAAGAGGTTAAACCGGATAGGGTGGTAATTTGCTCTGATTCAATCGCTGTTTTGGGAAGCATCCAGTCGAGGAAAAGGGATAGAGATGATCTTATCATAGAACTCTTTCAAAATTGGTTTAGGATCCATAGATATGATATTGATGTGCAGTTCCCTTTTCATTCGGTCACTCCTACGTCACGTCGGTAGGAGTTACCAACGAATTGGGATCACGCTAGGGAGACCAATTGCCTTCGAGTGAAACTAAAATGAGCCAATGAACATTGGCATGCAAGATTTGCATTCCGTGGCCCACCTGCCAGTGCGGGTATAAAGGTGGAAGCGAGAGCATACACAAATCGCTTTCTGCTTCGGAGCCGACCGGTTGTGCCCTCTGAGTGAATGAGCGTTTGGATAGTGTTTTCCCTAAGCTCAATGAGTCTGCTGTTTCGAAACCTCTCTGTGTTGGTGTTACGGCGTGGCAGTGATCTTCGCGAGCTCCCAGATATCATCTGTCACTTCACGTGATCTGCTTCTTTCAAAGAGCTGTTGTCACAGCTGGTATCTGGTTGAGTGCACACAGTGGGCTTGCAGTTTCCCCGCTGTGTTGCCGCGTTGATCCTTGCGTGCTTCAGCACAATAAAGAGAGCGTTTTCTGAAAGACGTTTCACATGTGTGTTTCTGGATGTGGTCAATATCTGCCACCGGTTGATAGTCATGTTCCCACTGCGGGAACATGACCATCGCGACGTTGAGATCAAGACTGAGAACCCTCAGACGACGGGAAGTCCTTTTGGAGATTCCCCGATCTAGTTCTTCTTCTGGTTCAGTTCAGAAGAAGGCTACTTTGGCTAATCCCATGGGTGGTCTGAGGATTACAGTGAGGAATAACCCACCGGGTGAAAGACCCCCACGGGCTCCTCACTCCTCCGCGTTGCTGCCATCAAAGTTTTCGATGGAGACTGCCGGGCCATCTCGTGTGGCTCTGGTTGTTTCTTTCGGAGCTCCACCGGAGGACCATATATCGATTGCTGCATCGGAGGGAGAACGGTCATCTTCTGGGGATGACGACTCGGCTGCGTTGCCCTCTTCGGGTGTGGTAGCGTTGTCCGAGCCAGTCCTGGAAATGGCCGCTATGCTTGCCCGGGCGGCCGCGAGTGTTGGGCTCGTGTGGAATCCTTCACCGTGTCCCGAACCCTCGCGGCTCGACGATTGATATCTCGGGGCGGGCCGTGCTGTTTCTCAGCGCGCGCGCCCCAGTGCCATTCTTTCTGGAAGTGCATGACGAGGTGACGAGATCGTGGACGGCCCCTCTGGCGGCCCTACACAGGTCGACTCCCTCCTCCTCCTCCCTCACCACTCTCGATGGCGGGGCAGTGAAGGGATATGAGGGCATCCCCCCAGTGGAACGGTCGGTGGAGATGCAACTGTGTCTCAAGACCGCGTCCACCTGGCGGGGTAACCACACGCTCCCCTCCCGCGCCTGTAGGTTATCTTCCAGTCTGACTGGAAAGGCTTACAGTGCGTGTGGAGAAGCTGCTTCTGCCCTGCATGCCATGGTGCTTCTCCAGGTTCACCAGGCCAAAGCGCTCAGTGACATGCAGGAGGATGGTACCGACCCAGGGGTGCTGCAAGTGCTGTGTACGGCGACGGACCTCACCGCATGTTCCCTGGTTCGGCGATGTCCACTCTCGTGGTCCAGGAGCGACACCTGTGGCTCACCCTGGCTGATATGGAGTCGGACAAGAGTAAGTTCCTGAACTCCCCCATATCCCAGGGTGGCCTCTTCGGCGACACGGTGGAGGACTACACCCAACAGTTCTCCGCCGCCCAGAAGCAGTCGGAGGTGATTAAACACATCATGCCCCGGAGACAGGTTGCTGCTGGGTGGCCTCTTCGGCGACGCGGTGGAGGACTATGCCCAACAGTTCTCCGCCGCCCAGAAGCAGTCGGAGGTGATTAAACACATCATGCCCCGGAGACAGGCCCCCACCCCTGCTCAGCCTAAGCAGCAGCCTCCACCTAGGCAGCAGGGTGCCGGCCACAAGAGAGTTGCCCAGCCCGCTCGGAGTTCCTCTAAACCCCCCGGCAAGAGGAGAGGAAAGAGACCCTTAGACGGGCAACCCAGGGGACATGCCTGCTGCTCTTCAGGAGTGCGTGTCTGCACCACTCCTTCCCCCAGAGGAGGGCCGGGTGGAGAATCTTTTGTTTCGTTTTGTTTCTGTTCCGCCGCTGGCCAGCCAGTCAGCGGTACCCAAAACAATAAAAGAGCAGTTTCTATTTCCCCTGGGTCACACAACTGGTAGTTCAGGACAACACTCAATTGCCTCGCCGCTCCCAGTCTCCCCTGTCCAAGAGGGCCAGAATGACAGTGTGTGCCGCCACGTTGCCTCGCTACTCTCATTCCCCTCGCCCCAGCGCTCAGATGACAGTGACGCCGCCCCGGCCTCGTCACTCTCAACTCTCGCTGGGCAAAAAGGTTTAGAAACCTGGACTCGACGCCCCCGGGCCTCGCTCCTCGTTTCCCCTCCTTCCTTCGCCTCGGGGCGACGAGCAGCCGAACGCCTCCGTGCCTTCCCTGTCGTCTGCCCCCTCGTGGAAGCAGGTTGGTGTTGCACTGCACACCCAGACTCTACTTCCAGCCACTTCAGTGCCTCCGGAGTCGAGTCCCTGCCTTCCACCTCGTTGCCCCACCCCGGGTACACCGGACGTCCCGGTGGGCTCACTGGTACGGTTCTTTGAAGCCTGGCTAGCGCTTCCCAGGCCATCCCGGTGGCTCACCCGTACCATCCGGCTCGGCTATGCAATTCAGTTTGCCCGCCGGCCTCCCAAGTTCAGGGGCATCCGCTTCACCCATGTGTGGAGCTGCGATGCCCCTGTTCTGAGGAAAGAGATCGAAGTCCTGCTGGCGAAGGATGCGATCAAGCCAGTCAGGTCTCAGGTCAACTGGGACAAGAGCAAACTCTGCCCCACGTAGAGGATCTCTTATCTCGGTATGGAGTTGGACTCGGTCGCTCAGACTGCACGCCTCACAGAGGAGTGCGTCCAGTCAGTGCTCAACTGCCTCAAGTCCTTTCAAGGCAGGTCAGCGGTCCCACTGAAACAGTTTCAGAGGCTCCTGGGGCATATGGCAGCCGCAGTAACGCCGCTCGGTCTGCTGCATATGAGACCGCTTCAGCGCTGGCTTCACGATCGAGTCCCGAGATGGGCGTGGCAGAGTGGCACGTTCCGGGTGAACATCACCCCGCACTGTTGCCAAACCTTCAGTCCTTGGTCAGACCCTGCTTTTCTATGGGCCGGAGTGCCCTTAGTCCAGTTGTCCAGGCATGTTGTGGTTTTCACAGATGCTTCTGCCAACGGCTGGGGGGCCATGTACAATGGGCATGCAGTTTCGGGTCTGTGGACGGGGCCCCAACTGCATTGGCACATCAACTGCCTAGAGTTGCAAGCAGTACGCTTAGCTTTGTGCCGCCTCAGAGGCCACCTTCGACACACGCATGTACTGGTCCGTACAGACAGCACTGCAACCGTTGCGTACATCAACCGCCAAGGTGGTCTACGCTCCCGTCGTATGTCACGACTCGCCTGCCATCTCCTCCTTTGGAGTCAGAAGCATCTGAGGTCGCTTCGAGCCATTCACGTTCCTGGTGTGCTCAACCGTGCAGCTGACGAGCTCTCACGGCAGTCGCCTCTTCCGGGAGAATGGCGACCTCATCCCCAGGCCGTCCAGATGATATGGGAAATCTCCGGAGCCGCTCAGATAGATCTGTTTGCCTCTCCGGACACGACCCATTGCCAGTGGTTCTATTCCCTGACCGAACGAACCCTCGGCACGGATGCACTGGCACACAGCTGGCCCCAGGGCCTTCGCAAATATGCGTTTCCCCCAGTGAGCCTTCTCACACATCATAGCCGCACATCACGATGCAGTAGAAGGTAAGTTTTTGGGAAAGCATAACCTGGTCATCAGGTTCCTCAGGGGTGCTAGGAGATTGAATCCTCCTCGTAATCCGCACCCCGTACCCTCTTGGGATCTAACTTTAGTACTCAGAGCACTCCAGAATCCCCCATTTGAGCCCTTGCACGCAGTCGAATTAAATATCTTATCAATGAAGACAGCTCTCCTGCTCGCTTTGGCTTCCATCAAGAGGGTAGGGGACCTGCAGGCATTTTCGGTCGACAAATCGTGCCTAGAGTTCGCGCTAGAACTAAAAAGTTCACCTGCCAAAAGTCTCCAAGATTGAGCTGAACTGAACACGGAGAAGTCTTCTGTGACCTATTTACTGTAAGTATGAAAATTCAAATGCTTATGATTTAGGACAGATTTGACTTTAACCTTACTAACCTGATAATAATCAAAATTAGGTAAAAGGTGTTTAAAAATTGTGCACCATCAAACGATACATATGCACATATACATATACACACACATACATATACATACACATATACATATACACACACACATATACACACAAGGCACACATAAGAAATAATGAGAAAATATTTTTATTGAGTTTAGCAGGGAATATTATGTCATCTTCAAGCTCAGCACTTACTCAACCATAATCTGAACATGTTATTTCACTGACAGAAGCTCAGCTGTAGTATTAATGTAATAAAGAGAAAGTAAAAGACTCTATAACTTCTTAGTGTTTATGATTTATCATGCAGCTCAAAGTATTATGGGTAGAATCTCTCTACAGTCTATCCTGATTCATCAACACAGTTTCACTGATGATCCATAATAAACCCAAAACCCAGGATAGAGCGGTTGAGTGAATGTGGTCTGGACTGTGTGGATGAGGCTCATCGTGTCAGAGACGCTGTAGAAGGACAGAGTTCCTGCACTGTGATCCACATACACTCCTATTCTCCTGTGATCCACACACACTCCTGTTCTACTGTGATCCTCACACACTCCTGTTCTACTGTGATCCACACACACTCCTGTTCTACGGCTGATGGACTCTACAGGGAGTTTAGTCTCTATGTTATTGTGCCAGAATGAGTAACTGGAAGAAGAGCAGGACAAACTCCAGGACTGATCATTACGTCCAAACGCACACTCATCATCCCGTCCCTTCCTGCTGATGCTCTTATATGACACTGATATACACACACGTTCACCACTCCACTCAATCTCCCAGTAACAGCGTCCACACACACTCTCTCTACACAACACCTGAGCATAAACATCAAATCTGTCTGGATGATCAGGATACGACTGAATCTGTGGGCAAGTGTAAGTAATCACTCTGTTTCTCTCAGACAGACGGAGGTATTTATACACTGTGTTCAGATCCAGATTGAGCTGATGGGAATCTAGATAAAAGATAAAACACATCAGAATCAGGAATTATGAATCCGTCTGATCTTTTGATGTATCTGAGCTCTTCATGTTCAATATATCATCAGTGTCTCAGTACAGTTTACCAGATATCCTGAGCAAATCATTATTTACATGATCAACTCTAAAACTCTTCTGTCATGTTTTCTTTCACTTCTCCAGGAAGAACATGAACACACTCAGTGAGTTTTTCTGCTTGTTCTCTCAGTGACTTACATTGTAGGAAGTCGTTCCTGGTCCTGGGAACAATGTTGGAGAAAGTGACTGTGGAAATCAACAGACATGAAGAGTGTGATTATCACGTCAAGAGAAAATGATCCCTGCATCCGTTCCTAAGACATTTCTAATATGATCTTCTACATGATCCGAGATGATGGAGGATCATTTCTGAGAGCAGAATCTCCAGGACTTTACCTCTGTCAGAGATCTTCTTCAGCTCCTCTTTGCAGAAATCCTCCAGTTTGTCTCTCAGCTGACGGACAGATTCTCTCAAGCCATCAAAAGAGGAGAGAGAACTGAAGAGATTTTCATTTACGTCTGTAGATTCAGGAGGAGCTGAGAGAGACTGGAAACTCTAGAGAAAACAGAAATCAAAGCTCATCACCTCCACACTTCATCAATAACCTGCTCTACTGTCAGATTTGTGCGGCTCTTGTTGATCTTTAGTAACTCTCCTCAGTCCAGCACTTTCACAGCATCAGCTTCATTCTTCTCATATTCATTATGTGACATTAGAGACACAAGTTCTAGCGTTTGCCATTTACACTATATGTGAACTTTCTGGGAAAATCAATTTAAGCTCAATATTAGCTTGAGAAATACATAATTTTAATTAGAAATACTGCGATCATAAATCCAAATTTAGTGTGTTTTGAAATTATATATTTAAAAAATAAATTGGCAGAATAAACCAAATAATTTAAAAAAAAATTCAGAAAACAAGAAAGTGATTCATTTAGATGTGGAAATAAAATCGAGAGGTCAGTAATAAACCAACATCTCTCTCATATTAACCCTCTGAGGTCGGCAAACGCGCCGGCGCGTTTTGCTGGATTTTCTCCACATTGTAGCACTATAAACTTAAATTACTCCGTCATTTATGGTCATTCAGAAAAAAGAAATATAAAAAAAGAATCTGTGATATTTCTACTTTTGTATGTGTCCACTTACAATCAAATCAAAACATTGTGCTTTTGTAAAATAAAGAATATAAACAGGGTGTGCGTTCTGCCTCTCCGTCGCGGTGAACTTTTTTTTCTTGAGCACGTCTATAAACTGAAACAAAACTCAGCGAATACTTGTCACACATTTATGAGCCATACACCTTTATAAACATTTAAGTGTGTACTTTTAAATGATCGGGTTCAAAACGAAAAAAAATATTTTCTGTTTAAGTAATTTGTATAAAACCAACAAGATGTCCAGCTTCTCAAACGCTTGCTCATTACAGTTAATTTGGCCACGCCCACTCGCGCAAAAGATATTCACATGCAAATGTCCACATGGAACGCGAACGCGCTCGTTACCTCAACAACAAAACACCAAAACACTTCACTTCACTTTTCGTCGAGTTTGAAAGACGCGCCTGAGCTTACATTGGATTTAGGCTACCTCAGAAGAAGAAGAACGCAATTTGAAGACAAGAAAGATTTAAGGTAAGAAATTCTTACATGTTTGTTATTGTTGCATAAATGTCACGTTGCAGTTGAACTGTTGCTAGATATATGGGGAATATTATAATATTTAGACCCGTGTTTACTGTTAGGCCTACTGTGTTTGTGGATATCTGGTCAAACGTAGATATGTATATGGTAACCATAATGTTTTATATTTGAGCGCGATCGCGTTTGAATGTATCAGATTTTGCAGCGCGATCGCGTTTGAATGTATCATTTGAAAATTTGAAAAGCAAAACACACCAAACGGCTTCATGTTTTTACTATTATCTCATTTCATATCATCATAACGAATGGAAACATTTGAAGTAACATGATAATCAATATATTTTTCTCTAGCTTGGTTGTTACTGAAATATTTTTATTATTATTTTACCCAGCACTGCGCATAGCCTATGCCTACAAGGCACAACAAACCTGGTGTTCATTTACTATATATTGTTGGAAACATTTGTGTGTGTGTGTGTGTGTGTGTGTGTGTGTGTGTTTTGTGAACTTAAAAAAGCAATTTTAACCAGAAAAATCTAATATTTATTTCCAAAATCGTGCAGACCTTTCTCTTGATATCAGTATGTTAACTTTTTTTTCAGGGCCCAGATGAGTCCTGCCGACTTCAACATTCACATGAGTCTCTGGAACATGAACATGGTAAAGTGAAAATCAAACACCTTGGAAATTGAAGGTATGTACAATGTTTTTAGGAATGGCACAAAGGTCTCTGTCTTTCAATAAGTGCTTTTTTGCCATTTGTTGTGTCTATCTGGATTATGTTGTGTAAATAAATCCAAACAATTTAAAAGCCATTCTTTTTTAAATCTCCTCATTTACAGTATTGTGCAAGGTTGCTCAGAATGATGGGCCCTGATAAGCTCCTAATAGGGCCATTAGGGAGGTTCTTTGTCTTTCTCAGGTGAGAAAAGCCTTACATATTAATGAGGTGATCCGCCCCTTCGCATAAGGCTTATTCACACAAAACACGTCGTAAAAATTTTAAATCAATATATTGTCTTCTCTGAATGAGCAGTCAGGGTGATTTTCACATAGTTTTGCAGCAAATATTCTAGGCTACGTCATACAATTTTCAAAAGTCTTGTGAAGAAATAATCAGTAGGGGTTTCATGGCCTTATTTCAGTGAGAATTTTTTTTTGTATTTTCACAAACCACGCATAAATGTCATTATCTCAAAACTACAAACTTTTACATACATGCTGTTGATATATTATTGTAGCAGAGTTTGTGCTGAATACAGTGTAATTAGACTTTAGCCATGAAAATGTCACAAGAAACAGAAATAACCAGAAATGTCAGAGCATGTCAGAACACCTCCAGGGCCCAGAAAACAGCTCAGACCTCAGAGGGTTAAATATTTGAAATAATCATATTATTATCCTGATCAAATGCATCAGTCTCTAACTTAGCTGTATTATATCAAGTACTGTGAAGATTAGGCAAATAGTCCGGTGACGTAGGACTGTGCGCTACTTTACAGTTCCCGCTGGATTTCATCCTCTGTATTTTAAGCTTAATAAAGCCTGAATCTCGTCGTCGGTCCACCGGTCATATTTTTTAAACTACATTGTTTCTACATTGATTCGAATAGCAAACAACTGTTTGTACAACTGTTTGTTTAAAAAAATGGTGGTTGAAATAAAATGCTGCGTGGAGTCAACCAATCAAAATGTGGCATGAACTCAACCAATCAGCATGTTCAGCACCCAAGTCCCACCCCTGAACTTTGAGAAAGTACTACCTCCCTGATACCCTGATTCCTGCGGTGGAAACACACGGAGTACCAGCCCAAATTCCCTAGTTCCTGGGGAAAAGTTCCTGTGGTGGAAACACAGCTTAATTTGTAAAAAAAAAAAAAAAAAAAAAGGAAAAGAAAAAATTGCTCCCATCAAAGTTCATGGATTTCACCATTATATAAGAAATCAGAAGGAAAAATTAGGTAAAAATAAGTTACAATGTGAGTGAGGATGATCAGATGAGAGTCTGACTGATGATTATATAATAACCGAACACACAGATCAACACTTCAGTCAGCGGCTCATTCTGCCCTCATGAAATGTTTCTCTGTGAGTCTCTTGCTCTTGTCCACTATGATCCTGGGCCTGTATATATAAAACTTCTCAGAAATGCTCTTAAGAATAGTCTTAAACTTTGACTTAAGTGTCCCAAAATTCTTAGTAAAAAGTAGGACTTCTCTAAGAGTTGGAGACTTTTATAATGAAGCTAAAAGCAACTTTCAGCAAAGTCTAAGACTGATTCTTAAGTGCTGCAAACTAAGGACTACAATGATGTCAACCCAAAATGGCCGCCCACAACTCCTGAATCAGCCAATAGTGAGCCTGCAAGGAGAGCGGGTTCAGCGAAAAATCGGCAGCTGGCAGCAGGAAGTAGCTGCCACTGGCAGCTGACGTCAGCTGACGCTAATAACCGGAAGTCTGATGTGGATGCCGCTTTTAGCCAGGCAATTAAGTTATTATATCAATATAAAATGTTATTACTTATTTAACTTCTATTAGTAATTATTTTATATTATTTGATGAAGAAAAGGTTCATCTTCACACTGCACCAACAAAACTTATGGATAACTTTAAAATCTTCTTCAGACAGCAGGCTTCGCAAGCCGCAGCACATATCTCTCTTTATGATCTTAGCGAGTGCACCCATGCAGCGTCCCCATAACAACAATCTATATTTTCCACACGGAACAAAAAATAAGTTCCCTCCTTTTTACACAAAGTTTTTAAACAAAAAGAAATAAACATGAAATTATTATTTATTGGCCATGAGACATCATTTATTTTAATCATATGATTTTTAACCTTACATATTTATATTTATATTTTAACTGTGAACCATATTTAAGTGAAATATATGAGTTGCCTTTGACGACAGCTACACAGGCTTTGTATTTGTTGTTCTGAAATCAGAATGATAGACCACAATCCTGAACTAGATGGTAAAGTTCGTAGACAAACTTTAAATTGGCTTGAAAAAGCCTAGCCAGAAAGTTTGAAAAAGTTTTAAAATGTTCTAGTATGGTTTAACATGATTTACCATGTTTTATGGTTATCGCCGGCGCCACCATTGACCATTGGCCGCTGTCGCTTGACTTCCAGTTACATGTGATTGGTTGGTACTACGTTGGACGATACTGATTGGCTGCCACGAAATGGCAGGTCCATCCTAATATGGCAGGCCTTCTGGCTATCAACGGCAGGTACTTCCTGCTGCCAGCTGCCAATTTTTTCGCTGAACCCCTACTGCCTGCAATGGTGAGGTCACTGCAGCATGACACCAATCATTTAATGTAATTATAACAAAATAATTTAATTAAGACACGGAAACGTTAATATTTAAATAATAATAATAATTATTATTATTTGCATTCTGCAAAATTATCACAAATTAGTATTGATGTTGTGGAATCCTTTTCTATTGATATATGTCTCCTCATTTATAGTTGGATCAATTATGTGAACATGAGTTCCATCAATGGCTTCAACAACTCCAGGGAAGCCCGAAATCCTCATAAAAGTGGCTTGATTTTTCTTCAAGATTTGAAGATCAGTTGGAAAGCCAATGAACTGCCATACAGACAGATTCACTCTTTATTCAAATAGTATTAAAATGTGTTAAAGATTTTGTAAGCATATTGTGCTTGAAGTCTACTGTTTATTTGTGATAACACAATGAAACATGCCAAATTCTAAAGATGTAATTTTTAGCCAGGCTGTCATACAAAGAAATTATGAACACATGAAAAAACAAGAGAGGATGATGAAATATTAACAACTGACTATGTTGCAATCAATGTATGATTTTTTTTTCTCCTGTGAGCTTTTTAGTTTTTCTAAAACCTGTAGCTGTAGTTTGCCTTTTTTTGTCACTTAATATTCATCAATATTATTGATCTGCCTGCATTGACACCGTTGTCTGAGAACTGAACTGAGCTGGACGATGACATCACTGTTTTCTCCAGAGCGGCTGTATAGATAAATTAACTAAATAGATAACTAATGATTTTTACAATGGAAATGAATCAACACTGAACTCACTTAAGCTGGACAATGACACTATTTTCTTCTAGATCTGCTGTACAGCCAAAACTAACTTTGTTGCATTATTTTCCTGTAATCAATATAAAGCTGCTTTGAAACAATCTGTATTGTAAAAAGCACTATAACAAATAAAGATGACTTGACTTGAAATAATTTTGTCAGATAAACACCTTCACTAAGTTTAGTGTTTTGTTCTTCCCTCATATTTTAAACTATTTAAAAAATATAAATATATTAAAAAAAATCCTCATAATTTGATGGTTTAATCAAACTTGTAGGGTCATTTAAAAAAAAAACTCCACGCATCACTTTTGGCCACTACTGTATGTTTTGTGTGGTCAGTGCCACAATAGTGCTATTTCAGACCCTGGTTACTGTGGACTGATGAGCTCAAGTCATCACCGGTGCACTGCTACTTTTTACCATCCTCAAAAAAGAATTATCACTTTCATTTCTGCAGTTAGAGCATTGATTTGTAGAGTGGGAGAATCTATTACATTTCTTAAAGGACAACTCCAGTGAAAAATTAACCTTGGGGTAATTAACACATGGTTACCGAGTCGATCGTTCCCTGGGGTGCGTTTTCATGATAATCGAATGTAAAGAGTTTTATTTATAAAAACAGATTAGCTCATAACACTAGTATATGGGGCATATTGTCAGTAAAAACAAATCTCTAGTTAATACCACTAACAAGGCTCAAAATAGCCTCACACTAACACGGTAGCATAATGAGGGTCCCTACATACAAAACGAAGCATGGAGAACTTTGTAAGTGTACAGACAGTTTAATAAGAAGATACTTTATAAAGCCAGTACATTACGCATTTACAGGCAGGAGCCATCTTGGAAAACAGTCTCGACTAGTCGAGCCACGAACGCCCTGCTACGTGAGCTGGTCGATTGGAATTACGTTTGTGAAATCTAATGTAGCAGGAATTACGTTTGTGAAATCTAATGTATCAGGGACTGTAGTCGAGACTGTTTTCCAAGATGGCTCCTGCCTGTAAATGTGTAATGAACGATCGACTCGGTAACCATGTGTTAATTACCCCAAGGTTCATTTTTCACTGGAGTTGTCCTTTAAAGGTCTGTTACAAAAAGAATACCTTGATGATCAAGCTTTTATCGTTTGATCAACTCTGTCATCATTTAACTCCAATACATTATGGGCCCTATTTAACGATCTAAGCTCATGGTCTAAAGCGCACGGTGGAAGTGCATATAGAGCGTGTCCGAATCCACTTTTGCTAGTTTAACGACGGGAAAAATGGTCGGCGCTCCCGGCGCATGGTCCAAAAGGGTCGCCCCTTTTCTCTTAACCCTCTGGGGTCTGAGGTGCTTTCTGGGTCCTGGAGGTGTTCTGACATGCTCTGACATTTGTGCTTATTTCTGTTACTTGTGACATTTTCATGGCTAAAGTCTGATTACACTGTATTCAGCACAAACTCTGCTACAATAATATATCAGCAGCATGGATGTAAAAGTTTGTAGTTTTGAGATAATGACATTTATGCGTGGTTTGTGAAAATACAAAAAAAAATTGTCACTGAAATAAGGTCATGAAACCCATACTGATTATTTTTTCACAAGACTTTTGAAAATTGTATCACGTAGCCTAGAATATTTGCTCCAAAACTATGTGAAAATCACCCTGACTGCTCATTCAGAGAAGACAATATATTGATTTTAAATTTCTAAGACGTGTTTTGTGTGAAAAAGCTTTAATATGTAAGCTTTTCACACCTGAGAAAGACAAAGACACTCCCTAATGGCCCTATTAGGAGCTATCAGGCCCTGTCATTCTGAGCAACCTTGCACAAAGAATGAGGAGATTTAAAAAAGAATGGCTTTTTTATTGTTTGGATTTATTTACAACACAACATAATCCAAAAATACAAAACAAATGACAAAAAAATCACACTATTGAAAACAATAATCCAAAGACAGAGACCTTTGTGCCATTCCTAAAAACATTGTACATACCTTTCATTTCCAAGGTGTTTGATTTTCACTTTACCATGTTACAGAGACTCATGTGAATGTTTAAGTCAGCAGGACTCAGTGGCATCTGGGCCCTGAAAGAAAAAAAAAGTGAACATACTTATATGAAGAGAAACTATAGGGAATATAGTTCTAAAATTTATTGGGAATAAATTTTAGATTTTTCTGGTTAAAATTGCTTTTTAAAATTCACAGAATACACACACACACAAATGTTTCCAACAATGTATAATATAATGAACACCAGGTTTGTTGTGCCTTGTAGGCATAGGCTATGCGCAGTGCTGCATAAAATAATAATAACAATAACCTATAGCAGCCTATAAATCTTGCAAAAGATTTCAGTAACAACTACGCTAGAGAAAAATATATTGATTATCATATGTTACTTCAAATGTTTCCATTCGTTATGATGATATGAAATGAGATAATAGTAAAAACATGAAGCCTTTGTTTGGTGCGTTTTGCTTTTCAAACGCGATCACGATACATTCAAAACCAGAGCTCGCTCCAAAACATGAAACATTATGGTTACTATATTATACATATCTACGTTTGAGCAGATATCCACAAACACAGTAACAGTAAACACGGGTCCAAATATTATAATATTCACCATATATCTAGCAACAGTTCAACTGCAATGTGAAGTTTATGCAACAATAACATGAACTAATAATTAAGAATTTCTTACCTTACATCTTTCTTGTCTTCAAATCGCGTTCTTCTTCTTCTGAGGTAAATCAGAGACAATTTAATCCAATGTAAGCTCACGGCACGTCTTTCAAACTCGACGAAAAGCAGAGACTGATGAAGTGTGTTGTTTTGTTTTTTTGAGGTAGGCTAATGAGCGCGAGCGCGTTCCATGTGGAGATTTGCATGTGAATCTCTTTTGCGCGAGTGGGCGTGGTCAAATTAAAAATAATGAGCAAGCGCGTGAGAAGCTGAACATCTTGTTGGTTTTATACAAATTATTTAAACAGAGAATATTTGTTTTCAGTTTGAATCCGATCATTTAAGTACACAGTTAAATGTTTATAAAGATATATGGCTCATAAATGTGTGACAAGTACTCGCTGAGTTTTGTTTCAGTTTATAGACATGCTCAAGAAAAAAAAGTTCACCGCGACGGAGAGGCAGAACGCACACCCTGTTTATTTTCTTTATTTTACAAAAGCACAATGTTTTGATTCGATTGTAAGTGGACACGTACAAAAGTAGAAATATCACAGATTCTTTTTTCATATTTCTTTTTTCTTTATGACCACAAATGACGGAGTAATTTAAGTTTATTGTGCTACTATGTCAAGTCAAGTCAAGTCAAGTCAAGTTTATTTATATAGCGCTTTTCACAACATAGGTTGTATCAAAGCAGCTTCACAGTAATAAATTAAAACAATACATCAATGTTTGTTTCTAATGGAACGTCCATGTTTGGTAATGCTGATCAATAGTATCGTTGATTGATTAGTTAAATTAAATATCCAAATATCCCCAACTGAGCAAGCCAAAGGCAACAGTGGCAAGGAACCGAAAAACTCCATCAGGTGACCTAATGGAGAAAAAAAAAAACCTTGGGAGAACCCAGGCTCAGTCGGGGGCCAGTTCTCCTCTGGCGTTTATGAACTAGAGACCGGATTTAACTGTAAGATTAAAAGTATTATATGAATGCCTGGCTGAAGAGATGCGTCTTTAATCTAGTTTTAAACTGGGAGAGCGAGTCTGAGCAACGAACAGTATCCAGAAGACTATTCCAGAGTTTTGGAGCTAAATGTGAAAATGCTCTCCCTCCTTTGGTGGATCTGGATATCCTAGGTATGACCAAAAGCCTAGAATTTAGTGACCTTAAAGAGCGCGATGGATTATAGGGCGATAGAAGATCGGTTAAATAGACTGGAGCTAAGCCGTTTAGGGCTTTATAAGTCAGTAGCAATACCTTGTAATTAATACGGGACTTTATAGGTAACCAATGTAGTGATGATAAAATTGGTGTTATATGATCATATTTTCTTGATCTAGTTAGAACTCTAGCGGCAGCATTTTGGACTAACTGTAGCTTGTTTATTGAGGATGCAGGACAACCAGCTAATAAAGCATTACAGTAATCTAGTCTCGAGGTCATGAATGCATGAACTAACTTTTCTGCGTCAGAAACTGATAGCATATTACGTAGCTTAGCAATGTTTCTAAGGTGGAAAAAGGCTGTTTTTGTAACATATGAAATATGATTTTCAAAAGACAGGTTGCAGTCAAGTATAACACCCAGGTCTTTTACTGTAGAGGATGAAGTAACAGGACATCCTACTATGTTAAAGTTGTATTGTGAGAGGTTTTGTGGGTGGTTTTTTGAACCGATAAGTATTACCTCTGTCTTGTCTGGATTTAATAAAAGAAAATTGCGCGTCATCCAATCTTTTATATCTTTAACACACTCTGTCAATTTGGATAATTTAGCGTTTTCATCTGGCCGTGATGAAATATAGATTTGAGTGTCATCAGCATAACAATGGAAACTAATTCCATGTTTCCTTATAATATTTCCAAGTGGCAGCATATATATTGAGAATAATAGAGGGCCTAACACAGATCCCTGCGGCACTCCATAGTTTACTGGAGTTATGATAGATTTTTCTCCATTTAAATAAACAAAATGGTAGCGGTCAGATAAATACGATCTAAACCAGCTTAATGCTTGTCCTTGAACACCAGTATAATTTTGTAGTCGATCTAAGAGTATTGTATGATCTATAGTATCGAACGCAGCACTAAGATCAAGTAAAACTAATATTGAGATACAGCCTTGGTCAGAAGCTAAAAGTAAATCATTTGTGATTTTAACGAGCGCAGTTTCAGTGCTATGATGCGGCCTGAACCCAGACTGAAACTTTTCATAGGTGTCATTTTCTTGCAAGAAAGAGCCCAGTTGAGCGGACACAACTTTTTCTAGTAGTTTAGACATAAAAGGTAGATTTGAAATGGGTCTATAATTTGCTAGATTATGTGGATCTAATTGTGGTTTCTTAATGAGAGGTTTTATAACTGCCAGTTTAAATGTTCTTGGAACATAACCTAATGATAAAGACGAGTTAATAATATTGAGGAGAGGCTCTTCCACTACAGGTAACACTACTTTCAATAGTTTAGTTGGTATAGGATCTAGTAAACATGTTGTTGTTTTAGATGAAGTGATAAGTTTATTTAACTCTTTTTGTTCTATAGTTGTAAAGCACTGTAATTGTTCTTGCGGGGTGATAGTTGAGGCTGAGTTATAAGGCGCGATTGAGGATTGAACGTTTACAATTGTGGTTCTGATGTTTTCTATTTTCTCAGTGAAGAACTTCATGAAATCATTACTACTAAACTGTAACAGAATATTTTGTTCAGGAGACATCTGTTTATTTGTTAGTCTAGCCACGGTGTTAAATAAGAACCTAGGATTGTTATGGTTGTTTTCTATTAGTTTGCGGAGATGCTCAGCTCTGGCCTCTTTTAGGGCCTTTTTATAACATGACATACTGTCTTTCCACGCGATTCTAAAGACCTCTAAGTTAGTTTTTTTCCATTTACGCTCTAAATTACGGGTTTCTCTCTTTAGAACATGCGTAGTATTGTTGTACCATGGTGCTTTACTTTTCTCTCTGACCTTTTTTAGTCTAATGGGTGCAACAATATCCAATTTTCCAGAGAGAATGGTGCTCATAATGCTAGTTAATTCCTCAAGTTCATCTGTTTGTTTGGGTTCAGGCAGCAGCTGAGACAGATCAGATAAGCTATTTGAAAAATTATCTATGGTGGATGGAAGGATTGTTCTGCCTAATCGATAACGCGGCGCAGCATGATATATTACAGGGGTACGTAATATGCAAGTTACCATGTAATGGTCAGTGACATCGTCACTTTGTGGAATGATATCTATATCGGTTGGATCGGTTCCATGTGATATAATTAAATCGAGTGTATGATTAAAACGATGAGTTGGTCCGGTAACGTTGTGCTTGACCCCAAAGGAGTTTAATAAATCTGTAAACGCAGCCCTTAGTGCATCATTTGAATTATCTATGTGGATATTAAAGTCTCCAACAATTAATGCTTTATCGAAATTTAGCAACGATGCCACCAGTGATGCTATCAATATTAATACTAATTTATGGCTTACGTCTTGGATATAATCCGTCTACTATGTGAAGAAAATCCAGCAAAACGCGCCGGCACGTTTCTCGACCTCAGAGGGTTAATGAGTAATGGGTGTGTTTTGGGCATAACGTGTAATAAATCAATCAGAGTCTCATCTCTCATTCCCTTTAAAAGCCAGTTGCGTTCGCGCCATGGCGGATTCGGTATTTACATGGAGGAATTTGCAAGCGGAAAAACTGAACGCTTCTCTAGCGAGGAAACGGATCTGCTCGTGCACGAAGTAAAAGGGCGCAAGCAAACCATCAATGAGACAAAGTGTTCGCGTGTTGTGGACCTGCCTATAGGTGCATATTAGTAACGCGCTCTTTAAATAACAAAAAAATATTGTCCGTTCTTCTCGATCTCTGTTACCTGCAGGAAATGTATGTGTTCCTGTGTGTGTGAAAGCTGCTCCAGCTCAGCGTCTCTCCTCCTCAGATCATTGATCTCCTGCTCCAGTCGCTCCAGTCGTTCTTCAGCTCGACTCACTGCAGTCTTTTCCTGATCTCTGATCCGCTGTGTCGCCTCAGAGCGGCTTCTCTCAATGGAGCGGATGAGCTCAGTGAAGATCCTCTCACTGTCCTCCACTGCTGAGTGTGCAGAGCGCTGTTAGGACACACATCACAATCACACAGTGAGCTTCAGTGAGTCCTGACTGAGACTTCTCAAACTTCTCTTCTTCTCCAGACTCACCTTATGAGCCTCTACAGCCTCTCTCAGCTGCTGAAGATCTTTCTCTCTCTGCTGGATCCTCTGCTGGAACGACCTCTGCGTCTCCTTCAGCTGCTTCTGCAGCACAAACCAATAACACAGATGCACTTTATACTGGCACTATATCATCATGTGAAGAGTAAAAAAAAAAAGAGTTTGTGTTGATAAATGTTTACGGTGTATTTTCACCACATTTTCTGTTAAGTTCATTATAAAAGTTAAATGCAAAGCACAAATACATTAAGCAGTGAAAGTCCACTTGCAGCTTCTGTTCACTTCTGTGACGTCTGCAGTGTGAATGATGTTTCCTGATCATATGGTGCCAATATAAACAGTGCCAACATTATTTCATCCTTGTCTAGTTTCATACCTGTTTCTCTGTCCTCTGTGCTGCAGCTGATACAGTGTCGTGGTTTTTATGTTGGTCCATCGTACACAGCACACATATAAACTTCTGGTCAGTGCGACAGAAAACCTCAAGGAGTTTATCATGTGTTTGGCAGATCATCTCCTGCAGTCGTCCAGTGGCATCAGTCAAATTGTGTCTCTTTCCTTTAAACCAACTCTCATGTTGTTCAAGGTGAGTTTGACAGTAAGAGATCAGACACACCAGACAGGACTTGACGGCTTTGTATTTTCTTCCAGTACAGACGTCACACTGCACATCTCCAGCTCCAGCGTAACAGTCAGCAGGAAGTTTAGTCTTCTTCAGTTTCTCCACCACTTCAGCCAGCATGGTGTTTTTAGCTAAAGCAGGTCTTGGACTGAAGGTCTGTCTGCACTGAGGGCAGCTGTAGACTCTCATCTGATCCTCCTGATCCCAGCAGCCTGTAATACAGATCTTACAGTAACTGTGTCCACAGGAAGTGGTCACTGGATCCTTCAGGAGATCCAGACACACTGAACACATGAACTCATCCTGAGAAAATCTGGCTTCTGCCATTTTACTGCATGAATACTGAGACACAAACACACAACAGCTCAACTACACTTTAGTCTCTTTCCCAAACTCTTCCTGCTTCCTGGTTCTGTGTTTGAGTGACGTGTGCAAAACAGGTTTATCAAGTCTATAAACCATCATAAAGCCTCATTCTGCTGAGTTCAGATTCTACAACAGTAAATGCAAAAACATTCACTGTAAACCCTAATGCTCAAAATAATGAACTGGTTTGAGAAGGGTAAATTTAAATTAAACAAATTAGTTATCTTTTATGATTATTTAGAAAAGAAAGCTTTAGCATAAGTTCTGCTGGGAAGACTCAATTGTTACGTCACTTATTACCTTCACATCTAACCAATCATGTTCTAATACTTGTAGTATAAAAGATCGGTACTTACACATGTCTGAGTTCACAGATGCTGACGCTTTCATTCATCTCCATCCTTCCCACCACCACCAGGATGGTCCCTCCCCATAACTCCAGGGGGTCGGCTGCGCTCCGCCTTCGTCTTCAGGCAGGAAATGCAGAGTCTGTACCCTCGGGTTGCAAGCTACAGACGGGGCCTACGCCAAAGAACTTTATTGCATATATTGCTTGCTGGGCTGGTGATAAATATATAATTGTTACAGAATTTATTCTTCTTTTTCTTCTAAAGTTCACAAAACCGATACATTGTAAGTAATCTGAATTGTTTAATTGTTTTCAGTTTTATGAAATTGTTTCTTGAAATTTAGACAAACTTATATTTAACTGAAACTGGGCTGGGATTTCTATTTCTCAGCATGCTTTGTAAATGCTAAAATTAAGTGTTATATAATATTGTTTGTACAAGATTAATGTTAAGTGGGAGATATAGCTATGGTTTTAGGGCAGGGCTATTCAATTGGCGGCCCGCAGGCCAAATGCGGCCCGCCAATCATCTCCATGCGGCCCGACGGCACCAATCTCCTCCTCTTTTCCTGGCGGTGCGGCTAATTCGCCTTTGGCTAAGCCACACCCTAGAATGTAGATTGACCAATCACAGCACAGCCAAGAACGAGCTCCGACAGAGGTCCGACACTTTTTCAGAGCGCTCCATTGACTTTAACGCAGGCGTCTCATATTTTTGGTCTCGGCAGGCTATTACCGTCGTAGTTTTATCAGAAATATGGTTAAACGTTGTGCCTGGGGCATTTGTAACACAGATACGCGTTTCCCAGAGAGATTGGAGGGGGTGTCCGTTTTTTTCCCTTCCCAAAACCGAAGTCAAATCCTGACAAGTGTCGTCTTTGGATTAAACTGTGTGTGTGGACATCCTCACAGTCAGCTAAACCCCTCAATGATCAACAAGCACACTTTTGTGTGCTCTAAGGTAAATTTTGCTTTTAACCTTACTGTGAAGTTATACTAGTTAGACAGTTTTATGCTGTTTTAGGTTATGATTTCGGTTCTCTACCCTAATTAATGAAGAATCAAGGTGCTAGCAAGCAAGCTTAGCGATAGTTTAGTTACCACGTAAGGCAGGATTGTATGTTTTGACTAGCGGCTGGATGTTAGCTAACTTTGTTATTCAAGATACAAACACCTAACGTTAACGTTAGGTGTTTGTATCTTCAATATCAAAGTATCTTGAATAACAAAGTTAGCTAAAACAAACAGCATAACACTGTCTAACTAGTATAACTTCACAGTAAGGTTAAAAGCAAAATTGACCTTAGAGCACACAAAAGTGTGCTTGTTGATCATTGAGGGGTTTAGCTGACTGTGAGGACGTCCACACACACAGTTTAATCCAAAGACGACACTTGTCAGGATTTGACTTCGGTTTTGGGAAGGGAAAAAAACGGACACCCCCTCCAACCTCTCTGGGAAACGTGTATCTGTGTTACAAATGCCCCAGGCACAACGTTTAACCATATTTCTGATAAAACTACGACGGTAATAGCCTGCCGAGACCAAAAATATGAGACGCCTGCGTTAAAGTCAATGGAGCGCTCTGAAAAAGTGTCGGACCTCTGTCGGAGCTTGTTCTTGGCTGCGCTGTGATTGGTCAATCTACATTCTAGGGTGTGGCTTAGCCAAAGGCGAATTCAGTTTGATACTCGCTCCGATTGACCTGAGAAACGTTTTATGTGCGAATATCTCAGCAGTTATTATATGTGTCCCGAATTTATGTCGACTGAACCAGCGATAGGCTACCAATCATTCGTGAATGAATTATTATTTTGGTTCGATTCTAAACGTGCTTGCATAACGGTCTAAAACTATTCGGATTCATTCGGACCGCTCCGTCACTGAATCATCTGAAGCGGTTTCTCGGTCTGTACAGTAACAACAAATAGCGCTGTTTTCAGGTGTTTCACTAGTTGTTTCAACACGGCCCAGCACGGAGTTGCGTTTACTCCCGGTCCCGGACACTATATTAAACAGCGTTGCGACAACCAGTGGGATGCGTTTCGACAGAAACCTCTCTGTTACAAACCGCAAATCACTCGATGATTTAACTAGTATTAAATCGGATGAAACAGCCTCAACATTCCCAACAAGACTGATGAGGAAAGCAGGAGAAACATTCTGGTATGAACGAAATTAGAAGACTTTAAATCCCCTAATCACCCTTACATTTACTATGAATGTACTGTAGTAATTTACCATGGGTTGGGCAGAAATGTGCAATATTTATATTGAATACTATGTAGTAATAAATAAATATTGTAAATATATATACTATAATATTATGTAGTATAATAGTAAATATAGTGATTTATATTGCATTAGATTTATTAGGTGGGAGTAGTTGATAAGACGTTGGTGTGTCTTATCAACTACTGGTGGGTAGTGTAGGATTGAGTGCGAAACAAACACAAATGAATCTTCCAGGTGAATTGTTCAAACATAATTTCTCACAGAACTGAACATTCCAGACACCAAATCACCAACCCCAGAGCCATAAAAGAAGGCTCCAGCCAGCCAGTCTCCGCTGACCAACGAAAACCCCCAGCTAAGAACTTTATGGCCATGCAAGCTTCAAAGAAGATGAGCCCAACTAAAAAAAAAAGAACTGGTCAATGTAAGATAGCTTGGAAAAGAATGATTGGCTCAGAGATAGCACAATTCAGCCCGATCAAGATAACAGCAGAAGCTGCTCGAGCCCACAACATTCCAGACTCCCCCCTCCGTAAGGACCTCTGATAGACCTCAGGGTGTAAAATCGTTTCAAACCACAGAGCTGAGATTTTACCTATAACATAAATAAAATCATTCAAGAACAATTTTCAATGGACTTGGACAAGCATCATGCAACGACATGATTCTATATTGTTCCTACAATAGATGGGTGTATCTGATATGCTTAGATGCCATACAATTCATGTAATTGTAATAATTGTTAGATTTTTGAATGAAAATGTGTTGTGTTTCATATCGATGTGATCATATGTTCTTAATTCAAAGGATGGCTTGATTGAAATCTGTGGAAAATGTTTCGGATTCTTATAATAGTAATAATGTCTTAGCTGTGGCCTCTGTACTCTTTGCTAGAGCTTAGAGACTAAGGAGAGCACAGATAAGCTTGATTTATGATAAGAAGTGAAGAGAACGCCACCTCCTAAACAAAGACAGTGTCTAATTGGTTAGAACTGATCCAGGAGGCTGGGCGGACATTTGAGTTTAAAATCTTAACACCAGAACAAAGTTTAGAGTTTTTAGTGCAGAACCAAAAATGCAGCGGGAGATGAAGATCTAAGACCGACTAGGAACCATGTAAACGCGCAGACGAAACAACCCAAATCAAGATCTTGAGAACATGGGTTAAACAGCTTCATTCAAGCCATCATCTACTCCTCTCAATTTCCTTTCTTTTCTTAGTTTCCTTTCTTTTCCGTTGTGAGTCTCGGTTCTAAGTTAAGTTTTGCGACAAGATTTCGAGCCACGTTTCTTCTGCAAAGCCAGCTTCAAACAAAGACTTTCATTCCGCCAGCACGCCACGTGACTGACCACGTGACCCAGACATCAGGCACTCGGAGACCAGCCAACGAACGGACCAGGAAAACCCCTTTCACGCAACAAAAAGGGAATCCCCAAAAGCAAAGACAAGCAAGTACTGCCTCCAGACTCTTAAACTGAACTGGTGTATTTGATACAGATTTAATAACCTAGGAAACGATAAAAGGGTTAAACTAATGATTGATGGTTCATTCAGGTTGTGTCTTATAAGGGCATAGAAACTTGGGATTACATCATCTCACTCTTAAACTCACTCTTAAAACTTAATCTTTCCTTACTCTTTTCTTTCTGCAACGCGTATGTATGTGTGTGTTTGTGTTAGATATTAGTTTTATGTGTTAGAATAATCAATAAAGTCTTGTTTGTATTCTAAAGAGAAATATTACTTGTGTTATTGTGCTTACAAATTTAATGTCTTAAACTTCTGATCTAAGTTACCTTGCTAACTATATAGTGTTTCACTATAGTTCGGATATTTATATCCGTTGCAGAGTTGATAGTTACAGCCAGTTCAAATGAACCGCGAACGAGTCATTTGCTCGGTTGTAATAAGTGACTCTTTTGAATTCCCTATAAATTAATTAATAAATCCTTTGAGCTAAATTGTAATCACTACACATTACAAATATCCTACATTATATTGGTGGAGAATTAATGCGGGAAGTTTAACCTAAAATTGTAAGCATATACGAAGTAATTATATTTTCATAGTAGCCTATGCGGAGGAGAGATCCGAACCTCCGAGTCTGTGTGTATGACGTATGCAGCGCGCGCCGCGCGCTCTGTTTGAATGAATGTCTGTGCTTGAGCTGTTACTCTAGTCTAGTCTGCCTCCCCATTTTATTCTTTTTATTTGTTATTTTATTCAAACTGCAGTAAAATAACCCAAGATATAAGATCCCACGCAACGATAAGGTAACAATTGAGCGTGTCCCTCGATTCTGAAATACTTTAATTATAGCTTAAGACATCTGCGTGTTCCAGAGTCTTTCAAATAGCTATAACGTTATGTGTGTTTGTATCAGTCAGAGAGCTGAATGAAATTAAAACTGCAGTAATTAAAATAACCATGTAAAGGACGGACGAGCGTGTCCCTCGTGAACGTCCTTATTTATCTGATCGTCACTCAGTGCGTGTTCCACTGGGACGAATATTCTCCTCACAGATTAGTCTTTGTTTCTCAGGTTGTCTGTGCGTGTCCCACGGCAATCCCGTGATAAACTATAAGCTTATCTGTGTCTGTTCAATTAATTCGTGTAAACACTGCGTATGTCCGAGTGTAGTTAAATAGGAATTATTTAAAGTTGTGTTCAAGTAAAGCTTGATGTTGAAACTCAACCAACAGTTAAAAACCCTGTTGTTTTTGTGTGCTCGGATAACATTGCACAGAGACGTCGATCCGCCGAGATCGCTATAGTACAGCACAAAGCTGTCCTTTAAAGTTAATCACTCTTAAACAACTGAGTGAAGCCCCACGTCGTAAAACAGCTACGAGTGGTGTCCTTTAGTGCACAGTTTGAAATGCGCCGTCATTTCACGTAATACGACTGTACGTGCATATTCTCCAAACATTGCTGAAATGTGCCGACATTTCATGTAACTGCTTATTTGTTTACAAACTGCAATTCACAGTTCGCCCACTAGCGTTTGTTTTGTCGCCATAGTTACAATCGTGACACGGAAGTCTTAACCAACGCTTCCGGGAGAACTCTGACCCCAACGAACCCTTTGGTGGCTAGGCTAGCTAAGCTAAAGCTAAGCTAAGTAGTTGTTTACCATTGAGGCCTAACCTATGCTAAAGCCTTAAGCATTATTTACGGTTATCATTAATATTAACATCAGTGGTTAAATACCGTGTCTGTTTGAACAACGTTAAAGTGATTTAACCATTTAAACACCTCGACTGTTAAGTTACACCTGTTGGTCTTTTCTTCTTTCCTATTTTACCTGTCTCATACTTTACCCATATTTTTCTGTGAAAAGGAAATTTCGGTTCACAATTATTAATTTAATTTACCTGCATTTTACTTGAAAAGAAAATACTGGTTTATGATTATTAATTGTCAAATTCTAATTTGATCTAAAAAAGGGAAATATTAAATCAAGATTGAAGTTTTATTTTTCTAAACAGGTAATTTCTAACGATTTCTAGATTTATTTTTAATAAATCTAATTTCATAATTCTCATAATTTCTAAATTTCTCTTTTAGATTTAATCACTTCAGGTGAATAAGTCTTAAACTTTGAAAGTTAAGTAAACTTATTCAACCAACATTTCCCTATTACAAATATTGTTAGACTCATGCTTGCTCATTTATTATTGCGGTATATCCTCCTTTTCCAGTTGTGGTTATAACCTTAACCATTCTATTTTACTTATTTACCTCTGTATTTAATTCCCCTTTTTCTTATTTTGTCCATCACATTATTACTTTCTTTCATCTTTATTACCTTTTCCTTTCTTTTGATTCCTAGCTTGGGAGTGAAACACCTGAGCCTCAATAGGAGACATTGGCATCTCACTACAAGTTTCAAATAAATCAGAGAGAACCCTCTCTTACAAAGTTTTATTTTTGAATGTTTAGTTGTTGGCAACTATCAATTCTATACTCGTAGTTCGACAAAGGCTCCAGAGCCATTTGTGGATCCAATCTCCTTCCCTCCTTTCCTTCTTACATCCTTCCTGTTCTGTCCTGCTTTCCCATTCTTCACATTTGTAGGGAACACACCTGGAAGAACCATAAATCGAGTCTAAAGAAAGAAAGATAATCTTCCCAAAGAAAACAGTCATTAGGTATTTGATTTTCAATCAAACCCTCTCTGTTCTCCATACTCTCCCTGCATCTGTAAACGCAATTTACAATTTGACATCTTATCCAAGATCAATTAACAGAGACAAGTGTTGAGCAACCGTCGCCTTCAAAGCATCCCAGCAGAGCTGTAAGCGGTCCAAACTGAAGGTGTGTCAATCCCGTCAAACTTAGAAAAAAGGTATCAGCATTATTATTGTATTATTTTTCCTTGTAAACATAAACAATAATATTGTTTACCTTTCTGGAAACGGATTCTCACCGATAGGAAGCATTTACGAGAAAAATAATATTTCTCCTACTTAAGAATTTTCTTTCTTGTTTTATTGAAATTGGTTTTAACCTCTCTCTCTTTTCCCCTTACTCAGTTGAGTGACACATCACGAGTTTAAATCAGCTTTTCATTGATAGAAAATATTTATAGAAATATTTCTCCCATTGAAAAAAAAAAAAACTTTTCCTTTCAATTGAGATTTGTTTGAACCTTTTTCTCTCTTTTTCCCTCTTTTTCCCTCACTCAGTTGAGTGACGAAGTTTCCACATCACTAACCTACCTGTCTACACTGAGACCAACACTTAGACATTACAACACTTCACTATTTGTTGTACAGTCACTTAAACGACACTTAGCTGTTCAACCACATAGGCTTACACCCCACACAGATCTGTGTCAGTCTCTTCACCCCAGCGTGCCAACATGTCGCGGACAACAAACCCCACTGACGTGGACGCCTGGCTAAGAGGCATTACAGACTGCCTCACACCAAAGACAATTGAACTGTTATTATTTTTAATAATAATGATAACGCTGAGAAGATTCCTGACAAATGATTCAAGCCAAAACCACAACCACGTGGAATTAACCAAGATCATCTGTTCCCTAAGCAATGCCTTCACAGCCCAGCTGACACTAAGCGACAAGCACATCACCCACCTTCAGGAGGAGCTGACACGTGCCCAGAGCCGCATGGACAAGCTGGAAGTGAAAGTCCAGGACGACTTCAAGCGTCAGACCACTGAGTTCCTGAGAGAGCTGATGCACACTCAACGCTGCGCAGACCAGCTCAAAACGAAAGCTCAAGACAAACTCATGCCTGATGTAGTGGAGCAAGAAACAAAGGAACAAGTTGACAAGCTCCAAGAAGCCCTTGCAGTCACTGAACGTGACAAGCAAGAATTAAAGACTGTCCAGATGCACCTGGTAAACCAACTCCAGGCTGCTGAACATCAGCTAGAGAAAGCCAAAGCTGACATTAAAGATAAGAACTCTAAAATTAATGCTCTGAAAGACCACCTGGAAAGGTGCAGTGCTGAAATTGACCATTTGACCCAACAGCGAGATGACGTCAACGACGAGCTCTACGCGGTCAGAGATGAACTCCAGCACATTTTCCAACAGAAACCAGAGCCAAGAAGGGAGAGACCTCCCTCAGCATCACCACTGCTGAGCAGAACAGAGTCCTCCATCCAAGAACTGGCATACAGGGAAAGAAGTGAATGGCCACAACCCAAAACGTCACAGGCCTTCACCACAGAACCGTTCACTGCCAACAAGCAACGAGAACTCATCCAGGCAGACTCCAAAGCTGCACAGGGGATGGCCTTTAAAGATCTCAACCAGCTGGTTAAGAATATCACTCAGTTCAACCCGAACTCCACGGAATGCCCAGACATCCAGTCCCACATCCGAGATATCAACTTCCACCTAGAGGTGAGACCACATGTGACTGACAGAGACAGGTTCTACCTCCTCAGATCGACATCCAGTTCAGAGGTACGAAGCTTCCTAGACCGACAACCTGCTCATGTCAAGTCAAATTACCAGCTACTATGTGAGATACTGATAAAAGAATTCACAGGCCCAGAGTTGGAACACGGTGTGTTAATCGCTTTGGAAACCAAACAAGGTCGACAAGAGACTCCTCAAGCCTACTACCACCGTTTTCGACAAGCCTTCTTTGGTGCACATAACTCACCTGAACAAGAAGAGGATGTGCACTTCAAAAACCTCTTTCTGAGAAACCTGCACCCTGGATTAAGTCATCATCTTGGTCTCGAGGCCTGTGCAGACACAATGACAATTCAGCAGCTACGTGACCTGACACACAAGGCCAACATCAAACAGAAGATGTCCTCAAAGAAAGGTTTGAAAACATCCACAGTGTCAAACTCCTTCAGCCAAGACACAAGCTATGCACTGGAAGACACCCAGTGGCATGACAACACCACAGTCCTTCGCAAGGTGCACAGAGAACGTGACCCCCAGGCCAATGACGGCTACCACACCAACCGCATGGAAAAGCCATGGGACCAGCCACGCTTCTCAATGAACCCACAAGAAGGAAACAACTGGAATCCTAACTGGACATCCAAAGGCTGTCACCCAACGCATCCAAAAGCATTCAATGTGAGTAATCGACGACGAAACTCACCTCGGCACCACTCAGTCAAACACAACACGGAGTGTGCCCAAGAACAAGACAGTTTACCCTCAGAAGACATGGAGCAACTAATGAGGCAAATGAAAGTGTTCATAGAAAACAAGCTGAACACGAATGACCAACAAGATGAGTCAAATTCGCTATGACTAGCGATGGAACGGAAGACCAATGATCATCTGGTACACCTTCATAATGAAGATGACGACCACCTGTTCTACAACAACACAGAACAGAGGGGTCTCTCAAAGCCAACCACTGACAAACACCCAGAGGTACCAGAAAACACCACACTGGCTTCCCATCACTCACAAAGAAACCATCACACAAGCTCCAAACTCAAGAACCACGTGTGTGCTACAGTAACCACAGTAAGCACAGAAGGTCAGAAAGTCTGTCACAACCAGAAGGCATCAGAAGAGGAATGCAACAACGGAGACAAAGTTTTGCACCACAGCTTCACGCATCCATGCCAAACTGCCTCCCAATGTCTGCCAGAGAACTTCCTGCCTTACTGGACTGACCCCCAGCAGATCATAGAAGATCCCTTTCCTAAGGCAAAGATGCAACCAGCCAATCTTCATCTAAGCTCATCAAAGCTAAGCCAAGAAGCACGTGGGCAAGCCTTCAAGAAAAGGGGGGAGCAAAACAGACTGAGACAGATCTGACCATACATACATACATACATACATGCATGCATACATACATACATACATGCACTACACTACACCACTAACATGCTCACTAACACGTAGAGGTTAACCACATCTACCATGGAAAACATTCAACAAACATGTTTTCCCCACAGGTAGAAAACTAACTTCAGAAACTAGCTTAACGACTTAGCTACACTTACCATAGGAAACATACTAGCTATCCATCCAACAAGTAGAACACCTCTCATTACCCTGTGATACCTGACACCTTAGCTGCACAACAGTAGTTATAAGCCATACTAGGAACACTCAATTGTTTTGTTATACCTCTTCCTTAACTTTCCTTCTTCTTTTATTAGGTAAAATGCATGTCTACCCCCCTAAGGGTCAAGGTCATGGTAGTAGGATTGACGCACCACGCCTGACACTTGTAAGCCGCCTTAAAACGAATGTGAGCCAGAGAGCTCCATGCATGATGGGTCACATAATTGTTACCACAAATTATGTCACCAGAAAATAAAAGGTAAAACGTCTTAACGTAAAACAACTTAGAAGAGAAGATAACAAACAAACGTAATCACAGAATTTGATCAAAGAATCACCGTACCGAAACAAATTAGAATAACAATCCCAAAATTTAAACTCTATTCAATATAATAGACCATATTGAGAGAATGAACTTGAAATTTTAATACTTAAGTAATCTAATGCCCTGCACCAGTACAGTGACCAGTCATGGAGGTGTTGTCTTGTTGTTTGCTTTGTATGTGTCTGTTTCTTCTACCCGTGTTTCTCCAGCGTTCACCGATGTCTTCATCTTAACACATCGCCGTACGAAGAGGGGATATGTAGGATTGAGTGCGAAACAAACACAAATGAATCTTCCAGGTGAATTGTTCAAACATAATTTCTCACAGAACTGAACATTCCAGACACCAAATCACCAACCCCAGAGCCATAAAAGAAGGCTCCAGCCAGCCAGTCTCCGCTGACCAACGAAAACCCCCAGCTAAGAACTTTATGGCCATGCAAGCTTCAAAGAAGATGAGCCCAACTAAAAAAAAAAGAACTGGTCAATGTAAGATAGCTTGGAAAAGAATGATTGGCTCAGAGATAGCACAATTCAGCCCGATCAAGATAACAGCAGAAGCTGCTCGAGCCCACAACATTCCAGACTCCCCCCTCCGTAAGGACCTCTGATAGACCTCAGGGTGTAAAATCGTTTCAAACCACAGAGCTGAGATTTTACCTATAACATAAATAAAATCATTCAAGAACAATTTTCAATGGACTTGGACAAGCATCATGCAACGACATGATTCTATATTGTTCCTACAATAGATGGGTGTATCTGATATGCTTAGATGCCATACAATTCATGTAATTGTTATAATTGTTAGATTTTTGAATGAAAATGTGTTGTGTTTCATATCGATGTGATCATATGTTCTTAATTCAAAGGATGGCTTGATTGAAATCTGTGGAAAATGTTTCGGATTCTTATAATAGTAATAATGTCTTAGCTGTGGCCTCTGTACTCTTTGCTAGAGCTTAGAGACTAAGGAGAGCACAGATAAGCTTGATTTATGATAAGAAGTGAAGAGAACGCCACCTCCTAAACAAAGACAGTGTCTAATTGGTTAGAACTGATCCAGGAGGCTGGGCGGACATTTGAGTTTAAAATCTTAACACCAGAACAAAGTTTAGAGTTTCAGTGCAGAACCAAAAATGCAGCGGGAGATGAAGATCTAAGACCGACTAGGAACCATGTAAACGCGCAGACGAAACAACCCAAATCAAGATCTGGAGAACATGGGTTAAACAGCTTCATTCAAGCCATCATCTACTCCTCTCAATTTCCTTTCTTTTCTTAGTTTCCTTTCTTTTCCGTTGTGAGTCTCGGTTCTAAGTTAAGTTTTGCGACAAGATTTCGAGCCACGTTTCTTCTGCAAAGCCAGCTTCAAACAAAGACTTTCATTCCGCCAGCACGCCACGTGACTGACCACGTGACCCAGACATCAGGCACTCGGAGACCAGCCAACGAACGGACCAGGAAAACCCCTTTCACGCAACAAAAAGGGAATCCCCAAAAGCAAAGACAAGCAAGTACTGCCTCCAGACTCTTAAACTGAACTGGTGTATTTGATACAGATTTAATAACCTAGGAAACGATAAAAGGGTTAAACTAATGATTGATGGTTCATTCAGGTTGTGTCTTATAAGGGCATAGAAACTTGGGATTACATCATCTCACTCTTAAACTCACTCTTAAAACTTAATCTTTCCTTACTCTTTTCTTTCTGCAACGCGTATGTATGTGTGTGTTTGTGTTAGATATTAGTTTTATGTGTTAGAATAATCAATAAAGTCTTGTTTGTATTCTAAAGAGAAATATTACTTGTGTTATTGTGCTTACAAATTTAATGTCTTAAACTTCTGATCTAAGTTACCTTGCTAACTATATAGTGTTTCACTATAGTTCGGATATTTATATCCGTTGCAGAGTTGATAGTTACAGCCAGTTCAAATGAACCGCGAACGAGTCATTTGCTCGGTTGTAATAAGTGACTCTTTTGAATTCCCTATAAATTAATTAATAAATCCTTTGAGCTAAATTGTAATCACTACACATTACAAATATCCTACAGTAGAGTAATATATAATTAATGTTTGTTATGAAATTGTCAGTTTCTTTGTAAAGGTGCATATAGTTTTAACTTGTGTTTAGGCATTTTTTATACAGTGGGAGCGAGTAGCCTGTGTTTAACAAGTCTCACTGTCAGAATATTTTCATTTAAGCATAACTATTATAAATAAAATAATTATTATTTCTCAACAACAGCTATAAGTTTGTATAAATAATGTATTTGTTCCAAGGAAAATAGTTGTACACAGCTGTAAATTATCAAGTTTTTATTTATTATGGTTTTATATATTTGCATACTGTTGGGTACCACATTTCCAAGTAAATACCACACTTTTTTAGGGTTACTTTAACTTATTTATTGAAACTGTTATGTTTCAATAAATAAGTTAAACCCCCAAACCAACCCACCGGCCCACCTCAACTTTTCGATTTGATAATGCGGCCCTCGAATGAAACTAATTGAATAGCCCTGTTTTAGGGGGTTTCCATCATGGTGATGAGTAGAGCATGAGTTTGGTTTGAGAACAGATATATGTTATATGTTCAACATTGTCATAGTCATTCAGCAATTGTTATGCTATGCTAATGCTATCAAAGCATTGTGTTACCAATTAGCATTTACTGAATTAGCTAGTTAAAGCTAGCCAAGTTGAACAATATGATTAAAAACTGCAAAATGCACCTCTGTGACAGTCCCTTTAGGTGTAGGCATACTGTGCTGAGTGGATAATGGAGCGGCGGGATGGGATGTGCGTGATCCTGTTGGTCGGGTTTGCTTCCACCTGCACTTGTTTGTGGTGTTAAGTCTGTTGAATGACTTGTTGTACCAAGTCTGTTGTGTTGGTCAGCATTAGTAGAAAGTGTCAGTGGAACGTGTCATTACACTTTGCGGAAACATCTGTGTCCTCCCCAGGATCTTTAACTGACCCTTTGAGAAGTCCTCGGTCACCTTCAAGCAGAAGGTTGGGTTTGCCGGCAGGTCAGATCTCCACTTATTTTATGCCACTAGGTGAACATTTATTTTAGTTAACAGAGACATGGATCATTATCATCATATTTCTGCAAAGAAAAAAGGTCAATTAAACTGAGTGATAATGGTCAGATCTGAGTGCTGTTGCAGTTGAACTCACACAGTCTGCTGTGTTTTGAGCATTATAACACACAAGTCTGTTGGGGAAATCTCTTTAACTTGATGTTTTATTAACAAAGTTCAGTAGGAGCACATTCAGATAATTAGCCTAATTAACAAGAGGAGCGCATTCAGTTAATCAACTCAAGTAATAAGATAAGAAGTATATATACAGCACACTTACATTTTATATACAGCTGAGTTCATTGAGAGTTTATTAGCATCCCTCCACCACCCCATCTCCTCACTTCTATCTCTAACTATTCCAAACACACCCGGGGGGAGTACTCTGGGTTCGGGCCAAATTCCACGCTCGTGAATCCTGTTTACAAATGTGTCTATGTGGGATGCATCTGTAGCTGCGTTTCCACCGCAGGAACTTTCCCCAGGAACTAGGGACTTTGGGCTGGTACTCGGTGTGTTTCCAACCAGGGTCTAAATGAAGTTCCGGGTAAATATTTCCCCCTCTGAACATCCCTGCTTGCGAGGTAGTACTTTCTCAAAGTTCAGGAACTTTCAGGGCTGGGACTTGGGCGCTGAACATGCTGATTGATTGAGTTCATGCCGCATTTTGATTGGTTGACTCCACGTAGCATTTTATTTCAACCACCATTTTTTTTTATCTGTTGCAGTACGTGCAGTAACTGTTGTTTGCTATTCGAATCAACAATGTAGTTTAAAAAATACGACAGATGGACCGATGACGAGGTTCAGGCTTTATTAAGCTTGAAATCAGAGGATGAAATTCAGCGGGAATTGTAAAGTAGTGCACAGTCCTACGTCACCGGACTATTTGCCTAATCTTCACAGTACTTTAGACCGCGGTGGAAACGCAGACAGCAACAGGTTTGGGGGAAAATATAGTTCCTGGGACAAATTGTTCCGGGTAATTTCGGTGGAAAAACGTGGCTTGTCTTTCCCTCAATGTTTCTAAAAGGCAAATAAGAATTGACTTACCACAACAGCTGAAGAAAGAGAAGATCAAACCTCTTGATTGTTTCAAGTCCCAATTTTTCGCTGAAAAGACACTCGACAACTGGAGACAGTAGCGTTGTTAACCACCACGCAACCCACGCAATTGTGTCGGGCCCCGCAGGTTTGATGGACCCCCTGCTGACCAAGTAAATAAATCAGTTGATGAGTTGACCTTATTTATTACATTTAAACATTGCTTCTGTGACCAAATTTAGAATTCTGCAAACATTGTTCGTTGATCAATGTTTATATGTGCAAAGTCTAAATTAAATCTGCTCATCATTTAAAGCAGGGTTCACCAATCTCGGTCCTGGAGGGCCGCTGTCCCTGCAGAGTTTAGCTCCAACCAGCTCCAACACACCTGTTTGAAAGTTTCTAGTATGCCTAGTGAGACCTTGATTAGCTGGTTCAGGTGTGTTTAATTGGGGTTGGAGCTAAACTCTGCAGGACAGCGGCCCTCCAGGACCGAGATTGGTGAACCCTGATTTAAAGCAATCGTGTCTGTTCTTGGATTAAACTGCTCGATTCATGATACTTAATGAACGTTTGAAAGCGTCAGTTTCAATGGAGAGACAGAAATCCCCCAGATTTGATTAAAATAGGCTATCTTCACATGTGTCCCGAGGATGCACGAAAGTCATATAGGTTTGGAATAACATGAGGTTGAGTAAATTATGGCATTTTCATCTTTGGGTGAACTAACACTAACAAATCAAGACGGACGCTCCCAGTGATTGTCATATATCATATATAACTGGGCAGTTTTTTTTTTTTTCAACAACAACGTTTAATTTAGGTTTCATTTAAATACACATAATACTAGAAAAAAAATATTTAGTTTGTAAAATACACACTGATGTCTATGGAAGCAGCATTTAAAACTTCTAATTTGACAGTGTTTTATTCACGTCAGAAATACATTGTGTAGGTAACTAAATAGTTTAATTTTATTTTTGACTTTTTATTCTTCTCCCAGTTCACCGGCCACTTAGGGTGTACTCACACTAGCCAGTTTGAACCATGCCCGAGTGCGTTTGACCACCAAAGCGCGGTTCGTTTGACTAGTGTGAGTGCTCCGAACCGTGCCCGGGCGTGGCTCGATTAGCCGGCCCTGGCCCGCTTGGAAGAGGTGGGCCAGAGCACGGTTCGGTTGGACTCGAGCGCGGTTCGCATGCAGTGTGAGCGCTAACCGTGCTGGAGCACGGAACAGGACGCGTGACGTCACGGTTTTGCGACGCTCCAAAACCAACATGGCGGGGAAATGGTCGCTTTGGTCTACGGCAGAGGTGCAATGCTTGTTGGAAATTTGGGCAGATGAGAGCATACAAGAACAGCTGGACAAAACACATAAAAACTCAGATATATTTAGAAAAATCCGTGACTATCTTCTTCGTCATGGATATCAAAGAACTACCGAGCAGTGTAGAGACAAGGTAAAAAAACTGCGGGCACAGTATTTAAGGGTACGGGATGCACTCCGTAAATCGGGCAGCTCTGCAGAAGAAAAGGAAAAATTTCAATGGTATGACGCTGTCGACAGTATAATTGGCAGCAAACCTTCTAGCCAACCGAATGTGCTGGAGTCCCATCCACGAAGATCGCTGGATTCTACGTCATCTTATACGGAGAACACAGGACTGGAGAGATCACAGAGCTGTGAGTAACGTTAACATACATACCAGTTCCATTTGATAGCTATTCTGTTAAATCAGTATGTGCATGTCTGTTCCGTTTTATTCCCACGGAAAGGGCAACCCAGTGTACAAAGAGGATATTACTCGGTATTCCACATTTGTTTGTTTATTTATTTTTTGGTTCACAAAGGATAACCAGGTAATAAACCAAGTGGCTGCACACCGGGTTGAAAGTCATTACAAACTGAATGAATCTCACGCTTCCTTTTCACGTAGTAAACACCGGTCACATGAGCTCACAGCGCACTCCTCTCTTAAAGAGGCACTACACTATTTGGCTGCTAAAGTGTAACTTGCAACATTGGTAGCTCTAATTTAAAGCAAATTATTTTACATTAACATTTAATCAAACATTTAAATGGCAAAACTTCACATATGACAAACTCCACAGAAAACACAACACCTCCCACTTAAGTTCCTGATCTTATAATCCAGGGAACTTACCAAAATCACTCAAAGAACCCCTCTTAATGACACCCTCCTCATTTTTCCCTTTCCACAAATAATACATATATATATACAATTTTTTTTTTTTTTTTTTTTTTTTTTTTTTTTTTTAACCTTTAGCTTTGCACAATGTCTATGTATAAGTGTCTGATGAAGGCACGACCAATGGAAGAGCAGCAGCTTAGTCCAATGTCCAAGTCAATCACATCCCTATGGCAGATGTGTGATGTACTGCCCGGGTTAGCGAGGTATGGGATGTGCATGCTCTAACTTCTTCATGTATGTGCAATGTGATGGGCATGGTGGCAGCGCTAGGCTTGCACCAACCAACCAACAAGGGTAAGGGCGGTGACAAGGTGAAAGAGGTTTGGACAGTAAATGAGATGAGTTTAAGCCAGGGGGTAGGGCGGTGTGCAGAATGAGAGGGGTTCAGGAAGAGGCGGGTGTCAAGGTGGCTGGAGTGGATGAGTTTCATCCACCGGGAGAAGGACCACTAGTCTTCTTACGTCTCTTCTAATAACTGTCATAGGCAGTGAAGAACTCCTCTTCTTCCGACCACCCACCAAGGAAACAGGAAGGCCAGCACATGTTGTGATATCAGCATCCCTAACAATTCCTTTACTGTCAGGATACACTGTCAGAATTCGGCCCAGACGAAACTGACCTCTCAAAGCATTTGGGTCAGCAATCCAGACGAGGTCACCGACTTTGACGTTCCTCTCTGTCCGGTGCCACTTATGTCGAATGAATAGATTTGGGCCAGCTAGTTCCCTCCACTTTGCCCAAAACCGGTCAACCCCGATTTGAATAGCCCTTAGACGACGCCAGGGATGTGTCTCTAGGTTAAGCCCGCTGGTGTCTCCTCCAAGCGATGCTCGACCCAGTATGAGGGAGTTGGGTGTTAAGTACTCGACCGAATCCTCCTGTTCTTGAGCTCTGGCATCGATTGGGCGTTCGTTTGTCAGGTTGGCTGCCTGATAGAACAGAGTTTGGAGCTCCCCCCATGTGAGAGAACCTGTAGCTCCTCCGAGGCTCATGAGCGCCCTCTTCAAAAGCTTCACAGCAACCTCCGCAGCTCCATTTCTGTGGGGTGCATCTGCTGGGTGAAAACCCCACTTCCACTCAGTCCCGTTCTTAGCGGCTACATCTTCTATGGATGCAGCCTGCAGGTAAGCCAGATGTTTATGCAGCTCATACAGAGCCGACTTAGCACCAACAAAGTTGGTGCCTCTATCGGACCATAGTTTCCTTGGATGCCCCCTCAGAGCAACAAAACGGGAGTATGCTTGAAGGAAGCTTTCTGCAGACTGGTCATCGGTGAGGTCTGCATGGACAGCTCTCGAGGACATACAACTGAAAACAATGCCCCAGACCTTCTTACTTGTCCTTCTTTTAACAGCGTCCTTCACCTCAAATGGGCCAAAAAGGTCGAGGGTTGTATACTCGAATGGGCTTGCTCTTTTGGTACGCTCTTGAGGGAGATCACTCATTACTTGCTGGCACATTTTGGCTCTTTGCTTTCTACAGGTGATACAGTTGTTCAGCACCTTTTTAACGGTTCTTCGTCCCTGTATGATCCAGGCTTTCCTTCTTGTCCGTAGAAGGGTAGAGGCAACACCTTCATGGTTTTCTTCATGTGCCTCCCTGGCCAATAAAGTTGCGAGCCACGACTGGCATGGGATTAGCGGCACAGCCACTCTATCCTCATTCCAGCGTTGGATTCTCCCTCCGCAGAGCAAAAGCCCTGTCTTTTCCTCTTTCTGAACAACCAAGCGATCCAGGGTTGTGTCCCGGAACTCGACACCATCTTGAGCTGTGAGAGCTAGATCTTTGAAAGCTGTTGCTCTCTCTTCCACAGACAGGTATGGTCTTACCTCCCACTTTGACCGAACTGGGGCCTGGCTGTTCCCCAACCAGATTTCTACTGCTTGTCTCATCCACGCGATGGTCCCGCATAACCGTGCCAGTGAACTAAACCTTCGGGGTTCTACAAGGTGCACAAGTGCAATACTGGTTGGGCCAGACCATTTTCTGGGCTGGGCTCCTGCTGTGACCAGTGCCGTGAATGCCTTCCTGTGAAGTCCCCCGATCTCTTCAGCAACAGAGGGGTTGATCTCTCTGGCAGTTTTCACAGGCCAATCCGATTCAGGCAACTTCAAAAATTCTGGGCCTTCCTGCCAGACTGATCCTTCAGCAAGCATCTCAGGTGATGCTCCCCTTGTGATGAGATCGGCGACGTTGTGTCTTCCTTCGACCCACCTCCAGCTATCCACTGATCCGGCCTTTTGGATTTCGCCAATCCGGTTTGCAAAAAATGTCTGATAGCCATAGCTATCCTTCTGGATGGCTCCTAGGATTGTCTGACTATCGACAAAATGAGTCCACCGACTGATCTTGATATAGCAGTGCTTCTCAAAGTATGTCTTTAGGCGGGATGCAAAGACAGCCCCGCACAACTCAGCTTTAATGACATCACCTTTCTGGTCTAGAGGGGTGAGCTTGGCCTTTGATTCAACCAGCTTCAATACTACTCCATCTTCTGTCTCCCACCGTAGGTAAAGAACGGCTCCGTAGGAAGCTTCACTGCCATCAGAAAACGTAATTCCCATCGGGTGACCTATGGCTCTAAGGGGTGTGAGACTCCTGTCAAATCTGAGTTGGCCAAGCCTCACATATTGCTCAAAGAGTTTTATTGCAGCCTCTCGAAGACGCGGTGAAAGAGGATCGTCCCAGGTGTCCTTGGAGGAATGATCCCTTCCTGCTTCCTGAAAGGACTCTCTTATGAGCATTGCTCCTCGTTGCTTGGCAGGTGAGGCCAGGCCAATGGGGTCATAGAACCCTGCGATCTGACTCAGCAGCATGCGTCGGGTGAGAGGGTCGGGAGTGCTGCCTCTGATCTCATCCTCTCGTAGATCCAAACCTGTCCTCATCTTTCCTCGCCTCCTTGAGAAGTTCACCGACGTCAGCACACGGAGTTTGTCAGATTCGGGTTCATATCCCAATCCCAATGCCTTATTCTCCTCGTCCCGCATCTGGTTGGGGAGTATCAGGGTCTTGGGTTCTGTTGACCTGACGTTGCTGGGGTCAGTGGGTTTTCCACTCCTCCCACTTTGGCCTGTCAGGATCCAGGGCTTGAGAGAGAAGCCACCTGCTTTTAGGATCTCTTCTACTCCTTCGGTCATCCTGATCAGAGTTTGGAGATCATCATGCGATGTCAAGATGTCGTCCACATAGCAATCCTCTGTCAGGATCCGGCGCTCTTCAACCATGGATGTAAACTGAGGCAGGTTTGCCGTCTCTCTCATGGCAACCTGAGCGATGCATCCGGCAGGCTTATCGCCGATGTTGACCCTGACGACAGCAAACACACTGATTTCATCTTCGGGGTTATCCCTCCAAAGAAATCGATGGAGGTGAACCTCCTCGTCCTTCAGCCATACTGAGTTATACATTTTTTTAACATCGCCAAGGGCTGCATACAATCTGCTTCTGAATCTCAGCAAAACACCTCGGATTGGGTTGAGGACATCAGGGCCTTTGTGCAGAAGGTTGTTCAGGCTCAACCCTTTAAACTCCTGGCTACTGTTCCAGACTATCCTCACTGGCGTTGAGCTAGAATGAGGATTTGGTGCAACCAAATGGCTGATGTACCAGATTGGGCCGTTCCAGCCCTTGATCTTTTCCTCCGTGAACTCGATGGCTGCTCCTCTTGATACCATCTCGCGGATCTGCTCTCCATATGCCGCTTTCCACACAGGTTCTCTAGCCAGCCGAGCCTCGGTATTCAGGAAGGTTGCTTCCACTGCTCTGCGGTTATCTGGTAGAACCGCTGGGCTTACTTTCCATGGGTAAGCCGCATCCCAGTGTGGGGCGTCGCTGTGTTTGTCCGCTAGCACATAAAAGAGGCAGTCCTTTATCTTTTCTAAGTCCCTTTCTTCTCCAAGAGTCATCTCTTTGCCTCCCGGAGGGCACTTGCTGCACTTGCAGCTCCCGCATTTCGGATCACACGCTGCCCCAATACTATCCCACTTGAACCACTCAAACACCTCCTTATTTGTAGCAGTGGTGCTGCTGAGGGTCACTTCTTCCATCCTCGTTGGGTTCTCACTCAGGTCTTTGGTGTCTACAACAACCTCCTTATACACCCTTGAGGATGTTCTCATAGACCTTGCAAAATGAGTTTCAGACTGGTGCAGCGTTAGGTCAACTACCTCGAAGAGGTCAGGATGAGTACCACCAACAGTTTTGCCCAATGGGCCGTCCCAGAGGACTAGATCTCCCTCCAACTTGAACGGCTGTGGAACTAGACGACCTTCCCTGTGGCTGATCAGAAGATCGATGTTCTCAGGGCGGACCAACTCTTCAATAGCGACGTCAGGAAAGATCTTTTGCAGTTGTTGCGGAGTGACAAGCTGACTTATCTCCGCAATACTCTCCAGGCCGTAGCAGAGCAGTTTGTGTTCCATTACCGTCCCCTTGGTGGTCTTCACTCTTAGTCGCAGGGAGTACCTCTTGGTTGTGACTGTTGTTCTCATCCCTCCTATTCCATGGACAATTAACTTGATGCACTCACCAATCAGTCCAAGGCGCTGGGCAGCGTTGTTTGTTATATAGTTGGTGTCAGAGGCAAGATCAATAAGAGTGCCTATCAGCTGGCCTGAGTTAGTTGTCACTTCCAGTAACATCATTATAACTGGGTACTCTTTCAGTCCACCTCCAGAAGTGCAGATCGTGGTTGAGGCTTTGTTGGAAAATGCCTTCCTAAATTCTGCTCTTAATTCCGGAGTGACTTTCGCCAGGAGCTCTTCTTGCTTGCTGGTCAGTCCGAGGCCTTTCCTCTCCACCCTTTTGGTACCTTGCACCTCTCTGCCAGCGTCTTTCTCTTGAGCGATGGACTTGGGGCAGAGCAGATAGTGGTGAGGCTCTTCTTTGCGGCAGTCCATTTTACTGCAGAGGAATTTCGGGTTGCAACGGCCATCCTTTAGGTGGAGACACAGACAACGATTGCAAATCCCATGGGTATTTAGATGGGTCTTTCTCCTCTGGAGATCCATCTCCCTGAAGGCTTTGCAAGCAAATAGCCTGCCAGCGTGAGTCTCATCAGCACAGGCAGTGCACGAGCCCAAGCGTAGCTTCGACTGAGTCTCTCTACGGCCTGAGGTAGCTTTGGAGAATGCTTTCTTGACTCCTCTTTCTGGTTTGTCTGCCAGGCCTTTCACTGAGGAGCTTCCCTCTCTAGGGCTTACCTCCAGCTGATCCAGCTCCTCCAGGATTGCCTCCTGCTTCTTCAGGAAGTGCAGTAAGCAGTCAAAATGATTATGTGGAGCAAAACCATTCACAGCCTCAGTCTTGTGTGCAATCCATTTCTCCTTCAGAGAGCTTGGTAGCTTGCTTTCAAGGGACTGCGCTACCCAACGGTTCTTTATAACATCTTCTTCTCCCAGAATCACAAGGTTACTAAGGGCCCGCTCCACTGCTTGGATCAGCTCAATTGCTTTCCTAGGGTTGTCACCCTTTACGGGGGGTAGGCCCTGAACCTCCTCGGATATCTTCAGGACGATTTTCGCCTTGTTCCCGAAACGGTTATCGAGGCGCCTGAACATTTCATCCGCAGACGCACAGCTAGACAGAACCAAGTCTTTCTTAACCCTATCGCCGAGACTTGCCAGGAGGTGGAACCTTGTAACACCAGCCGTTCTCTGTGGGTTTCCCAGCTGTTCCAGCTCTTCCCACTCAGCCTTCCACCGATAGTAGTCGGTCATGTCACCCGAGAACGTGGGCAGGCGTGTTCTTTCCAGACTGATCTGTGGTCTGAAGCCATACGCTCCGGGATGCAGGCCAGGGATGCTTTGTGGTGGTGCATATGGAAACGCAACTGCTCCAGTACTGGATGCAGGTGTTACACTGGAGATTTGCGGCTGCGTGCCAGCTCTAGTAGGCCCCTCGTCGGACTCGCTATGCTCTTCGTTAGCACCTGCTTCTTCAACCTCTTCTCCTCCGTCAACCTCTTCTGTCCGCTTCAACTTTTTCCAGCTCCGCACCCAGTCATGCAGTCTGTTGACCAGCTTGTATAGCTGCTGCTTATACACTGTTGGCTTGGCTCCAGGGACAAGACCTTCCCATTCAAGCACCTTCTGCTCAAGCATTTTGATTCTCTCCACCAGGCCCTCTCTCAGGACTTGAAAGTCTTCATCTGCCAACTCCTTCAGATCAGTGTTCTCCACTTCAGCACATTTCTCCTCTGCACCGTCGGCGTACAATTTAAGGTCAACATAGGCGAATTTGGACCATAACGTCTCTTTAGCGAGCCGGAGCGTTTCTGTATAGGTCGCAAGGCACGTCGCCATTTTCTCCTCTACATGAGCCGCTTCTTTTTCTGCTTTTTCTTCCTCACTTTCCACTTCTCCTAGAGCATCAACATATTCGAGTCCAGTGTCGTGCAGCTTTCCAAAGTCCACACCAAGTGCTCTGATCTCGTCGATGAGCACCTTTTTTTCTAGGAGGTCTACAGTGAGGAACAGCTTTTTGGCTCTCTTGCTGAAAGAGCTCTGTGCTGTCGAGCGCTTTCCTTTTAGGGCCACTAATTCTGCCAAATCCATCTTCCTTTCTCTGCACTGACCAAGGCGCTGTTGACAGAGGGGTCTATTCGGCCTATTCCTCTTCCCTTGGTGCTCCTTCACTGGTCAATGCTGATAGGGCAGTGGCAGACTTGGCTTAACGTGCTTGGGCCATTGGTTTATTACTGTTCCGTTTTATTCCCACGGAAAGGGCAACCCAGTGTACAAAGAGGATATTACTCGGTATTCCACATTTGTTTGTTTATTTATTTTTTGGTTCACAAAGGATAACCAGGTAATAAACCAAGTGGCTGCACACCGGGTTGAAAGTCATTACAAACTGAATGAATCTCACGCTTCCTTTTCACGTAGTAAACACCGGTCACATGAGCTCACAGCGCACTCCTCTCTTAAAGAGGCACTACACTATTTGGCTGCTAAAGTGTAACTTGCAACATTGGTAGCTCTAATTTAAAGCAAATTATTTTACATTAACATTTAATCAAACATTTAAATGGCAAAACTTCACATATGACAAACTCCACAGAAAACACAACAATGTCCCTAAAGTAAATTACGCAAGGTTTTACTACGAATCCAACCAAGAAACCATGGTTACTGTAGTAAAATCTTGGTTTCCACAAACTGACCATGGGTATGCTGTTAAAACTGGGTTTTACTACAAAAAGAAAAAAATTAGTTTACATAAGGGATGTTTGTTTAATGTTATTATTAAAATGATTACCTTTTGTGTTTATTTTGCTTTTATTTCTGTAGTTACATCTGTCAATTCAGACTCAACAATCGCTTCAAACACTGGTGATGAGACACAGGGCACATCAGATAACACTGAGACAATACCTTCAGAACAAGGCAAAAAGAGAAAGAGAAAGGTAGAAGTGAGTGACATGATGACTGCCTTTCTAGATATGCAGAAAAAACAGCATGAAGAATTCATGCAAGGGGAGCACTTGCGTTACCAGCAAGAAAAAGAAATGCTTGATAACTGGATGAAGGCTCAAGTACAGATGGAGGAGCGTCGACTGCAACAGCAGAGGGAGGAACGCCAAGAAACAAGCATGATGTTCCTGCAAACCATGAACAGACTGTTTGATGCCATGATTCCCTCACACTCTCATCACCAGCCCTCTCCTCACCATCCCTCTCCTCATGCTCCTCCTCCTACACCTCCTCCTGCTGCTACTTCTCCTCCTACTCTTCCTCCTCATCTGCAGTATCCCTACCATGCTGAGACATCATCATCCTACTCTGAGCTTGATAACTCTACACATGTTTATCGCAACCTGTAAAGGCACAGTTGTTCACGTCCATGTTTTTATGTTGTTATTGTATTTGGACGTTGCCTTTCATTATAAGGGTTATTTTAGTTGTATCTTGTTTTTTTAATTAATAACATGTTTGTAATAGGTAAATATGACCAAAAGTTGTTTAATTTCCTGTAGCATATATTTACTATGCACTTTACCCTAACACTATGCACTACCTCAAACCTCTACACTTTATAATTCTACCTCGAACCTCTACAATATATACCACACACTTCCATAAATTATACACCACACACACTAGGTAGCCTATAGTTCTCTCAAACCTTTCCATATACACTCACTGGACTTCACACAAACTTTTTGAATTTCATGTTTATATACCTTCTTCTATGCTGTATTGAATAATGACACTCAGGTATGTCTGCAAATTGAAGTAAGGTATACTGCAAGCAAATTGTCATTTTTGAGAAAACTTCTTTCCCAGCAGTGCCTTGATACATAGCACTTTGTATTTGATTTATTTTCTTATTTTGTTTCACCACTGCACATGGTCGTGTTCTGTGAAGTACTGTTTTTTTTTTTTCCTGTGAGAAGTGCTCCTGAGTTTATGATTAAAACTTTTTTCGGCATCATCTTATGTTTTGTGTGTTATTCGCAAATAACTCCTGCACTGTTCTTGAAATGAACAATATGACTTTATTGACAACAGCACAAAAATAAGTCATAGTAAACCAATAAGTACAATAAATATACATGCACTGAATGTAGTAGCGGCATGACACAGAAGTATGTAATGAAAACCATCCTCCTGAAATATACACTATCTCTCTACAAATTTGAGAAATATGAACACAATGCATCTCTGGTGGCATTTGAACTAGTGGCTGTATTACGAGGATTCCATTCACTGTTCACATTTTCCTCTTCTGTGGCAATCTCCTCACATTCCTCTTTGACTTTGCTTGGGGTTCACAAAATGGTAGACCCAACCCTGACTGGAGATCACGTCGGGATCACCACTTTGTAAGGAGGTAATGCACAGAAAGAAGAAGAAAAAAACATTAGCCTGTAACTCGCAATGTCCCTGAAAATATGTTTTGGTAAATTAAGCTGGTCTTTAGGCTAACGCACGACGACCACACAACATTTATAGAAGTTAATTGATTTTCCACAGCAGGAGGGTAAGGTCTTCAGGAAGAGGAATGAATTATGATTACTTGTAATGTATATGTAATATGATTACATTTTGATTATTTCCTATCACCATAGTATGAGAAAGGAAATGAAAAGGATGTATCAGTATCGTCCTCAGTAACATGACAAGACATACTGTATTTATAGTTGCAGAAGGTGTTATTGGTCATGCAGTTGTATGATAATATAAGGATATAATGAAGGCTTTGTGAAACTGCACAGCTTTTCCAGTTTTTTAAATAATATACTCCTTCCTAGACCAACTATGAACACATTTTCTATCATGTAGGTCTATGAAAGATGATGGAGCCAATCAAAGTAGGTATGGGACGTGGGCGACACGTGCAGCCCTGCCCTGATCTGATCTTTCATATGGATAATTTTGCATGTTTAAATTTGTTGATAGTCTTTAGAGAGCAGTTTCAGAAAGAGGGTGTGTGGTTGAATGGATGTGGATGGTCAACCAACTCAATGTCAGTTCTGATGTTGAATTTCAAAATAAAAGCCTTTTAAAGTGTCATATACAAACTGTTTTTAATCATTTCAGATTGACTTTAGAAATATAGAGCAGCTAGTAGTTGATGGTTGTTTGGACCAGATATGTGCTTTGTGAAACCATTTATTTTTATAGTTTAAACTAATGTGATTATTAATTGTCCGACTGTGGCTACTTAGAATTTAAAACATAATCAGTTTTTCTTCTCAGACACATTACATAAAATGTGTATTTAGAAATGTTGCATACAGCAATGACATTTAAATTGACACAGGAATAGTGTGAAAACAGGGAGTTTGCTATTCATGAACAAAAGAGCAAATAAATAGACACACATTGTCTCATATGTACTGTTGTGGAAAATATGCAATTGTCCTGTTACAAGTATGCCTTTTGTGTGTAGAATACTTCTGTATTGTAATCAACCACACTTGTAACTGATTTGTTAAGAAAAATGGTTTATAAAGAAAAACACCACAATTGTTACAATGACAATGAGCCAGTGGCACCACAAAAGTGGTTAATAAGTGGTTAGCTAAATCAAAGTTTATGTAGCTTTATACTGATTATGTAACATGAATAGAAGTACCATATTATTAATGTTGAGTATCTTTTGTTCCTATTTTTTTCTAGCATAAACTTTTTAGTGAAAATAAAAATGTAATTCTGGGTTAGACTATGATCCAACTCCACGTTTCTTAATGACAGTAAAAGCTTTCTATTTAAACTTACTCATCAAAAGTGTATGGTTGTGTCAAATCACATCCACATTTGAAAGTGCCTTTTTTAACATCAGCTTCTTTCACTCCAGCACAATCTGTGTGTAGCCAGCCCAAACACATGTCACACTGTACCCACAAGGTCTTCACAACACTGGGATACAATGGCCTGTGAATAAGATACACATGGTATAATGAGTGCATTCACCTAAAAATATACAATAAAAACAAACATGGCCTACCCTTTGCCCACTTTCTGAAAACAGCACACACGCAAGTCACCTGCCATACACTCCATCGGTTTTTCTGTTTTTTTTTCATTGAGTCCTATGATGAAAAATAATAATAATGTTCTGTTCCTGTAAATTACTAGTCTGAAACATTTTTCAAGTTAAAACAATAATAAGACAACCAACCTCTACAACAACATCTTTTACTAAGCCTGTTGCATGATATTCTCATAGATATTGTGTTTGTGACAGACCAATGGTCTCTTTGCCCAACCTGAAGCCCTTCAGCTCCATCTCTGCCATCTGTTCAAGGTGAACAAAAATTAAAGATGAAACATTAGTTGTGTATTTTTTAAATCAGACAGACCATAACATTTTACCTTTCTTATCTTTTTCTGATGAAATAAAAACAATGTTCTTAAAAGCTAGCTGAAAAATTTGGAACTACAAATATAAAAAATATATTTATTATAGTCTTTAAGTCTTACAGTGCACACAAACACTCCACAGTTGTTTGCATCACCCTGGCTCTGAAGCCACTGTGGTGGATAAGAGATAATCCAATCAGCAAGTTCCCATGTGTTACTGAAGGCATCACTGATGAAGAAAAAGATGCATAGACAGTCACAGACAAGAACAATATTAGACACTGCTGATCTGAACGTAATAAAGTGCATTTAGACTGTACATTTATATTAAAAGTTAATTCAGATTATCCTGCCTTTATATTAATGTGAAATAAACCATATGTAATAGTCATTTATGACTAAGAGATTACACATGGTTACTTTACAGTAGACAAAAATACATCTTTAATACAGTTTGACTGAATGGTCAATGTGCTTTATATCTACCTAGTGTGCTGCAGCACAGAAATTTTAAAAAGGGTACAAATACATTACCAAAGTGTTTCCATATGACGCTTTGGTATATCTTTGTAAAGCTCCATGGAATCAAACACCCGGATCTCATGACTTTGACCACAGAACACCTTTGAGTTTGAAGATATCAAAAAGAAAAGATGTACATAAAAATAGACTGAAAAAAAAAATAGTTAATGTTAAAGGAAATTTGTAGGATCTAATTATTTCAACTAACCCACAAAATGAAGTGGTTCCCAATCTCAGGGTTCACACTCTTACTGACACATCGAGGAAAAACGTACTCGGTTACTAATGTAACCTCGGTTCTCTCTAGAAGAGGGAACGAGTATTGCGTAAGGTTAGCTTACGCATCGGGAAAGTCTTCTTTCTTCGAGATCTGAAGCCAAAAAATTATCCTTAATTTTGTATACATTGTCAACGCAGTGCAGCAGCCGACAGACCTAGGCAGGCTGTATAAGCGTGCTCATTGGCTGCTCGGCGGCAACTGCTTAAGCCTATCGGTGAGCGCTCTGAACGCGGCAACCAATGAGGGCGCTTCGCGCCCTCCACACCCTTCTAACCGTCAGAATGGGTGTGGCCAGCGTGTATATATTCAGCGCTCATAGGCTAAAATTCTGGTTTTCGCAGTCTGAAGCGCAAAAGCTCGTGGCGCGACACGGCAGGTTACGCAATACTCGTTCCCTCTTCTAGAGAGAACCGAGGTTACATTAGTAACCGAGTACGTTCTCTTACGAGAGGTCTCTCGTATTGCGTAAGGTTAGCTTACGCATCGGGAACCCTTTGTCAACGCCGTGTGCGCCGAGCATCCAGCCCATGAATCCCAGGGAAACCGGGGAAAACACTCTGCTGGGAAATGTGGCCGGTCGGAGAGACGGGCCAGCGCAGTACAGGCACTTCATGCAGCATATGAAATAGAGCGGCGCGGCCGGTCTATAAACATATAACAGTACAAACAGTAGGGCCGGCAGAGCGAGCCCATACAGTACATAAGCACTCATAAGGGTAGGAGAAAAACGACATAGTCGGTCTCACATGAAGGGAAAAATTCCCGCACGACAGAGAATAATACGGGCGGCCAGCAGCGCGGGCCAGCACCGACAACAGCGCGTAACGGGAAATAGGAAACAGAGCGGATCAGCCGGTCTGAGTCAAACACTTCACCCTGAGTATAGTACCAGAATAGCGCCAGCATATGAACGTAGTCTGCACACGAGAAATGGGCAGAGCATACATGTCACTTATGCTGACAGTATTTTTGCCTGTAGGGCAGGAACTTCCAGGTTATAAAACCTCACGAATGTTGACGGGGAGGCCCAGCCCGCCGCCATACAAATACCGTGATTAGAAATTCCGCTGGACCAGGCCCACGACGAGGCCATGCCTCTAGTGGAGTGGGCTCTGATGCCCAGAGGGCACTGCAGGTGTCTGGAGGCATAAGCTGCTGCTATCGCGTCCACTATCCACCTGGACAAGCTCTGTTTCGAGGCGGCAAGACCCTTGGTGCGTCCGCCGAAGGAAACAAAGAGCTGCTCTGAACGCCTGAAAGCGGCGGAGCGCGTGATGTAAACTCTCAGCGCCCGGACAGGGCATAGGAGGTTATCACTGTCCCCACTGTCGGATGCTGGCAGAGCCGAGAGGGACATAACTTGTGCCCTAAACGGGGTTCCAATCGCTTTGGGGATGTAACCGTGTCTCGGTCTGAGAATGACTTTCGAGTCATTCGGCCCGAACTCAAGACATGCAGGGCTAACAGATAGCGCGTGCAAATCACCCACTCGTTTGACTGAAGACAGAGCTATCAGAAAAACGGTTTTAAGCGACAGATACTTTAGATCCGCGGATTCAAGCGGTTCAAAGGGAAAAGCCTCTAGGGCCGCTAGGACCAAGGACAGATCCCACGAGGGAACCGAGGGGGGCCGCGGGGGATTCATCCGTCTAGCTCCTCTGAGGAAGCGGATAATGAGCTCATTCCTTCCCAATGCCCGGCCGCGCGTCGTCTCAGCGAACGCTGCAATAGCGGCCACATATACTTTGAGCGTGGAAGGGGATCTGCCCTTTTCCAACAGCTCTTGTAAGAAGGAGAGCACCCGCGGGACCCCGCATGCGCGCGGATCCAAGTTTTTAGTAGCGCACCATTTAGAAAACACCGACCATTTAGACGCGTAGAGCCGTCTCGTGGAGGGGGCTCTCGACTGTGTGATCGTGTTCACGACCCCTTCTGACAGGTCAACGGGTATCCGTTGATCACCCATGCATGCAGCTTTACTGCAATAGTAATATTTCCAGTCGCCTGAACTTAAGAGGGGACTGAGAAATGTGTGAGGATTGGCGGTTGTCCAGCCGTAGCGAGACTAACACACTCTCTTCTCTTTTCGCCGGTGAGTGAGGCGCGCACGCTGAACGCTGCTCGTGACCGTCCGCTTTGTCATCCCTTGAACGGCGCAATCTGCGCGGCCCAACGAGGGAGAGAGCAGGCTTGTTTTCTGTATGTAAGAAAAACTGGCCGCGAGCTCGGAGAAGCGAACAGCATAAACTTTAACTGCCGCGAGAGCGGGGACCGAACCCCGGTCTCTAGCTTGACAGTCTAGGATTCCGCCACTGAGCCACAGGGGAGAATACATTAGTACTCGGTTAGCGTCATCATGTCTTGTGACGGCGTTTGCTTGCAGGCGAGCGTGTATTTATAACAGGCTCGTACACTGCAATAGTAACAATTCCAGTCGCCTGAACTTAAGAGGGGACTGAGAAATGGAGGTTATAGTCCAGGCCACGGCGGGACGAAAACACTCTGTTCCCCTTTCACCGGTGAGTGACGCGCGAGGACGGAGTAGCTTTCTTGTAACGTAAAGAGAGCTCCAAGACCGTCCGCTCCTGCCATCCCTTGTGAGCGGCACTGTTTGCGCGGCTCGAACAGAGGGAGAGGAAACTCGCTCCGAGACCGTCCGCTTCTGCCATCCCTTGTGAGCGGCGTAGTTGCACGGCTCGAACAGAGGGAGAGTACGGGTATCTATCACATTCGCCTCATCTCCTGACGCGGCGGTGGCGCGGGCGAGAGCCGGCGGTTGAGCGGCCGGGAGGGAGAGGGCGAGAGAGAGCTCGAGGGAGAGGTTCCGACGAGCTCCTCAGTCACAACAGTCTCCGGTGGTCGCTGCGAGCGGCGCTTCTTATTGCGCGGCCCGGCAGGGACAGGCGGAGCGACAGCTTGGTCGAAAGCTTCAAGTCGAGCCCGCAGGGTCGACATTGAAAGCTCTTCACACTCGGAGAGTGCGGTGGCGGCGTGCCCGCGGCCCAGGCGGAGAGCGCAGAGAGGTGGCGGTCTCCGTTGCTGAGCGGGGCGCGGCACGAGCCGCAAAAACGAGGCGTTTTTACAAAAACGCCTCGTGCTCTTTTAGAATACACACAGAAACAGTAATAATGTAAAGGATATGTCGCCGGATAGCGTAGCAGGCACGGATGGCTGAAGGCGGCGAAGACGGCCGGCTTCCTCAGGCGCTGTCCTAAGCTTGCTGGTCGCTGGTTTCAACGGCGGCGGCTCTCAAGATCCAGCGATGCGAAGAGCGTCGCTGAAGACAAGAAAATCAGAATTTTAGCCTATGAGCGCTGAATATATACACGCTGGCCACACCCATTCTGACGGTTAGAAGGGTGTGGAGGGCGCGAAGCGCCCTCATTGGTTGCCGCGTTCAGAGCGCTCACCGATAGGCTTAAGCAGTTGCCGCCGAGCAGCCAATGAGCACGCTTATACAGCCTGCCTAGGTCTGTCGGCTGCTGCACTGCGTTGACAATGTATACAAAATTAAGGATAATTTTTTGGCTTCAGATCTCGAAGAAAGAAGACTTTCCCGATGCGTAAGCTAACCTTACGCAATACGAGAGACCTCTCGTAAGAGAACCACAGTGTCGCTTCCTTTGAGGTTCTTCTCAAAAAAAACAAAACAATTCTGTGTAATAATTGCTATTTCCATAACAATCTATAAACACACACACCTACACATATATATGTGTGATTGCGTGTACATGAACAGTATATCTTCAAGCATGATACATTTCGAGGGGATATTTTTGTTTGAGTGATCCAGTCTCTCTACCAGCAAATAAATGTAAATGTTGGGAGCATCACAACCTTGCAGAAAGTTGATATAAATAATTTAATATATATATATATATATATATAAGGGGACTCTCCATAGGCGTAATTGTTTTTATACTATACAAAATGTATATTCTATCTCCCTACACTAACCGTACCCCTAAACCTACTCATCACAGAAAACGTCCTGCATTTTTAGAATACAAAAAAAGAAGAGTATATATATGTTTTAAGCCATTTGGTTTACAGGAAGTGTCCTCGTAAACCATGTTTACATTGTGATACCCATGGCACACAAAAATACTGTACATACTTCATCAGTCAGCCATGGTTGGTTGGGTAGGATGTCTTCTGATTCAGGTAAAATGGATTGTGCAGGATAGAGTGACTTTAAGTCTTTAACTGTTGCTGTACAGTTGTCAACTTGCACAAGGACTGAAGTATGATTTTGTACAGTGTAGTACAATTCAGAAAGCTTGTCCTACAGGTAAATAATGACATGTAGAATGATAACACACTATGATAACATTTCCAACATGGCATGATTTTGTTATTGACAATCAATTTGTGCTAAACCAAATCTAAATATTTGCAATGATACCTTGTTTTCCTTCAAGATGGGGAAAAGTGATGTGCTAAAGTCTAGTCCTTCACCCGAGATTACTTCTTTCTTCTTTTCCTTGACATGCTCAGGAATTTGAAATCTTGAGTCAGTGCCTCTATCTGTAACAATTCACATTGATTAGATCAAAGTTTATGCAAGATAGTTATAAGGTTAAATGCACAAATTAAGATAAGATATCAATCTCACATGTAGTGAAGAGACTCAGCCTGCCATCCAGGCCAACTTCAGCTGCCCCTTGTGTCGGCCTCATCATTTTGTCCATGAATGATTTATTCACTTTACTCAGAGCCGGCCCAGCCACTAAGCGACCTTTGCAATTGCAAAGGGCCCCGTGACCAGCTAGAAGTCCCCCTAGAGTCACTGCTAGCTAGTGGGTGAAAAAAAAAATCACACATCAAAAGTAACATAAAATAAATAAATAAAAAGAAATGGGCCTACAGCGCTCTTTATCTGGCATCATAAGCATAGTAGTTATTTATTTATTTATTATGGCGATTGTCAATTTTCCCGCGACCGTGAGTCTTGATGATGTCACTCGTTGTCGCTTGGTCGGTCAGTCAGACAGTGACTCCGACGTTGACGATGTCTGACAAGAAAAGAAAACATCTTTCTGGCCATGAAAAACGTCAAAAGAAGAGACTGGAAGAAGAGAATAAACAAGAAGATAAAGGTATGTAAGCCTAATTTTCCGATACCTGTATGGATAACGTTAACCTATCTGCACTAACAAAAGTCGTTAGGAATTGCTTCATATAGGTGGTTTGCAGTCGCGTGATTGTGATGACGCGCGAAATTCAAATGGAGGGCAGGAAGTGAAGAGCGGAATGGACGAGATGGAGGAAAGTCTGTACTGTACTACTTTAGACGCTATTACAAGAGAAAGATATAGACAAAAAATCTAAACATATGTTGGATGTGATCCTTGCGTTATGAAGAGGAGTGATTTTTCAACTGAATTGAAAGATTTGCCTGTCATCGAGGCTGTCATTCTTTTTTGTCCTGTGGATAAATCCGTAACGTTAACCCTAACAACCATTCAACGCTGCGGCGCTTCTCGACGTTACTTTTACGGCTGTTTACTTTATGTTATTAGGTTAACCACTCTTAAAGGTCCGCCGAAACACCACTAAACCACTGAAGACTGCACCCTCAAAACACTTTGTAGGTAACTTAGCTTTGCTAACGTTACGCGTTTGTCTTCAGTTACAGGGGTAAGTTAAATTACAAACTCAAAGAAAAGAAGAAACAATTACTTTGACTTTACAAAGTTCGGAAACTGGTACGTTACACAAACATAGCCACATAACTTGTATTAACTGACCTTTGATGAAGTGATCACTGCACACACGGGCATTTTCCGATTCCCGACCGCAGACGTAGGTTTGCAAGCCATTTTTTCTGGCGTTTTTCGGTCAATTTCTTGCATTTTCCCCCCTTATGAACAACAACTTTTGGTACACGATAAAAACTCCTCATGGTTTGATCAATTTGAGCAACCATAAACGACGCAAAACATAGGCATTTTGAGTTTGTTATAGTGCTTCCTAAATGTAGCAAATCACTTCCTGCCCTCCATCTGCATTTCGCGCCATGGCAACGCAGTAATGTGACGTCATATGCAAACAACCTATTAACATTAGCCAAAATCGTGCTTGTATTATCTTTCATTATGCTACAGTGTTTACATGCTAATAACATGCTGCTGCATGAAATTAGTTTAGTATCATGCCTATATCATTCGATGTGGTGTTAAAGCATTTAACAGCAATATAAACCCAGTTTGGCTTCTACACTAAAGGGCTAACGTTAACATTAATTTATTCCTTATGTCCAGGAGCACTTTTAAAGTAACGTTAAGTTACATGCTACCAGTAAACAAAGCACCAGCTGTTGGTGAGTATAAAGGGGTTGTAAAATGATAACCTTCTGCATTTTAAAAATTAATTCTACCTTTATATATAATTAATTTCTTTATGTCATTGCAGCTCCATCAACCACATATATTCCTAGTTCACAACACAGTCATGTCACTCAAGAAGCTAACAATGTTGGTAAGTTCTGTGTTTTATTTTAACCTAGAAATAGACTTACTTTTTTCCCAAGGAGACGCACATAAATACATAAGTACTAAATAAGTTTGAATTTGAATAGTTCTATTGAAATGTTACCTTATTAGGGCCCAAGCCCTGAAAGGGCGAAGGCCCTATTGTTTTCGTAAGGATTATTTTTTTTCTTTTTCTTTTTCTTCATTATTTTTTTTTTTTTGCCTTTTTGCCACTTTTGGGGCCCTTACCATGCTCAAAAACTCTTGAAACTTTGCACACAGGTCAGAACCCGCGGCCATCAGGGCCGGACTGAAGCTGGTACCCGGGCGTGGCAGGGGGGCTCGACAGCGCCCCCTGGAATGGGGTCCGAAATCTTGGTCCATATATCAAACACGCTTGCATGTAATAATATGAAACTCAGTACACATATAGATCTCATCGGGCCGCACAACTTTCGTGCTCTAAGTTTTACAAAAGCCCAACAGGAAGTCAGTTAGTATACGTTGTTTGGAAAACGCATACAATGGAATGTGAAATACTCCTCCTAGGGAATTCATCCGATCGCCGCCAAACTCGTTGTGAATGAAGTCAAGACATTGAGGATGAATTCTTGCGAACAGATTTTTGATATCTCGAACGGTTTGGCCGTGGCGAGGAAACGAATTTATGGCGAATAATGGGACACAGGAAGTGTGTTATAACTTCTGCATACATTATCTGATCTTGCTGAAACTTCAGCAGTGTATTCGTTGTAAGAGGCCGATCACATGGATGTGACCTTTGTGAGTCAAAGTTATAGCGCCACCAACTGGCAGCAGGAAGTGTGTCACTTTCAAAATGCTTTGAAATCACTTTCTTATTTTTACCCGATTTGCTTAAAACTTTATGTGTATAATGTAAACGCACGGCAGATGTAGACCTGTGAAAGGATTATTGATATCTTAGATACTGTTGCCGTGGCAACGCATCAAACTTTAATATTCTTTTCGGATGCGTTTGAGACTCTTAGCATGCTTGAAATTGGATGAAACTCGACAGACACATAACACTTATTAGCCAGTAGACATGTTAAAAGTTTCAGAAACGGGCGTGGCAGGGGGGCTCAACAGCGCCCTCTTGAACAGGGTCTGAAAACTTGGTCCATATATCAAACACGCTTGCATGAATTAATATGAAACTCGGTACACATATAGATTTCATCGGGCCGAACAACTTTCCCTCTGTCAAGTTTCACGCCAGCCCAACAGGAAGTCGGCTATTATGGGTTGTTTGGAAAACGCTTGCTGTGGAATGTGATGTACTCCTCCTAGAGAATTCATTCAATCACCTCCAAACTCAGTCAGCATGAAGTCAAGACATTGAGAATGCTAAATTGCAGACGGATTTTTGATATCTCGAACGGTTTGGCCGTGGCGAGGAAACGAATTTATGGCGAGAAAAGAGAGGAGACGAAGTGTTATAACTTCTGCATACATTAACTGATCTTGATGAAACTTTAGCAGTATGTTCGTGGTAAGAGGCAGATCAGATGGATGTAACTATTGTGAGTCAAAGTTATAGCGCCACCAACTGGCAGCAGGAAGTGTGTCACTTTCAACATGCGTTTGACAAAAGTGGGTGGGTTAGTTTTACCAACAGTTACAAAAATCAGTATATATATTGGTCTCACCGAGCCGGACAACTTTCTAATTTACAGTTATTAGCTCAGAGCAAAAGGAAGTCAGATATTTTGGTTTGAATGTGGATTTAACTGGTTTATTTTATTCACACCAAACTTTTTCAAAATGATAAAGATACATTAAAGATGCTAAATTGTGAACGGATATTAAACATCTCAAACGGTTTTGCTATAGTGAGGGACTAAAGTAAAGTAACACTAAAAGCCTCATATCTTCAAAAATGTAATTATACACCATTTATTTCGATATAAAAGTATACAAATATCACAACTAAACCCATTTTATTCTTTTTTTTAAAATTTAAGAATTATTTATAAGTTTAAAAATAGTAATTGTACTATTTAGTCCCATAAAATCAAGTCATACATAGGGCTATACTGCCCTCTTGTGTTCAAAATCAGGTAGGCCTATTGTATCTATATAAAAATATACTAGGTATGTGACGGTGAGAATATTTTACCACCGGTTAATTGATGTGTGACACCGCCTGGGGGCTTTTGAATTGCCAACTTAAAAGCGAAAGTAAAATATGTTCATCTGCACTGACATTGATAGTGGTTGAGCGAGCGTTTCAAATGAATTCCTATGGAAGTAGGAATTAACTGAAAAACGTTTACTCTGTTCTGCTCGTTCCTCGCCGTGGACGCGCACCGTTATGAATGCCCGTGCAGTCGTGAGCATTTTAGTTTCATTTTAAAATTAGCGCCTTTCAGGGGGTGGATTGATTGAAATTATTTTACAAAAGCACAATGTTATTGCGACTGTACACAAATATAAGTTAACACTTTGCAGTTTGAATGTCGTCCTGTATAATGACGGACTATGTTTTTATGTGTCCACTGTTCAATCGCGCCCACGCCACACACACACACACACACACACACACACGGTTTACTATCTTTGTGGGGACTCTCCATAGACTTAATGGTTTTTATACTGTATAAACTGTATATTCTATCTCCTTACACTAACCCTACCCCTAAACCTACCCATCACAGAAAACTTTCTGCATTTTTACATTTCCAAAAAAACTCATTCTGTATGATTTATAAGCTTGTTTACCCATGGGGACCTCTATTTAGGTCCCCACTGTGACACAAGTCCCCATGAGTCTGTGTGCATTCTGGTTGAAGTCCCCACCGGGATAGAAAAACATGAACACACACACACACATTCCAGCATTGCAATCTTGACATCGCAGCCTGTTCATTGTAGACTTAATAAAATATAATAATAAAATAGTCAACCTAACATATAAAAATTACACTGCTCTTAATAGTCAGTAGTACAATTCGTACATTCACAGTAAGCACCGCTCCACTGTGATGTTTCCAAGTACATTATTGCGCGTGTGAAGAGGATGCTTTTTTCCGTCGATATTGGAACACGAGTGAAGTACAAAGCCTATAATAAAGAATAGTTTAGCATCCAAATACATGGCAAATGTTGAAACATTTTGATTCTAATGAGAGGGTTACGTGAGCCCAACACTGCTTACTTTCGTTTTTTTTTTACATTAAATTTAAAGGATTTGTTGTGGAATATTTTGAGTGATTCATAAAATCAGAATAAGGTAAGTCAAGTAATATTTTCTGTCTTTTATATATTTATATATGTATATGTGTATATATGTATATGTGTGTGTGTATATATATATATATATATATATATATATATATATATATATATATAAATATAGCTGCGAGCAGCGATGAAGGGCCAAAGCCGGCGGTACCGCCACCCCGGTGCCTTTAGGTAACTAAAGGCCCCGGGGTTGCGGTGCCACCGGCTTGGGCCCGTAATCGCTGCTCGCAGCTATATTTCTTATTGTTTTTATTATTATTATTGTTACTATTGATCTTGTTTGTGGTGTTTTAGATGTTATTGTTTTGTTTATTTGAAAAATTCAAACATTTGAATGTTCTATTTATTATATTATATAAGATTTTATTTAAATGTTATTCTATTTGCTCTATTTAATTTAAATTATATATATATATATATATATATATATATATATATATATATATATATGCTGTAGTTTGTGACTCTTAAACTCTGTTGTCAAATAAATTATATTTGGTCAGTGAAAATCACTTTATCAGTCTTTTTATTCAGCAAGTTCCTCAGTGTGTGTTCAGTCTTGCACTGCCACTCAGCTCAGTCAGTGGTATCATCATTTTTTTCTTTTAGACATCAAACATAGTAGATATAATAATAATATGTACCATATAGTTATTAGGTAGTCATTGCTTTTCTTTAGGTCTTAAAATGATCAAAGGGGCCTCCAACCAAATTTTGCATAGGGCCCCCAAAGGTCTAGGGCCGGCTCTGACTTTACTGTTATGCAAATGGAACACCAAACAAAGTGCAAACATAAAATGAACATCTTTCAGCTGACAAAGAAAGTATCGAGAGTTGGCAAGTTCCCGGTTGAGTTGCTCTGCCATTGAAGAGTTAATGAGACCAAGGAGATCTGGGACAAGATCAAAGCTTCTCAGTTTCTCTTTTTCCTGTTTTTGGTTACGTTGATGGAAGCGGTCATAATGTGAAAGTCTATCTGAAGTTCCTGTGATAGGGTGAGGTTTGTCAAGTGCTTCAGTGGTTTCATTACCTTGACTCTGGACACGTCCACCTTCTATCATGGTTTTAACCCAGGGTAAATGGACGACAAGCTCCTTGGTTGAGGCCTTGGCCACATTTTCAGCTGTGGCCTCACACAATCTGCCATTAAAAGGTCTGAAAAATGACTGTCGAGTTCTGTTGTTAGCATGTCATGCAACACGTCCAGCTACATCTGAAACGTAGATAGTCGGTGGAGTTTTTAAATTCAAAAGCGCGTCAACGTGGTCCCTCGCTGACCCTTGCCACCAAAGAGGTGAACAAACGTAAACAATGGCATGTGGGCAGCCAACATGGAGAAGACCACCTGAAAAAAAAGAATTGACAAAAGCTAAAACATTTCTTCTAACAAACTCAATTGAAAAATTGTACATGGTTGCCATACCTCCAGTCTTCTGTAGTTTGATGAACATTTTGGGGTAAATGTCTTTGTATAGAAGTAGCTCCTCCAAGCGATTAATGATTTCTGAGGCAGAGCCAGCAACAGATACTCCAAGTTGTGCACTTTTGGAAGGCTTGAAAAAGAAATGTAACTATTTAGTTTTTTGATTCAAAATAAAATGTGTGTTTATGAGTAATAATTATGGCATAGTAATACCTTTTTTGATTCTAGCAGTTTTAGCACTGTGTCCTCAACAGCATGCTAGTCCACAGATGACGACTTGTCACTTAGACGATCTGAAAACCCTTTGAGGATCTCTGTTTTTGTTAAAACTTTTCCGGCTCTGCAGGAGGATCCAAGCCAAGGGGCAAAAGATGAGTAGGACAGTTCACTGAAGAAAGGGTTTCTCTCTTTTGTTTCTATAGGTGATGAAGGGGGAAAGGACAAATTATCTTAGCAATTATGTAGTATTTAAATGACAATCCATATGATCACATAAATTAATGTTTGTGAGTATAGTTCTTACCATAACTGAAACCAACACAAATTAATTCCTTTTCCAATGATGACCATCCCTCATCAGCATCAACTGTAAGGTCACTTGGTTGTACATTCTCAGTACATGGTCTCTTCAGGAGATTGACTAGTGGAAAAAATGATGTCATAAATTCACTACGCCAATCATAAATGACTGTTATTTATATACACTGTCATTTCTATAAATAGCTTAACAGGTAAATCAAAGGCCACCTTCCAATTACCATCAGCAATTAGGATAGGTGGTTCATGGCCACAGCGAATACAAGAAAAGTCATAGCTATATCTGGTCATTGCCCAGAAATGAAAAATTGCTTTCCTCGGGGTGTTGTGGTGAATTGTCACTTGAAGAAGGTCCTCCATCATTGACAGAAATCGCCCAATGGCCGTGTAAGAATTGAGAAATTAGGAAATGCCGGACAGTCTGTTTGAAGAGCGACCAGACCCTGAGAGGACAAAGGACCTCTCTGGAAATTTACATTTGAACTAGCCCTCGTGCACCATCTAGACGAAAGTCTCACCTCCGAGTCATCCTAATCTACATCTCTTTTCCTCTCCCCTCACCCCCTCTCTCTCAGGCTCAGATGATCACCTGAATTCACCCGAGAAAATGTATAGTTTAATGTGAATGACTACCAAAGAGTATCTTTCATGTTTGGTATCATTTAAAATGTCACAGTGCGACTGGTACAAATGTCTCATTCCCAAATAAATAAAACAAAAGGTAATAAGGTTTATAAGAGTTTAAAGATAACTGGCAGACAAAGGAAGATGATCTCCTGACAAATGGTCACACACCCCCATGAAGGTGCGAACTCTGAATGCAAATTTCTTTTGTTAGCACATGTTTCCATTTGAAAGGTTTGTCTATATAATGAAATGCAGCCGGAAATTCTGGGCCTTTACTGTACCTCAGATTGGCCCATGAGGCTGAGAGAGCGATTTCTTAATGTTGGGTTCGCATCTCTTTTCTTTATTCCAGATAATTTGATGTTTTGTATCGATTATCTTTGAATTTATTATTTATTATTCGTTATTTATTAAAGAGTTAAAAGGAATAGTCAAACATTCACTTACAATTAATGATCCGCAGTTATCATTAAAACCTTTTCATTTATGGAGTCAGATGAAATAACGAGAGAATACATATTCAAACGTATTGCATTCAATCAAAAAATACTTTGCCTCACGGTAACACGTTAAGACTATCCGCGCTGGTCGGATGCCGAACTTTGGGCCGATCGAGCGCGAGCTTACAGCCGTGTTTGTCTTTAAAGTGTGGTAATTAAAAAAATATTCCTTAAAATACATATTTTAAAATCAATTTGACATGCTGTTCATATGTATTACAAATAAATTTTCTTACCTTTAGGGCAGATGTCATCATAGCACATAGACAAGTAGTCAAAATGATTCTATTATTGAAATTATGAAAACCTGAAGCGTGTTCCTGAAATCTGACTGGTGTCTTGCAGATCAGGCAGTATTTAACACACACTGTAACACCTTATTAGGAGAGAGAACAAAAAAATACTTTACTGTGGCATTATCACACATTTACAAATGTTTGAATTTTTTTATTTAATGTACAAACTTTTCTTCACTGAATCTATATTGTAGACTGATGCAGTCTTTGTGGCAACCACTGGTTCTGTAAGACCTGGTGGGGTTGGCCCAGGGCAATAAGGACATGTTGCCGCTGTGGGCTCAAACCTTATCGGGACCTGACTTGCCTGAGTCCTTAATTGCTGTGGTAAAATTTCCGGTATTCTTTTGTTTTGCCAGAGATAGTTGGTCATTGCAACGAGTTGGTGCTTCTTTAGTCCTTCCCCTACAACACCAAGTTCAGTCTCTTCATTTTTAGAGGGGTCCCCTGACAAGTCACTGTCTGCTCTGAAAGACTCAATGAATAAATATTGTCTTTCTTGGAAGAGCCACCACATTGCCATATAGATATGGACACATCGATACTGTTTTTTTTTTTGTGCTTTTACAAAGGCAATACCAATCCCCCAACAATTTGTCAAAGGACACTTTTGGGTGCCCAAAGAGGCACCATCTTTCTTTCTTTCCCGAATAAATGGAAAAGTAAACAAATCTGCCAGAATATCCATGTTCCTCAAAGAAAATAGGAAAAACAGAGCAGATTCCCTCTAATGACGCTGAACTGTTAAGTTCAGTGCACTCCGTCAGTCTGGTGGTGGAAATCAGTCCTTTTTCAAGCATCGTCTTCAAAGATTCTTCTCTCACAGGCTCAGGAGGAATATGGTGGAGCAGAAGAAACTCTGATTAAATGCTCACACTCTGCACCAGGCTTTCCACTAGTTTTAGATATTATGAAATGGCCGAAAACATTAAGTGTCGTAGGCTTGAAATATCAACAGAAAATTATAACTATGCAAATTTAAAATTAACAAATGCATACTTTTATTTGGCAGGTCTTTGAATGGTGTTACCATGCAACCTGCAAAACAAGTATATTAAGTCAGTGAAAACAGCACTTTTAATAGGTTATGTGATTGGCAATAGCATAATTAATTCCTACCATGTTTCTGCTGATGATCTTCAAATGCATTTCGCCTTTGTAAAATCCTGTCACACTTAAAGCAATGCCAGTGACTTCTTCTGTCAATTTTGTCACAAAAGCATGGTACAGTGAACAGAACTGTTAAAAAGCACATAAAGAGAATAGTGTATAATAAAACTAATAATTTAGTGAATAAAATATGTTACAAACCCAACATATGCTCACCAAAACCACCATCTTTAAAGTGCACAGCATATTTGAAATGCTTTTCTTCCAGGTGCTCTTCTGACCCATCCACAGCCTGTCTGCATAGCTGGCAGTTTTTTCCTTCATTGGCCTTAATTAAACTAATACGGTCTTTGAACGTTTGAAGACCTAAGGGACAAAACAATACAATACTGCACCTAATATACAATTGCGTTTATATAATCATATATTTTATAATATAATACTATATAACTACTATTCTAAACTAAAGCTTATAAATTATAGTGGTATATGCGAATATAACATTTTACGATACGACTGTAGTAAGCCTACGCTCATATACTAACACTAAGCTATAGCAGGCTATACCACTGCATGGCATGCATATTATACATAATATAATAATCAATGGAATCTACATCATTCTAAGTTATTTATATTTAAGGTTAAATTTGCGTGATCAACAACATTGGCATTGCATACATTCAGTGGCTTATATTCCACTCAGATAGGCTACTGATGTGTCAGTCACAAACTGACTTGTTTGCGAAAACAAAATTACTGACTTTAAAACGTTTAATTCACATTTATTTATTTTTAAAAATCACTAAAATATGCTATTTATATATAGCCTGGAAATCCAGACCTAAATCTAAAAGATTAATGGTCTGGCGTCGACTAATGAAACTCGGCCAGCTCGAGGGGCGGCACCAAGCATGCATTTGAAAATCTCACTGCACGCAAGCAATTGGATAACACTACGACCAATCACAACAAGCCCCATAGGCTTAGCTATCAGCGGAGCTAACTGGTAGATTAGACTCTTACTGTATCCGGTCGGCAAAACAGCAAAAACGTCCTTCTTGCAAAGGAACGATTCGAGTGGCGTCTTCTGTTCCTGTTTTAGGGAAAAAGCCAAGTCTAACTCGTTCATTATAGCGGCCAAAGCCGTTTCAAACAACTGGTGTTCATCCATAGCCATCTAGCAATGTTTACTAATGACTTTGACGTCACAGCGCTGTCGTCATCTTTAGCTCGCCTCTGTCAAGCCTATATCAGATAACCCACTGTGATTGGTGCAGCTCAGATCGAGGGGCATATTTAATGAGCATCATTACTCAACACCAGAGTAACTCGCTGAGCAAATTCAACTTGTGCTCTCGCAAGAACTCTGGATTACCAGGGTAATTATATAGGCTTTTGTTTCACAATTACGTCAGTATAGCTGCTCAGCTCATCTGTCAGTCACTAGGTGTCACAACACAGAAACCTGTTCCGCGACACAGTGTCAAATGGCACATGCCAATGAAGACAAATGTGCCACCGGATGTGCCAATGCGCATAGTGACGTGCCATTGGCTTCTGTGCGTCAGATGCCATGTCACTTAATGTTAATACTGCCTCTCTCTCGAAGAAGAAGAAGAAGAAGAAGAAGCAGAAGCAGAAGCAGAAGAAGAAGAAGATAATGCACCCTGAACCGGCAGGTTCTTATAGGGGATTATATAAGCAGGTTTTAAGGGGATTTCCGGAACTTATGACTGTTCAAGACTTCAGATTTGTCCATAAAAAGACTAATGAATTATGAGAGGATTTACAAAGATGAAGACCTCAAGAACTCAGATTGAGACACAAGGCTGACATGAGGAGATCAAGGCAGACGCTGATTCTCAGGAACGGACTCTCCGGTGTTAGATGCTCTTGCTATTAGCATTTCCTGCAGACAAAGCTTGTAAACGATTTGTCTTTGACTTTCTTTTCTTTTTATATATTAGTACTTTGTATGTAAACTATTTAACCTGTAGTTAATAAAAATATATTTAATTGAAACTAAAAAGTTCACCTGCCAAAAGTCTCAGAGATTGAGCTGAACTGAACACGGAGAAGTCTTCTGTGACCTATTTACTGTAAGTATGAAAATTCAAATACTTATGATTTAGGACAGATTTGACTTTAACCTTACTAACCTGATAATAATCAAAATTAGGTAAAAGGTGTTAAAAAATTGTGCATCATAAAACAATACATATGCGCATATACATATAAACACATATATACATATACACACACATATACATATGCACACACATATACACAAGGCACCCATAAGAAATAATGAGAAAATATTTTTATTGAGTTTAGCAGGGAATATTATATCATCTTCAAGCTCAGCACTTACTCAACAATAATCTGAACATGTTATTTCACTGACAGAAGCTCAGCTGTAGTATTAATGTAATAAAGAGAAAGTAAGGGACTCTATAGCATCTCAGTGTTTATGATTTATCATGCAGCTCAAAGTATTATGGGTAGAATCTCTCTACAACCTATCCTGATTCATCAACACAGTTTCACTGATGATCGGATACCAACCAAAAACCCAGGATAGAGCGGTTGAGTGAATGTGGTCTGGACTGTGTGGATGAGGCTCATCGTGTCAGAGACGCTGTAGAAGGACAGAGTTCCTGCACTGTGATCCACATACACTCCTATTCTACTGTGATCCACACACACTCCTATTCTACTGTGATCCACACACACTCCTGTTCTACTGTGATCCACACACACTCCTGTTCTACTGCTGATGGGCTTTACATGGAGTTTAGTCTCTATGTTATTGTGTCTGAATGAGTAACTGTCAGAAGAGCAGAACAAACTCCAGGACTGATCATTACGTCCAAACCCACACTCATCACCCCGTCCCTTCCTGCTGATGCTCTTATATAACACTGATATAAACACACGTTCACCACTGCACTCAATTTCCCAGTAACAGCGTCCACACACACTCTCTCTACACAACACCTGAGGAAACACATCAAATCTGTCTGGATGATCAGGATACGACTGAATCTCTGGGAAAGTGTTAGTAATTACTCTGTTCCTCTTAGACAGACAGAGGTGTTTATTCACTGTGTTCAGATCCAGATTGAGCTGATGGGAATCTGATGGAGATAAAACACATCAGAATCAGGAATTATGAATCTGTCTGATATTTTAATGTATCTTAACACTTCATGTTCAATATATTATCAGTGTCTCAGTGCAGTTTACCAGATATCCTGAGCAAATCATCATTTACATGATCAACTCTAAAACTCTTCTGTCATGTTTTCTTTCACTTCTCCAGGAAGAACATGAACACACTCAGTGAGTTTTTCTGCTTGTTTTCTCAGTGACTTACATTGTAGGAAGTCGTTCCTGGTCCTGGGAACAATGTTGGAGAAAGTGACTGTGGAAATCAACAGACATGAAGAGTGTGATTATCATGTCAAGAGAAAATGATCCCTGCATCCGTTCCTAAGACATTTCTAATATGATCTTCTACATGATCTGAGATGATGGAGGATCATTTCTGAGAGCAGAATCTCCAGGACTTTACCTCTGTCAGAGATCTTCTTCAGCTCCTCTTTGCAGAAATTCTCCAGTTTGTCTCTCAGCTGACGGACAAATTCTCTCACGCCATCAAAAGAGGAGAGAGAACTGAAGGGATTGTCATTTACGTCTGTAGATTCAGGAGGAGCTGAGAGAGACTGGAAACTCTAGAGAAAACAGAAATCAAAGCTCATCACCTCCACACTTCATCAATAACCTGCTCTACTGTCAGATTTGTGCGGCTCTTGTTGATCTTTAGTAACTCTCCTCAATCCAACACTTTCACAGCATCAGCTTCATTCTTCTCATATTCATTATGTGACATTAGAGACACAAGTTCTAGCGTTTGCCATTTACACTATATGTGAACTTCCTGGGAAATCAATATAAGCTCAATATTAGCTTGAGAAATTCATGATTTTAATTAGAAATACTGCGATCATAAATCCAAATTTAGTGTATTTTGAAATTATATATTTAAAAAATAAATTGGCAGAATACACGAAAGTGATTCATTTAGATGTGGAAATAAAATCGAGAGGTCAGTAATAAACCAACATCTATCTCATATTAAATACTTTAAATAATCATATTATTATCCTGATCAAATGCATCAATCTCTATCTTAGCTGTATTATATCATGTAAATTGGACTCTAAAAAGTTAAATTAATTTGTTTTAGTGGGAATGTCATTAAAGCCTTTGTTTTATTCACAGAATTAAAGAGCAAACTTTGCTAAATTCATATTTGTGTGATGAAAAGGCATTAATATGTGATATTTTTGTCTTTGTTAATTTAATTTACTATGAAACGTGAAGTACTAAACAATACTTTATAACTTTTAATAAAGCACTTTAAGTTTTATTGAAAAAAATAATAGGCTACTGTTGCATTATTAAAAGTGAAGAAACAATACTGTTGTATTATTAAATGCAATAATATAACAGATCTCATTTTATTCTAAACATTGTCCATTTATTTTTCATTGAATACATCATGTGTCTAGAGATTGGCTTTATTTAAAAGCACACTGAATTAATTTTGACATGGAGTGAATACAGAGCGAGGTTTTTTATTAGTGATCGGGCAGCGAGTGATGAGGAGAGAGAAATGATCAACTAGAAATCTCAATAGAAAATAAACTGGACAATCAATTTACTATAAATGAGTTTAGATTTGGATACTGTGCACTGGAACCTGTCAAACTTTCATTGCTAACAAACTACGCTGAACCACCGAATGCTAATGTTGTTCCTACAACCAATATGAGAGCAGAAAAAAATAATGAATGTACATCAGTTGGGAATCATTTCAATGTTAAGAAACAACTTATTTATATAAAGCTGCGTTTCCACTGAAATTACCCGGAACAATTTTTCCCAGGAACTCTTTTCTCAGACCTGTTGTTGTCTGCGTTTCCACCGCGGTCTAAAGTACCGTGAAGATTAGGCAAATAGTCCGGTGACGTATGACTGTGCGCTACTATCCTCTGAATTTTAAGCTTAACCCTCTGGGGTCTAAGGTGTTTTTGTGGTCCTTGAGATGTTCTGACATGCCCTGACATTTGTGCTTTTTTCAGTTTTTTATAAACATATTAATGGCAAAAATAAAATTACACACTATTTAGCACAAACAGGGCTACCATAATATGTGAGCAACAAGAATGTACATGTCTGCATTTTTGAGAGAATAATGTTTATGCATGGTTATTGAAAAAAACTAAAAACTAAAGTTTCTGAAATAAGGCCATAAAACACATTCTAAATATGTGCCAATAAGACTTTTGTCTAATGGATGTCATCACCTAGTGTTTTTTCTTCAAAATGATGTGAAAATCACCCTGCCTTATCATTCACATAACACAATACATTGATTTGAATTTTGCAAAGCACTTTCTGTTTGGAAAGGCAATATGCGGAGTGGGCGTCAACGATCATGCATATTTAGTGGTTCACACCTGAGGAGACAATGGGGCCTGCATACTTAATTAGCCATTCATTCAGGTGAGTCACTGAGCCACAAGAATGCAAGAGCAACAGTTGGAAGCATCTCAATTCTTTTTTATTTTTCCACATATTGTGCTTGCAATTTGGCCTATAATATCCAAGGAAAACATGTCTAGTAATTGTGCAGTTAATTCTCATACTGTATTTTCAGTTTTGGAATATTTATCCTCTCCCCAAATTTGTCACTAATAAAACACAATAAAAATTATTTAAAGAAAAGGCTTATATTTACCTTTTAATAGTTTGTTTACATCTACCTTGTAAATATATTTTTTTTATTAAAAAGGTTACAATTACAACAACAATTCAAGTGTAATCTTTCTTTGTAAAAACTAAAGTATACATTTTATCATACATATTTCAAAGTTAAGGATTTGATTGATTATTTGATTACTTTATTTTTGACAAAACATACTATATTTAACATGAGCAAATATTGGCAAACAAAAGCTTATTTGAGGTGGCAGATATTTTACAGTAAAAATGTATAATCTATCCAAAACTAATCAACGAAATGTTGTCTTTCATATGTCTGTAACATAGGTCTTTCATTTTTATTATAAGAAATATAAATGTTAATTTGCAGTTTAATACGTTGCTTATACAAATACATTTTATTTCAACATATTTCAGTCGATTTTTACTCAGTATAGCAATACAGTTTGCTAAAACCGAAACATTCATTCACAAACAGAAACGCCTGACTGTAACGTTGTTTTTATGAAATATTAGGGCATATAAATGTTAATTTTCAGTTTAATACGTTGCTTATACAAATAGCCTACATTTTATTTCAACATATTTCTGTCGATTTTTACTCAACTCAGTATAGCAATACAGTTTGCTACAACATCATCATTCATTCACACAGAGACGCAATTTAAATTTAAACTGTCTTTTTGCGAGCTGTGATAAACAGCGCGCATCTCTGCGGCTGCCGTTCATTCATTCACAGAAACGCGATTAACTTGAGAAGGAAAAAAAACTTACTACATATTCGGATCCTCTCTCCTGCAATACCCGCACTCTGAGGTAGATTTTCCATTATTATTATTCCTCACAGTGCTGCCAGATGGTGTAAACAGTAGGCTACAATGATATGATTAAACTTGTGTTTTCTCGAGCTGATATGGGGGCGTTCACAGGTTTGCTTGGATTGCCTCAGTAATTTGCGTTTGAATAGCGCGCGCTCTCCGTGGGCGGAGTCACATTACATTTGAATTAGCTCTAATGAGCTCGACTGGAATCGCTCTCTTTTAATACAGATTTCACAGGATGAGAATATTTGTTTTTTATATAAATTACCTAATTTAAAAGAATAGAATTCAAGCTTCATGCCTGTGTGTCTGTATGCCTGTTTGACTGAGTATTCGCTGAGTTACAGTTCATTTTCGGACGCGTTTCAGAATGGTCTTCACTGACAGAGAGAAGGCAGAACTCGCATCACGTTTATTTTTCTTTATTTGGCAAAAAGCACAACACTTTGTTTTTATTGTGAGTATACACAAAAATAATACACATTTAACAGAATCGATTGATGTATGAAACTTGCTTGTAATATCAAAGTCCACAGAGCAAAATTAATTTCTTTTGAACTGAACTGAAAAAAAGCGAGCTAATAAAGGTTAATAAAGTGGCTAAGAGCAGGGGGTTAATAAAGCCTGAACCTCGTCGTCGGTCCATTGGTCGTATTTTTTAAACTACATTGTTGATTTGAATAGCAAACAACTGTTTGTACAACTGTTTGTTTTAAAAAATTGTGGTTGAAATAAAAATGCTGCATAGAGTCAACCAATCAAAATACGGCATCAACTCAACCAATCAGCATGTTCAGCACCCAAGTCCCAGCCCTGAAAGTTCCTGAACTTTGAGAAAATACTACCTCCCGGATACCCTAGCTGGTTTCTGCGGTGGAAACACACGGAGTACCAGCCCAAAGTCCCTAGCTCCTGTGGAAAGTTCCTGCGGTGGAAACGTGGCTTAATTTGTAAAAAAAAAAAAAAAAACAAGTACCATATCAATGCTTAGAAACGTTGCTATTTAGGTTTTGAGTGTGTACGTTTTGGGAAGGGGCAAAATGTTCAGAAACGGCCCTGGTCTCATTGTAGATGTAGCCAGGCTTAATAATGAGAAACACTATTTTGCTGTCTAACCAAGTCACAAAAGGGTTAACTTTTATTTTCGTATCTTTGATGGACTAGTAAGTGAGCAAATGGGTGAACTCTATGAGGCAGTGAGCTGACCAATCAGCTGCCAGCTAGGCTCCGTTACAGTTACGCCTCTAGTTTCGCGTCTCTGCTCGTTCTTTTGGCGCCTGCATTTGAGCATATGTGGAGTGAATTAAACAAGTTCTGTAATCATTATTGTTAAATGCTGACTATACCTTGTTGTAATATAGAGTGTTATAGAGAGCTGTGCCTGAATCCACTGTTGTCACAGAGCTAAAGGCAGTGAATTCCGCTAAAATGGTGAGTTGTTTATATGGCGTTAGGCCACTGAGTTCGCTAGCATTCATGCTAACAGGTATTGTATTGTATTTAACCTAGTCTGCTGAGTTTACTATAAGTTCACTAGCATTTATGTTAATCTGCGCTAATGGGTAAATAAATGCAAAGGTGCTGATTTGTGTAAAGCTAAGGTGGTGAGCCTGCTGTATTCATATGTTAGTATGTTAATTAGTCACCATAGGCTAGCAGAATACTGGTTAATGCCTGTGAAACCAACAAATTAATTATTGTTTGTGTGTTATAAAGAGAAATGTTACCTTTCCATACTGTTGCTAAATGGTTAGTTTGTTAAATAATGATGTTAAAAATTGTGGATTTATTTGTGTTAACTGGAGGTTAAAGAGGTACATTTTTAGTGCAGTCTTTCCACTGTTACCGGTGCAGAGGGGGATAAATAAGCACACTAACGCCTTAATGCCTCTAATTTAAAGTAATACAAGTTGATCAATATTTGCATGCAATTCATGCAGTTTTATTCTGCATACTGTTAATGTTACTAAGGTTTCATAAAACTTGAATTAGAAATGTGTGTTCTCTTTCATAGGTTCACTCAACGCTGCGGATAGCGCAGTGGGATATTCTCTGAATGTGCCGATTGTCTGAAGCCCTATAGAATCACGCCAATTCATTGGCTGATGGCGCTCGCGCAGTCTGGCTCCGCCCCGACGCTCTTACGTCGCATCATTACATATTCGCGCGCGCGCCATCTGTCCTCAGATTTCTCTGCCTTCAGAACGAAGTGGTCACGTTGCCCTTCGCTCTTGATTTTTCTAAGCTCATACGACTTCTGGATTATTCTCGGCGCTTCTGCGACTGTTCAAGTGGAACTCTGTTTCTCCTTACGGTGAAGTTGCCATGGAATACCGACGCTGTTCTCCGCCATGTGCTCGTTACATCGCTAACGACGACCCGCACAGTAAGTGTGTTAAATGTTTGGGTTTTTCACATGCGCGCGAGGCAGTCATAGGATCGTCTAAATGCAAATTCTGTGAAAATTTGTTGCTCAAAACCCTCAAATCGCGGCTCGCGGTTTTTGAGAGGGAATCATTCGTCCCCCCCTGTCGCGCTCCCGAGGCCTCTCGAGGATCCGCGACTTGGGGTTCGGATGTAGAGCTTGAGGATGTGGAGTTCGAGCAGACGAGCCCCGCTCTTTCTCTCCCTCCCTCCCCTCGGCACGCGCGAGGCATGCCAGTCGAATTTTCATATGATTATTTGCGCCCCAGCCCGGGAGCACGCGACGCGGTTTCTTTCGGGCTGGAGGATGTACTTTTTACCGAGGCTTCCGACTCCGAGGATTTCGGGCCTACTCTCGCCGACAAGGTTATCTCGCCTAGCGGCCAGGAAGCGCGGCCTACTGCGGCCTACGCGGAGCTCGTTGATGTACTTTCGCGCGCTACGGAGAAGCTCGCTATTGATTGGCCCGACGAGCTACGCGAATCTCAGTCGTCGAAACTCGACGAGAGACTTCTCAGTGGCCCTAATTCTAGGCCTCAACGGAGAAAGCTGCCATTTTTCAGTGATCTGCATCACGAGATTTCCAGATCCTGGAAGCAGCCTTTCTCTGCGCGCCTCACTAATGCGGCAGCTGCTGATTTCACCAACCTAGTAGGTTCTGTGGAACAGGGCTATTCCGCCGTTCCGGCGATTGAGGAGACTTTAGCCGACCATCTTGCTCCGTCCTCTGCGCCGTCCTGGAAGTCGCGCCCCCTCCTCCCCTCTAAAGCATGTAGGACTACCTCCTCTCTAATTGGGAAATCCTACATGGCGGCTGGGCAGGCAGGCATGTCCCTGCACACTATGGCCATTCTTCAGGCCTACCAAGCAGACGTCCTGAAGGAAATGGACGAGGGCGATGGCATGACCCCTGAAGCAGTCAAGGAGCTTCGTAAGGCTACGGATTTAGCCTTAAGAGCCACCAAACATACAGCACGTGCTATAGGTCGCTCTATGGCTGGTTCCGTTGCGGTGGAGCGCCACTTGTGGCTTAATCTCACGGAGATCCGTGACAAGGAGAAGGTTTTCCTCCTGGACGCCCCCATTTCTCAAACAGGTTTGTTTGGTGAGGCGGTCAACACAGTGGTTGAGAAATTCCGCTCCTCCAAATCCCAATCGGCCGCGTTCAGACAGTTCATGCCCAGGAGGGCTAGGGAACCTTCTGCTCCCTCCCCTGTTCGACCCAGAGAACGTCCCTCTTTTAGACCGGAGTTCTCTTCCAGGAGGAGCGAACCGGTGCATCCCCCACCTACCACGGTTTGGGGAGCCCGCGGTCGCCCGTTTCCCCGTCAACGGCCTCACAAGCGCCTCCAGATGAAGCGGTCCGACAAACCGACCGCTCCGGCGGCCCAGAGCCGTTCCTGACCCTCCGGTTGGAAAAAGGAGAGCTCCTCTGCTTCCTCAAGGTTGGGACAGACCGCGCAAGCGTTTCTGCCCACCTCCCAGCTCTCCTTTCCTTGCCCTGTCACCTTCGCCACTCAGAGTGTCTCGAAGTGCAGGCCATTTTTCACCATCTCGACTCAGCCCGGCGCGGGAGGAAGGAGACGCTTTTTGCTTTCTCCCCTCACCCCCGACACTCTCTATAACTGCCGGTCGCATCCTCGGAGGCACTTTTCGCTTTCCTCCGGAACAGGCGGACCTGGTCACCATGACCCCAGCATCGATGCCTCCCATCACGTGCCAGGACGCCATTGGCTCTCCTGCACGGTCAACTTCTCTACCCCACGAACGTCAACACGGCACCCTCACTCAGGTATGTCGTCTGCATTACAACATCCCTCTTCCTCTTTCACATTTCTTTCAAGAGTGGGAGCGCTTACCAGGGGTATCGTCTTGGGTTCTTCGCACAGTTCGGTTCGGCTACACTCTTCAGTTTTGCCGCAATCCCCCTTGTTTCAACGGGGTCTTTCCTACCGTAGTAGACAGCGCCACTCAGGCTTCTGTACTTCAGCAGGAAATTTCATCCCTCCTTCTCAAAGGAGCGATAGAAGAGGTTCCTTCAGGGGAAACCGAACGGGGCTTTTACAGCCGCTATTTCCTGGTCCCGAAGAAGGGCGGCGGTTTGCGTCCCATACTGGACCTCCGCCGACTGAACTTCGCCCTTTACAAAGGGAAATTCAAGATGTTGACGCTGAAAGCTATCATATCTCAGATTCGGCCAGGGGATTGGTTCGTGACAGTAGACCTAAAGGATGCTTACTTTCACATCCAGGTTGTACGGCGACACAGGCAGTTCCTCCGGTTCGCCTTTGGAGAAAGAGCGTTCCAGTACAGGGTCCTTCCATTCGGCCTCGCTCTGGCCCCGAGGACATTCACGAAGTGTATGGATGCAGCTCTGGCCCCATTGCGGCTCCAGGGCATCCGTATTCTAAATTACCTGGACGATTGGCTCATTTTAGCCCAATCCAGGGAGTTAGTGACCCACCACAGAGACATCGTCCTGAGTCATATCCAGTCTCTCGGTTTGAGGTTGAACTCGGAGAAGAGTGTTCTTGCTCCGGCTCAGAGCACCGTTTTCTTGGGAGTGAACATGGATTCCGTTCTCAGGCAGGCCCGATTGGCTCCTGCACGGATTTCCAGTCTGACGACATGCGTGGCCCGTTTTTCGCTAGGCCACCATGTGTCTGTGGGCACTTGCCGCAGGATGCTGGGCCTTATGGCCGCGGCCTCCTCCGTGCTACCGCTGGGCCTGCTCCACATGAGACCTTTCATGTGGTGGATGAAGCTCTCAGGGGTTCGGCCCTCCGGGCCAACCCTTCGCCTACTGAAGGTATCGCGCAGTTGCTTTCGAGCCCTGTCAGTTTGGCGGGACCCTCTTTTTCTTCAAAAAGGGGTCAGCATGGGTGCGGTATTTTGTCGCCAGATGATTACGACGGATGCCTCTCTCACCGGCTGGGGAGCAGTTTTCGAGGGCAGACCAGCATGTGGCGTCTGGACTGGCGAGACTCTCTCTTGGCACATCAACTGCCTGGAGTTAAGAGCCTTTTTTCTGGCTCTGCATCATTTTCTCCCTCTTCTGGAGGGACACCATGTAATTGTCAGGACAGACAACATGGCAGTGGTGTCTCATGTAAACCGACAGGGGGGTTCTCGGTCACGCACCCTGAACAGGCATGCGCGTCACCTTCTCCTGTGGTCTCAGAGCAGATTCCTTTCTCTGAGAGCAGTTCATGTCCCAGGGATTCTGAACCTCGCAGAAGACTTTCTGTCGAGGCAGAAACTCAGATCGGGAGAATGGATGTTGAACCGCCAGGCAGTGGCCCTGATCTGGGAGGTTTTCGGAGAAGCGGAAGTGGACCTCTTTGCATCTCAAGAGTCGTCCCAATGCCCGCTTTGGTTCTCCCTGAGTCCCCCGGCTCCATTAGGGATAGATGCGTTCGCTCACCCTTGGCCAACGCGGAAACTCTATGCCTTTCCGCCCATCAAACTGATCCAGGCGGTCTTGGCCAGAGTGAGAGAGAGCGGAGTCCGCCTCCTCCTGGTAGCTCCGTTCTGGCCGTCCCAGCCATGGTTTTCGGAGCTAATTCCTCTGCTGGAATCTTCCCCCTGGAAGATCCCGGTCAGGGAGGACCTGCTGTCCCAACTGCAGGGCAGGATATGGCATCCTCGCCCGGACATGTGGAAACTGTATGTTTGGCCGATCAGAGGCTGTTAGCATTAAGTTCTGATCTCCCATCTGACGTTCAGGAGACCATTGCGAGTGCTAGAGCCCCTTCTACAAGGAGGCTATATTCTTCCAAATGGAAGGTGTTTGAGACATGGTGCTTAGCACATGATAGGAGTCCAGTTAACTGCCCTGTTGGTTCAGTATTGGAATTCCTGCAGGAGAAGTTTGCTTCTGGAGCAGCTGCTACCACTCTCAGAGTTTATGTCGCAGCTATTGCAGCGCATAGGGAATCGGACGAGATTCCCCTGGGGAAACTAAGGTTAGTTTCGGCCTTCATGCGTGGGGTTAAGCGCCTGAAACCGGCTCGCTCCCCTAGAGTTCCCTCATGGGACCTTTCTGTTGTCCTAGAGGGTTTGACGAAGGCTCCCTTTGAGCCCTTAGAGTCAGCTCCGGAGCGGATTCTGACTCTCAAGGTTTCTCTTTTGTTGGCTTTGTCATCATTAAAGCGTGTAGGAGACTTACAAGCTCTTTCTGTTAGCGAGTCTTGCTTGGACTTTGCTCCTGGCTTGGTCAAGGTTTCCTTGAGGCCGAGACCAGGGTATGTTCCCAAAGTTCTTTCCACAACTTTCCGCTCGCAGGTGGTTAACCTTAACGCTTTCCACCCTCCTCCATTTTCTTCTGAGGAAGATAGGAAGCTTAACTTGCTCTGCCCAGTTCGTTCTCTTAAGATATATGTAGACCGCTCAGGCGGTTGGAGGAAATCTAACCAGCTTCTGGTTTGCTTCGGTGCTGGCCGCCGTGGGCTTGCTGCATCAAAGCAGAGGATTTCTCACTGGGTTACAGAAGCTATCTCGTTGGCTTACGAGGTGCGTGGCTTTCCTTCACCTCTTAGCATTAGAGCACATTCCACCAGAAGTGTGGCATCTTCTCAAGCTCTTTTTAGAGGAGCACTTTTGGAGGACATTTGTGTTGCGGCAGGCTGGTCCTCTCCGCACACTTTTGTAAGGTTCTATAATTTGGATCTTGACATGACCCCGGGTTCCCAGGTTCTTTCTGTTTGAACTCCTCTTGGTCGTTGTCTATTTTTGTACCAGTCATGGAAAGCGCTCTAGCTTGGCGAGTTTGGTAGTCCGTTCCCACTGCGCTATCCGCAGCGTTGAGTGAACCTATGAAAGAGAACGTCTCTGGTTACTTGCGTAACCTATGTTCTCTGAATAGGGAACGAGACGCTGCGTTAGCTGCCAAGCTCCTCGCGCTGCTGACAGTTTTCTTTTCGGCAGAGAAATCTGAGGACAGATGGCGCGCGCGCGAATATGTAATGATGCGACGTAAGAGCGTCGGGGCGGAGCCAGACTGCGCGAGCGCCATCAGCCAATGAATTGGCGTGATTCTATAGGGCTTCAGACAATCGGCACATTCAGAGAATATCCCACTGCGCTATCCGCAGCGTCTCGTTCCCTATTCAGAGAACATAGGTTACGCAAGTAACCAGAGACGTTTTTATGAAGGATGCAATTTCTGATGTAAATTTACTTTTGATACTAGAGAGAAATTCATATAGTTTGATACCTGAGAAGAAACATAAGAGCTGTTGTACAACGAGAAAGAGATTTTTATATTGCATTATAGGTGTACTGAAATATTATCTCATTTTATTTTATAGTATGTAGCAGTCCATTTATTCACTGAATGGTAATTGAGAGAAATGATTTGGCCTTATTTATAGGTCAGGTTTTGGTAAAGAGTTGGAGACATCATGCAGAGATCCTTTCCATGGAGTGATACAGATCCACACGTTCCAGATGTTCTCCCAGAGATTCATAGATTCCCAGTCCGGGTGGCTGGGTGGCGAGCCAACCGTGTTTGTGATTCTTGACTTTAGACGGATTGCCAGGATCATCATCTTCATCTTCATGGTGGTAGGACAGACACTAACACAAACTAAAAAAGGGCCCCAACGGTGAAAACTGAACTCTTGTCAATAAAGGCAAGTGGAACCGAGGACGAACTGAGCTCAAAGAAACGTGCGCACTTTATTATTTTAGTTTGTTATTTTTCATAAATGTGTTCTTACATGTATGTACCATCCCTGTGTATTTAATACAGGTTATGCAAACTGTCATTCTGGTGTGACATTTCTTTTATTGGCATTCAATTCTCAGGCTCTTAACAATTTAGCGTCTTCTGATTCTGGTCCAAATTCTTATTAATGATAACCTCTACACCTATGTACACTACTACCTCGTAATAAGGGTTACATAGACTTTGTTTTTCACAGCAACTTTGATGAATATTATTCAAATTGCTACCATCAAGTTCATGGATTTCACCATAATATGAGAAATCAGAAGGAAAAAAAAGGTAAAATAAAAGTTGAGGATGTGATAAAATGTGAGTGAGGATGATCAGATGAGAGCCTGACTGATGATTATATAATAACCGAACACACAGATCAACACTTCAGTCAGCGGCTCATTCTGCTCTCATGAAATGTTTCTCTGTGAGTCTCTTGCTCAAGTCCACTATGATCCTGGGCCCGTATATATAAAACTTCTCAGAAATGCTCTTAAAGCTACACTGTGTAACTTTTTAAGTTGATTCTTAGCAAAAAACACTTTCTTCTATCAAAAGTATATGAGCTCATTCATGTGTAATTACTTCCACCAACTAAAAAAGTATTTTTTAGTAAAATCTGCCATTTTAAATCTGCCATTTAAAATACATATGAGTGAGTCGCTCGAATGGCAGCAGCCATGTTGCGCCTCCATCTTGAAAGTACATTCGCCAAAGAGGGACATACCTGGAAATTCAAGCTTCGCCTTTCGCATTTTACACTCAGTGACACCGTGACGAATGCGAGGGGGAGATTACTCGCGACTGCCGGCAGATTTGAAAGATTGCTGAAAATGGAGGATCATGCCTATTTTCGAGGACATGTAGCAGAGTCGCCAAGGAAGCGAAAGAGAGAATTAAAACGTCAATGCGACAGGCAAATCAGCAAGACCAAAGTCAATATTGGAGTAACTTTTCCCAGATGGAAAGAGCTCATGAGGAGCAAAGATTTTAAAACGGACGCCGAAGTTGCCTGCTTTCTTCTCGACAGGTAATTCAGCCTATTTGTGTAAATTCGAAGTTTTATAGTTGCTTGTCTAACCATAGCATGGTTGTGCATAATGCCAGAACGACCTCTAGTATAACTTGCGTTACTTTTCTTCGCGTCAATAGTGAAAAAGTATTGTTTACCTTGTAACATAAATCTGTGCTGTGACGGATCACAGGTGATGAATAGTTTTAAAGGCGCAATTGGACGAAGTCGAACTGGAAGCCATGTTAATCTTGGAATAATACGGCCACCGTAGGAGTTAAAACGCCCTCGGAATTGAAAGGAACAGAAACTAATATTCACTGGGTAGTCATATATAATTTCACCGCTAGATGGGGGAAAATATCACACAGTGTAGCTTTAAGAATAGTCTTAAGCTTTGACTTAAGTGTCACAAAATTCTTAGTAAAAAGTAGGACTTCTCTAAGAGTTTTATAATGAAGCTAAAAGCAACTTTCAGCAAATTCTAAGACTGATTCTTAAGTGCTTTCTGAAGTGGCACTAAAGTGCTGCAAACTAAGGACTACAATGATGTCAACCCAAAATGGCCGCCCTCAACCCCTGAATCAGCCAATAGTGAGCCTGCAAGGGTGAGGTCACTGCAGCATGACACCAGTCATTTAATGTAATTATAATACAATCATTTAATTAAGACACAGAAACGTTAATATTTAAATAATAATACAACTCCAGGAAAGCCCGAAATCCTCATAAAAGTGGCTTGATTTTGCTGCAAGATTTGAAGATCAGTTGGAAACTCAATGAACTGTCATACAGTAGTGGCCAAAAGTGATGTCTGGCAAAGAAAACTGACAGATTCACCCTTTATTCAAATAGTATTAAAACGTGTTAAAGATTTTGTAAGCATATTGTGCTTGAAGTCAACTGTTTATTTGTGATAACACAATGAAACATGCCAAATTGTACAGACGTAATTTTTAGCCAGGCTGTCATACAAAGAAATTATGAACACATGAAAAAACAAGAGAGGACGATGATATATTATCAACTGACTATGTTGCAGTCAATGTATGATTTTTTTTCTCCTGTGAGCATCTTAGTTTTTCTAAAACCTGTATCTGTAGTTTGCCTTTTTTGTCACTTAATATTCATCAATATTATTGATCTGCCTGCACTGACACCGTTGTCTGAGAACTGAACTGAGCTGGACGAGGACATCACTGTTTTCTCCAGAGTGGCTGTATCGATAAATTAATAGATAATTAATAGATAATTAATAGATAACTAATGATTTTTACAGTGGAAATGAATCAACACTGAACTCACTTAAGCTGGACAATGACACTATTTTCTTCTAGATCTGCTGTACAGCCAAAACTAACGCCCTTTAGGGAAGTCATTTTGAACAGAGTCCACGGCGCCACTCAAATGACGCGAAGTGGGACGCACTTCGTGGATGCTGCGCAGCGCCCCCTAGACGATTTTTGGGGGGGCCCCGTGACGCCCCTTCCCGAAAGGGGCCGTCCCCAAGGTCCCCTGAGAGGCGGTCCCAAGACTCTAGACCCCCCAGGGGCCATATGGGAGGGGCCAGAAGTTACCTCCCCAAAACCGCAGTTCGGGCATCCGCCACCAGGTGGCTCACCGACGTCCCACCCGCAACCTATTCGACGGGCGTCGAATAAGTTGGGGGTGGGCGTCCACGGAGTGCCTAAACGTCCCCCTTACAGCCTATTCACCTTTACAGGCTCCGCGCCATTGGCCGAAGTCACGGGGTGGGCGGGACCGTCCACGGAGAGCCTATTTGTCCCCTTACAGCCTAAATGAAGCCAGGGGGCGGGGATCGATCCCGGAAACGCCCTCTGTCCACGGACAGCCTAAACGTCCCCCTTACAGCCTATTTCCCGCCTCCCCACCCCACGCCCTTGGCCGAAGTCGCGGGGTGGGCGGGGCCGTCCACGGAGAGCCTATTTGTCCCCTTCCAGCCTATAATTCATTCCTTTTGTCCACAAAGTGCCTATTGTGTCCCCTAACAGCCTATTCTTCATCGGTTTGTCCACGAAGTTCCTATGGTGTCCCCTGACAGCCTATTCTTCATTGGTTTGTCCACAAAGTGCCTATGATGTTCCCTAACAGCCTATTCTTCATCCCTACGCCCACAAAGTGCCTATGGTGTCCCCTGACAGCCTATTCTCCATCCCTTTGTCCACGAAGTGCCTATGGTGTCCCCTGACAGCCTATTCTTAATCGGTTTGTCCATGAAGTGCCTATGGTGTCCCCTGACAGCCTATTCTTCATCGGTTTGTCCACAAAGTGCCTATGATGTCCTCTGACAGCCTATTCTTCATCCCTATGTCCACAAAGTGCCTATTGTGTCCCCTAACAGCCTATTCTTCATCCCTACGTCCACAAAGTGCCTATGGTGTCCCCTGACAGCCTATTCTCCATCCCTTTGTCCACGAAGTGCCTATGGTGTCCCCTGACAGCCTATTCTTCATCGGTTTGTCCACGAAGTGCCTATGGTGTCCCCTGACAGCCTATTCTTCATCGGTTTGTCCACGAAGTGCCTATGGTGTCCCCTGACAGCCTATTCTTCACCCCTTTGTCCACAAAGTGCATATGGTGTCCCCTAACAGCCTATTCTTCATCCCTTTGTCCACGAAGTGCCTATGGTGTCCCCTGACAGCCTATTCTTCATCGGTTTGTCCATGAAGTGCCTATGGTGTCCCCTGACAGCCTATTCTTCATCGGTTTGTCCACAAAGTGCCTATGATGTCCCCTGACAGCCTATTCTTCATCCCTAGGTCCACAAAGTGCCTATGGTGTCCCCTGACAGCCTATTATTCATCATCCCTTTGTCCACAAAGTGCCTATGGTGTCCCCTGACAGCCTATTCTTCATCGGTTTGTCCATTAAGTGCCTATGGTGTTCCCTGACAGCCTATTCCTCATCGGTTTGTCCACGAAGTGCCTATGGTGTCCCCTGACAGCCTATTCTTCATCCCTTTGTCCACGAAGTGCCTATGGTGTCCCCTGACAGCCTATTCTTCATCGGTTTGTCCACAAAGTGCCTATGGTGTCCCCTGACAGCCTATTCTTCATCGGTTTGTCCATTAACCCTCTGAGGTCTGAGCTGTTTTCTGGCCCTGGAGGTGTTCTGACATGCTCTGACATTTGTGCTTATTTCTGTTACTTGTGACATTTTCATGGCTAAAGTCTGATTACACTGTATTCAGCACAAACTCTGCTACAATAATATATCAGCAGCATGTATATAAAAGTTTGTAGTTTTGAGATAATAACATTTATGCGTGGTTTGTGAAAAAACAAAAAAAAATTGTCACTGAAATAAGCTCATGAAACCCATACTGATTATTTCTTCATAAGACTTTTGAAAATTGTATCACGTAGCCCAGAATATTTGCTTCAAAACTATGTGAAAATCATCCTGACTGCTCATTCAGAGAAGACAATATATTGATTTAAAAATTTTACGACGTGTTTTGTGTGAGAAAGCTCTATGCAAGAGGCGTGGACATCTCATTATTATGTAAGCTTTTCTCACCTGAGAAAGACAAAAGACACTCCCTAATGGCCCTATTAGGAGCTATCAGGCCCTGCCATTCTGAGCAACCTTGCACAAAGAATGAGGAGATTTAAAAAAGAATGGCTTTTTGATTGTTTTTAATGTATTTACAACACAACATAATGACAAAAAAAAAAACACATTATTTAACACACTGAACTAAAGACAGAGACTTGAACTGTCACACACCTTTGTGCCATTCCTGAAACATAGTAGGCTACATACCTTTCATTTCCATGGTGTTTGATTTTTCACTTTAGCATGTTCATGTATGGATACTTATGTGAATGTTGAAGTCAGCAGGACTTATCAGTGGCATCTTGTTCCTCTAAAAACAACAACAACAACAAAACAGCTGTGAACATGCTGATATCAAGAGAAATGCTGCACAATTTGGGGAATATATTTTAGATTTTTCAGGTTAAAATAGCTTTTTAAAATGTACAGAATACACACACACATATATATATATTAGCCTACTTTTACCATGCTGTGTTTTATTAGAATATAAAAACATCCTCGTGTTGAACACGTAGGCTATACAAGCACTGAAAGGTTGCCTATCATTCTAGTTCACATTTCATGTTTCTGTCTACATGTACATATATGACATTAGGCTTAGTTCATGTTTTTACTCCAAACTCATTTCATAACATACATTTTAATCTGGCACGACCAGTTTAACATGTCTTACCTTAAAAATCTTCTCATTTTCAAATCGCGTTCTTCTGAGGTAAATCCGAGGTAAATTCAAGGTAAACAGCACAGCACAGCACAGCTCACAGTTGTCCAAAACCGATGAAAGTTTTCTTTCCTTTCTTTCCTTTCCTTCTTTGTTTTGAGGTGATGAGGGCGTTTACAGGTCTGTGTTTCTCCGCATGGATCATTTGCATGTCAATCGCTCGTGCGCGCGTGGGTGTGGTCACATTATAGTTAATGAGGACGCGTTTGAGAAACTGTACATGCCGCTGCTTTCGTATGGATTACTTAAAAATAGAATATTTGTTTTTTATATAATTTACATACTTTAAAAATAGAGATTCCAAGCGTTGTATAAACATGCGTTTCAAGTCTGTGTGACAAACATTCGCTGAGTTACAGGTCATTTTCTGTCGCGTTTCAGAATGAGTTTCACATTGAGACAGACGGCAGAACGCGCATCATGTTTATTTTCTTTGTTTTACGAAAAACACAACATTTTGTTTTTATTATGAGTGTACACAAATAAAAGAAGACATTTAACAGTTTTGAATGATGTACAATACAAGTATGTAAAATCAAAATCAACAGAGTAATTTGCACTGATATAAAAAAAAACGAGCAGATCACGCCGGCGTGATTGCCGACCTCAGGGGGTTAAGTGCCTATGGTGTCCCCTGACAGCCTATTCTTCATCCCTTTGTCCACGAAGTGCCTATGGTTTCCCCTGACAGCCTACTCTTCATCCCTTTGTCCACGAAGTGCCTATGGTGTCCCCTGACAGCCTATTCTTCATCCCTTTGTCCACGAAGTGCCTATTGTGTCCCCTGACAGCCTATTCTTCATCGGTTTGTCCACGAAGTGCCTATGGTGTTCCCTGACAGCCTATTCTTCATCCCTTTGTCCACGAAGTGCCTATGGTGTCCCCTGACAGCCTATTCTTCATCCCTTTGTCCACGAAGTGCCTATGGTGTCCCCTAACAGCCTATTCTTCATCCCTTTGTCCACAAAGTGCCTATGGTGTCCCCTGACAGCCTATTCTTCATCCCTTTGTCCACAAAGTGCCTATGATGTCCCCTGACAGCCTATTCTTCATCCCTTTGTCCACGAAGTGCCTATGGTGTCCCCTAACAGCCTATTCTTCATCCCTTCGTCCACAAAGTGCCTATGGTGTCCCCTGACCGCCTATTCTTCATCGGTTTGTCCACAAAGTGCCAATGGTGTCCCCTGACAGCCTATTCTTCATCCCTTTGAATATTTTTGTGGTCAATCTTACTGTACACCACTCAGGGGACACAATACAACACACTGATGTACATTTCACCCATTAATTGTGCAAAATTAGCATAAAATTCAACTGTCCACGGACAGCTCACAGGGGCCCTGTCAAATAGGTTACAGGTGGGATGCTGTTTTTGACATAGACATTTTCAGTGGGTGAGTTTTAGGGAAGATACGGGTGAGTTTTCGGGTAAGTGTCCACCTGTAACTAACTACAGTGCTTTTATGTGGTGAAACAGGGGCCCTGTCAATTAAGTTGCAGGCGGGATGCTGTTTTTGACCGGATGTATCTCCAGAAACAAGCCGACTTGGGGCTCCATACTCTGGGGTCAAGGGGGGCCCATGGGTACCTCCCCACACCCGAAGATTGGAGCTCCAAGTCGGCTTGCTTTCTGAGATACACCCGGTCAAATTTCCACAGGAAGTTGCCATATCTTTGGAACGGAGCTGACTTGGGGCTCCATACTCTGGGGTCATGGGGGTCCCACTGGTACCTCCCTATGCCCAGATTATGGAGCTCTAATTCGGCTTGGTTCCCAAGATACACCCGGTCAAAGTCCCATTTTTGACCGGGCATAACTCCAAAACCAAGCCGACTTGGGGCTCCATACTCCCGGCTTGTGGGGGGCCCATGGGTACCTCCCCACACCCAGAGATTGGAGCTCCAAGTTGGCGTGCTTTCTGGAGATACATCCGGTCAAAGCTGGACCGGAAGTGGCCGTATCTCGGAACTGGAAGGTCCCAGGAGCTGGGGACGGTAGGGTCAGAAGGGGCCCTAAGGGCCCTCCTCATGCCCGGAGTTTGGAGTTCCAACTCGGCTTAACTCCCAAGATACACCCGGTTATACATAAGGGACTTTTGGACAAAACGGTCTATATCTCGGAAAGGACCAGTCCCAGCGGATCTTCCTTTGGGGTGGTGAGGGGCCCCTAGGGGCCCTCTCAGACCCCAGAGTCCCGAGGTTCTGGGACCCTTTCTTCCGAAGTGCACCCTTTCCTGTTGGGCCCCGTATCTCGGACCGTGGGGGCGCTAGAGCCTCGGGCTAGGGCCCGTTGGAGAGGGCCCCTTGAGACCCTACTTTGACCCGAGTTTGGTGTCGCTAGGCGGCCGGGTCCCAGAGTTATAGCCGTTCAAAGTTCGGAGCCCACCTGTAACTTACTCGACGGAGCCCCTGTACGCTGTCCGTGGACATTGCATTAAAAGGTCATATTTCATAAATAAAGTGGTTATTTGTGGTCAAACCTACTGTACACCACTCAGGGGACACAACACAACACACTGATGTACATTTCACCCATTAATTGTGCAAAATTTGCATAAAATCATACTGTCCACAGACATCCTACAGGGGCCCTGTCAAATAAGTTACTCAGGGTTACGGGGGACACCATAGGCACTTTGTGGACGACTTCAGCACATATAGGCTGTTAGGGGACACCATAGGAGCAGAGATCGCTCCGATTGCTTACGCGTCCAATGGCAACTTAAATGAATGGGAAGATTTCCACGAACAGCTTAGTTTCCCTTACTTTGTTGCATTGTTTTCCTGTAATCAATATAAAGCTATTAAAGCTTTGAAACAATCTGTATTGTAAAAAGCACTATAACAAATAAAGTTGACTTGACGAAGTAATTTTGTCAGATAAATACCTTCACTAAGTTTAGTGTTTTGATCTTCCCTCATATTTTAAAATATTTTAAAAATATAAATATAAAAAAAAATCCTCATAATTTGATGGTTTAAGCAAACTTGTAGGGTCGTTTAAAAAAAGAAACTCCGCACATCACTTTTGGCCACTACTGTATGTTTTGTGTGGTCAGTGTCACAATAGTGCTATTTCAGACCCTGGTTACTGTGGACTGATGAGCTCAAGTCATCACCAGTGCACTGCTACTTTTGCTAAAAATTAGTTACTACTTTCATTTCTGCAGTTAGAGCATTGATTTGTAGAGTGGGAGAAGCTATTCAATTTCTTAAAGGTCGGTTACAAAAAGAATACCTTGATGATCAAGATTTTATCGTTTGATCAACTCTGTCATCATTTAACTGCAATACATTATGGGCCCTATTTTAACGATCTAAGCTCAAGGTCTAAAGCGGACGGCGCAAGTGCACTTACAGCTTGTCTGAATCCACCATTGCTAGTTTAACGACGGGAAAAATGGTCGGCGCTCCCGGCGCTTGGTCTAAAAGGGTCGTCCCTATTCTCTTAATGAGTAAAGGGTGTGTTTTGGGCATAACGTGCAATAAACCAATCAGAGTCTCATCTCTCATTCCCTTTAAAAGCCAGTTGCGTTCGCGCCATGGCGGATTCGCTAGCGGATTCATGGAGGAATTTGCAAGTGGAAAAACTGAACGCTTCTCTAGCGAGGAAACGGATCTGCTCGTGTGCGAGGTTAAAGCGTGCAAGCAAACCATCTACGGGACAAAGTATTCACGCGTTGTGGACCCGCCTATAGGCGAATATTAGTAACGTGCTCTTTAAATAACAAAAAAATATATTGTCCTGTTCTTCTGGATCTCTGTTACCTGCAGGAAATGTATGTGATCCTGTGTGTGTGAAAGCTGCTCCAGCTCAGCTTCTCTCCTCCTCAGAACATTGATCTCCTGCTCCAGTCGCTCCAGTCGTTCTTCAGCTCGACTCACTGCAGTCTTTTCCTGATCTCTGATCCGCTGTGTCGCCTCAGAGCGGCTTCTCTCAATGGAGCGGATGAGCTCAGTGAAGATCCTCTCACTGTCCTCCACTGCTGTGTGTGCAGAGCGCTGTTAGGACACACATCACAATCACACAGTGAGCTTCAGTGAGTCCTGACTGAGACTTCTCAAACTTCTCTGCTTCTCCAGACTCACCTTATGAGCCTCTACAGCCTCTCTCAGCTTCTGAAGATCTTTCTCTCTCTGCTGGATCCTCTGCTGGAACGACCTCTGCGTCTCCTTCAGCTGCTTCTGCAGCACAAACCAATAACACAGATGGCACTTTATACTGTCACTATATCATCATGTGAAGAGTAAAAAAAAAAAGTTTGTGTTGATAAATGTTTACAGTGTATTTTCACCATATTTTCTGTTAAGTTCAATGTGAAGGACAAATACGCTCAGCAGAGAAATAAATAATATGAAAATATGAAAGTCCACTTACAGTTTCTGTTCACTTCTGTGACGTCTGCAGTGTGAATGATGTTTCCTGATCATATGGTGCCAATATAAATAGTGTCAACATTATTTCATACCTGTTTGTAGTTTCATACCTGTTTCTCTGTCCTCTGTGCTGCAGCCGATACAGTGTCGTGGTTTTTATGTTTGTCCATCGTACACAGCACACATATAAACTTCTGGTCAGTGCGACAGAAAACCTCAAGGAGTTTATCATGTGTTTGGCAGATCATCTCCTGCAGTCGTCCAGTGGCATCCGTCAAATTGTGTCTCTTTCCTTTAAACAAACTCTCATGTTGTTCAAGGTGACTTTGACAGTAAGAGATCAGACACACCAAACAGGACTTGACGGCTTTGTGTTTTCTTCCAGTACAGACGTCACACTGCACATCTCCAGCTCCAGCATAACAGTCAGCAGGAAGTTTAGTCTTCTTCAGTTTCTCCACCACTTCAGCCAGCATGGTGTTTTTAGCTAAAGCAGGTCTTGGACTGAAGGTCTGTCTGCACTGAGGGCAGCTGTAGACTCTCTTCTCATCCTCCTGATCCCAGCAGCCTGTAATACAGATCTTACAGTAACTGTGTCCACAGGAAGTGGTTACTGGATCCTTCAGGAGATCCAGACACACTGGACACATGAACTCATCCTGAGAAAATCTGGCTTCTGCCATTTTACTGCACGAATATTGAGACACAAACGCTCAACTGCACTTTGGTCTCTTTCTCGAACTCTTCCTGTTTTCTGGTTGTGTGTTAGAGTGACGTGTGCAAAACATGTTTATCAAGTCTATAAACCATCATAAAGTCATAAAATCTGAGTTCAGATTCTACAACAGTAAATGCAAAAACATTCACTATAAACCCTAATGCTCAAAATAATGAACTGGTTTGAGAAGGGTAAATTTAAATTAAACAAATTAGTTATCTTTTATGATTATTTAGAAAAGAACGCTTTAGCGTAAGTTCTGCTGGGAAGACTCAATTGTTACGTCACTTATTACTTTCTCATCTAACCAATCATGTTCTAACACTTGTAGTATAAAAGATCATTACTTACACATGTCTGAGTTCGCAGATGCTGATGCTTTCATTCCCCTCCATCCTTCCCACCACCACCAGGATGGTCCCTTCCCATAACTCCAGGGGGTCGGCTGCGCTCTGCCTTCGTCTTCAGGAAATGCAGAGTCCGTACCCTCGGGTTGCAAGCTACAGACGGGGCCTACGCCAAAGAACTTTATAGCATACAGTACCAGTCAAAAGTTTGGAAACATTACTATTTTTAATGTTTTTGAAAGAAGTCTCTTATGCTCATCAAGCCTGCAGTTAAAAAAAAAAACAAAAAAAAAAAAAAACAGTAATATTATTAAATATTATTACAATTTAAAATAATGGTTCTCTTTTTTAATATACTTTAAAATGTAATTTATTTTTGTGATGCAAAGCTGAATTTTCATCAGAAAGTACTCCAGTCTTTGGTGTCTTATGATCCTTCAGAAATCATTCTAATATGATGATTTATGATCAATGTTGGAAACAGTTGTGCTGCTTAATATTTTTTTTATAACCTGAGATACTTTTTTCAGGATTATTTGATGAATAAAAAGTTAAAAAGAACTGTATTTATTTAGAATAGAAATCTGTTGTAACAATATACACTACCGTTCAAAAGTTTGGGAACAATAACTATTTTTTTTTAAAGAAATTAGTACTTTAATTCAACAAGGATGCGTTAAATTGATAAAAGGTGATGGTAACGATTTATATTGTTAGAAATGTTTTTATTTTGAATAAATGCTGTTTTTATGAATAAATGCTGTTAACGTTTTACTCATCAATGAATCCTGAAAAAAGTATTCCCAAAAAATATATTAAACAGCACAACTGTTTCCATCATTGATAATAACTGAGTATCAAATCATCATATTAGAATGATTTCTGAAGGATCATAAGACACCAAAGACTGGAGTACTTGCTGATGAAAATTCAGCTTTGCATCACAAAAATAAATTACATTTTAAAATATATTAAAAAAGAGAACCATTATTTTAAATTGTAATAATATTTCATAATATTACTTTTTTTTTTTTTTTTTTTTTTTTTTTTTTTTTAACTGCAGGCTTGATGAGCATAAGAGACTTCTTTCAAAAACATTAAAAATAGTAATGTTTCCAAACTTTTGACTGGTACTGTATATTGCTTGCTGGGCTGGTAGTAAATGTATAATTGTTACAGTATTTATTCTCCAGAGTCTTCCTGGTAGAACTTTTTCTTCTAAAGTTCACAAAACTGACACATTGAAAGTAATCTGAATTGTTTAATTGTTTTCAGTTTTATGAAATTGTTTCTTGAAATTTAGACAAACTTATATTTAACTGAAACTGGGCTGGGATTTCTATTTCTCAGCATGCTTTGTAAATGCTAAAATTTAGTGTTATATAATATTGTTTGTACAAGATTAATGTTAAGTGGGAGATATAGCTATGTTTTAGGGGGTTTCCATCATGGTGATGAGTAGAGCGTGAGTTTGGTTTGAGAACAGTATATGTTATATGTTCAATATTGTCATAGTCCAATTCCGAGTAAAATGTTACGCAATGTTGGGGTGTGGGGGGCCTGAGATCTTGACTTTGCTTGGGGCCCACAAAATGGTAAACCCAACCCTGACTGGAGATCATGTCTGGGTCACTACTTTGTAAGGAGGTCTTTACATTATCATACAACTGCATGACCAATAACACCTTCTGTAACTATAAATACAGTATGTCTTGTCATGTTACTGAGGACGATACTGATACATCCTTTTAAAAAAATTTGGCTTTCAGATTGTCACCCACACATTGACAACATCCTGTGGGTTTCGAAGCAGTTTCGAATTCTCTTTCCGTCCCCACTGCCCTTCCAGAATCTTGTCCTGTCATGGCCTCCACCCTTCCAGAGTTTTGTCACGTCATGTCTGCCGAGCCTGAGCTTCTTCACATCATGTCTGCCGAGCCTGAGCTTCTTCACACCATGTCTGCCGAGCCTGAGCTTCTTCACACCATGTCAGCCACCGTTCCAGAATCTTGTTCCGTCGAGGCCGCCGCTCTCTGCCACGCCGAAAAACAGCGTATAGACTAGCCTCCAGTGTTGCCACAGTTACTTTGAAAAAGTAATCTGATTACTGATTACTCCTTTAAAAAGTAACTTAGTTACTTTACAGATTACTTGATTTTAAAAGTAACTAAGTCAGATTACAAGTTACTTTATTAGTTACATTCAGCAGTTGCCGACAACACCCCCGCCGCCTCAACATAAAAATGACAACCGGTTTTGCCAACACTCACTTTATTGGAAGTGCATTTTTAACAGTAACGTCAACAATGTATCTCCTGACATTTTAAGTTGAACTTAAAAACTATTTCCTGAAAAAATACATGTTTTTACAAAATATAAAATAAAGACAGTCTTTCTTGACCTGAAATATTTAACTGTTAACACTGTAATGGCAAAACTTACTATTTATCATCTACATTGTTTATAAATGTAACTATTAAATTCTTTTTAACATGTTTTATGAACATTCAACCTGTTGTTCACAGCATTAGAGCAGCAAGGAGTGGTTTTACAAAACAAAACAAGTGTATAACACCACATGTAGGCTGATATCATGTCTACTTTTGTTACTTTGGCCTAATCTTACATTGTAATCCCATGTTATGAGTGAAACAGTGGAGTGGGGCGAGTAAACCAGTGGTTGTACCTCATTAACAGAAGCTTCTCAAACCTTTTGTCAGAAAGTCTATTTCTTCTAGGAGTGAGCACCAAACCTCCCAGACTGAAAAGCCGCTCCACAGGAGCACTTGATGGGGCTGGAGTGTTATACAGAAAATGTTCTTTATGTTTGAAAACTGATGCAGAATCTGAAGGTCATAGGCTGACCTCAGGTAGTCCATGACTTCATTTTCTGCAGAATAGGTCTCCTCTGGCTCTGCCTCAAAAGTGAAAAAGTCCATCTCACCTTGGCTGGCAGATGTGGTGGGCACACTGGCAGGGCTCTGTGCTGCAGGAGCAGTTGTACGGCGGCACTCAGCTGTCAGAAGCTCTTTTACTCACTCCCTCCTACCTGCATCTCTCAGCCATCTGAGTTTGAATTTTGGACAACTGACAGCTGCAAGAAGGGCATCTTTGTCGTCCAGCACACCGGCAAAACGAGTCGGGATAGCCTGAAAAATATAATTGATATGTTTATGCCTACAAGGCCTACTATTTATTAGGTCATTGAATTACTTACAAACCATGCCTAATGTGGGATCAATTTTATGGATATTATTTTGTTTTAGGTTACTTACTGACATTTGTGTTTTTTTAATCCTCTTTTGCAATGATAATGACTATTCTGTTCCATGTTCATCAATAGTGTGATGCAAGAAATTTTAACAAGCTTAAAAGATGGAGCATACCTGCACTATGGCATCTGGAAGGCCTGCAGTCATCCTGGAGAGGCCATGTTTCACATCCAGGGTCTTCTGCATCAGAACTTCAAGTGTGGGTAGTAAAGTCCCATAAGGACAGTCACCTTGTAAAATGTCCAGTGCTGCAGTCAGAGGCTTCATGGCGGTGCAGTACTCATGCAGGAACTGCTCCTCTTTGTCTTTGAAGCACTTAACTCCCAGCTTGGTGCACAGAGTATTCAGCTCACTCATGGGGATTTCTGCTAGCCTGGGAAAATCCAGACAACTTCCGGCAAATTCAGATTTGCTCGAGAAGTAGTCTGGCAAAGAGCTCATTCAAGCCCATTTCCATGGCCTATAAATCGCGGCACCAATCAGAAACGTTAAGGCGGGCTTTACACGATGACGATCGCTCTGATTGGTTTTAGGTCTATCCACGCCCAGAGGCATTTGAGCGACGTCCGTTCAACTTTTAAATGCATTATTATATTCAAATTGCAAACACATGAGGACAGTCTCCATGAAAGACCCACTGGCAGATGAACGTGCTACTACATTTCTCTCCGAAACGGTAGGAAATTAAATTAGATTTAATAGAGGATTTTAACTGTGACACGATGATTGACAGGGCAGTTTAAGTCAAGTCAAGTCAAGTCAAGTTTATTTATATAGCGCTTTTCACAACATAGGTTGTATCAAAGCAGCTTCACAGTAATAAATTAAAACAATACATCAATGTTTGTTTCTAGTGGAACGTCCACGTTTGGTAATGCTGATCAATAGTATCGTTGATTGATTAATTAAATTAAATATTCCCAAATATCCCCTGATAGTCAGTTTAAGTGACAGGATGCACGCGACAGATCCGTCCGATAAAGATGACGAAGTAGTATGTCCCAAAGCTTGCCTACTTTTTTGCTACACATTCAAAAGTAAATACCTTTTCTTCACAAAAAGAGTACATACTTTTATGGCGTAGTGTAACTTAGGCGAATTGGGACGCAGCTGCATATGGCTTTACACGATGACGATCGCTCTGATTGGTTTTAGGTCTATCCAACTGCGCCCAGACAGAGGCATTTGAGCGACGTCCGTTTGTGACGCCCCTTTGGAAATGATTTGTCTATGGAGCTTTGCCAGACCATAACTCAGTTACTACTGTGAATGGTCTGGTTTTAACCAGGCTAGATTTCTGCAATTCTCTTTACAGCATCAAAAAATTAATTCCATCTTGTGGATGTTGGTACCAGGAGCTTTCTTTTGCTGACTTCCTCCACTGTTTCTGATGCAAGGGTAGATCTACTTGATTTTGTCCAAAGAGCTGTGCATTTTGCTGTGCTGCTCCTGTACACAGCCTTGCTCTCTGCATTGGAAATTAAATATTTCTCCACATCATTTGTGGAAATGAGGTTGATGGTGTGTGAAGCACACGTGTGGTGCGGGGGAAGAGACAGCTGGCAATCACTTTCATCCTCAGCTGAGAGGATTTCTGACAGATCTAAAAAAAGTGACATCCTCATCTATGGGGGTGGTCTCTCCCTCCTCCGTCTCATCATCGGACTCTGTGACAGGCTGATAAGCATTAAACGCCTTGACAAAGTTGGATCCATTATCAGTCACTGTTGCAACTACTTTGTTGAGTAGTCCATATGAAGAGTGAATGTTTTCGATTTCTGTACCAATTTGTTTGACTGTGCAGTGCTGCGACTCCAAATGTTTTTTTCAAATTTGACGTAGTGTTTCTGTAGCTAGAAAGCATTTTGTCGCCAGCACAGAGTGTACAACGAACCTTAATGTAGCCATCTTTAGCTGACACAAACTCGAAATAGTGACTGTATTTCCAGCTAAAAAACGCACATCTCTCTCCTCCCTCCATTATTGTTACGTTTGTCTCGCTGCGTGGTACGCATTACGTGAGGTGAACCTCATGCTGAAAACATGACTTGTCGCATACGTGACTTCACTCCCCGAGACACAAGAAGAAATAAATATATATTTTACTAAGGAAAATGACAAGAATAGTAACACACAGTGACGGTAACATGGCTTACTTGGAACTCTTTCTGGCGATCACTCTACTCTCTCTACTCCTGTCAAACGCCGAGCCATTCAGAATAACCTACGGCAGACATCAACTACTTCAGCTGGGCCTAACAACACAGCTACAGTGGACACCTCCAATGGATATTCCCTTGGAATCCCTACGTCCAACTGAACAGCGACTTGTCAGGACAAAGAGGAAGCGTGGCTTGAGAGGAGGAATTAAACGCTGCATTCGTGCAAGAGGATCTAATGTGAGATCGCTAAGGAACAAATTAGATGAACTAAATGCCTTGATAGAGAACAACAAGCTACGGGGAAATCGATTGGTGGAAGACTATGCATGTATATTAACACCAAGTGGTGTAGACACCATATCATTAGACACACCATCAATTCCCCAAATCTAGAACTCTTATCAGTTTCCCTAAGACCTATATATTTACCACGAGAGTTTGGGCAACTATTTGTATGTCTAATGTATATTCCCCCTGACGCAAACTACAAAGCGGCTGCAGATGCGATATATCACCACATACAAGAACTTGAGGCAGTGTCCCCAGACACTCCCAAATTTATTCTGGGTGACTTTAATGGCTGCTCTTTGCCATCTGCATTACCTCACTATCAGCAATATGTGAATTGCGCCAGGCGTGGATCAAAAATAATTGATCTATGTTATGGCAACATAAAAAACGCTTACAAAGCAGTCAACAAACCAGCGATAGGCGGGTCAGATCATAACACAGTCTTTTTATTGCCCTCTTATCGACAAAAACTGAAAAGGGAAAAATCAAAAATCGCATCAGTGCGTGTGTGGGACGATGACAGTGGGACAGCTCTGCAGGGCTGTTTTGACTGCACAGTGTGGAGCATTTTTGACTGTGTAGATCTCGACGAGCATACGGATGTTGTCACGTCATATATTAACTTTTGTGTGGATAATGTGATCCCGACAAAACGTGTGAAACAGTTTGCTAATTCAAAACCTTGGATTACAACCGAAATTAAAAAACTGTTAGTGGATAAAGAAAGAGCGTTTAAAGCAAATGACAGGTATGGAGGGAAGCTGATTCAGAAGAAAATACAGACGAAAATCAAACAGGGCAAGAGACAATATAAAGACAAAGTTGAACAACAACTTAAGGAAAATAACTCACCTGCCATACGCATGGAAGGGTATTAAAACTATCATAGGTCAAAATCACTACTCTAACACCCCGGAACATACAGATGGTACCCAACCAGAATGCCTATTACCGCCGCGCCAGCCGCCGCGGCGAAATCACCGCGGCGAAAATAAACCAGCCGCATTTCAAAGTCGTTCCCGAAATGACCGCCAGGTGGCGCAAAGGGACATTGTGCAAAACAGCAGCAATAGCCGTATTTTAAAATGTAAGTGGGTTAAATATAAAACCCTAAGCCTGATAGGCATATTTTTCATATATATAAATAGGCCTATTAGGCTACAACAGAATAGAACCAAAGATAGAATCAATTTTAGAACTGAAAAAATAGAATCAAAAGTTAAAAATAGAGACGATATTAGGAGCAATGACGCTGAATATTTTTACTATTCTATTGAGGAATTAGATAAATGAAGAGCTCTCGTGAGCGATACAATTGCATAGTAATTTATAGTGATTTCAAAAGCAGTCCTTAAAAAAAAAATACATGGAGTAGTGTGGTATAATTTTTCAGAGATTACGCGGAACGGGTTTTAGTTAAGATCATGGTTTCAATGCCCTTAATGTATATAGGCTACTGCTTTAAAAAAATGTCACAACGCGTTTTGAGATTGTTTTGAATTAAACATTGAAGTTTAAAATGTAGTGTTTTGGCACACCAGGCCGAGTGGCATTACGCATTGTTCAAAAATCAAGTTTTATTCTGACATGTTGAATTGGCGTTAGAATTTTTTTTAGATTTATTAGATTTAGATTTTAGATTTCGTTAGATTTATTTTTCTCATAACAGCTAAAATAACTTAATATATGCCTTGTCTTAATATGACCTACTTAATATAGGCAATAGGCATATACTAGCCTATATAATAGCCTAAATTAGCAAAACTTGGCCACTAAATATTTAATTTTCAATTATTTTAATTATCACAATTAAAGTTTTAATTTTATTAAATTGAACAAGCGCAACAATTAGCATTTAATCAAATATTCTAAAAGATGTATTATTAATAATAATGTTATTTCAACATAATATTTCGTTTTTTCGACATAATATGTGTGCGTGCAACAAGCAAGATGTGTATTTGTAAATCCGGTGATGCGTACATTGATTTTTATCAATAAACTAGTGTTTTCTGACAGTGTCGACTGCAAAGATGAAGTTGACGATCGCCATATTTGTAGTGAACGCACCTAGAGAGAAATGCACATAAAGACATAATCAGAGAGTAGCCTTTTTCTTTTCGTTTTGAATTATTTCGTTTGAAGACATTTCAAGCTTTGTGTATTTGATGTATTTATCATGTCTGTGTGAGGCATACGCTGAGTTTCGTTAAGTTAGGAGGATGAGATGCGCTCCAGCTGACGTGCAACGCAAGTGACCGCCTCCATGATTAGTGTCTGTTATATTTGCTTCTCTTACTTATTAAATACAGGCAATTGGTTGATGAAAAATTTATTCAAATTAAGATACAATTTATAGAAAACGAAATTCACTTTAAATAAAGGTTTTCTACTAAACAAAACTTAATGAAGTGGTCAAAATCATGTCTGACCCACTCCATATCCATCTCTCGATATAATGCATCCTATCTTACTCGTGCTGTTCACTTTTCATATTCAACATAGATGGAAAAAAATAACATTATAATATTTTAACACAAATGATACTAAATGAGATTATTTAATGGCTACAACAGTATAGTAGGCCTATAGACTCTATTTGTACAAATTGCTGCACATTAATTTAATTAAATAAAACCTTGTAACGAATTCACACTGTATGGTAGACTGTGTACAGTTGAGACACCTTAAATAACTTGCGTTCGCAGCAAGCACAAGTTGTGATTTTTTTGTGTCAGCTGGGAAGGAAATATATACCAGACCTCTTGGAACTTTAATTGAATACATAGCGTTGGTGAAGCATACTGAAATTACATCCCTACAAATTTATTAGGCCCTACTGAAAATAAATGTATCGAATTTAAGCAAAGTAGCCTAAATATTAAGACTGTAAGCCCTTTGCTTTTTACTTAGCCTATAAAGGACTCTTGTAGCCGAATTTGTGTTAATTTAATTTGTAGAGGATTTTTTTAACTCAAACATTAACACTGAAATAAATTAAACTAAACTATTGTAATTTTTTTGGCACACGACGACGAGTGGCGCTATGCATTGTTCCAAAGCCAGGTTTTTTTCTGGCATGTTGAATTAGTGTTCGACAAATGCGGCGGCGCGTTCATTTGAATGAAGACACACTGGAACGTTAGGCCATGTCGCAACGAGTGAATCGTGGCCGAGTGGTTGAACTTACGTTACGATCATTTAGATGACACGGTTTCGAATCCCGAACTAACTTGGACTACTGATATTTTTATATTAGCCTATTAATGCATTTTATAGTCTATTGTTGATGCAGAGAGATTTGTCTAGTTCTAAAACATAGTTTTTTGCTTATAGCCTATTTACAAAATAAAATCACCATGCATTTCCATTTTACAATAAGCAACAAATAGCCTATTATACAATGACTTTACTTCTGTAACCTATAATGATTCCAATCGTAATTTCAAAAGCAGTTCTGTTAATATATATATATATATATATATATATATATATATATATGACTTTTAAACAACAAACAATAAAATCAGAACCAGTATTTGCGTTCATGGTTCCAGTGGCAGTAGTAATGCATCCACGGCTTTTCAAAATGTCACAAAGCGTTTTGAGATTGTTTTGAATGAAATATTGAAGTTTATAATGAAGTGTTTTGGCACACCACGACGAGTGGCAAACTCTTTGTTTTGTTTTGCAAACTCAGCTAGCCTGTGGGGGGTTTGGAGAAGGCAATAGTTGCTTTATCGTGGGGGTGCAGGACAGAGGTGTTAATGTTCCGTCTTTCATATGGAGAGTGTCGGAGCCAGCCTGATGAGCAGGCAAAGGCAAAATTCTTTTAAGGATTAATCTCAAAATCTCCAAAAGTCCATAGCCTATGTACAGTAGGCCCTATATCTTATTAAATTATATATTGTAGTTTTATTGATTGTATTTAAAGGTTTTCCACACACAATTTCAATTTAGCAGATACAGAGCTCTTTAATTCGCGACCCACCTCGTTTTATTGTGAGGTGAATTCAGCAAGGCATGTTGTAGGCTATCTTTGAAGGAACAAAAGCTATTTGTTACAGTTTTTTCTTTCGTGATTTGTGTGGATGACACACAGCGACATATACAGTATTATCAGCTGTATGGTGTTTTTTTACGCTGAAATGCTTAATTTCGAGAAAGACCCGCCGCGCGCAGTGAGGGAGACCAAACTTACTAAAAAAATATCCAGAGCGAGAGAGACAAAGAAAAACGCCTGTTCTTAATTTATGTTGCTTTGAACTTTTTTCATTTTGTACCGTTTTAATTTTTTAATTTAGCTGCAATTTCTTTGACAATAGAAATTTAAAATGTTGCAAGAATAAGATTGTGTTTCTTATTTTGCATCACAAAGGGAATAAACTCTATCGATGCAACCCTGTTTAAATAAATAAACTGTTCCGACACTTTATTCATACCTTGAAATGTGCGATGGGTTTTCAAACTTAATTAATTTTCTTTTTCTTTTACATTTTCATTGTTTATTTTTTAATTGAAAGCAATACTGTATTGAAAGTATTTTTCTGATTTGTTCGATCTGTTTTGAAAAATGTCTTCCGTTGCTATGGCCGGGTATCACTGTCAGTCATCTCAATCTCGTGAATGATTCACACACAAATTTCTTTTTAGCAGATTAAAGACGAGCTTCATCATCTTCATTTTCTGGTGCAATCGGCTGACAGTCTTCCTCATCAGATGTGTCGTCTTTGCAGCGGCTCAACTGGAATGTAGCAAATTTATGTTGTAAATTGATAATTAAACAAGATGATTGACTTTAATAAACAGATGCATATTTAAGCATCAAGAATGGAAAAACACAAACACTGTCAGCTACACTGAGATTCGATCTCAGATCGTTTGAAGCTCCGAGAGACTATTGTTAATGCATTGACCACAGAGCTATCGTCTGAATAGCCTAGGTCTACTATTTTCTCTGTTTTAAAAGTTTGTTATATTCTTTTTTTATTTGCTTATGTTTTTTAACATTAGCAATTTACTGTCTCGAAATTATGTGTCGAAAAAATTATTAAAAAAAGTGTTTTTACAAGACCTTGTGCTGTTTATTTATTATTATTATTATTATTATTATTATTATTATTATTATGCAGATGTTAATTCAGCCATTCTGTTGGATAAAAATTGTCCCTAATGTAAAATGGAAATTAATGGTAATTTTATTTTATAAATATAAAATATTTAATATAGGCTATAGGAGAAAAAAACAATATGGTGTAGCAATATTTTAGAACTATCAAATCTCTCTGCATTAATAATAAAAAAGTAGCCCATGTTTGTTCGGGATTAGAACCCGTGTCATCTGAATTATTGAAACGTAAGTTATAGCCTACCACTCGGCCACGAATTTGTTTTGTTTTAGTTTGTTTGAAATGTATTTTTACATATTTTGCTTTCGTTAATGTTAACCAATTCTGTTGTAGCATAATAGGCCTATATTTTTTCCCTAAAAGTTTGTTTTATTCTCTGCTTTGTTTGTTTAGATTTTTACATATTCAATCAGTCTCATTTTTGTTCAAATAATGAAAAACGGTTGTTGTTTTTTTACAAGATCTTGCGCCATGTTTTTTTTTTTTTTTTTAAATAAACAGATAGGAAATTTACCTTTTAAAATGCCGCAGTTGCTGCTGTTTTGCCCTGTCACTTGCGGCACCCGGTATAGCCTAGTCATTTCGCGAACGACTTTGAAATTCGACTGGTTTATTTTTGCTGCGGCAGTAATAGGCATTGTGGTTGATTATTTATTAAAGAATTCAATTGATACAACATGTAAGCCTATTTAATTCTGAATATAACAAAGAATGCTTAAACCGACTAACATCGGTTAGTAACTGCAAGTCCTGAAAATGTTTTAATTTTACGGTAAATTATTTTAATTTATTTCACTGTTATGTTTCAGTTAATAAATCTACAAACACATTAAAATAACACAAAGTAAATGACAAGTAACTTATTGACATAACCTTTCTAAATTATAGAAAAACTGGGCACACAATGTTACCGTGTGTCTACTTTGTTTAAATTTAATGAATTTGAATTCGTTTAACCACAATATTTATCTTGAATTTATCTGTGACCTCAGCTCAGATTACTGCCGCGGCAGATTACGTCATAAAGAGAATAAACTGACACTTTTCAAAGTCTGTGATTACAGCGCCACTCAGCGGTAAAAGGCAGCAAATACACATCCCAATTTTGCCGCCGCGGGAACGGCGGCGGTAAAAGTCTCATTCTGGTTGGGCACCATCTGTATCTATACCCGCCCTTGGGCAGGTATAGATATATACACTAGATGTCGCCTTCGCTACTGCAGTTCATTGGAACGGAACCGTAGCCAAGGCGACATCTAGTATATCTATACCCGCCGAGCCCTCAGATCATTTGGACGCGGCTGTGTTATAAGAGCTAAAAACTATATAAATACTGTTCGTTTTCTCACACAAACCGCTCGTTTCGTGTCTTAGGCCATCAATGTGTACTTACGATGGGGAATTGTTTAATTTGGACGATGGGGAACTGTTTTATTTTGGACTTTGTGCAAGCTCTTTGAGTCAGTATCCATATACCTGCATGAAATGACTAACAGACAAGAACGGTTTGAAAAACGGGTTTTTCTGCGGAAAAAAAGACACCTACATCTTGGATGCCCTTCAGGTAAGCTAAAACATACCAAAATTTAATTTCAAAGTGAACTATCCCTTTAATGTTTCATAAACACACACACACACACACACACACACACACACATGAATATGTGGTTTAAGGGGACTCTCCATAGGCGTAATTGTTTTTATACTATACAAAATGTATATTCTATCTCCCTACACTAACCGTACCCCTAAACCTACTCATCACAGAAAACTTCCTGCATTTTTAGAATACAAAAAAAGAAGAGTATCAGTATTTTTTAAGCCATTTGGTTTACAGGAAGTGTCCTCGTAAACCATGTTTACATTGTAATACCCATGGCACACAAAAATACTGTACATACTTCATCAGTCAGCCATGGTTGGTTGGGTAGGATGTCTTCTGATTCAGGTAAAATGGATTGTGCAGGATAGAGTGACTTTAAGTCTTTAACTGTTGCTGTGTAGTGCAATTCAGAAAGCTTGTCCTACAGGTAAATAATGACATGTAGAATGATAACACACTATGAAAACATTTCCAACATGGCATGATTTTGTTATTGAAAATCAATTTGTGCTAAACCAAATCTAAATATTTGCAATGATACCTTGTTTTCCTTCAAGATGGGGAAAAGTGATGTGCTAAAGTGTAGTCCTTCACCCGAGATTACTTCTTTCTTCTTTTCCTTGACATGCCTCTATCTGTAACAATTCACATTGATTAGATCAACGTTTATGCAAGATAGTTATAAGGTTAAATGCACAAATTAAGATAAGATATCAATCTCTCATGTAGTGAAGAGACTCAGCCTGCCATCCAGGCCAACTTCAGCTGCCCCTTGTGTCTGTCTTATCATTTTGTCCATGAATGATTTATTCACTAAATTGTTTTATTGTTTTATTCACTAAATGGAACACCAAACGAAGTGCAAACATAAAATAAACATCTTTCAGCTGACAAAGAAAGTATCGAGAGTTAGCAAGTTCCCGGTTGAGTTGCTCTGCCATTGAAGAGTTAATGAGACCAAGGAGATCTGGGACAAGATCAAAGCTTCTCAGTTTCTCTTTTTCCTGTTTTTGGTTACGTTGATGAAAGCGGTCATACAGTGAAAGTCTATCTGAAGTTCCTGTGATAGGGTGAGGTTTGTCAAGTGCTTCAGTGGTTTCATTACCTTGACTCTGGACACGTCCACCTTCTATCATGGTTTTAACCCAGGGTAAATGAACGACAAGCTCCTTGGTTGAGGCCTTGGCCACATTTTCAGCTGTGGCCTCACACAATCTGCCATTAAAAGGTCTGAAAAATGCCTGTCGAGTTCTGTTGTTAGCATGTCGTGCAACACGTTCAGCTACACCTGAAATGTAGATAGTTGGTGGAGTTTTTAAATTCAAAAGCGCGTCAACGTGGTCCCTCACTGACCCTTGCCACCAAAGAGGTGAACAAACGTAAACAATGGCATGTGGGCAGCCAACATGGAGAACACCACCTGAAAAAAAAAGAATTGACAAAAGCTAAAACATTTCTTCTAACAAACTCAATTGAAAAATTGTACATGGTTGCCATACCTCCAGTCATCTGTAGTTTGATGAACATTTTGGGGTAAATGTCTTTGTATCGAAGTAGCTCCTCCAAGCGATTAATGATTTCTGAGGCAGAGCCAGCAACAGATACTCCAAGTTGTGCACTTTTGGAAGGCTTGAAAAAGAAATGTAACTATTTAGCTTTTTGATTCAAAATAAAATGTGTGTTTATAAGTAATAAAGCATGCGAGTACACAGATGACGACTTGTCACTTAGACGATCTGAAAACCCTTTGAGGATCTCTGTTTTTGTTAAAACTTTTCCGGCTCTGCAGGAGGATCCAAGCCAAGGGGCAAAAGATGAGTAGGACAGTTCACTGGAGAAAGGGTTTCTCTCTATTGTTTCTATAGGTGATGAAGGGGGAAAGGACAAATTATATGTCTTAGCATTTATGTAGTATTTAAATGACAATCCATATGATCACATAAATTAATGTTTGTGAGTATAGTTCTTACCATAACTGAAACCAACACAAATTAACTCATTTTCCAATGATGACCATCCCTCATCAGCATCAACTGTAAGGTCACTTGGTTGTACATTCTCAGTACATGGTCTCTTCAGGAGATTGACTAGTGGAAAACATTATGTCATAAATTCACTACACCAGTCATAAATTACTGTTATTTATATACACTGTAATTTCTATAAATATCTTACCAGGTAAATCAAAGGCCACCTTCCAATTAGCATCAGCACTTAGGATAGGTGGTTCATGGCCACAGCGAATACAAGAAAAGTCATAGCTATATCTGGTCATTGCCCAGAAATGAAAAATTGCTTTCCTCTGGGTGTTGTGGTGAATTGTCACTTGAAGAAGGTCCTCCATCATTGACAGAAATCGCCCAATGGCCGTGTAAGAATTGAAAAATTAGGAAATGCCGGTCTGTTTGAAGAGCGACCAGACCCTGAGAGGACAAAGGACATCTATGGAAATTAACATTTGAACTAGCCCTTGTGCACCATCGAGACGAAAGTCTCACCTCCGAGTCATCCTAATCTACATTTCATTCCCTCTTCCCTCACCCCCTCTCTTTCAGGCTCAGATGATCATCTGAATTCATCCGAGAAAATGTATTGTTTAATGTGAATGACTACCACAGAGTATCTTTCATGTTTGGTATCATTTAAAATGTCACAGTGCGACTGGTACAAATGTCTCATTCCCAAATAAGTAAAACAAAAGGTAATAAGGGTTTTAAGAGATTATGGATAACTAACATAGAAGGAAGGTCCTGACAAATGGTCACACACCCCCAAAAGGTGCAACCTCTGAATGCAAATTTCTTTTGTTAGTACATGTTTACAAGTGAAAGGTTTGCCTATATAATGAAATGCAGCCGGAAATTCGGGGCCTTTTCTGTACCTCAGATTGGCCCGTGAGGCTGAGAGTGAGACCTCTCAGCCTCATGTATTTCTTAATGTTGGGTTGCATCTCTTCTCTCTATTCCAGAGCATTTGATGTTTTGTATCGATTATCTTTGAATTGATTATGAAATTGGCATGATACATTTACCTGACATAATAAATTGTTACATTTGATTATTCTAACTGACTTTGACATTATTTTCATTAAAGAGTTAAAAGGAATAGTCAAACATTCACTTACAATTAATGATCCACAGATATCATTAAAACCTTTTCATTTATGGAGTCAGATGAAATAACGAGAGAATACATATTCAAACGTATTGCATTTAATCAAAAAATACTTTGCCTCACGGTAACACGTTAAGACCTTCCGCGCTGGTCGGATGCCGGACTTTGGGCCGATCGAGCGCGAGCTTAGAGCCGTGTTTGTCTTTAAAGTGTGGTAATTAAAAAAAAATACATACTTTAAAATCAATTGACATGCTGTTCATATGTATTACAAATACCTTTTTCTTAAATTAGGGCAGATGTCATCATAGCACATAGACGAGTAGTCAAAATGATTCTATTATTGAAATTATGAAAACCTGAAGTGTATTCCTGAAATCTGACTGGTGTCTTGCAGATCAGGCAGTATTTAACACACACTGTAACACCTTTATTAGGAGAGAGAACAAAAAAAACATACTTTACTGTGGCATTATCACACATTACAAATGTTTGAATTTTTTTATTTAATGTACAAACCTTTCTTAATAATAATAATAATACATCACACTTGTATGGCGCTTTTTTGGACGCTCAAAGACGCTTTACATGGGGAATAAAACAAAACATAACCAATGGTGTTTTAAGGAAAAGCTAGTTTGAACAGGTGGGTTTTGAGTACTGATTTGAAGTTTGGTAGTGAGTCGGAGTTTCTAATGGATGTAGGGAGTGAGTTCCAGAGGGTGGGGGCGGTGATAGCGAAGGCTCGGTCCCCCAAGGTCCGGCGGTTCGTGCGGACGATTGGAGTGAGGCGATTGGTGCCAACAGAGCGGAGGTGGCAGGTGGGTTGGTGCTGTTCCAGGAGCTCAGTGAGGTAGGGCGGGGCCAGGTTATGGAGGGACTTGTAGGTGAGGAGGAGGAGCTTATATTGAATGCGATAATGAACAGGTAGCCAATGGATCTGCTGGAGGACGGGGGTGATGTGTTCTCTGGACCGGGTGTGGGTGAGGAGGCGGGAAGCTGAGTTCTGGATGTATTGCAGTTTTTGTAGTTGATTGGTAGGAAGTCTGTAGAGAAGGCTATTGCAGTAGTCAAGTCTTGAAATTATGAATGTGTGAATGAGGATTTCAGCTGTTGACAGGGTAAGGGAGGGGCGAAAGCGGACAATGTTGCGGAGGTGGAAGAAGGATAGTTTAGTGACATGGTTGATGTGTGTTCGGTATGAGAGGGTGGAGTCCATTATGATACCAAGGTTGCGGACAGAGAGGGAGGGGGTGACATTATGTCCGTCGATAAGGAGAGTAAAGTTTTGAATAGAAGGGAGGAGAGATTTTGGGCCGGTGATGAGAAGTTCTGTTTTATTGCCGTTGAGTTTAAGAAAGTTATTTTCCATCCAGGTTTTAATGTTGGAAATGCAATTGGTGATGGTGGAGAGGATAGCCGGGGTGATGGATTTGGTAGACATGTAGAGTTGGGTATCATCAGCGTAGCAGTGAAAATGGAGTCCATGGTGGCGGATGATCTGACCGAGGGGAAGCATGTAGATGGTGAAGAGGAGGGGGCCGAGCACGGAGCCTTAGGGGACACCATGGGTGACAGGGGAGGTGTGGGAGTTGCAATTGTTAACAGAGACAAAGTGGTGACGGTCAGAGAGGTAGGAGGTGAACCAGAGAAGTGCTGTGTCTGAGATGCCAATAGATTGAAGACGATGGAGGAGGACGATATGATCTATTGTGTCAAATGCAGCGGAGAGGTCGAGGAGGAGGATGGATATGGAACCAGAGTCGGCAGCAATGAGGAGATCATTTGTGACTTTAAGAAGTGCTGTTTCTGTGCTGTGGACGGAATCCGGATTGAAATGTTTCGAAGAGTTGAGAGGAGTGGAGATGTTGGTGGAGTTGTGTGATGACGGCGCGTTCCAGAATTTTTTAAAGTAACGGGAGATTGGAGATAGGTCTGAAGTTGTCCAGATTGTCAGGGCTGAGGCCAGGTTTTTTCAGGAGGGGTGTGATGGACGCAAGTTTTAGCGGGGATGGAACAGATCCAGACGTAAGGGAAGTGTTGATGATGATGGTGATGAGAGGGATGAGGATTTGTTGACAGGTTTTGAGGAGGGGAGAAGGGATCGGGTCAAGCTGGCAGTTGAAGAATTTCATGGTTGAGAGGAGTTTGTTGGTGTAGGAGGTGTCGGAGGGAGACAGAGGAGAGAAGGATGAAAAGCTGTGGTGTGTGAGCAGAGTGAGTTGATGTTCAGAAGGAGGAGAAGCGGAGGAAGTGGATGCTAGTGAACAGTGTATGGTATGGATTTTGGTATGGTAGGATGAGAGGAAGTTATTGCATTTGTCTGTAGTGAATGTGGAGGTTATATTGTCCTTGGGTTTGGTCAGTTTTTCAAATGTGGAGAATAGTGTGTGGGGGTCGGAGGAATTTGAGTGAATGAGTTGTGAGTAGAAGTTGGGCCGGGCAGTTTTGAGAGCAGAATTGTATGTGGTTATGGCATGTTTGTAGGCTTGGTTATGGACAGTGAGACCGGATTTTTTATGGATCCTTTTAAGTTGTCTTTTTTGTCTTTTGAAAATGTGAAGATCTGGGGTGTACCAAGGGGCAGAGGTGGAGAAGGAGACTGAGGCAGTTTTAACCCTCTGGGGTCTGGGGTGTTTTTGGGGTCCTTGAGATGTTCTGACATGCCCTGACATTTGTGCTTTTTTCAGTTGCTTATAAACATATCAATGGCAAAAAAAAATTACACTCTATTTAGCACAAACAGGACTACCATGATATGTGAGCCACATGTATGTACATGTTTTCATTTTTGAGAGAATAATGTTTATGCATGGTTATTGAAAAAACTAAAAATGAAAGTTTCTGAAATAAGGCCACAAAACACATACTAAATATATGTTAATAAGACTTTTGATGTCGTCGCCTAGAGTTTTTTCTTCAAAATGATGTGAAAATCATCCTGCCTTATCATTCACATAAAACGATACATTGATTTAAGTTTTGCAAAACACTTTTAGTTTGGAAAGGCAATATGCGGATGGGGCGTAAACGATCATGCATATTTAGCAGTTCACACCTGATGAGACAATGCCCCTGCATACTTAATGAGCCATTCATTCAGATGTGTCTATATGTATGCATACACACATATATATATATATATATATATATATATATATATATATATATGCATACACACACACACACACATATATATATATATATATATATATATATATATATATATATATATATATGCGTGTATATATTTATACACAAATATTTTATATACATTTTTTTTTTTTTTTTTCACACATTGTGCTTGCAAATTGTATAATATCCAAGGTAAACATGTCTAGTAATTGTGCAGTTAATTCTCATACTGTATTTTCAGTTTTGGAATATTTATCCTCTCCCCAAATTTGTTACTAACAAAACACAATACAAATTATTTAAAGAAAAAAATTATATTTACCTTTTAATAGTTTGTTTACATCTACCTTGTAAATATATTTTTTTATTAAAAAGGTTACAATTACAACAACAATTCAAGTGTAATCTTACAGTATATTCTACAGTAAAAACTGTACCCAAATCTAGTCAACAAAATGTTGTCTTTCATATTTCGCCTGACTGTAATGTTGTCTTTATGAAATATTAGGGCATATAAATGTTAATTTGCAGTTTAATACGTTGCTTATACAAATAGCCTACATTTTATTTCGACATATTTCAGTCGATTTTTACTCATCTCAGTATAGCAATACAGTTTGCTAAAACATCATCATTCATTCACAAACGCGATTTAAATTTAAACTGTCTTTTGTGAGCTGTGGCAAACAGCGCGCATCTCTGCCGTTCATTTATTCATAAACAGAAACCCGATTCACGTGAGAAGGGAAAAAAACTTACTACTGTATTCCTCAGCTCAGTCTGATCCTTGCTCCTCGAAATACCCGCACTTCTGAGGTATTTTCCATTATTATTATTCCTCACAGCGCTGCGAGACGGTGTAAACAAGTAATGATCTGAATAAACTTGTGTTTTCTCGAGCTGATATGGGGGCGTTCACAGGATTGCGCCGTGGATTGCCTCAGCCATTTGCGTTTGAATAGCGTGCGCTCTCCATGGGCATGTCACATTACATTTGAATCAGCTGTAATGAGCTTGACTGGAATCGCTCTCTTTTAATACAGATTTCACAAGATGAGAATATTTGTTTTTTATATAAATTACTTCATTTAAAAGAAGAGAATTCAAGCTTCATGCCTGTGTGTCTGTATGTCTGTTTGACTGAGTATTCGCTGAGTTATTGTTCATTTTCGGACACGTTTCAGAATGGACTACACTGACTGAGAGAAGGCAGAACTCGCATCACGTTTATTTTTCTTTATTTGGCAAAAAGCACAACACTTTGTTTTTATTGTGAGTATACACAAAAATAATACACATTTAACAGAATCGATTGATGTATGAAACTCCTATGGAAAATCAAGTCAACAGAGTATTTATGAGTTTCTTTTACACTGATAAAAAAAAAGCGAGCTGGTATCGCCGGCGATACCGCCGACCTCAGGGGGTTAAGGGGGGCTATTTGGTTGAGGCAGGTGGAGAGTGTGTGGTTGTAGAAGTTGACTAGATCAGAGGCAATTGGATCAGAGGGAAGCGAAGAAGTATAGATGGCATGGGATATGGAGGAAATGAGAGAGATGGGACTAATGGATTTCAGGTTTCGAAATGTAATTGTTCTTGTGTGTTTGACGGTAGGAGAGGGGGTAATGATATCCAAGGTGATGTCCAGATGATCAGAAATTGTGAGGTCGGTCAATGAAAGGTTATGTATGGTGAGGGAGTGTGTGGAACAGACCAGGTCCAGGATATGTCCATGATTATGTGTGGGTGAAGTGACATGCTGGGTGAGGTTGAGGCAGTTTAAAATGTCCAAAAAGTCAGATGTGAATTTTACTGCCGGAGAGTCGATATGAATGTTGAAGTCACCAATGAGGAGAACGGACGGAGAAATGGAGCACAGCTGAGTTACGAAGTCAGTGAAATCAGAAAGAAATGATGGGCAGGTTTTGGGAGGGCGGTAGATGACTGCAGCAGTGAGTGATTGGGAACCAGGAAGTCTGAAAGCCAAGTGTTCAAATGAGGATACAACCGGGATGGGGATGGAGCGGATGGAGATATCGCTACGGTGGATGACTGCGATGCCACCTCCTCGCCGGTCCAGACGGGGATTGTCGATGAAGGAGTATCCAGGTAGGGTGGTCTGATTTAATGCAATGTAGTCCATGGGTTTGTGCCAGGTTTCAGTAAGACAGAGAAAATCCAGTTTATTGTCAATAATGAATTCACAGAGGAGCAGGCTTTTATTGTTAAGTGATCTTGTATTGAATAGCGCTGTCTTAAGAGGCTTTTGTTGTGAAATCCAAGTGGCGGAAGTTGAGATGGGCAGGAGGTTAGATGAAGCCACGTGAAGAGTGTGCGGATGACGTATGTGGATGTTGTTGTTGCACCGGGGTCCAGGCTGGAGTGAACTACGGCCGGACCAGAAAGATGGAATACTGTTTTCGGCACTGAAGTAGTAGAGAAGATTGCGACGGGAGCCTCGGTGGATATAAGGGTGACGATGGAGAAGACAGTGTTGTTGCAGAGTAGAGGTGATGTCAAGTGAAGGAGGTGCGCGATGGTTGAATCTGAGAAGCTGCAAGGACGTGTATCAAAGCGCCATGGTCGGAGCCGTAGATGACATGAGCCGCAAAGAGGCCAACAGGAAGGTCATAAACAGTAGCCGCATAGCTGACAGGCTGCTCCGGAGTGCACTGTTCAAGCAGAACACAGCGGGGATGGGCCGAAGGCAACCCCAGGAGCTAGCTTGTTGGTGGTCACAGCAGAGTCACACCGTGACAGGCAGCAGATGCGGCGACCAGGCAAAGACACAGTCCAGATCTTGAGGCAGGAACAGATACCACCGGTACCAGACAAAGTCAGTAGGTAAAACCGTTTAGTTGCAAACAAACTTTTTCGTCCGGAGTGAGAAGCAGCAGCCAAAACGTGCCAGCGTCCTCTCACTTCCGATAGTTCACTTTCTTCAGTGAATCTATATCGTAGACTGACACAGTCTTTGTGGCAACCACTGGTTCTGTAAGACCTGGTGGGGTTGGCCCAGGGCAATAAGGACATGTTGCCTCTGTGGGCTCAAACCTTATCGGGACCTGACTTGCCTGAGTCCTTAATTGCTGTGGCAAAATTTCTGGTATTCTTTTGTTTTGCCAGAGATAGTTGGTCATTGCAACGAGTTGGTGCTTCTTTAGTCCTTCCCCTACAACACCAAGTTCAATCTCTTCATTTTCAGAGGGGTCCCCTGACAAGTCACTGTCTGCTCTGAAAGACTCAATTAATAAATCTTTTCTTTCTTGGAAGAGCCACCACATTGCCATATAGATATGGACACATCGATACTGTTTTTTTGTGCTTTTACAAAGGCAATACCAGTCCCCCAACAATTTGTCAAAGGACACTCTTGTCTGCCCAAAGAGGCACCATATTTCTTTCTTTCCAGAATAAATGGAAAAGTAAACAAATCTGCCAGAATATCCATGTTCCTCAAAGAAAATAGGAAAAACAGAGCAGATTCCCTCTAATGACGCTGAACTGTTAAGTTCAGTGCACTCCGTCAGTCTGGTGGTGGAAATCAGTCCTTTTTCCTGCATCGTCTTCAAAGATTCTTCTCTCACAGGCTCAGGAGGAATATGGTGGAGCAGAAGAAACTCTGATTAAATGCTCACACTCTGCACCAGGCTTTCCACTAAGTTTGGCCAGAGTCATGAACTCCCGGCACTCTGCTACTTCACAGGCAATGACTTGAGAGGTGGTGCTTTTCTGCATATGTATCGGGACTCTTTGGCCTCTACTATTTTTGGCTGTGATGAAGACGCCTTGCTGTAGTGTACATCAACACAGTAAACAGGATCTGATTTTGCATGAAACTCGTTTTCAATTCTACGAAGACTCCCTGCTGTAGTAAAAGAGGATAAGCAGTGGCTACACAGAAAGCTCTGCTCACCAACAAGAGCACTCGCTGCATTTTCATTTTTCTTTGGCTCACCTAAAAATGTAAATAAATTACAGTAGCAGTTTCAGAATTAGCGAGTGAGTTTGATTAGTATGTCATATGTTGTTATGTACCAGGCTTAATTAGTAGCTATGGACCATGTTATGTACACATACTGTAGACCAAGACTAAATGTCATCTGTTACAACAATCAGTTTCCAATTTAGATATTATGAAATGACCGAAAACATTAGGCTAAGTGTCGTAGGCTTGAAATATCAACAGAAAATTATATCTATGCAAATATAAAATTAACAAATGCATACTTTTATTTGCCAGGTCTTTGAATGGTGTTACCATGCAACCTGCAAAACAAGTATATTAAGTCAGTGAAAACAGCACTTTTAATAGGTTATGTGATTGGCAATAGCATGATTAATAATCATGTAATAGCATAATTAATTCCTACCATGTTTCTGCAGATGATCTTCAAATGCATTTCGCCTTTGTAAAATCCTGTCACACATAAAGCAATGCCAGTGACTTCTTTTTAATTTGTCAATTTTGTCACAAAAGCATGGTACAGTGAACAGAACTGTTAAAAAGCACATAAAGAGAATAGTGTATAATAAAACTAATAATTTAGTGAATATAATATGTTACAAAACCAACATATGCTCACCAAAATCACCATCTTTAAAGTGCACAGCATATTTGAAATGCTTTTCTTCCAGGTGCTCTTCTGACCCATCCACAGCCTGTCTGCATAGCTGGCAGTTTTTTCCTTCATTTGCCTTAATTAAACTAATAAGGTCTTGGAACGTTTGAAGACCTAAGGGACAAAACAATACAATACTGCACCTAATATACAATTGCGTTTATATAATCATATATTTTATTATATAATACTATATAACTACAATTCTAAACTATAGCTTATAAATTATAGTGGTATATGCGAATATAACATTTTACGATACGACTGTAGTAGGCCTACGTTCATATACTAACACTAAGCTATAGCAGGCTATACCACTGCATGGCATGCATATTAATATAATAATCAATGGAATCTACATCATTCTAAGTTATTTATATTTAAGGGTATTTCATTTTTGGGAATTTTTATCACGATGGCTTACATTACATTGACTAAAGTTACTCATCCTCAGTTACGACGAAGAAACCGCTTGACTTACCGTTCATGTTTGACCAAAAGTATTGTGGTATAATGATACCGACAGTATCATTATCTGTAGGTTATTTATATCGATATCAGACTCTGATTATGATTATAGTTTTTTGCTACCGTCTTACTCGATGACAAATGACAAATACACCACCTCCACCAGATGTTCCTCAACTGTCGCAAATAGGTTATTTTGCGCTAGCCAGTGTGGACTTACTGACACCTACTGGTGTGCATGGAGCATTATGCAAAAATAAAGGTTACAGTAATGGATGCGACTGTTAATGCTCTATTAGTTACTTCTGAATTATTCCTTGTGTTTCCTAGGATGGGCAGTTTGCGTGATCAACAACATTGGCATTACATACATTCAGTGGCTTATATTCCACTCAGATAGGCTACTGATGTGTCAGTCACAAACCGACTTATTTGCGAAAAAAATTACTGACTTTAAAACGTTTAATTGACATTTATTTATTTTTAAAAATCACTAAAATATGCTATTTATATAGGCTTTTGTTTCACAATTACGTCAGTATAGCTGCTCAGCTCATCTGTCAGTCACTAGGTGTCACAACACGGAAACCTGTTCACAGTGTCAGTGGCACGTCACTATCCAATTGCACATGCTAATGAAGACCGGATGTGCCACCGGATGTGCCAATGCACATAGTTAATGTTAATACCGCCTCTCGAAGAAGAAGAAGCAGATAATACACCCTGAACTGGCAGGTTCTTTTAGGGGATTATTTAAACAGGTTTTAAGGAGATTTCCGGAACTTACGGAATTTTAAAAGACTAATGAATTATGAGGGGATTTACAAAGATGAAGACCTCAAGAACTCAGATTGTGACACAAGGCTGACATGAGAAGATCAAGGCAGACGCTGAGTCTCAGGAACGGCCTCTCCGGTGTTAGATGCTCTTGCTATTAGCATTTCCTGCAGACAAAGCTTGTAAACGATTTGTCTTTGACTTTCTTTTCTTTTTGTATATTAGTACTTTGTATGTAAACTATTTAACCTGTAGTTAATAAAAATATATTTAATTGAAACTAAAAAGTTCACCTGTCAAAAGTCTCAGAGATTGAGCTGAACTGAAAACGGAGAAGTCTTCTGTGACCTATTTACTGTAAGTATGATAATTCAAATGCTTATGATTTAGGACAGATTTGACTTTAACCTTACTAACCTGATAATAATCAAAATTAGGAAAAGCTGTTTAAAAATTATGCACCATAAAACAATACATATACATATACACACTATACATATACATATACATACATATACACACATATACACAAGGCACACATAAGAAATAATGAGAACATATTTTTATTGAGTTTAGCAGGGAATATTATATCATCTTCAAGCTCAGCACTTACTCAACCATAATCTGAACATGTTATTTCACTGACAGAAGCTCAGCTGTAGTATTAATGTAATAAAGAGAAAGTAAGAGACTCTATAACATCGATCTCAGTGTTTATGATTTATCATGCAGTTCAAAGCATTATGGGTAGAATCTCTCTACAATCTATCCTGATTCATCAACACAGTTTCACTGATGATCGGATACCAACCCCAAACCCAGGATAGAGCGGTTGAGTGAATGTGGTCTGGACTGTGTGGATGAGGCTCATCGTGTCAGAGACGCTGTAGAAGGACAGAGTTCCTGCACTGTGATCCACACACACTCCTGTTCTACTGTGATCCACACACACTCCTGTTCTACTGTGATCCACACACACTCCTGTTCTACTGTGATCCACACACACTCCTATTCTACTGTGATCCACACACACTCCTGTTCTACTGTGATCCACACACACTCCTGTTCTACTGTGATCCACACACACTCCTGTTCTACGGCTGATGGGCTTTACAGGGAGTTTAGTCTCTATGTTATTGTGTCTGAATGAGTAACTGGAGGGAGAGCAGATCAAACTCCAGGACTGATCATTACGTCCAAACCCACACTCATCACCCCGTCCCTTCCTGCTGATGCTCTTATATGACACTGATATACACACACCATATTCTCCACTCCACTCAATCTCCCAGTAACAGCGTCCACACACACTCTCTCTACACAACACCTGAGCATAAACATCAAATCTGTCTGGATGATCAGGATACGACTGAAGCTTTGGGTAAGTGCCAGTAATCACTCTGTTCCTCTCAGACAGACGGAGGTATTTATACACTGTGTTCAGATCCAGATTGAGCTGATGGGAATCTGATGGAGATAAAACACATCAGAATCAGGAATTATGAATCTGTCTGATCTTTTAATGTATCTGAACTCTTCATGTTCAATATATCATCAGTGTCTCAGTGCAGTTTACCAGATATCCTGAGCAAATCATCATTTACATGATCAACTCTAAAACTCTTCTGTCATGTTTTCTTTCACTTCTCCAGGAAGAACATGAACACACTCAGTGAGTTTTTCTGCTTGTTTTCTCAGTGACTTACATTGTAGGAAGTCGTTCCTGGTCCTGAGAACAATGTTGGAGAAAGTGACTGTGGAAATCAACAGACATGAAGAGTGTGATTATCATGTCAAGAGAAAATGATCCCTGCATCCGTTCCTAAGACATTTCTAATATGATCTTCTACATGATCTGAGATGGAGGATCATTTCTGAGAGCAGAATCTCCAGGACTTTACCTCTGTCAGAGATCTTCTTCAGCTCCTCTTTGCAGAAATCCTCCAGTTTGTCTCTCAGCTGACGGACAGATTCTCTCACGCCATCAAAAGAGGAGAGAGAACTGAAGGGATTGTCGTTTACGTCTGTAGATTCAGGAGGAGCTGAGAGAGACTGGAAACTCTAGAGAAAACAGAAATCAAAGCTCATCACCTCCACACTTCATCAATAACCTGCTCTACTGTCAGATTTGTGCGGCTCTTGTTGATCTTTAGTAACTCTCCTCAATCCAGCACTTTCACAGCATCAGCTTCATTCTTCTCATATTCATTATGTGACAGAGACACAAGTTCTAGCGTCTGCCATTTACACTATATGTGAACTTCCTAGGAAATCAATTTAAGCTCAATATTAGTGTCACGGGCTGGTTGAAGCAGGATCAGAAGCGGGATCTCAATTGCAGCAGTGTTTATTTAAACAAACAAGATATTACATGGACAGGTTTCTCAGGAAACAAGAACAGAACAACCACGCATGTAGCAACAACGACAGACAACTAACAGACTGAAAACACTGGGCTTATATACATGGGAGAACTGATCAGGGAAACAAGACACAGCTGACAAGACTAACGAGGAAACAGGTGTGACAGATGAACTAAATGACAGTTACTGTGGAAACCAAGAAGTGGCGGGAAAACAGAACAAAGGAAGACATGTGATCAATGACAACAACACTCAGACAGAACAGAACTGTGACAATAGGCTTTATGCCCAGCTCCACTACTTCCTGAACTTCAGCCAGCTCCTTTGTTTCCTGTCTGCCATTATTGAGCAAACTGATTAATCCAGGTGTGTCTGATTATTGTTGTTGTGACTACTGAGGTCAGGCACACCTGGATTAATCAGTTTGTCCAATAATGGCAGACAGGAAACAAAGGAGCTGGCTGAAGTTCAGGAAGTAGTGGAGCTGGGCATAAAGCCTATTAGCTTGAGAAATACATGATTTTATTAGAAATACTGCAATCATAAATCCAAATTTAGTGTGTGTTTTGGAATTATATATTTAAAAAATAAATCAGCAGAATAAACAAAATACTTTAAACAAAATCCAGAAAACATGAAAGTGATTCATTTAGATGTGGAAATAAAATCGAGAGGTCAATAATATACCAACATCTCTCTCATATTAAATATTTTAAATAATCATATTATTATCTTGATCAAACACATCAATCTCCATCTTAGCTGTATTATATCATGTAAACTGGACTCTAAAAAGTGAAATTACATTATTTAATGGGAATGTCATTAAAGCCTTTGTTTTATTCACAGAATTAGAGCAAACTTTGCTAAAATTCATATTTGTGTGATGAAAAGGCATTAATGTGATATTTTTGTGTTTGTTAATATTTTTATTGAAAAAAATAATAGGCTACTGTTGCATTATTGAAAGTGAAGAAACAATACTGTTGTATTATTAAATTAAATAATATAACATTTCTCATTTTATTCTAAACATTGTCCATTTATTTTTCTTTGAATACATGGTGTGTCTAGAGATTGGCTTTATTTAGAAACGCACTGAATTAATTTTGACATGGAGTGAATACAGAGCAAGGTTTTTTATTAGTGATCGGGCAGCGAGTGATGAGGAGAGAGAAATGATCAACTAGAAATCTCAATAGAAAATAAACTGAACAATCAATTTACTATAAATGAGTTTAGATTTGGATACTGTGAACTGGAACCTGTCAAACTTTCATTGCTAACAAACTACGCTGAAGCACTGAACGCTAATGTTGTTCCTACAACCAATATGAGAGCAAAAAAAAAAAAAAAAGGAATGAATGTACATCAGTTGGGAATCATTTCAATGTTAAGAAACAACTTATTTATATAAAGCAGAGTTTCTACCGAAATTACCCGGAACAATTTTTCCCAGGAACTTTTTTCCACCAAACCTGTTGCTGTCTGCGTTTCCACCGCGGTCTAAAGTACCATGAAGATTAGGCAAATAGTCCGGTGACGTAGAACTGCGCACTACTTTACAGTTCCCGCTGGATTTCATCCTCTGAATTTTAAGCTCAATAAAGCCTGAACCTCGTCGTCGGTCCACCGGTCGTATTTTTTAAGCTACATTGTTGATTCGAATAGCAAACAACTGTTTGTGCAACTGTTTGTTTTAAAAAATGGTGGTTGAAATAAAAATGCTGCATGGAGTCAACCAATCAAAATGCGGCATGAACTCAACCAATCAGCATGTTCAGCGCCCAAGTCCCAGCCCTGAAAGTTCCTGGGCCCTCATTTATCAATGGTGCGTACGGACAGATTTGTGCGTAGTGAGTGCGTAAGAACAATTTCACGCAAAGTGTGGGATTCACCAAGTTGTACTTAGAAATGTGTGTAAATATAAGCACACCTCTGAGCATGCTTACGCAGATAATCTAGTGGTAGAATAGCGACACTACACATAAAAAGCATTTAAGAGTGTCACAGTAAGCATTAGGCAATCCACATATGTCCTGTGTTTCCTTTAAAATACTCAATTTAAAATTTGTCTAGTTTTAAACACGATGCTTAATTGGTGTCAAACACTATAAAAGACAGATGTGAAATATATTTGTCTCAGTGCAATGGCTTATCTTGCGTTATTGGAAGACTTGGCAAACAATGCGTTTTCCAAGATCGCACTGATCTGCTTGGCGAGAGCACAGAGTGGCTTCTAAGTAGGTACCGCTTTCCCAAAAATGTACTGCTGGATTTGTGTCGTGATTTAGGACCAGTGTTGGAGAGAGAAACAAATCGCACGAAAGCCATTCCCGTGCACATACAACTCCTGTCCACCCTTGGATTTTTAGCTACTGGCACATTTCAGCGTGAGGTTGGAGACATATGTGGTATATCCCAGCCATCAGTGAGTAGGATCATGCCGGCAGTGTTGGATGCAATTATTTCCTTGGCCCCAACCTACATCCAGTTCCCTTATCAAAATCCTCAACAATCCGCAATAAAACGGGACTTTCATTCCATTGCTAGATTACCAAACATAATTGGAGCTATAGACTGCACCCACATCGCCATAAAAGCACCATCAACCAACGAATTTAATTATGTAAATAGAAAAGGGTTTCATTCTGTTAACGTGCAAATAATTTGTGATGCAAATTTGTTGTTATTAAACGTCGTTGCGCGGTGGCCTGGAGGAACACACGATTCGTTCGTTCTGCAGAATAGCTCTGTGGGTGTGCGTCTCCAAGAAGGCGCTGTTGAGGATGGCTGGCTCATTGGTGAATTTAAGGCTACAACATGTTTAAAATGCTATTGTAGGGCTATGTACAATTACTTAAAACTATTTCATCATTAGGTGATCAAGGTTACCAGCTAAAGCCATGGCTAATGACCCCCCTAACCAACCCGAGGACCGAGCAGGAACAGGCGTACAACCGTGCCCATGCGCGCTCAAGGAGCACAGTTGAGCGTGCAATAGGCCTGCTGAAAGGACGATGGCTGTGTCTGTCAAGCACGGGAGGGACACTGCAGTATCAGCCAGAAAAAGCATGCAAAATCATCATGGCTTGCAGTGTGCTACACAACTTGGCCATCAGACAGGGCATCCCTCTGCAGGAACCCCCAAGACCAGACGGCCCTATGCCCGATGCAGTGCCCCTGCCACCTCCTAATGCCGCTGGCATTCAGACAAGACAGAGGATCATACAGACATTTTAGGTAAGTCTGGCCATTGGTCGAGTGCAGAAACATTACAGCGATTTCATTTTGTGTTTTGCAGCTTTGTGGAAACAAATAACTGAAATCACATTAGTCAGCGGTTTATGGTTTATTAGCAATTGTATTTGCGCAAGAGGCAATCTGTTTCAGAGACTCGTTGATTTGAATCAATACATTCGTTATGTTGCTCAGTTGATCCTTTAGGTCATTAATGGATTTTGTTGTTTCCTCTTGATTTTGTAGCACCGCCTCACTCAGCACTCTTGGCGCACGGCGCATGGAAGGGGCAATGGATGGGCCCGGCTCCTCAAGCTCCTCAGGCACAACAGGTGTCGCTATTAAGGAAACACATGTTCACATTAATTTAATTGAGTTTATCCTATGAATGATTTCATTAAAAGTTTACAAATTGAAATAAAATGTATGCAAACACAATATCCTATTCCAGTTGGTTTATTTTACCTTCACTTTGGTTGTTAGATGGCCCGGTTTGTTCTGTCGCAAGAGCATCAGTGTCACCGTCCTTAGTAATCCCGGACAGAGCCGTGTCTCCGATGATGCAGGCTATGCGGTTGTCCAATGGGGAAAGTTCCGTTGTTGTCTGTCCTCCTCCAGTTGCGGACATTTCTCGTCTGTGTGCTGTGACACGTTTTTTAGCCAATACTTTAATATCAAACCATTTTTTTTTTTTTTCTGGGACAGTTCTCTCCTCAGACCCAACGGAATTAACTGCATTGGTGACATTCTCCCATGCAGCATTTTTTCTTTTATTTGTAATTCCTCCTGCAGTGAATGAACTAAACAATATCTGTTGGTTGGATTCAACTTCATTTACAAGTATCTCTAATTCTGTGTTTGTGAAGTTCCTCTTCTTTGCTCTCTTTGCCATTATTGCAGTGAGGAAAAAACACAATCACGTAATTTTTAAAGGGAAGTGTTGTCACCATATATGGTTAATTGGAGGCGTTTCCGAATGCTAATGACCATGAATGTGAACGAGCATGGTACTTACGCACATGTGGTATTTATCAACAATGATTGCTTACTCATGTGCGTAAGAACTGCGTGCGCACGTTTGATAAATGCGGATTTTCTTGTACTTAGGCACATTCTAAATTTCATTCGTTGGACAAAATATAGAACCTTTTCTACGCACTGTTGATAAATGAGGGCCCTGAACTTTGAGAAAGTACTACCTCCCGGATACCCTGGTTCCTGCGGTGGAAACACAAAGAGTACCAGCCCAAAGACCCTAGTTCCTGCGGTGGAAACGCGGCTTAATTTGTAAAAAAAAAGAAAAAGAAAAAAAGAACCATATCAATGCTTAGAAACGTTGCTATTTAGGTTTTGAGTGTGTAAGTTTTGGGAAGGGGCAAAATGTTCAGAAACGGCCCTGGTCTCATTGTAGACTTAAATATATTCGCTCAGGAAAAGCAGTTCAAAATCTACGAGCAAATTGAACATTATTTATAACTTTTGAGCAGTTAATGACACTGAAATCCACAAGGACTATTAGGACACAATCCCAAGGTCAGGTTTTGTGTGGTTTCAGTATGTTGAAGCATTGCTAATATACAGACTTCATGTTTGGGGTCTTCATGGTCAAATTCATCAACATGTTAAAGGCAAACAATTATGAAAATACTGTCAATTCTGTCAAGTTTTAAAATCATCTGATGCAACTTTGATGAATATTACTCAAATTGCTCCCATCAAGTTCACGGATTTCACCATTATATAAGAAATCAGAAGGAAAAATGAGGTAAAAAAGCTGAAATGTGAGTGAGGATGATCAGATGCGAGTCTGACTGATGATTATATAATAACCGAACACACAGATCAACACTTCAGTCAGCGGCTCATTCTGCTCTCATGAAATGTTTCTCTGTGAGTCTCTTGCTCTTGTCCACTATGATCCTGGGCCCGTATATATAAAACTTCTCAGAAAGGCTCTTAAGAATAGTCTCAAGCTTTGACTTAAGTGTCACAAAATTCTTAGAAAAAAGAAGGACTTCTCTTAGAGTTGGAGACTTCTATAATGTAGCTAAAAGCAACTTTCAGCAAAGTCTAAAGGTCGTTGCACACTGAGTCAGAAATTTCTAAGACTGATTCTTATGTGCTTTCTGAAGTGGCACTTAAGTGCTGCAAACTAAGGACTACAATGATGTCAACCCAAAATGGCCACCCTCAACCCCTGAATCAGCCAATAGTGAGCCTGCAAGGGTGAGGTCACTGCAGCATGACACCAATCATTTAATGTAATTATAATAAAATAATTTAATTAAGACAGGGAAATGTTAATAATTTAAAAAAATAATAATAATTTTTTTGCATTGTGCAAAATTATCACAAATTAGTATTGATGCTGTGGAATCCTTTCTTTTGATATATGTGTCCTCATTTATAGTTGGATCAATTATGTGAACATGAGTTCCATCAACGGCTTCAACAACTCCAAGGAAACCCGAAATCCTCATAAAAGTGGCTTGATTTTTCTGCAAGATTTGAAGATCAGTTGGAAAGTCAATGAACTGCCATACAGTAGTGGCCAAAAGTGATGTCCGGCAAAGGAAAACTGACAGATTCACCATTTATTCAAATAGTATTAAAATGTGTTAAAGGTCCCATTGCATGGATTATTTTATTATTTTAGAATGTTTCCTGTGGTGCCCTTATAATGTTAGTATGTTTTTTAGATCAAAAGTTGTTATAATTTAGAAATAAAAGGCATATTTCCTAGCCTGATTTTAGCCTCTGATTTGAACGCTCTGTTTGAAGGGGCATTCATTGCTGTGAGACTTCAGTGTAAACGCCCTCTGCTGTGATTGGCATTATACATTTTTACTATTACAGCTATCGGGATTAACGAATCGTGAGAAGTTTTTTAAGTATTTAGATCTATTCCCATCACATAAAAGGTTGCAGTGATGAGCATTGAGCAGATGACAGTCTGTTGATCGCGTGAATGAAGATCTTATCATTGCAACGCAGTTTCTGCACTCTCACTAATGCTTTCACCAATGCAAACATGATGTAATTACAGTAAGAGCTTCGTTGTGCAGTGTAACAGCGTCATTGATTTCATAACGAGTTTTGGCAAGTGTCCAGATAAACTCGCGCTGTGTGATTGACAGCTTGGGCGATTGGAAAGGGATTGTTCTTTGATTGCTTTCTGTATATTAATCACAGTTTAAGTAAGATTATTTCCATCCTACTAAGATGAAACATGACATCCTCACTCATTTTCTCATGGCCAAATTCTTTTTGCGGGCAAATAAGAGAAAGGGGAGGTAACCTTTCCCCTTATGACAACATAAGGGGAAGATTTCTAGATTCGCCCGTCTGAACTTTCATTTTCTCAAAAATACCCAGGGCTTGGTTTACACCCATCAAAACGTCTAGCCACTGGGGGACCATAGGCAGGCGTGGGGAACTCATATTAAGGTTAAAAAACCTCATAAAGTGAAATTTTCATGCAATGGGACCTTTAAAGATTTTGTAAACATATTGTGCTTGAAGTCAACTGTTTATTTGTGATAACACATTAAAACATGCCAAATTGTACAGATGTAATTTATAGCCAAGATATTTAGCTTGTATTTACATGGAGGAATTTGCAAGCGGAAAAACTGAACGCTTCTCTAGCGAGGAAACGGATCTGCTCGTGCGCGAGGTTAAAACGCACAAGCAAACCATCTATGGGACAAAGTGTTCTTGCATTGTGGACCCGCCTATAGGCGCATATTAGTAACGCACTCTTTAAATAACAAAAAAATATATTGTCCTGTTCTTCTCAATCTCTGTTACCTGCAGGAAATGTATGTGATCCTGTGTGTGTGAAAGCTGCTCCAGCTCAGCGTCTCTCCTCCTCAGAACATTGATCTCCTGCTCCAGTCGCTCCAGTCGTTCTTCAGCTCGACTCACTGCAGTCTTTTCCTGATCTCTGATCCGCTGTGTCGCCTCAGAACGGCTTCTCTCAATGGAGCGGATGAGCTCAGTGAAGATCCTCTCACTGTCCTCCACTGCTGTGTGTGCAGAGCGCTGTTAGGACACACATCACAATCACACAGTGAGCTTCAGTGAGTCCTGACTGAGACTTCTCAAACTTCTCTTCTTCTCCAGACTCACCTTATGAGCCTCTACAGCCTCTCTCAGCTTCTGAAGATCTTTCTCTCTCTGCTGGATCCTCTGCTGGAACGACCTCTGCGTCCCCTTCAGCTGCTTCTGCAGCACAAACCAATAACACAGATGGCACTTTATACTGTCACTATATTATCATGTGAAGAGTTTAAAAAAGTTTGTGTTGATAAATGTTTATGATTTTTACCATATTTTCTGTTAAGATAATATGAAAATATGAAAGTCCACTTGCAGCTTCTGTTCACTTCTGTGACGTCTGCAGTGTGAATGATGTTTCCTGATCATATGGTGCCAATATAAATAGTGTCAGCATTATTTAATCGTTGTCTAGTTTCATACCTGTTTCTCTGTCCTCTGTGCTGCAGCTGATACAGTGTCGTGGTTTTTATGTTCGTCCATCGTACACAGCACACATATAAACTTCTGGTCAGTGCGACAGAAAACCTCAAGGAGTTTATCATGTGTTTGGCAGATCATCTCCTGCAGTCGTCCAGTGGCATCAGTCACTTTATGTGGCTTACGGGAGTGAAATTCCTCATGACGGTCAAAATGAGTTTGACAGTAAGACTCCAGACACACCAGACAGGACTTGACAGCTTTGTGTTTTCTTCCAGTACAGACGTCACACTGCACATCTCCAGCTCCAGCGTAACAGTCAGCAAGAAGTTTAGTCTTCTTCAGTTTCTCCACCACTTCAGCCAGCATGGTGTTTTTAGCTAAAGCAGGTCTTGTCCTGAAGGTCTGTCTGCACTGAGGGCAGCTGTAGACTCTCATCTGATCCTCCTGATCCCAGCAGCCTGTAATACAGATCTTACAGTAACTGTGTCCACAGGAAGTGGTCACTGGATCCTTAAGGAGATCCAGACACACTGGACACATTAACTCATCCTGAGAAAATCTGGCTTCTGCCATTTTACTGCACGAATACTGAGACACAAACACACAACAGCTCAACTGCACTTTAGTCTCTTTCCCGAACTCTTCCTGTTTCCTGGTTCTGTGTTTGAGTGACGTGTGCAAAACATGTTTATCAAGTCTATAAACCATCATAAAGCCTCATTCCTGATGAGTTCAGATTCTACAACAGTAAATGCAAAAACATTCACTGTAAACCCTAATGCTCAAAATAATTAATTGGTTTGAGAAGAGTAAATTTAAATTAAACAAATTAGTTATCTTTTATGGTTATTTAGAAAAGAAAGCTTTAGCGCAAGTTCTGCTGGGAAGACTTAATTGTTACGTCACTTATTACCTTCTCATCTATGTGTAGTGAAGTGCTGCTGTTGGGTAGCACCTCATGTGTTGACTCCGCCCTAGAGGCCCGCAGGTAATCAGCGTCTCATTCATACGGGTATATCAAGGTGGCTGTTGGGCCACCGGACATTGCGTTGATGTGTGACTGTTTCGCTGGCGCGTCATTTCTCTGCGTTCATCCTGGCTGGAGTTGCCGTGCGGTTTGTGGATAAGCACATGTGGTGCTGAGTGTTTGCAGTCGTTGTGTTTTCATTCTGGCTGGAGGTGAGTGTGACGGCAGCTGGTTATTATTGCTCGAATCTACCGGACGCTAAACGGTTAACAACGTAACTCTTGTCAGGTGCTGTGCGGCTTGTGGAGAAGCGCGTGTTCAAGCCGAGTGTTTACAGTGGTTGGTGAACGCGCGCCGTTTGCCGCATACAAACGCACGTCATACTACTACAATAATCATCGCTGGTGTATTGCTGTTTGGCTTTTTGGTAAGTGTCTTTGTGGCTCTTGTGCTCATATTTATTTTGAGTAATCTTTAGTCATGGGGTTATCTGTGTATTTCAGCTCGCCTTGGTATTATTTGGTTCTCACTCTGTTGCTGCCGGATGAATGACGCGATCGCCGCATGTTGGTATGTGTGATCACTGTATTATAATGATGAGCCAGTACGGTGTATATTTTAGTTCACATCCGGGCTTTTGCAGGTGAATGAATCTGCTGTTATAAAAGTATGTGAAGACTGCTGCTCGGATTGGGACTTTCATTGCTGCTGTTTTGTTCCCAATATCTTTTACTTTTGTTTATTGTTTTATTTCAATAATCTGCTGGCCTGTAGTGGCTCTCATGTGAGCACGCCCAGCATTCAATATATTTTTTAGTTAGTTTGCTTTATTATTGGGATAATTCAACTTCATTTATTTTGTTTGTTTTTGATTTCTCATGGGTTCGCCCTGTATTCCTTTTGTGAATAATATTTGCATTACTTAATAATTTTGTGAGTGATCCTCAGCCTGTCAGAGGAAAGAGGGTTGTGGGTGTTAGCCGGCCTGTGAAGCTTGGACAGGCTGGTGACTGTAAACCAATGCACTGAAAACCTTACTGAAGCCCATAACTGCAGGTTTGAGTGCGTCATATATTTTGTTTTGTGATATTGGGTATTGTGGTTGTGCCTTGTAAATTAGAATTCATGTAAACTATTTCTTTTGTTGTAATTCGCTTTTCTTGTCTTTCAGGCACTGTGAGTCCGGAGCAGGAGAGCTAGTTGCTCTATTTTGGTGGTGGGGCCTGATGCACCGTGTGTGTGTGGTCTGTAACCTATAGTGATTGATCTTGGTTGGTGTGAGGGTGCAGTGTAGTGCACGTGTTTGTGCTTCTCGACCATTGCTGATGTGGAGAAGTTTGGCGCTAGCTCATCCTGCTTCTGGTAATCACAAGCCCTGATAAGTCTGTATTGTTATTGTGTGTGTGTGTGTGTGTGGGTGGAGTGATGATTGATCCCAATTGCCGCATATTTTAATATTTTACATTTGTCCAATAAAGAATATTTTTGTATTTTCTTATACCCACGTCTCCAATTCTCTGTTTAAGGGAAACACCGAACCTGTGTGTCCTCATTAGGATACTTCTCTGGTTTAGTGACCAGGGTGGCGTAGTCTTCTCTTCTTTAAACCTCTTTCTATAATAAACCTACTGTTCGCCACATATGCAATCATGTTCTAATACTTGTAGTATAAAAGATCGGTACTTACATGTCTGAGTTTGCAGATTCTGATGCTTTCATTCACCTCCATCCTTCCCACCACCACCAGGATGGTCCCTTCCCATACCTCCAGGGGGTCGGCTGCGCTCCGCCTTCGTCTTCAGGCAGGAAATGCAGAGTCCGTACCCTCGGGTTGCAAGCTACAGACGGGGCCTACGCCAAAGAACTTTATAGCATATTGCTTGCTGGGCTGGGAATAAATGTATAATTGTTACAGTATTTATTCTCCAGAGTCTTTCTGGTAGAACTTTTTCTTCTAAAGTTCACAAAACTGACACATTGTAAGTAATCTGAATTGTTTAATTGTTTTCAGTTTTATGAAATTGTTTCTTGAAATTTAGACAAACTTATATTTAACTGAAACTGGGCTGGGATTTCTATTTCTCAGCATGCTTTGTAAATGCTAAAATTAAGTGTTATATAATATTGTTTGTACAAGATTAATGTTAAGAGGTAGATATAGCTATGTTTTTAGGGGGTTTCCATCATGGTGATGAGTGGAGCATGAGTTTGGTTTGAGAACAGATATATGTTTTATGTTCAATGTTGTCATAGTCATTCAGCAATTGTTATGCTATGCTAATGCTATCAAATCATTGTGTTACCATTTACTGAATTACCTAGTTAAAGCTAGCCAAGTTGAACAATAAGATTAAAAACTGCAAAATGCACCTTTAAGTGTAGGCGTACTGTGCTGAGTGGATAATGGAGCGGCGGGATGGGATGTGCGTGATCCTGTTGGTCGGGTTTGCTTCCACCTGCACTTGTTTGCGGTGTTAAGTCTGTTGAATGACTTGTTGTACCAAGTCTGTTGTGTTGGTCAGCATTAGTAGAAAGTGTCAGTGGAACATGTCATTACATTTTTCGTAAACATCTGTGTCCTCCCCAGGATCTTTAACTGACCCTTTGAGAAGTCCTCAGTCACCTTCAAGCAGAAGGTTTGGTTTGCCGGCAGGTCAGATCTCCACAGGGGAAAGAATCATTTCAATGATGATGCTCCATTGCGTGCGACAGCTTGAATGACTTCTGAATGACCATGCAATAATTGCACACTTATTTTATGCCACTAGCTGAACATTTATTTTAGTTAACAAAGACATGGATCATTATCATCATATTTCTGCAAAGAAAAAAGGTCAGTTAAACTGAGTGATAATGGTCAGATCTGACTGCTGTTGCAATTGAAATCACACAGTTTGCTGTGTTTTGAGCATTATAACACACACGTCTGTTGGGGAAATCTCTTTAACTTAATGTTTTATTAAGAAAGTTCAGTAGGAGCACATTCAGATAATTAAACTAATTAACACGAGGAGCACATTTAGTTAATCAACTCAATTAACAAGATAAGAGGTATATATACAGTATACAGCAGACTTACATTATATACACAGCAGAGTTCATTGAGAGTTTATTAGCATCCCTCCACCACCCCGTCTCCTCACTTCTAGCTCTAACTATTCCAAACACACCCGGGGGAGTACTCTGGTTTCGGGCCAAATTCCACGCTCGTGAATCCTGTTTACAAATGTGTCTATGTGGGATGCATCTGTAGCTGCGTTTCCACCGCAGGAACTTTCCCCAGGAACTAGGGACTTTGGGCTGGTACTCGGTGTGTTTCCAACCAGGGTCTAAATGAAGTTCCGGGTAAATAGTTCCCCCTCCGAACATCCCTGCTTGTGAGGTAGTACTTTCTCAAAGTTCAGGAACTTTCAGGGCTGGGACTTGGGCACTGAACATGCTGATTGGTTGAGTTCATGCCGCATTTTGATTGGTTGACTCCACACAGCATTTTATTTCAACCACCATTTTTTTTAATCTGTTGCAGTGCGTGCAGTAACTGTTGTTTGCTATTCGAATCAACAATGTAGTTTAAAAAATACGACCGATGGACCGACGACGAGGTTCAGGCTTTATTAAGCTTCAATTCAGATGATGAAATCCAGCGGGAACTATAAAGTAGCGCGCAGTCCTACGTCACCGGTCTATTTGCCTAATCTTCACAGTACTTTAGACTGCGGTGGAAACGCAGACAGCAACAGGTTTGGGGGAAAATATAGTTCCTGGGACAAATTGTTCCGGGTAATTTCGGTGGAAAAATGCGGCTTGTCTCTCCCTCAACGTTTCTAAAAGGCAAATAAGAATTGATTTACCACAACAGCTGAAGAAAGAGAAGATCAAACCTCTTGATTGTTTCAAGTCCCAATATTTCCCTGAAAAGACACTCGACAAATGGAGACAGTAGCGTTGTTAACCACCACGCAACCCACGCAATTGTGTCAGGCCCCGCAGGTTTGAGGGACCCCCTGCTGACCAAGTAAATAAATCAGTTGATGAGTTGACCTTATTTATTACATTTAAACATTGGTTCTGTTACCAAATTTAGAATTCTGCAAACATTGTTCGTTGATCAATGTTTATATGTGAAAAGTCTAAATTAAATCTGCTCATCATTTAAAGCAATTGTGTCTGTTCTTGGATTAAACTGCTCGATTCATGATACTTAATGAACATTTGAAAGCGTCAGAGTTTCAATGGAGGGACAGAAATCCCCCAGATTTTATTAAAATATCTATCTTCACATGTGTCCCGAGGATGCACAGAAGTCATATGGGTTTGGAACGACATGAAGTTGAGTAAATTATGGCATTTTCATCTTTGGGTGAACTAACACTAACAAATTGGCGAGCGCAGTTTGGCCCTGAGTCAGAGACGGACGCTCCCAGTGATTGTCATGTATTATATATAACTGGGCTTTTTTTTTTCTAACAACAACGTGTAATTTAGATTTCATTTAAATACACATAATTCTAGAATAAAAAATCATATTTAGTTTGCAAAATACACACTGATGTCTATGGAAGCGGCATTTTAAACTTCTAATTTGACACAGTGTTTTATTCACGTCAGAAATACATTGTGTAGGTAACTAAATAGTTTAATTTTATTTTCACTTTTTATTCTTCTCCCAGTTCACCGGCCACTTACTTTCATGTCTTTCGGGAGAAGTGGATGAATGTGCTCGTTGTAAATCCGACAATTCTGATTCTCTGCGCTGATTAGCAATCTATTATGGTGGCGCCAATCACCCGTTATCATCTAACATGATCATTATTAAAAGTGTTTAACCCCCTGAGGTCGATAATCGCGCCGGCGCGATAGGCTCGCTTTTTTTCAGATCAGTTCAAAAGAAATTAATTTTGCTCTGTTGACTTTGATATTACCGTAAATCCTCTAATAGTGGCCTGTATTCCATTAGTGGCCGGGTCTCTAACATTGGCCGGTCTCGCTGTTGGCGGAGGTAAATAAAGGCCGGTCTCTAATAGTGGCCGGGGCTATTATTAGAACCAACGTTTTTCTGGGCAGGCCACAACATTATGCTTGTGATAGTAACATGCAAATACCACAGGGGGGCAATGTTTGCTAATGAATCCAAGCCATAGCTATGGTAGCCTGGTCATGTCAATCACTTCGCTCTTGACTCGCACGTGAGAATTCAGTCACCGGTAGGCTAATGTTGTTTACCATGGCAGCTGCGGAGCCAAAGAGGATTTTTGGCGAAAATCTATTTTTTAACCCCCTGGGATCGACAATCGCACTGGCGCGATAGGCTCGCTTTTTTTCTTAAGTGCAAAAGAGTTTCAAAATACTCTGTTGACTTTGATCTCTTAATTACGGAGAGCGCGCGTTATTCAAACGCAAATAATCTGAGGCGATCCACGCAAACCTGAACACCCACAATCAGCTGGATAACACACATCTATCTAAGTAATAATAATCCTGGAAAATTTACCTCAGAAGTGCTTGGAAGTATTATTTCGAGGACCAACGGATCCAGCTGAGAAATAGGTCAGTTCTATTTGCTTTGTTCTAATCGCAATAGTGTCTGTAAGTTACACGCAAAAAGACACGCGTTTCTAGTGTGTGAATGAATGAATGAAATCAATGAATGCACAGATGCGTACTGTTGTGGAGCTAACGTTACTACTGCTGGAACAAATACTGTTTCAAAATGAATCATTGCTTTTCACAAAAAATATTATTTATATTATATTTATTTGTTGTTAATGTTCTGTATGCATACCATAATGTTATATGGTAACTAACTGTACGTTTTCAATAAATTAACCTAGTATTTTATAGGTTAAAATAGACACAAAATCTTGTTTTTATTCATTCTACTGGTAGTCCGTTTTGCTCAAATACAAATAAAGGCCTGTCTCTAATTATGGCCTCCTTCCAATAAAGGCCTGGGCCGCGATGCGCTTGAGTAAAATAAAGGCCCGGGCCTATATTTGAGGATTTACGGTAGAAGCAAGTTTCATACATCAATCGATTTTGTTAAATGTGTATTATTTTTGTGTATACTCACAATAAAAACAAAGTGTTGTGCTTTTTGCCAAATAAAGAAAAATAAACGTGATGCGAGTTCTGCCTTCTCTCTGTCAGTGAAGACCATTCTGAAACGCGTCCGAAAATGAACTGTAACTCAGCGAATACTCAGTCAAACAGGCATACAGACACACAGGCATGAAGATTGAATTCTCTTCTTTTAAATGAGGTAATTTATATAAAAAACAAATATTCTCATCTTGTGAAATCTGTATTAAAAGAGAGCGATTCCAGTCGAGCTCATTAGAGCTAATTCAAATGTAATGTGACTCCGCCCACGGAGAGCGCGCGCTATTCAAACGCAAATTACTGAGGCAATCCAAGCAAACCTGTGAACGCCCCCATATCAGCTCGAGAAAACACAAGTTTAATCATATCATTGTAGCGTGTTTACACCATCTGGCAGCGCTGTGAGGAATAATAATAATGGAAAATCTACCTCAGAGTGCGGGTATTGCAGGAGAGAGGATCCGAATATGTAGTACGTTTTTTTTTCCTTCTCAAGTTAATCGCGTTTCTGTGAATGAATGAACGGCAGCCGCAGAGATGCGCGCTGTTTACCACAGCTCGCAAAAAGACAGTTTAAATTTAAATTGCGTCTCTGTGTGAATGAATGATGATGTTTTAGCAAACTGTATTGCTATACTGAGTTGAGTAAAAATCGACTGAAATATGTTGAAATAAAATGTAGGCTATTTGTAAGCAACGTATTAAACTGAAAATTAACATTTATATGCCCTAATATTTCATAAAAACAACGTTACAGTCAGGCGTTTCTGTTTGTGAATGAATGTTTCGGTTTTAGCAAACTGTATTGCTATACTGAGTAAAAATCGACTGAAATATGTTGAAATAAAATGTATTTGTATAAGCAACGTATTAAACTGCAAATTAACATTTATATTTCTTATAATAAAAATGAAAGACCTATGTTACAGACATATGAAAGACAACATTTCGTTGATTAGTTTTGGATAGATTATACATTTTTACTGTAAAATATCTGCCACCTCAAATAAGCTTTTGTTTGCCAATATTTGCTCATGTTAAATATAGTATGTTTTGTCAAGAATAAAGTTATCAAATAATCAATCAAATCCTTAACTTTGAAATATGTATGATAAAATGTATACTTTAGTTTTTACAAAGAAAGATTACACTTGAATTGTTGTTGTAATTGTAACCTTTTTAATAAAAAAATATATTTACAAGGTAGATGTAAACAAACTATTAAAAGGTAAATATAAGCATTTTCTTTAAATAATTTTTATTGTGTTTTATTAGTTACAAATTTGGGGAGAGGATAAATATTCCAAAACTGAAAATACAGTATGAGAATTAACTGCACAATTACTAGACATGTTTTCCTTGGATATTATAGGCCAAATTGCAAGCACAATATGTGGAAAAATAAAAAAGAATTGAGATGCTTCCAACTGTTGCTCTTGCATTCTTGTGGCTCAGTGACTCACCTGAATGAATGGCTAATTAAGTATGCGGGCCCCATTGTCTCCAGGTGCGAACCACTAAATATGCATGATCGTTGACGCCCACTCCGCATATTGCCTTTCCAAACAGAAAGTGCTTTGCAAAATTCAAATCAATGTATTGTGTTATGTGAATGATAAGGCAGGGTGATTTTCACATCATTTTGAAGAAAAAACACTAGGTGATGACATCCATTAGACAAAAGTCTTATTGGCACATATTTAGAATGTGTTTTATGGCCTTATTTCAGAAACTTTAGTTTTTAGTTTTTTCAATAACCATGCATAAACATTATTCTCTCAAAAATGCAGACATGTACATTCTTGTGGCTCACATATTCTGGTAGCCCTGTTTGTGCTAAATAGTGTGTAATTTTTTTTGCCATTAATATGTTTATAAGCAACTGAAAAAAGCACAAATGTCAGGGCATGTCAGAACATCTCAAGGACCCCAAAAACACCTTAGACCCCAGAGGGTTAAAAGACAAATCACTAACTCATATTTGAGAATCAGAATACCAGATTTCACAATAAGAAGACAATTGTTCAAGCTAAAACCAAGAGGTTTATTTTCTCATAACAAAATAGACTCTGCAGTTTTAAATATTGAAGACAAAGGACAAAATTGAGATTCTTGATGAATCCAAAATCAAGAAGTTTTATATCTTAAAGCTCAGGGGAGCAAGTAGGGCAAGTAAAATAAATATATTTTTTAAATGTCTCACTTAATTCTATTTAATATTAATGCTCTGCAATTCCGAGTAAAATGTTACGCAATGTTGGGGTGTGGGGGGCCTGAGATCCTGACTTTGCTTGGGGTCCACAAAATGGTAAACCCAACCCTGACTAGAGATCACGTCGGGGTCACCACTTTGTAAGGAGGTCCTTACATTATTATACAACTACATGACCAATTATACCTTCTGTAACTATAAATACAGTCTTGTCATGTTACTGAGGACGATACTGATACATCCTTTTCATTTCCTTTCTCATACTATGGTGATAGGAAATAATCAAAATGTAATCATATTACATATACACTACAAGTAATCATAATTCATTCCTCTTCCTGATGACCTTACCCTCCTGCTGTGGAAAATCAACCAATTAACTTCTTTCAGTGTTGTGTGGTCGTCGTGCGTTAGCCTAAAGACCAGCTTAACCCTCTGAGGTCGGCAAACACGCCGGCGCGTTTTGCTGGATTTTCTTCACATTGTAGCATGATAAACTTAAATTGCTCCGTCATTTGTGGTCACACAGAAAAAAGAAATATGAAAAAAGAATCTGTGATATGTCTACTTTTATATGTGTCCACCTACAATCAAATCAAAACATTGTGCTTTTGTAAAATAAAGAAAATAAACAGGGTGTGCTTTCTGCCTCTCCGTCGCGGTGAACTTTTTTTCTTGAGCACGTCTATAAACTGAAACAAAACTCAGCGAATACTTGTCACACATTTATGAGCCATATATCTTTATAAACATTTAAGTGTGTACTTTTAAATGATCGGATTCAAACTGAAAACAAATATTCTCTGTTTAAGTAATTTGTATAAAACCAACAAGATGTCCAGCTTCTCAACCCCTCGCTCATTATTTTTTAATTTGAACACGCCCACTCGCGCAAATGAGATTGACATGCAAATCTCCACATGGAATGCGAATGCGCTCATTACCTCAAAAACAAAGCACCAAACTTCATCAGTCTCTGCTTTTCATCGAGTTTGGAAGACACGCCGTGAGCTTACATTGTGTAACAACTGAGACCAAATCAGACACATTTATTTGGCATATGTACCATAAAAAATCTTTACACTCCACTCTGGAATCCCATCTTCCCCCAAACAGGGCAAGACGGTCCTAGTTGTCATGACCACGATCATATAGGTTTTATGAGTGTTAAAGAATGTGTCCCATGCTTAAAAGAGAGACAATGGAAAGACAGAATCAATCCTTAATACAGACTCTCCTGCATTCATTTATCGATGAACTGATTAACCTGAAATTAACATGCATTCCAGAACATTTCGTGAGTTTATTGTCTTGTGTGGTGTCTTTTAATACTATTATCTGTTAATACTATTATCTCTTTGATACTATATATCTTATTATATAACCCACATGTTTGGTCTCTATAAATTGGTACTTCAAAGATCCAAATGATTATGTACATGATATGCTGATAGCTGTGCAACATATTAGTATTACAAGAATCTTTCTTAGTTTCATCTTCAAGAACCAACCCAGCGTGCCATTGCAAATGAGCATGCTTAGAACATAGCGTCATAAATCTTCCCCACAGAGGAAACTCCCGCCAGAAATTCCACCCTTCTCATTGGTTGTGCCAGCCTTCAAGGTGTTACCTTTACCAGGCTTTAAAAGGCCTCTCCGCTAGCCCTTCCTTCTTCTCAGCGCTTCTCATCCGACAACAACGCAGTTTCTGCTGTTACTGGGGGAGGGGGACCCCTTCCCCCCCACTGGGGCCCAGCTCCCTGGGCCCAACAGGCCTGAGCAATGCCTGCCATGCTTTCATACTCCCAAAAGGGAGTCAGACTTTTCTTCAATCCAGAAAACAACTGCAACTTTACCATTACTGACGCAACAATCCACTCCTGGTCTTCTCGGCACTTGGGGACGCCGCGCCGTCCAGCGTGCCCTCAGCAGGCCAGGGCAGCAGGCTTCGACTCACAACAGCCATGTGCTCGAAGCCATCATGCTCTTCTTCAATGCCACAGACCCATCAACGAATTCAATCTTCAACCACTTCAAGAATTGTCCACGATTGCAACTGCCATGCAAGTATACTTTAATGAGGTGCTCTGAAGATAAGCTTATGGTTCTTTTCAATGTTAAATAGATCTTTTCCATATTTCTATTTCCTGCTTCCGGTTCCACATCACTCACCCCTTTACCTATGCATGTATGGATGAATGTATGTATGTTTGTGTGTTTGTTTAGTTTAGTCATGTTTGTGATTTAGTTAATAAAATTTGTGCACAATTATGCATTTGGTTTCTGATTCTCTGTTTGCATACAAAGTCCCTTTTACGATCTTGATCTTTTTACATGCTCTAATTGCTGTACATGATAAGGAATAATTATTTTTCAGTGACCATGAAAGATACATTTTCCTTAGAATAAATGAATAATCAAAGAGTTTGTTGGAACTGATTAATTGATTGTAATATTAATTTGGCTTACCTCAAAGTTAATCTAATTAACTGACCCAAACATTAATAATGAATCATAATTGGTAATTATGGACTATTATTAATATTTCCCCTTTGAGCTAATATTATTACAATTGGATTTACCTCAGAAGAAGAAGTACGCGATTTGAAGACAAGAAAGATGTAAGGTAAGAAATTCTTAATTATTAGTTAATTTTATTGTTGCATAAACTTCACATTGCAGTTGAATTGTTGCTAGATATATGGTGAATATTATAATATTTAGACCTATGTATAATATGGTAACCATGTTTCATATTTTGGAGCGCGCTGTGCGTTTGAATGTTTCATATTTTGGAATGTGCTGTGCGTTTGAATGTATCATATTTTGGAGCGCGCTGTGCGTTTGAAAAGCAAAACGCACCAAACAATAGGCTTCATGTTTTTACTCTAATCTCATTTCATATCATCATAACGAATGGAAACATTTGAAGTAACATATGATAATCAATATATTTTTCTCTAGCGTAGTTGTTACTGAAATCTTTTGGAAGATTTATAGGCTGCTATAGGTTATTGTTATTATTATTTTATGCAGCACTGCGCGTAGCCTATGCCTACAAGGCACAACAAACCTGGTGTTCATTATATATTGTTGGAAACATTTGTGTGTGTATTCTGTGAATTTTAAAAAGCAATTTTAGCCAGAAAAATCTAAAATCTATTCCCAAAATCATGCAGCCCTATAGTTTCTCTTGATATCAGCATGTGCACTTTTTTTTTTTTAACAGGGACCAGATGCCCCACTGATGAGCCCTGCTGACTTCAACATTCACATTAGTCTCGGTATATGAACATGGTAAAGTGAAAATCAAACACCTTGGAAATGAAAGGTATGTACAATGTTTTTAGGAATGGCACAAAGGTCTCTGTCTTTGGATCATTGTTTTCAATAATGTGCTTTTTTGTCATTTGATGTGTATCTTTGGATTAAGTTGTGTTGTAAATAAATCCAAACAATCAAAAAGCCATTCTTTTTTAAATCTCCTCATTCTTTGTGCAAGGTTGCTCAGAATGATAGGTCCTGATAGCTCCTAATAGGGCCATTAGGGGAGGGTCTTTGTCTTTCTCAGGTGTGAAAAGCCATCAATATTCAGGATGTGTTTACGCCTACTCGCATAAAGCTTTACACAAAACACGTCTTACAAATTTTAAATCAATATATTGTCTTATCTGAATGAGCAGTCAGGATGATTTTCACATAGTTTTGGAGCAAATATTCTAGGCTACGTCATACAATTTTCAAAAGTCTTGTGAAGAAATAATCAGTATGGGTTTCATGGCCTTATTTCAGTGACCACGAACCACAATAAATGTCATTATCTCAAAACTACAAACTTTTACATACATGCTGCTGACATATTATTGTAGCAGAGTTGGTGCTGAATACAGTGTAATCAGACTTAAGCCATGAAAATGTCACAAGTAACAGAAATAAGCACAAATGTCAGAGCATGTCAGAACACCTCAAGGGCCAGAAAACACCTCAGACCCCAGAGGGTTAATTTACCAAAACATCTTTTCAGGGACATTGCAAGTTACAGGCGAATGTTTTTTTCTTTTTCTTTATGTGGTTTTAGCGCACAGCTGAGGCAACTTTTCTCCAAGTAGGAACAGAGCATGTACAGAGTAGCGCTTCCGCTGCACCACTCTGCTGTAAACCACCCCAGATGGGACTCGAACCCACAATCCCTGGCTTAGGAGGCCAGTACCTTATCCATTAGGCCACTGGGGATGATAAAAACCTGTGCTCATGTGCCCCCATTACTTTGTCTTCAGTGACAACAACAGCATCGGCATTTAAACAAGGCCAGCACACAAAGTAATCCGGATGAACGACTACTTCGACAGGCCACTGGGGCATGACTCGCTTGCCCTACAAATTCTCCATCTCATTCAGATGGCTTAGTCAATGAGGCGTTTGAATAGGGCATACACACAGATTTTCTGAACGAACAAGCGGGATGTGGAAGTTGCTCATTATTTGGGATAAAACATGTATATAAGTGAAGAAGCCTTAGCAGAGGATGGTTTCGATCCATCGACCTCTGGGTTATGCGCCATAGAAGAACTCCAATTCACAGGTGTTTTCAAAAGGACTTGTGTTTAGGCACACATGAAGAGCACATGTGTGAGCTTTTCTTCAAGTAGAACAGAGCATGTTTATAAGTGAAGCAGTCTTAGCAGAGGATGGTTTCAATTCATCGACCTCTGGGTTATGGGCCCAGCACGCTTCCGCTGCGCCACTCTGATCCTGATAACAAAATTGCCATACCCACAACTTTTCAAAAGGACTTGCGTTTAGGCACATTTGAAGTGCTCTTCTGTCATCTATTAGAACATGTGAAAACTACAGAGGGTTTTAGCACACAGCTGAGGCAACTTTTCTCCAAGTAGGAACAGAGCATGTACATAAGTAAAGCAGTCTTAGCAGAGGATGATTTCGATCCATCGACCTCTGGGTTATGGGCCCAGCACGCTTCCGCTGCGCCACTCTGCTCGCCATAGAAGAACTCCAATTCACAGGTGTTTTTGAAACGACTTGTGTTTAGGCACACATGAAGAGCACCTGCAGTCCTTCTCCATCTTAGTCTTTCATATGGATCATTTTGCATGTTTAAATTTGTTGATAGTCTTTAGAGAGCAGAGTTTCAGAGAGAGGGTGTGTGGTTGAATGGATGTGGATGGTCAACCACTCAATGTCAGTTCTGATGTTGAATTTCAAAATAAAAGCCTTTTAAAATGACATATACAAACTGTTTTTAATCATTTCAGATTGACTTTAGAAATATAGAGCAGCTAGTAGTTGATGGTTGTTTGGACCAGATATTTGCTATGTGAAAACATTTATTTTTATAGTTTAAACTAATATGATTATTAATTGTCTGACTGTGGCTACTTAGAATTTAAAACGTAATCAGTTTTTCTTCTCAGACACATTACATAAAATGTGTATTTAGAAATGCTGCATACAGCAATGACATTTAAGTTGACACAGGAATAGTGTGAAAACTAGTATTAGTTTGCTATTCACGAACAAAAGAGCAAAGAAATAGACACACTTTGTCTCATATGTACTGTTGTAGAAAATATGCAATTGTCCTGTTACAAGTATGCCTTTGTGTGTAGAATACTTCTGTATTGTAATCAACCACACTTGTAACTGATTTGATAAGAAAGTGGTTTATAAAGAAAAACACCACAATTGTTATTGTAACTGATTTACTGTGTTAGACAGCAGAAGAGGGGATTGGGATGATTTTTAATGAAATTTGGGAGGCGGATGGCCGTTACTCTTTCACGTATCTAAGCATGTAGTGAGTGCATGTGTATGTGCACGTGCCTATGAATGCGTGCATTTGTATGTGTGCGTGAATGAAAAAAAAGTAAATGAAAACTGTGCATCCCAATGTCACAAAAAGACTTGTACATATGTATTATAGTTCATTTTTCAACTTTAAAGTGTTAGTTTCTTTCGTTCATGATTTTTTCTGTTTTTTTTCTAAATAAAAATCAGTAAATTTATTCTCGTTTTTTTTTATTTTTGTCTATTTCAATTCTATTTACAATCTCACCACACACAATAATGGTCAATAACTGTAATTTGTTGAAAGCTTATCTTTTTCTAAAAAAAGAGATGACACCTTGCACATGATGATAGCACATTGTTTTAGAATTTTACAGTAAAAAAATCTAATTATGTGAAAAACACCTATTTTAGCTTCAGGTTCTAAAGGATTAAGAAAGTGGTTTATACAGAAAAACTTACCACATTTAATGTTTTAAGTGAAGTTCACAACGTAATTTTAGGAGGAGTGAAGTTGAACCCATCTAAATAATTTTTTTTTACATAAACCCTGCCCCTGGGAATATGAAACAAAGGGGGTCAGTCCATGTTGAGAAGAGGAAGTGTTGTTATAGTAGAGCACATATAGATTATAGATTATCATGACAGAATATGCTAGTCAATGACTTGAAGATAGTTAACTCCACATCAGCTACATAAATGCATCAACAAACCATTCAGAAATGTCCTTTTGCATTCTACATGTTGTCACTTCTTCTTGAGTCTCTCCATCTTTGTCTGACTCCAGTATAAACATAAAAGGATAAAACAGTTTCTGACATTTTCAGTGTGTGTCTGCGTGAGGTAATCGGAGCTGCTAACACACACACAGACAAGCTCTTGAAGCTCCGCCCTCTTCTTGGAAGGGGGCTGGGAGCAGCAGCTCACTTGCATTTAAAGGGACACACACAAAACAAGACGTTTTTGCTCATCCTCAAAAAGGGAGATTTTTAACATGCTATAAAAAATTATCTGTGGGGTATTTTGAGCCAAAACTTCACATACACACTCTGGGGACATCAGAGACTTATTTTACATCTTGTAAAAAGGGGCCATTATACCACCCATTTAAGCATTTATTAAATAGCATGAAGAAAAATGTAGTAGAAAGAGCTTTGCTGGAGAAAGAAGAAAAATGCAAGTATTACCGTCAGATGTTTTGCAGACGAGGCACAGAAGAAAACAAAGAAGAAGTGTCCGAAGAGGCGAAAGGCTTTATATGTCAGGGGATCTGAACAGAGGACTCAAACTCAGAGGTAACGTGAACAGAGTTTATTAGAACCTTAGGAAATACAACCTCCAAGGTTAGTGACACAAGTGCTCAAATATAACACTGTAACAGTTGTCAATATAACACCATAAGTGTTATATCACTCTATGAATATGTATAAGTATAGGGCTAGGTTTGACTCTTTGGAGGATAAAAATAAACTTTGGGCCAAATAGTGTGAATCTATGGTGACACATTGCTGCCATATACATATTAATTTTCCGGTAACACTTTATATTACGACCCGCAAACAGCTGCGTAAGTAAAACGAAATTACGGTGTACGTTTCTGTAATTATAGTGTACTTCCATGTAGGTATAAGGGAACAATATGATAAGTTTTGGGTAATAAAGGGGTAACAAGCAGATATACAACCTGCAAAGAACTTCGTAAGTAAACCGAAATTACGGTGTACGTTTCTGTAATTATAGTGTACCTCTGTGTAGGTATAAGGGAACAATATGTTAAGTTTTGGGTAATAAAGGGGTACAACCAGATATACAAGCAAATTATTTATAATGTAATTATTTTAAAACTAACAGGTACCTTTTCTGTTAATATATTCCAGGCAAAAATTGTACGTCTGTTGTATATAGTTTTTATCTACTTACTATGTAACAATACGAAACAACACTATTTGCACAGTAATTACAGAGAAAGGTACTCTTATTAAAAAAACAAAACAAAAAAACTTTTAATTACACAGTATATTTGCCCTGACATTTAAGTGTCATTGCAATACAATGTGATAAGGTAAGTACTAAGTACTACATCGTACGTTCTAGATTAAAATCATAGCAGAAACTAATTTTTTTGGCTTAACGTTAAGTAGTTTAGTAAGAAAAGCCAATAAATAGCATTGCCAATGTTTTTCGAAATCAGCTGTTTATAAAATTGTTTCAGATTAAATTTTTATCATACTGTGCTTACATACAGCCATATATATATATATATATATATATATATATATATATATATATATATATATATAGGCTATTAGTTTAATTTACAACCCACAGATGTCAAAATTACCCTGTAACTACATTGCACAAGAACATATTTTGCCAGAAATGTGATAAAAACTTTTATATACAACAGACGTACAATTTTTGCCTGGAATATATTACCAGAATAGATATCTGTTAGTTTTAAAATAATTACATTATAAATAATTTGCTTGTATATCTGGTTGTACCCCTTTATTACCCAAAACTTAACATATTGTTCCCTTATACCTACACGGAGGTACACTATAATTACAGAAACGTACACCGTAATTTCGGTTTACTTAAGAAGTTCTTTGCAGGTTGTATATCTGCTTGTTACCACTTTATTACCCAAAACTTAACATATTGTTCCCTTATACCTACACGGAGGTACACTATAATTACAGAAACGTACACCGTAATTTCGGTTTACTTAAGAAGTTCTTTGCAGGTTGTATCTGCTTGTTACCACTTTATTACCCAAAACTTAACATATTGTTTCCTTATACCTACACTATAATTACAGAAACGTACACCGTAATTTCGGTTTACTTACGCAGTTGTTTGCGGGTCGTAATATAAAGTGTTACCAATTTTCCACTCAGTTATGTCGTATAACGAGATTTTATGTCAATAAAACAACGTTTTCCTCCCATAGAAAACCCTTATTATAAAGAAAAAGCTTAATGTGGCTTAATAGGGTACTAAGACAGTGATAAAGATCAAATGTTGTACATACCTTATTATTAAACCATACTATGCTACAGAAAAGCAGATGGGCCCAGAATATGAACACAACGCATTTAATTACACGTTAAGCGTTTTCCTACCATAGAAACCCTTTATTATAAAGAAAACTCTTAACGTGGCTTTCTATGGGAGGATGGCATTGCGGTGCACAACAAATCTTTTAAATGGTATTCAATGCAAAATAAAAAATATAAGTAGCCTATTGTCATGGTCACCAGCTAGTCACCATCTCCTCACTACATTTACCATCATCCTCCCTGGCTCTCACCTGCATGCACTTCCCAATTACAGAGAATACTAATCACCTGCACCTGTTGTTTATCAACCATGGACTATTTAAACACACACCTCAGTCACATACATTGTCTGTTCTCCCAAGTGGATACTAGACAGACACTCTAAATCAGGGGTGTCAAACTCAGTTCCTGGAGGGCCACAACCCTGCAGATTTTAGCTTCAACCCAAATTAAACACACCTGATCCAGCTAATCAAGATCTTCAGGATTACTATAAACTTCCAGACAGGTGTTTTTGGAGCTGGTTGGAGCTAAACTCTGCAGGAAAGTGGCCCTCTGGGAACTGAGTTTGACACCCCTGCTCTAAATGCTACTTACCTGTTGAAAACGTCTCTACGAAATATTCCTCCTCCTCCAGCATTCCACGATCTCCACTCTGTCACCATCTCCATAGTCGTTCTCCTTCGTCACTGTGGTTTCCTTCTGGTAATCGACAACTGAGCTGACATCTCATCATCCCTCATCACGCTGTTTCCTCCTGCTATCCACGTATGGTCATTCTCTTGCAATTTCAGTAATACTGTTTTTAAACGGTGTGTTCTGAATCTATATTGTTACAGAAGAACAGACCATTACAGAAAGGTAACAATATGGGCATCCTGCTCAGTCCCCTAGACCCTGTCGTTCTGCTTCTGGCCATCTCCCAGGACCACCACCCCACTGAGACCTACATCGAGGAATTTCTCCCCCTCACCCACCAGGTGTCCTGGAAAGAGGCAGCCCTCAAGCACATCTTCTGGATAGGTCTGGACGATCCACTCTTTAGGCAATTCCCAGCTACTGCCACCACATGTTCCTTGAGGGAATACATTGTGTAAGAGCCAGGAATGGTTTTATACACCTTGTTTGGTCACTTACGGTAATTAAGGCACATGGTGGTGGCGGAGGAAGTAAGAGCATATCATCTGTTCACCTGTGTGGTTTGTGAGTGGAGAGAGGGGGTGACGGGGGAAGTCCTATTTTTGTTGACTGCTGTAGATCGCTGTAGAATGCATTTCTAATGCTGTTTGGACACCATATCTTATGTCAGTGAAACAATTATGGAATGTATTGGATACACAACCTTGCTTGTTTCTCACGCAAATAAATCTACAAAACGCAAGTCTTTGGATTCATGATCATTGAGCAAGCACGTCTGGCAAATTAGTGAGCTTCTTCATGTCATGCCTGCCGAGCTTGAGCTTCTTAACGCCATGTCAGCCGCACCTGTGTCTTCAAACAAGATGGCCGCCACGCCTGAGTCGGCTACGGAGGATGCAGCGCTCATCATGGTAGCCACGGCTGTTTTGTGTGTGTGGGCAGCATACACATCGGTTCCGTTCCCGTGGGCCCTCGAACAAGAGGGTCGCCGCCGTTCCAGAATCTTGTTCCGTTGAGACCGCCGCTACATCTGAGCCAGAGCCTTTGGCCAAGATGGCCACCACCACGCCTGAGCCCCTGTCTCCGACCAGGATGGCTGCCATCATGGCAGAGCCTATACCTGTCCCAAGACCTGTTCCTACTCCAAGACCTGTCCCTGAGTCTTTTCCTGAGCCTGAGGTCCTGAGGCTATAGGTCCCCGGCCATAGTGGCTCTCACGGAAAGGCCACGTAAGCCGATCTGCCCTGGCCTCCCGAACTGCAAGCTCTGCCATTGCCGCCTGAAGGTCTGGCTACGCGCTGCCGGCACCGCGCTGGAGTCTGCATACCCTGCTCACCCTCTGGATAAAAACTTCAGGACGCCCGCCTCCCCTCCTTGGTTGCACCATCTACGGCGCGAGGACGCTTTGTTTATCAACCATGGACTATTTAAGCACACACCTCAGTCACACACATTGTCTGTTCTCCCAAGTGGATACTAGACTGACACTCTAAATGCTACTTACTTATTGACAATGTCTCTACGAAATATTCCTATACCTTCTCCAGCGTTCCACGATCTCCACTCTGTCACCATCTCCATAGTCGTTCTCCTTCGTCACCGTGCATTTCCCTGTCACCGTGGTTTCCTTCTGGTAATCGACAACTGAGCTGACATCTCATCATCCCTCATCACGCTGTTTCCTCCTGCTATCCATGTATGGTCATTCTCTTGCAATTTCAATAAACTGATGTTTACTGTTCTCCCGGTATGCTCTGAGTCTATATCGTTACACCTATAAAATAAACAAATGATTGTGTCATTAATTAGTCCACAAACAATATTTATTTTAAAGCCTGAACAGATTTAATTAAAGCAAAACTTGTTGGGCATTTATCTGTATAGGCTAAGTGTTGTGTTTCAGCCGCCCTTTTCAAACTGGCGCAATGCTTATTCGCTGTAGAAAATGCATGATTTGATTAGTTAAACATGAAGAGGACTTATCCATCTGGCATGGCCGCTCGCTCTAACGTTAACCTAGATAAATGTTTGCTATTATTTGGTGCATATCCAAGTGTTTGTGCGGAGTGTGGAGTGCACTGCCTGACACGGAGGCGTCGATGCGGTCACTTGCATTTTCCTATCAACAGTGGAAAAACTTAAAATACTCCATTTCTGGTCATACAGAAAAGAATACATCATTTGACTACTTTTATTTGTGTAAACTCACAATAACAAGAAAACGCTGTGCTTTTGTAAAAGAAAAGAAAACTAACAGGACGTGCATTCATGGTCTCCGTGAATTGGAGTGCATCTCAAAAATGAACTGAAAAACAGCGTATAGACTAGCCTCCAGTGTTGCCACTGTTACTTTGAAAAAGTAATCTGATTACTGATTACTCCTTTAAAAAGTAACTTAGTTACTTTACAGATTACTTGATTTTAAAAGTAACTAAGTTAGATTATAAGTCACTTTAATAGTTACATTCATCAGCTGACGACAACACCCTCGCCGCCTCAACATAAAAATGTCAACCGGTTTTGCCAACACTCACTTTATTGGAAGTGCATTTTTAACAGTTACATCAACAATGTATCTCCTGACATTAAGTTTATCTTAAAAACTATTTCCTGAAAAAATACATGTTTTTACAAAAAATAAAATAAAGACAGTCTTTCTTGACTTAACTTAACATAAATACTTGTTTTTCTAAAAATATAAAATAAAGACAGTCTTTCTTGACCTGACATATTTAACTGTTAACACTGAAATGGCAAAACTTATTATTTATAATCTACATTGTTTATAAATGTAACTTTTAAATTATTTTTAACATGTTTTATGGACATTGAACCTGTTGTTCACAGCATTAGAGCAGCAAGGAGTGGTTTTACAAAACAAAACAAGTGTATAACACCACATGTAGGCTGATATCATGTCTACTTTTGTTACTTTGGCTTAATCTTATGTTGTAATCCCATGTTATGAGTGAAGCAATGGAGTGGGGTGAGTAAACCAGTGGTTGTACCTCATTAAAGGGATACTTCACCTCTGGGAAGATGAATGTGTATTTAAAATAGGTCATTTAAGTAGAAGAAATGTGAAGAAATTTTTGAATTTGGAGCTTTCTAGACTGAGAAAAGCCAGAAAATGTATTTTTGGCTTATGTGGATGAAAGACAACAACTCCCAGAATGCACTTGCTTCGCTGCCTTAGGAGGCCACGCCTACCGGTAAGAGTGCGCAGTTGTAAACAACAAAGCTAGCCTACGTGATGAGTTTGCGAGGGATTTAGAGATCGTACAAAATGTCCGGGATTCGGCTTTTGCGTTCTACAGTGGCCATTCATCATGCTTACTGTGGCGAGCAGGACGAGGCTGACGGCCGCGGGAGAACAGCGCGAGGGCGGAGGCGTCATTACTGAGACGCGCCGGGTCTCGCATCTCTCACGGAGGAGCGGGAATTTTTCTTAGCAATGGTAAAACGCACATCAACCCATCACTTGTTTAGCGTTCATGTAAACACTACATTCACATTCACCAATCGGAATGAATTCAGTTAGATTGAAAGGTGTGCATGTAAACAATGAATGGCGACCGCAGAAAGCAAAAGCTGAATCCCGGACATTTTGAACGATCTCGCCCGCCGGACAAGTCCGGGAAAAGGAGGATGGTTACTTACTCAGCTTTCTCCTACTATTCAGCTTTCTCCACAGAACAAGAGCCTGCTAGCTTAGCTTCCAAAGAAAGACGGCTGATACTGTGTACATTCTGTGAGTGAGATCCCACCCTGTATGGGCGGGCTGAAAACATGCGGAACAACGCCATCTACTGGCTGTAGTCTTTAGCCTCTGTCCAGAAAATCCTCCGATGACGCAAAATGACGATTTTTGCGTCATCGGAGGATTTTTTCCAGACAAAAAATACATAAATCTCTTGTCTCAGGGGGATATGAGGGTGGAAAGCATGGTAATTCGAAAATACTACAGGTTTTCTACTAATACAAAGCTTAATGCTAAATCCTGAAGTAACCCTTTAACAGAAGCTTCTCAAACCTTTTGTCAGAAAGTCTATTTCTTCTAGGAGTGAGCACCAAACCTCCCAGACTGAAAAGCCGCTCCACAGGAGCACTTGATGGGGTTGGAGTGTTATACTTCAAGAAAATGTTCTTTATGTTTGAAAACTGATGCAGAATCTGAAGGTCATAGGCTGACCTCAGGTAGTCCATGACTTAATTTTCTGCAGAATAGGTCTCCTCTGGCTCTGCCTCAAATGTGAAAAAGTCCATCTCACCTTGGCTGGCAGATGTGGTGGGCACACTGGCAGGGCTCTGTGCTCTTTTACTCGCTCCCTCCTACCTGCATCTCTCAGCCATCTGAGTTGGAATTTTGGACAACTGACAGCTGCGAGAAGAGCATCTTTGTGGTCCAGCACACCGGCAAAACGAGTCTGGATAGCCTGAAAAATATAATTAATAATAATAATAATAATTCGTTACATTTATATAGCGCTTTTTCTGAGACCTCAAAGCGCTTTACATAGATGGGGGAATCTCCTCAACCACCACCAATGTGCAGCATCCACTTGGATGATGCGACGGCAGCCATATTGCGCCAGAACGCCCACCACACACCAGCTTACTGGTGGAGAGGAGACAGTGATGAAGCCAATCAGTATATGGGGATGATTAGGAGGCCATGATGGACAGGGGCCAAGGGGCAAATTTGGCCAGGATGCCAGGGTTACACCCCTACTCTTTTTCGAAGGACATCCTGGGATTTTTAATGACCACAGAGAGTCAGGACCTCGGTTTAACGTCTCATCCGAAGTACGGTGCTCTTTTGGCAGTATAGTGTCCCCGTCACTACACTGGGGCATTAGGACCCACACAGACCACAGGGTGAGCACCCCCTGCTGGCCTCACTAACACCTCTTCCAGCAGCAACCTGTTTTTTCTCAAGAGGTCTCCCATCCAGGTACTAACCAGGCTCAGCACTGCTTAGCTAATTGATATGTTTATGCCTACAAGGCCTACTATTTATTATGTCATTGAATTACTTACAAACCAGTAATTGATATGTTACCCTTAAACCATGCTAATTTATATGTTTATGCCTACAAGGCCTACTATTTATTATGTCATTGAATTACTTACAAACCATGCTTAATTTGGGATCAATATTTATGGATATTATTTTGTTTTAGGTTAATTACTGACATGTATTTTTTATCTTCTTTTGCAATGATAATGACTATTATGTTCCATGTTCATGAATAGTGTGATGCAAGAAATTTTAACTAGCTTAAAAGATGGGACATACCTGCACTATGGCATCTGGAAGGCCTGCAGTCATCCTGGAGAGGGCATCTTTCACATCCAGGGTCTTCTGCATCAGAACTTCAAGTGTGGGTAGTAAAGTCCCATAAGGACAGTCACCTTGTAAAATGTCCAGTGCTGCAGTCAGAGGCTTCATGGCGGTGCAGTACTCATGCAGGAACTGCTACTCTTTGTCTTTGAAGCACTTAACTCCCAGCTTGGTCCACAGAGTATTCAGCCTATGCATGGGGATTTCTGCAATTCTCTTTACAGCATCAAAAAATGAATTCCACCTTGTGGATGTTGGTACCAGGAGCTTTCTTTTGCTGACTTCCTCCACTGTTTCTGATGCAAGGGTAGATCTACTTGATTTGGTCCAAAGAGCTGTGCATTTTGTTGTGCTGCTCCTGTACACAGCCTTGCTCTCTGCATTGGAAGTTAAATATTTCTACACATCATTTGTGCAAATGAGGTTGATGGTGTGTGAAGCACACGTGTGGTGCGGGGGAAGAGACAGCTGGCAATCACTTTCATCCTCAGCTGAGAGGATTTCTGACAGATCTAAAAAAGTGACATCCTCATCTGTGGGGGTGGACTCTCCCTCCTCCGTCTCATCATCGGACTCGGTGACAGGCTGATAAACAACAAACGCCTTGACAAAGTTGGATCCATTATCAGTCACTAGTGCAAATACTTTGTTGAGTAGTCCATATGAAGAGTGAATGTTTTCAATTTCTGCACCAATTACATCATACGTGTGTCTATCACGAATTCTCCCACATGCCAATGCAGCCTTGTTGCGCTCTAATGTGGATCTACTGATCCAGTGGGGCGTTACTCCCATATAACTTCTGTTGTTAGCAGTCCAAATATCCGCGGTAGTTGACACAAAGTCGACCTCATTCAGCGCGGCCTTCAGATTTCTCTCCATCACTGCATACTCCTCCATGTAAGAAGAAAAAGCTGTTCTGTGAGGCAGCGCGGCATTGACAGTAGTAGGGATCTTGTTTATTATGGCACGAAACGAGGGCGAGTCAACCGTGTTTAATGGCAGCATTTCCTCTACAACAAACTGCCCAACCAACTTCTTCAGCTCTCCCCCACTTACTGGTTTTGCACCGAAGTCCAGCTTTTGTTGTTTGGGTGGTGGGGGACCTCCTGCTCTCTGCTTCGCATCACCTGGTGGGACTTGCTCTGTAAGTTTGACTGTGCAGTGCTTTGACTCCAAATGTTTTTTCAAATTCGACGTAGTGTTTCTTAAATTTGTAGCTAGATAGCACTTTGTCACCAGCACAGAGTGTATAACGAACCTTAATGTTGCCATCTTTAGCTGACACAAACTCAAAATAGTGACTGTATTTCCAGCTAAAAAAGGTGCATCTCTCTCCTCCCTCCATTATTGTTTACGTTTGTCTCCCTGCGTGGTACGCATTACACGTGAGGTGAACCTCATGCTGAAAACGTGACTTGTCGCATACGTGACTTCACTCCCCGAGACGCAAGAAGAAATAAATATATTTTTACTAAGGAAGATGACAAGAATAGTAACGCACAGTGACTTGGATAAGTAACTTTAATATGATTACTGGTTTGGAAATAGTAACGCGTTAGATTACTCATTACTGAAAAAAGTGGTCAGATTAGAGTAACGCGTTACCGGCATCACTGACATGAGAAATATATCTATATAAAGCTTGAAATGTTCACCAACGACAAAAATCGAATCGAAAGCAAATACGGTACCATATGATTAGGTAATCATGTCCGTATGAAATGTGCATTTCTCTCTTAAGGTGCATCTACTTTACAGCGGAGATGTATGGAGATACTTTTTTTTTCTTTAGCAATTTAACTGTCACTGTAACTTCCATAATAATATCAGAACAAGAAGTCAGTACCGTAACGCAATACACGACCAGTAAAGGACATTTTCATCTTAAACCTGGCGTTCTCCTTGGAGAGGCGCCCGAACTCGGGGAAATAGTTGGAACACAGGACACAGGTGAACTAGTAGCAGTGAGAGGGATATCTGTGTCACCTTGGGTGGCAAAGTCACAGTCATTATTAGTCTCATGTCCAGCACTTTCAGATACTGGCTCAGGCACTTCTTGCAAATGCCTCCTGTTCCTGCGGGCAACAGTCCCTTGGTCGTTTTGAATTAGATAGGACCTGGGCTCTTGAGCTTTCGCGATAACTTTTGCTGGGGTTTTCCAGCCCTTCTCCCCATCCAGTTTGACATTAACCCTCTGGCCAGGCTGCAAGTCAAGTCAAGTCAAGTCAAGTCAAGTCATCTTCATTTATATAGCGCTTTTAACAATGTAGATTGTTTCAAAGCAGCTTTACAGAGATAAGCGTATAATTTAAGGTAACAGAGATTGTTTTGGCTTTATAGCAGAGTTAAGTTATTTTCCATCTAAAGTTAGTTTTGATTGATTTGCTTCCGTCGCAACGATCATTTGTTATTAAATTAGGGGCCGCTAAGACGACACCATTCCCTCTACACAGACTTTAAACGCGAACCTGTGAGAAACACTGATGGCATTCACATGCGCATTTAGAATGGGTTCTATAGTTATGTGCGTTTGAATATACGCAGGTTCCCTACAAGCCAAGCCTAAACAAAGTACTTGTCTTTCCTTATAAATTTTGATAAAGAATTTTATTTTATTTTGTTGCTTTGGGGTAGGAACGCGAAACGAATTTTCCCGACAACGCCTTATCTGTATAGTGGTAGAGGGACCCTCCATAGGGAGAGACTAGTTGGCACTTCAGCACTGCATTGTCATCGGTCCAGGCGAAGGTCCTTCGTCAGATCTGGATACGGCCTGGATCAGGCAGGCTGCAGGAAAACCTCGGGATAAACACAGACACTAAAATTAGCGTAGATGCCATTCTTCTCATGATGTAACGAGTACATCAGGATTTATGGGAAGTGTTCCCGGTTCCGGCTGACCTAATCTATGCAGCCTAACATTAAATTATAGAAGTCTATAATGTATTATGTGAATGCTAGGTCAAAGAGATGTGTCTTTAATCTGGCTTTGAACTGACAGAGTGTGTCTGCTTCCCGGACAATGGTAGGAAGACTGTTCCAGAGTTTTGGTGCTAAATAAGAAAAGGATCTACCGCCAGCAGTCGATTTTGATATTCTAGGTATTAGTAACTGGCCGGAATTTTGAGATCGCAATAGACGTGACGGACTATAATGCGTTAAGAGCTCGCTCAAGTACTGCGGAGCTAAACCATTTAGTGCTTTGTAAGTAATCAGCAATATTTAAAAATGTATGCGATGTTTAATAGGGAGCCAATGCAGTTTTGACAGAACTGGGCTAATATGGTCATACTTCCTGGTTCTGGTAAGAACTCGAGCTGCTGCGTTTTGAACCAGCTGTAGTTTGTTTATTAAGCGTGCAGGGCAACCACCCAGTAGAGCATTACAATAATCTAGCCTTGAGGTCATGAACGCATGAACTAATTGTTCCGCATTTGTCAATGAGAGCATATGGCGTAATTTAGATATATTTTTAAGATGGAAAAATGCAGTTTTACAGATACTAGACACGTGACTTTCAAATGAAAGATTGGTATCAAAGAGCACACCCAGGTTCCTAACCGACGACGAAGACTTAACAGAGCAGCCATCAAGTGTTAGACAGTATTCTAGGTTATTACGTGAGGACGTTTTTTGTCCAATAATTAGAAACTCTGTTTTTTCAGAATTTAGAAGTAGGAAATTACGAGTCATCCAATTTTTTATATCCGCTATGCATTCCGTTAATTTTGTGAATTGATAAATTTCGTTAGGTTTTGAAGAAATATACAGCTGAGTATCGTCAGCATAACAGTGAAAGCTAATTCCATGTTTCCTAATGATATCTCCTAATGGTAGCATGTACAGAGTGAACAGCAGCGGTCCTAGTACTGAGCCTTGTGGTACGCCATACTGAACTTGTGATCGATGAGACATCTCATCATTTACTGCTACAAACTGATAACGGTCAGATAAGTATGATTTAAACCATGCTAGTGCATTTCCCGTAATGCCAACATAATGTTCTAATCTATTTAAAAGAACGTTGTGGTCAATGGTGTCAAATGCAGCACTAAGATCGAGTAACACTAATAGCGAGATACAACCACGATCGGATGATAAGAGCAAATCATTTGTGACTCTAATGAGAGCTGTCTCTGTACTATGGTACGGTCTAAATCCGGACTGGAAATCCTCGCAGATATAATTTCTTTCAAGAAAGGAACACAGTTGTGAGGATACTGCCTTTTCTAATATCTTTGACAGAAAAGGTAGATTCGAGATCGGCCTGTAATTGACTAATTCTGTAGGATCAAGTTGCGTTTTTTTAACAAGCGGTTTAATCATAGCCAGCTTAAAGTTTTTTTGGTACGTATCCTAGAGACAAAGATGAATTAATGATATTAAGAAGAGGATCTATGACCTCTGGAAGCATCTCTTTCAGTAGCTTAGTTGGTATAGGGTCTAACATACATGTTGTCGATTTAGATGATTTAATGAGTTTAGTAAATTCTTCCTCTCCTATAGCAACGAATGAATCAAATTTTTCCTCAGGGAGACTACAATGCACTGCCTGATGCGATACTGTAGTAGACGGTTGCATAGTTATAATTTTGTCCCTGATATTATCAATCTTATAAGTGAAGAAGTTCATAAAATCATTACTGCTGTGTTGCTTGGAAACTTCTGGGCTTGAAGCTTTCTTTTTCGTTAGTTTAGCCACCGTTTCAAATAAATACCTAGGATTATGTTTATTTTCTTCTAATAGGGTTGAAAAATAAGCAGATCTAGCAGCTTTTAAAGCCTCTCTGTAAGTAATTGAGCTCTCCTTCCATGAAATGCGAAATACCTCTAGTTTTGTTTTCTTCCAGTTGAGCTCCATTTTTCTGGCTGCTCTCTTAAGGGCCTGAGTGTGCGCGTTGTACCACGGCGTTGGACTATTTTCTTTAATCTTCTTTAAGCGCACAGAGCAACTGTGTCTAAAGTGCTGGAAAAGAGAGAGTTAAACGTTTCTGTTGTAATATCTAGTTCTTCTAAGCTATCCGGGATGCTGAGATGATGAAACTGATCAGGAAGATTATTAATAAAGCAATCTTTAGTGGCAGAAGTGATAGGTCTCACATATTTGAAACACGGAGTTGGCTTTGCAGCCTTGGCTAAATGCAAATTACACGAGACTAGGTAATGATCTGAGATGTCATCGCTCTGCTGCAGAATTTCAACGGCATCAACATCTATTCCGTGTGATAATATTAGATCTAGAGTATGATTACGACGATGAGTAGGTCCTGACACGTGTTGTCTAACTCCAATTGAATTTACAATGTCTTTAAATGCCAATCCCAATGCATCTTTTTCATTATCGATGTGTATATTAAAATCACCAACAATTAGTACTTTATCTGCAGTCAATATTAATTCTGATAGAAAGTCCGCAAATTCTCTGATAAAGTCTGTATGGTGCCCTGGTGGCCTGTATACAGTAGCCAGCACAAATCTCAAACGTGATTTATCGTTTACACTATATATTTTTACATTAAGCACCAATGCTTCAAAAGAATTATATTGAAAACTTGATTTCTTAGTGGTTTTGAAACTATTACTATAAATTACTGCAACACCACCCCCTTTGCGTTTCAGATGAGGCTCATGTTTATAACAGTAATCTTGCGGGGTTGATTCATTTAAAGTAATGTAATCATTTGGTTTTAGCCAGGTTTCTGTCAAACACAGCACATCTAGCTGCAGTGTAGGCAGAGGTCGGGTTGAGTGACGCTTGTTGTAGAAGAAGCGGTAGGCGGCTTTGGATTGTTGGTCCTTAAATCTTACCACCTGATGGTCAGCTTCAGTCGGGCTCAGCTGCTGTGGCAACACAGGAACTGTGGTTCTGATTTCTCATCCGATCATCAGTTGAGCTGGGCTCTGGCCTGTTGCGGTGATAGTTGTGGCTCTGTAACTTAACAAGGCTAGTTGTGGATCCGGTTGTCGAAGGATTCTCTTTGCAATGGCTACACTCTTCTCAGCAGCTCCATTCGCTTGAGGGTAGTGAGGGCTTGACGTCGTGTGCTCAAAGTTGTACTCCTCACTGAACTGGCGAAACTCCGCTGAAGCGAACTGAGGGCCATTATCTGTAACTAGCTCAAACGGGATCCCCCACCTGGCGAACATGCACTTCAGGCGAGTGATGACTTGGTTGCTGCTTGTGGAAGGTAAATGAGAAATCTCGATGTAGCGTGAGTAATAGTCTGTTGCTACCAAATACTGTTTACCTTCAAGCTCAAATAAATCAGCGGCTATCTTCTACCAAGCTCCTATTGGCAGTGGTGTGGTGATCAGTGGTTCTATCTTCTACCAAGCTCCTATTGGCAGTGGTGTGGTGATCAGTGGTTCTTTTCTTTGAGTTGGTTTATTCTTGATGCAAAACTCACATGCTTTTACAAGCTCAGCAATGTCTCTCCCGACACCTGGCCACCACACTGAAATGTTAGCCCTTTTCCGGCACTTCGTGAGTCCCTGATGACCCGCATGTATTTGTGACATCACAGTCTTTTGCATTGAAAGAGGAACAACAATGCGGTCATCGTGCAGCAATAGACCATTGACTTCAGACAGGTGAGCTCTAGCGGCGTGATATTGAGCAGGTTGTGTGGCAGGCGGGACAAATCTGAGGCCAGCCATTACTTGTGTAACGAATCACCGTTTGAAGAATGTTGTCGTTGCTTGTAGCTTCTCTCATTGCATTAAGTCTGTCTTTGGTGATTGGTCTAGTTCCAATCACTGCCTGAACATAAGCTTTGACATCATGCTCTGTGTCTGACACAGTACTGCAGGGGGTTGTGAGACAGGGTGTCAGCAACAACGAGCTGTTTTCCTGGTACGTGAACAGCTTCTGCGTTAAACTTCATTAGATGCATCAATAACCTCTGACACCTAACAGGCGCTTTATCCAGGTTGTAGCTGTTGATAAATGGAACCAGAGGTTTGTGGTCGGTCTCAAGCACGAACCTGTCCATACCTTGTAAGTACCTCCCGAAGTGCTCACATGCCCACACACTGGCAAGACATTCCTTCTCTATCTGGGAGTACCTACGCTCAGTCTCTGTCAGTGTCCTTGAACAAAAGGCGACTGGCCGGAGTCCGTCACTGTGTTCTTGGTAGAGTGCGCCCCCTAGGCCATAACTACTTGCATCTGTGCTTACCACTGTTGGCTTTGTTGTGTCATAATATTCCAGTACAGGTGCTGAGGTTAGCATGCCTTTTACCTTTTTGAAGGCTTCCTCTTGTGCTTCTCCCCATGTCCACACTGTGTCGCTCTTCAATAGGCAGTTTATAGGGTACATGACAGTGGAGAGATCAGGAAGGAATTTTCCCAAGTAGTTTATCGTTCCAATCCTTTGACGCAGTTCCGTTATGTTCGTTGGGCTGGGAAGTTCCGTAATGGCTCTGACTTTCTCAGTGTTCGGTTTAATGCCATTCTTAACCATTTACAATGCTGTATGGCTTGGCATCCGGCCTAAGCTCTATTTTGACTGGCTCACAATTTAACAGTCCAATGTTCCCAAATACATCATCGTATGACTCGAGTCCATTTACTCGGCGCACTAGTCCCACCTGTATCAATCGGGAATGTAACAGTTGTGCCATTGATTTGTAGGTCTTCATACCATTTGTCCTCATCACATTCACTGCCATCAGCAACAGCCCCGAGAAACCATGCACTGCCCTCATCACTGTCACCGTCAGTAGTTTTAATTGCATTCACATTCTTAAGTTTGCACAGTGCTTCAAAATGTCCCGTTTTATTGCATTTGCGGCAGCGTTTACCTGTAGCTGGACATGCACCGTAATCATGTTGTCTCCCACATCTTGTGCACATTTTCCTTGCTTGATGTGTCACGTTTTTGAATTGTTCATCTTTGTTTTTGGCATACCTTTTGTCGTACTGCCTAGGCTGCTTGTACTTGCATGCATTAACGGCACCCACCTCAACATTTGTTGCTCTGGCACTGGCGTTTTGTGCTTTAATAAGCTCCGACTGTCAAGTCCGGTTCGAGTTGTAACTTTTGCGACACTTCTCCATCTGCGATGCCGATTACAATGCGATCCCTTATCTGTTCGTCTTTAGTTGCTCCAAAATCGCAGTGCTCTGCAAGCTTATAAAGCTCTCTGACAAACGCCTCCACGCTCACCCCATGGAGCTGTGAGCGTCTATGGAAACAGGCACGTTCATGTATCGTATTCTGCTTTGGCACAAAATGTTCATCAAACTTTTTCAAAACCTCTTCATAATAGTGCTGCACATCATCCGGAAATGTAAAGGTGCTAAAGATAGGTTCCAACTCTTTCCCCATTGCGTATAACAGCGTATTCACTTGTATATCGTCGTCTTCTTGGTTTAGCTTAGTTGCTATCCGAAAGCGGGAAAAACGCTGTCTCCAGGTCGGCCACACTGAAGGCTGGGTGAAGTCAAACGATTCAGGAGACTGAAACTTAGCCATCTCGTTGCTTCAATCTTGTTCACAGGGCGAAATATCCCACTTCTGACACCATGTCATGAATTCACGGATTCCTGGAAGTAGTCTTGAACAGTTTATTAACAGGATTTGCCAAGAGCAGAGAACAGTGGCAATCAAGTATTTATCAACAATATTACAACTGCTGAAGAGCAGGTCATCTGCCGTAAACAAGCAGAGCTAAACAATACCAAAGCCAGTAGCGCCTCCTAGTGGAGCTTACTGCAATAATCATTTAAATCATTAAATCATTTGATCATTAAAATAGCCCCACATCATCACATAGCCTTCACCATACCTAGAGATTGGCATGGAGTACTTTCCATAAGATCATCTCTCAATGCAAATCAAACCAGCTATTAGGCTAACTGAAATAAAACCATGCCAATCTCTAGGTATGGTGAGGGCTATGTGCTGATGTGGGGCTATTTTAATTCCAAAGGCCAAGGGAACTTTATCAGGATGCATAGTATCCTGGATCCATGAAGTAACTGGCCTTTAAAAATAAAAATCTGCCTGCCTCTATGGGAATTTAACATAGAGGTGTCCAGACTTATGCACCCTGTATTTTAAGGAAGAACATTTATTTATTTATGATACATTATTCATTCACAAAGAAAATTGGTGTCCTTAAAGGTTGGATTTTTCCAATTTTTTTAATTAAGGCATTAAGTTTGTATAATATCCGTTTGTATAAAGTGTATTAAAATACTTTCAATAAACAATCTTTTAACTCTGTTTTTTTTCTCATTCACTATAACATATACAATTTTCTGATCATTAATCAATTACAGCACATCAAATAAACATTTTTATGAACAATACAGAAGTAATGTTTCTCAATTGACATCATTTGGAATTCCTTTTGAAACCCATGAACAAACTATATGAAAAGGTCAAACATCTTTTGTCAGAAAACATGAAGCAGCGTCACCTCGGACGGGGAATGAAACGAGACAGAGAGAACAGCCCAGAAACTATCAGCTGTCTCTCCTCGTCTAAGCGTCCTGGACACAGTGGTGAACAGGGTAAAACATAAAACACAAAGACCACAGATCTACATGAGATGAAACCCTTAAAGGGTCATTTCACCCGTGGAGACATGAATGTGTATTGAAAGTGGGTCATTTATGTAGAAGAAATTTGAAATTATTTTTGAATTTGGAGCTTTCTAGACTGAGAAAAGCCAGAAAATGTATTTTTGGCTTATGTGGATGAAAGACAACAACTCCCAGAATGCACTTGCTTCGCTGCCCTACAAGGCCACTCTCAAGCCACGCCTACCGGTAAGGCAGCGCAGTTGAAAACAAAAACATCAAGGCTAGGCTACGAGTGAGTCTCCGTGACGAGTTTGCCCATAATGTCCGGGATTCGGCTTTTGCGTTCTACAGTCGCCATTCATCATGTTTACTGTGGCGAGCAGGACGAGGCTGAGGGGCGCGGGAGAACGGCGCGAGGCCGGTGGCGTGATTACTGACGACCGACACCTGTGAGGCACTGTTCTCGTATCTCGCACGGAGGAGCAGGTATTTTCTTAGCAATGGTAAAACACACATCAACCGATCACGCCACCGGTCTCGCGTCTTTCAACCGATCACGCCACCGGCCTCGCATCTTTCAACCGATCACGCCACCGGCCTCGCGTCTTTCTCCCGCGGCGCTAGCCTCGTCCTGCTCCCTGTATTACTGTGATTACTGATGAGCGCGCCTGTGAGATGCACCGGTCTCATGGGCTATCTCTCACGGAGGTGCGGGTATTTTCTTAGCAATGTTAAAACGCAAATCAACCGATCACTTGTTTAGCATTCATGTAAACATTACATTCAGATTCACCAATCGGGGTGAATTCAGTTAGATTGAAACAAAAGGTGAGCATGTAAACAATGGATGGCGACCGCAGAAAGCAAAAGCTGAATCCCGGACATTTTTGTCGATCTCGACGGCCGGACATGTCCGGGAAATAGAGTATGGTAACCCCTACTACTCAGCTTTCTTCGTCCCTGTTTTCTGCAGGTTTCTGCCGTTGAAATCAAACGCACTCGCACTGATCTGTGATAGGTCTGTTAGCGCATTAGGTCCAACCCCCTATGGGCGGGTTTGAAAGGGTGGATCTAGTGCTTGTACCCACCATACCACTCACCAACAAGATTTCAGTCAACGCACTCAATGGTCAAGAGCTGCCCACCATATCATTCACCACCACTCAACTGACACTTATCACTTCTGGCAACCATTCTGAGGAACTTTCTTTTCTTCTACTGAACTCCCCTCACATTCCCATTGTCCTCGGTCATCCCTGGCTCATGCAGCATAATCCCAGGGTTGACTGGGGACATAATTCCGTTTCTGCCTGGAGCACTCAGTGTCATGCATCTTGTTTAATGTCTGCTGGTTCGTCTTTGTCCCGTTCTGTGTTGCAGGAGGAGCCGGTGAATTTGTCAAACGTGCCCACAGAGTACCTCGACCTGAAGGAAGTGTTCAGTAAGTCCAGAGCTGCTTCTCTTCCTCTGCATCGTCCCTATGACTGTGCTATAGATCTTCTGCCAGGTACGTTTCCGCCTAAGGGCAAGTTATACTCTCTGTCTGTTCCTGAGAGGGAGGCCATGGAGAAATACATTTCTGATTCTCTGGCATCCAAGTTCATCCGTCCTTCCTCTTCACCAGCGGGGGCGGGGTTCTTTTTTGTGGGGAAGAAGGACGGTTCCCTGCGACCGTGTATGGATTACCGAGGGCTGAACAACATCACGGTAAAGAATACCTATCCTTTCCCGTTGATGTTTTCAGCCTTCGAGCGGTTGCAGGGAGCCTTGGTCTTCACAAAATTTGATATACGTAATGCTTATCATTTGGTCCGCATCAGGAAGGGGGATAAATGGAAAACCGCGTTTAACACCCTCAGGGGGCACTTTGAATATTTGGTCATGCCATTCGGTCTTTCCAACTCCCCAGCGGTTTTCCTGGCACTCGTCAATGACGTGCTGAGAGACATGGTAGACCAGTTCATATATGTCTACCTGGATGACATATTGATTTTTTTCTTCGTCTCTCCAGGAACACGTTCAGCACGTCAGACGAGTGCTTCAGAGGTTGCTAGAGAATGGGCTTTTTGTCAAGGCGGAGAAATGCGCTTTTCATGCACAGTCGGTCCCTTTCCTAGGTTACATCATCTCGTCTGAGGGAGTGTGTATGGATCCTGACAAGGTTAAGGCTGTGGTGGATTGGCCAAGTCCAGATTCCCGTAAGGCCCTACAGAGGTTTCTGGGGTTTGCCAATTTTTACCGACGTTTCATTCATAATTTCAGCCAACTAGCCGCTCCTCTGACGGCCTTGACCTCCCCCAGAACGACGTTCAGATGGTCCGATACAGCCGAGGCTGTATTCACTAACCTGAAGAGCCTCTTCGTTTCAGCTCCCATTCTGATAGCCCCTGATCCATCACGTCAGTTCGTGGTGGAGGTCGATGCGTCAGAGGTGGGAGTAGGTGCAGTGCTCTCCCAACGCTCTTCCATAGATGATAAGATGCACCCTTTTGCGTTTTTCTCTCACTGTTTATCGCCAACCGAACGTAACTATGACATTGGTAACAGAGTTGTTGGCGGTCAAGTTAGCGTTGGAAGAATGGCGACATTGGTTAGAAGGGTCGGGAGTACCTTTTATCGTCTGGACTGACCACAAGAACCTGGAATACATTCAATCTGCTAAAAGACTCAACTCCAGGCAGGCTCGGTGGGCACTTTTTTTTTTTTTTTTCTCTCTCGTACCGCCCGGGTTCCATAAACATCAAACCCGATTCTTTATCTCGTATTTTTGATCAATCCGAACGGCCGTCTACTCCCGAGTGCATTTTACCCGAGACTCGATTCATCTCCACACTCACATGGGAGGTCGAATCGAAGGTCAAGACGGCCTTAGAAGGGGTAACGCCTCCGCCCGGTTGCCCACCGAATCGGTTGTTTGTGCCGGAGGGATTACGGTCCAACATTATTCGATGGGGTCATTGTTCTAACGTGGCGTGTCACCCAGGAGTAAACCGTACCAACTTTTTGGTCAAGCAATGATTCTGGTGGCCTTTGATGGCTCGCGACATTCGAGATTTTGTTTTGGCTTGCTCGATTTGCACCACTGGTAAGACTTCCAATCGACCCCCAGTTGGGTTACTCCAACCGCTGTCTGTCCCTTCGAGACCCTGGTCCCACAAAGCGCTAGATTTTATTACCGCCCCCCCAAGGCAAGACAGTTGTTTTGACCGTAGTGGACCGGTTCTCGAAGGCGGCTCACTTTATTCCCTTGCCTAAATTACCCTTTGCCAAGGAGACAGCGGTGACTGTCATTGATCACGTCTTTCGCTTACATGGCCTCCCGATGGACGTGGTCTCTGACAGGGGGCCCCAATTTGTGTCCAAGTTTTGTAAATTACTGGGGGCCACTGTCAGTCTGTCCCCGGGTTACCACCCCCAGAGCAATGGCCAAACCGAGAGAGCCAACCAAGATTTGGAGAGAATGTTGCGATGCGTGATGTCTAAGAATCCTTCCTCCTGGAGCCCGCAACTATGCTATTACTATTACTATTACTATTACTATACTATTTCTATGGTGGAGTACGCACACAACTCGTTACCAGTGTCATCTACGGGCCTATCTCCGTTTGAGTGTAGTTTCGGGTACCAGCCACCAATTTTTCCTAGCCTGGAATCCAAAGTCGCGGTCCCCTCTGCTCACGCCTTCGTCCAGAGGTGCCACCGCACATGGACCAGAGCCCTGATTCTGCTCCAGGTGGGGGCGCGCACCAAGGTTAAGGCCAATCGCCACCGGTCAAGACCTCCCGTATACCTCGTCGGTTCCAAAGTATGGCTTTTCACCAAGAATATTCCGCTCCGCTCCGTTTCTAACAAATTAGCTCCTAAATTCATTGGCCCGTTTCCTGTCACCAAAGTCATTAGTCCGGTGACAGTCCGACTCAAACTTCATCCTGCGTACAGGAGAATTCATCCCGTGTGTCCAAATTAAAACCCGTATTTTATTCTCCCATTAATCCGCTGGCCCCGGTTCCTCCACCGCCGCGACTTGTAGATGGGGAACCAAAGTATTTGGTAAATCATATTCTGGACTTGAGACGGAGGGGACGCGGATTGCAGTATCTGTTGGACTGGGAAGGTTACGGTCCGGAGGAGAGAAGTTGGGTTCCTGCTAGGGACATACTGGATCAGTCCCTTATTGATGATTACAATAAACAGGTAGGTTCTCCTGGGAGCGCCTGTTTTGAGTCTGGTTTCTGTTTCCACATTAAAGAACCAGTTAACTTGCTTTTGCAGAAGAAGAAGAAGAAGATGAAGAAGAAGCAGAAGAAGAAGAAGAAGAAGATGGTGAAGAAGCAGAAGAAGAAGAAGAAGAAGATGGTGAAGAAGCAGAAGAAGAAGAAGAAGCAGAAAAAGAAGAAGCAGCAGCAGAGGAAGAAGAAGAAGCAGAAGAAGAAGCAGCAGCAGAAGAAGAAGCAGCAGAAGAAGAAGAAGAAGAAGAAGAAGAAGAAGCAGAAGAAGAAGAAGAAGAAGAAGATGATGATGAAGAAGAAGATGATGAAGAAGCAGAAAAAGAAGCAGAAGAAGAAGCAGAAGAAGAAGCAGAAGCAGAAGAAGAAGAAGAAGAAGAAGCAGAAGCCGATAATGCACCCTGAACTGGCAGGTTCTTATAGAGGATTATATAAACGGGTTTTAAGGGGATTTCCGTAATTTATGACTGTTCAAGACTTCGGATTTGTCCATAAAAAGACTAATGAATTATGAGGGGATTTACAAAGATGAAGACCTCAAGAACTCAGATTGTGAACACAAGGCTGACATGAGAAGATCAAGGCAGACGCTGATTCTCAGGAACGGCCTCTCCGGTGTTAGATGCTCTTGCTATTAGCATTTCCTGCAGACAAAGCTTGTAAACGATTTGTCTTTGACTTTCTTTTCTTTTTATATATTAGTACTTTGTATGTCAATACAATACAATCTGCGTCCCATTCTCTCATCCTCACACACACCTCTCTCTCTTTCTGTGGGTCTATGGAATTGTCAGTCAGCAGTCAGTAAAGCTGACTTTATTCCAGCCTTTGCATCTCATTCTACTCTTAGTATCTTGGGCTTGACTGAGACCTGGATTCGTCCAGATGACTCAGCAACCCCCGCTGCTCTCTCTAGCAATTTCTCTTTCTCTCACTCCCCTCGCCAGTCTGGGAGGGGTGGGGGTACAGGGTTTCTCATTTCTAACAATTGGAAATACTCAGCGCTCTCTTCTCTATGCAACAACAACTCATTTGAATATCATGCTATTACACTTACAACTCCCAATAAGATCCATATTGTAGTCATTTATCGCCCCCCAGGTCAGCTGGGTAACTTCGTAGAGGAGCTGGATGTGCTGCTGTCCTCTTTTCCTGAAGACGGCACCCCACTTGTAGTCTTTGGTGACTTCAACATTCATCTTGAAAAGCCGCATGCAACAGACTTCATCTCTCTCCTAGCCTCCTTCGATCTCAAACGACTCATCACCACAGGTACTCACAAATCAGGCAACCAACTGGACCTGGTTTACACACACAACTGCATCACTGACAACATCTTGGTGGGACCTCTCCAGATCATTTCCTCATAACTTTCAGTCTACAACTCACTACCCCTGCACCACCAACACCCCACCAGTCACTTTCAGACGAAACCTGCGCTCACTTTTTCCCGCCCATCTTTCCTCTTCCGTGTCATCTTCTCTTCCCTCACCCTCACAATTCTCATCTCTGAATGTGAATACCGCAACGGATACCTTATGCTCCACTCTAACCTCTTCTCTAGACAATATCTGCCCTCTCTCCTCCAGGCCTGCACGCGCTACTCCCTCTAACCCCTGGTTATCTGAGGTCCTTCGTGAACACCGGACCGAACTCAGGGCAGCGGAGAGGAAATGGCGCAAATCAAAATACACATCTGACCTGAGTATGTATAAATCTCTCCTCTCTTCCTTTTCTGTTGATGTTCATGCTGCAAAATCTTCCTACTTCCACAACAAGATCAACAGCTCCTCTAACACACAATCACTCTTCAAGACATTCAACTCTCTCCTCTGTCCACCTCCACCACCACCCACCTCCTCTTTAACTGCTGACGATTTTGCTAACTTCTTCACCAACAAAACAACAACTATCAGCAGTCAGTTCTCAGCTCCACACACACAGGAACCCAGACCGACCCCTTCCACAGCCAATAACCCTCTCTCCTCCTCCTCTCTGCTAACCGAGGAAGAAGTATCTACACTTCTCCTCTCCAGTCATCCTACCACCTGCCCTCTAGACCCCATCCCCTCACACCTTCTACAAGCCATCTCTTCCACACTTCTACCAGCACTCACACACATCATCAACTCATCCCTTCAGACTGGCATTTTCCCTACTGCATTAAAGCAGGCTCGGGTAACTCCACTGCTTAAAAAAACAACACTAAACACATAATTTGCAGAGAATTACAGACCTATCTCTCTCCTACCATTCATTGCGAAAACACTTGAAAAAGCTGTTTTCAACCAAGTAACATCTTTCGTGTCTCTGAACAACCAGCTGGATGTCAACCAATCCAGCTTCAAGAAAGGGCACTCAACTGAGACTGCACTACTGTCGGTCACAGAAGCCCTACGGATCGCAAAAGCTGCTTCCAAATCCTCAGTTCTCATTCTCCTGGATCTATCTGCTGCCTTCGACACTGTGAATCATCAGATCCTTATGTCCAGCCTCTCATCACTGGGCATCACAGGAACTTCACTCCTCTGGTTTGAGTCCTATCTCACAGGTAGGTCCTTCAGGGTCGCATGGAGAGGCGAGGTATCCAGAGCACATCAACTGACCACAGGGGTTCCTCAGGGTTCAGTTCTTGGTCCCCTCCTCTTCTCCATCTACACCACATCACTGGGACACATCATACAGGTACATGGTTTCTCCTACCACTGCTATGCTGATGACACACAGCTCTTCCTCTCATTTCATCCAGATGATCCCACAGTAGCTGCACGGATCTCAGGCTGTCTGGCGGACATCTCGGCATGGATGAAGGAACATCACCTGCAGCTCAACCTGGCAAAGACTGAGCTTCTCGTCACCCCTGCCAATCCATCTCTACAGCACGACTTCACTATCCAGCTAGATTCATCATCAATCACCCCATCAAGGTCGGTCAGAAATCTTGGAGTAACATTTGATGACCAGCTGACCTTCACAGATCACATCTTAAAGACAGCTCGATCATGCAGGTGTGCACTGCACAACATCAGGAAGATCAGGCCTTTCCTAACTGAGCATGCAACACAACTTCTCGTCCAGGCCCTGGTCATCTCTAGGCTTGACTACTGCAATGCTCTTCTGGCTGGACTTCCATCATGTGCAACTAAACCTCTACAAATGATTCAGAATGCTGCAGCTCGTCTTGTCTTCAATGAGCCCAAGAGGGTCCACGTCACTCCTCTGTTCATCTCACTGCACTGGCTACCTCTCGCTGCTCGCATCAAGTTCAAGGCATTGACGCTTGCTTACAGATCTATCACAGGCTCAGCTCCCTCCTACTTCCACTCGCTCCCTCCTACTTCCACTCGCTCCTACAAGCCTACATCCCTACCAGAAGCCTACGATCGGCCAACGAGCGACGTCTCGTGGTTCCATCACAGAGAGCCACAAAATCAGTGGAAGTTATCAGTCAAATTAATTTTTACTTTGTTTATATAGTTTTTCTTTTTTTACCCAACAAGCATAAGGATACTTATAAACACAAGGCACATGCATTTTTACTTTTTGCGTACTCAATCTATGGAACATTTTTTTGAAGGAAGACAAGCATGTGAAGTTTATCTGGTTTCAAACTGAAGCGAAACACTGTCTGAAGGTTTCCTGAAGAACTGAAAAGCTCTTAAACCTATTGTTGCGCCGGCGCCAATAAAGTCATGCAGATAGCAGATTTGAACAAAAAAAAATCAAGTGCAAATACAAAAATAAGATGAGTAAAGAAAACGGGGTTCTTAATAATCACCCTTTATTAAATATATGAACACACCACCTGTTAACAGTTAATGTCACGTTTCCCATTCCATGACTAGTAAAATAATAGCAATTTACTCTCTGTAAAATGGCGTAATCTGCAGGATGATGGACACGGAGATGGGTAAAAAGGTTGATGGCTACACATTCTGCCATGTCGCGTGTAGGACAATTCGAGGTATCGCACACCGGACGGGCACTTTGTCAGTTTATGGCCAGCAATATTCGTATGTTTAAGGACATTATGAAATTAAGATAATGTCTGTACAATGTTATGATTGTACTGTACAATTAAATACAATAGTTGCTGAGTCTGTGATCTGAACACTTTACCTCAGAGCATCCGTTAACTGAATGAATTGAGAATATCACCTGAAAATCCGATAATAACATCAGCAATTTTCATTCAAGCAGCTGATTTCTGTAAATGAATGTAAAATTAAATGTATATTGCAGCACAGGGTGAGGTCATTTACGATTATTTGAGACAACTATAATGTAAATTTAATATAAAACGATGTAAATGGCGCTCTGTGTTGCGACAGGATTTTGAACAAGGTCCTGAGCCGTTGCTGGGCGCCGCGGACAGACGCCGAATAGAACCGCACTGCGCTTCTCATCCGGTGTGCGACCCCCTTTAAGATGCCGTTTTCTTTGAAGCTGAAGAACTCTGAAGAATACTGGCGAGCTTACTTTTTTCGGACTCGTGTTTCACTCTAGCTGTGCGGGCGCGGGCGAGCGCTGTGTCGTCTTCTTATTTGATAGGTGTCCGCGGGTGCAATACAGACACCTGAGAGGTCAACCAGGTACTGGCCCTGGAGTATTTACGTGTCATGTTATCATAAGAGTCCTATTCATTTTAAACATTGTGGTTATCGCCAATACCGGTATATTGTCACACTTTAAATTAACACAATGTCGATATTTCATGCTTTGAATATCACGATTACCGTCAACACCGGTATATTGCGACACCCCTAGTAGTCCTAATTTGTAAGTCGCTTTGGACAAAAGCGTCTGCTAAATGACTAAATGTAAAATGTATGTAAACTTTTTAATCTGTAGTTAATACAAATATATTTCACTGAAACTAAAAAGTTCACCTGCCAAAAGTCTCCAAGATTGAGCTGAACTGAACATGGAGAAGTCTTCTGTGACCTATTTACTGTAAGTATGAACATTCAGATGCTTATGATTTAGGACAGATTTGACTTTAACCTTACTAACCTGATAATAATCAAAATTAGGTAAAAGGTGTTCAAAAATTGTGCACCATAAAACAATACATATGCGCATATACATATACACACACATATACACAAGGCACACATAAGAAATAATGAGACAAAATGTTTTTATTGAGTTTAGCAGAGAATATTATATCATCTTCAAGCTCAGCACTTACTCAACCATAATCTGAACATGTTATTTCACTGACAGAAGCTCAGCTGTAGTATTAATGTAATAAAGAGAAAGTAAGAGACTCTATAACATCTCAGCATTTATGATTTATCATGCAGCTCAAAGTGTTATGGGTAGAATCTCTCTACAATCTATCCTGATTCATCAACACAGTTTCACTGATGATCCACTATAAACCCCAAACCCAGGATAGAGCAGTTTAGTGAATGTGGTCTGGACTGTGTGGATGAGGCTCATCGTGTCAGAGACGCTGAAGAAGGACAGAGTTCCTGCACTGTGATCCACATACACTCCTATTCTACTGTGATCCACACACACTTCTGTTCTACTGTGATCCACACACACTCCTGTTCTACTGCTGATGGGCTTCACAGGGAGTTTAGTCTCTATGTTATTGTGTATGAAATAATACCTGGAGGAAGAGCATAACAAACTCCAGGACTGATCATTACGTCCAAACCCACACTCTATACCCCGTCCCTTCCTGCTGATGCTCTTATATGACACTGATATACACACATTAATCTCACTCCACTCAATCTCCCAGTAACAGCATCCACACACACTCTCTCTACACAACACCTGCCACACATTATCAAATCTGTCTGGATGATCAGGATATGACTGAAGCTTTGGGTAAGTGCAAGTAATCACTCTGTTCCTGTCAGACAGACAGAGATGTTTATTCACTGTGTTCAGATCCAGATTGAGCTGATGGGAATCTGATGGAGATAAAACACATCAGAATCAGGAATTATGAATCTGTCTGATCTTTTAATGTATCTGAACTCTTCATGTTCAATATATCATCAGTGTCTCAGTACAGTTTACCAGATATCCTGAGCAAATCATCATTTACATGATCAACTCTGAAACTCTTCTGTCATGTTTTCTTTCACTTCTCCAGGAAGAACATGAACACACTCGGTGAGTTTTTCTGCTTGTTTTCTCAGTGACTTACATTGTAGGAAGTCGTTCCTGGTCCTGGGAACAATGTTGGAGAAAGTGACTGTGGAAATCAACAGACATGAAGAGTGTGATTATCATGTCAAGAGAAAATGATCCCTGCATCCGTTCCTAAGACGTTTCTAATATGATCTTCTACATGATCCGAGATGATGGAGGATCATTTCTGAGAGCAGAATCTCCAGGACTTTACCTCTGTCAGAGATCTTCATCTCCTCTTTGCAGAAATCCTCCAGTTTGTCTCTCAGCTGATGGGCAGATTCTCTCACGCCATCAAAAGAGGAGAGAGAACTGAAGGGATTGTCGTTTACGTCTGTAGATTCAGGAGGAGCTGAGAGAGACTGGAAACTCTAGAGAAAACAGAAATCAAAGCTCATCACCTCCACACTTAATCAATAACCTGCTCTACTGTCAGATTTGTGCGGCTCTTGCTGATCTTTAGTAACTCTCCTCAATCCAGCACTTTCACAGCATCAGCTTCATTCTTCTCATATTCATTATGTGACATTAGAGACACAAGTTCTAGTGTTTGCCATTTACACTATATGTGAACTTCCTAGGAAATCAATTTAAGCTCAATATTAGCTTGATAAATACATGATTTTTATTTTATTTTTTTTATTTTATGAAGTGCAGTCATACAGTGTCACAAATGAACTTTTTGATTGTACAGCAAGGTGCCACGGGCAAGTCCACAAACAGAACAGCAGTCCACAGACATCTCTCATCCTAACCATAACACATTTGCAAATGGCCAATGTATTAAGATAAATAAATAAATAAAATAATAATAAAAGTAAGGAAAATATATGATATTCAGAGAAGAAAAGAAAATGAGAATACACAACATAAAAGTGTGCACAAATGTGCATGCACAAATCCCTATGAAAAAAAAAAAAAAAAAAATACAATTCTGCATATTACAATTCAGCTTTTCCCATTCTTGATGGTTTTGCAAGTAATGTCTAATTTGTAAGTACCTAAAGAAGTCTTGGTTTGGTAAATCATATTTCTCTTTTAGCTGATCAAATGATTTCAGGACTGCTCCGTCAAACAGCTGGTCCAATACAACTAGACCCCTTTCTTTCCACTTCAGGAATCCTTTGTCCAGCCTAGCTGGGGAGAGCTCACAGTTGTTTGCTATCATTATAGCTCTGGAAATAGTCTTGGGTAGTTGTAATTTTTTCCTCACAATTGACCATATTTTTAGGGTGTTTTTACTCCATACATTAGCAATCTTCTTTTTCACCCATATGTCTTGGTTTAGGAATGGGATTTAATCTAATGGCAAATTTTGGCATTCACTCTGCTCCATTCCAACCCATACAGTGTCAGTGTCTTGGGACATCCAAGCAACCATTGATCTGAGTTGGGCTGCCCAATAATATGTTTTCAGACTAGTCAAGTCCAGGCCTCCATTTTCCTTTGGGCAGAGTAGTCTTTTAAATTTAAGTCTGGGCAAATTTAAATTTGCCTTGCCAAATAAACTTGGATAACCATTTATCTAATATAGTAGAGGTGGAGGCAGGAACATAGATAGGTAGGGATTGGAAGAGAAAAAGCAACCTAGGTAAAATGTTCATTCTTATAGTTTATATTCGTCCTATCAGGGAGAGTGGCAAAATTTCCCATCTTGTAAGGTCCGCTTTTATGTGGCCCGTCAATTTCCCGTTGTTGGCTTTAAACAGTTTTGATAGGTCTGTCGTTATAATAATTCTCAAATATCTGAATCCCTGAGACCAGTGGAAATCAAGCCTTTCTGATAATTGGATTGGCCAATGTCCAACTAACATCATTGCCTCTGACTTTGATTGATTGATTTGATAACCAGAGAGTTCTCCATATTTCTTTAAGGTGTCTAGCAGTGCAGGGACAGAAAGAACTGGATCCCTTATATAGGTCAGGATATCGTCTGCATAAAGAGATACCTTGTGCTCCTTATTTCCCATGTCTTTTATGCCTTTTATTTCCTCATTCTGTCTTATAGATGCTGCCAGGGGTTCAATATTTATAGCAGTGTGATTTATTGATCAGAGTAATCAAACAGGCAATGGTCAGAACCAGCAGATACAGCAGTGAAGACAGGGCTAAATCGTAGTAATACCAGGCAAAAGGTCAATGCAGGCAGCAAACAATCAGAGACAGAGATCAAGGCAGTGGTAACGCAGGCAGGCAGCAGACAGGGAGAAATCCAGAAACGGGCAAAGTCAAAAACAAACAGACAGTCCACGGGAATAAATGCTCAGTAAAGTTCACAACAGTAAAACAAGACTTCGCCCCGAGTGTTGTGTGAGTGTGGCTTAAATGGGTGTTTGATCATTAGGTGCAGGTGTGTAATGCAGTGCAAGTGTATGGAGTAATCAGTCCAGGTAGATGCAGGATGGGAAATGTAGTCTGATGAGTGAATATGATAGTCTGGTGTGGATTGCCCTCTGGTGGCTTTCAAAGGCACTCCAGCTGGTGACCGTTACATAGCCCCCCCTCAAAGGAGCGGCTTACAGACGCTCTTAAAAAAATAATAATAATAATAATAATTGTCCAGGAGGGAGGTGGACCCGGGGGCAGGATGGAGGGCCAGGCCCATGGAGCGGAAGAGGACCTGGAGACTGCGGCAAGACGGGAGGCCAGGGCGGATCAGGCTGTGCAGGCGACCAGGGCGGATAAGGCTGTGCAGGCGACCAGGGTGGAGACGACCCTTCGGGCGGCCAGGGCGGAGACGACCCTTCGGGCGGCCAGGGCGTAGACGACCCTTCGGGCGGCCAGGGCGTAGACGACCCTTCGGGCGGCCAGGGCGGAGACGACCCTTCGGGCGGCCAGGGCGGAGACGACCCTTCGGGCGGCCAGGGCGGAGACGACCCTTCGGGCGGCCAAGGCGGACACGACCCTTCGGGCGGCCAGGGAGGAGACGACCCTTCGGGCGGCCAGGGAGGAGACGACCCTTCAGGCGGCCAGGGAGGAGACGACCCTTCAGGCGGCCAGGGAGGAGACGACCCTGCAGGTGACCATGGCTCAGGAACAGACACCGGTTCAGGAATGGGGACAGACACCGGCTCAGGAACGGGGACAGACACCGGCTCAGGAACGGGGACAGACACCGGCTCAGGAACGGGGACAGACACCGGCTCAGGAACGGGGACAGACACCGGCTCAGGAACGGGGACAGACACCGGCTCAGGAACGGGGACAGACACCGGCTCAGGAACGGGGACAGACACCGGCTCAGGAACGGGGACAGACACCGGCTCAGGAACGGGGACAGACACCGGCTCAGGAACGGGGACAGACACCGGCTCAGGAACGGGGACAGACACCGGCTCAGGGACAGGAACAGACACCGACTCAGGAACAGAAACAGACACCAGCTCAGGAACAGGAACAGACTAGAGATGCGCGGTTGGCGGTTACAGCCGCGGATTCCGCGGATAAACCGCGGATTGGGCGGATGACGTGACGAAAAATAATATTTTAATTAAATTCGGACGGGTGGCGGGCGGTTGAACCAATCAAATGAACCAATCAAATGAAAAATATATGTATACATTCAGCGGATGGCGGGCGGGTGCGGTTTTGAAAAATGGTCAAAAACGTGGTGCGGATGGATGGCGGACGGATGATGAGTTTTGTGATGCGGTTGCGGATGAAATAATAGCCCATCCGCGCATCTCTAGAACAGACACCAGCTCAGGAACAGACACCGTGGCAGCGGCTATCTCTGCTGAGGGCTCAGGATCAGGCGTGTCGGCGGCCATCTCTGCTGAGGGCTTAGGCGACGTGGCAGCGGCCATCTCGTCCGGAGACACTGGCTCGGCGGCGACAATCTTGTCCTGAGACACTGGCTCGGCGGAGAACATCTTGTCCTGAGACACTGGCTCGGCGGCGGCCATCTTGTCCGGAGACACTGGCTCGGCGGAGACCATCTTGTCCTGAAACACTGGTTCGGCGGCGGCCATCTTGTCCGGAGGCACTGGCTCGGCGGGCGTGACGTGAACAGTCTCTGGATCGGCAGACGTGACGTGAACAGTCTCTGGATCGGCAGACATGACGTGAACCGTCTCTAGATCAGCAGATGTGATGTGAACAGTCTCTGGATCGGCAGAAGTGACGTGAACAGTCTCTGGATCGGCAGAAGTGACGTGGAGCGCAGACTCGGCAGGACTGACGAGGAGAAGCTCAGGCTCGGCAGGGCCGACAAGAAGAGGCTCGGGCTCGGCAGGGCTGACGTGAAGTGAACCGGCCAGCAAAAGAGCATGGATTATATACTGTTGAAGATTCCAGCCAGGGTGATGAAGTGGCATAAGGGAGCTGAACGGCTCGGATAGTCCTCCACGGAAAAAATATCATTAGGCATACTTCATCGAAAAATGCCAAAGGTGCCAGCTCAATAAAGTCTCTCACGTACTCCTCTATGGGCCGGTCTCCCTGACGGAGACACATAATCTGTGCTGCTGGATTCATGGTGGTCATCGCTGCTGGATATTGGTGTGTGGCGAAGTCTTCTGTTATGAAGCATCCGAGTCAGAGAGATCCATATGCAGTGTGATTTATTGATCAGAGTAATCAAACAGGCAATGGTCGGAACCAGCAGATACAGCAGTGAAGACTAGGGATGGGTATCGTTAAGGTTTTAACGGTATTACTACTCTTACCGATACTCCTTATCGATCCGGTACTTTAACGGTATTCTTATCGGTTCTTTTTGTTATATGAAAAAAAAGGAAAAAAATAATTTAGAACATAATTAATATTGCTTTAAATTTTGAAATGTAAAATAAATATCTATAGCAAAAGAAAAAGCAATGCTTTAACAAAACAAATAAAACATGCATGTTATGCAGAAGGGTGCAGGCTTTTGTGCTTTATATACAGAAGACATAGGACACCAAAAACAAACTTGGTCAAACAAAAAAAAAAGTATATAATAAAACAAATATACAAATTATATACCCAGTGCTTTAATTTCAGTAATGTCTACTGACATTACTGTTCAGGAGTAATATGGGCTAAAAAGACATCTAATAAAGTCAGATGTAAAATAACACTGCATAGTTTATCATAGATAGATTAAAGCTTATAAAAGCCAAAATTATTCATTCAAGAGCTGCGACTGATTTTCTCTTTGCCTTTTGTTGTTTGATACACATTAATGGAGCAATCGTCAGCAGGCTTATTAGACTGCTGCCTCTTTAAGACCAAATGCAGATCTAATCATTAAGCCAATATTTTCTCCCAACTATTTACGCTCATTTAAGACATAAACTGTATTTAAGTGAATAAACTGTTTAAGTGAATCTCCAAGACGGCCATTTTGACATATTTTTGTGTATATTTGATCGTTTAGATGCGCACACGAAGCCCAAAATATACGTTGCTTGTCTCGTTGCGGTGTGTTTCGGAGCGCGCGCCGCATTTGGAACAGCGTCTCTTGCTCAATTTTTGTACTTTTAATAGCCTTTTATTATCAAACGCGTCCCGCAGTTTAGCAACAGTATAGACTACATTTTACAACAATCACCGATCATGCAGATTCTGAAGTTACGTTTGGGTTTTAGGGAGAAATGACAGCGCACCGCTGTGAAGGGAAGGAAGCTGCGCTGGAGAGAATGCGGCTTTAGTTTTTAATGGTTATACATCAAATATCTTTTTTATAATCATTGGAAGCCAAAATCTAAATCTAAAATAAAATTAGTTTAATATCAAAGATCTAAAGTGTAGCCTAACCGTTTGAATGTTTAGTTCTGTCCTCATCGTCAGTCATTAAGCAGGGCTGTTGTGTTGTGCGCGCCGTCGCTCCACGTGAAAGATCGCTCTCTCTCTCTCTCTCTCTCTCTCTCTCTCTCTCTCTCTCTCTCTAGCAAAAATGCATCACAGTCAAATAGTTCAATATTATTATATATAGAAGTGGCTGGCGAGATTAAATTTGCAAGATAATAATTTCTTAATAGCAATAGCACTTTCTTAATTTCTCCAGTACCGACAGCAGAACCGATAACGTCCGAGCTTATCGATCCAGCGGTATTTCAAAATTCAGCACCGGGGCCCGTTTAATACTGGGTTTCGGTACCCATCCCTAGTGAAGACAGGGCTAAATCGTAGTAATACCAGGCAAAAGGTCAAGGCAGGCAGCAAACAATCAGAGACAGAGATCAAGGCAGTGGTAACACAGGCAGGCAGCAGACAGGGAGAAATCCAGTAACGCGATGGGAATATACACTTCGTGTTTGGTGTGAACACCATTAGTCTGGTGTGGAGTGCCCTCTGGTGGCTTTCAAAGGCACTCCAGCTGGTGACCGTTACACCTTGCCTCACCCCCCTCTGTAGGTCAAAGAACTCAGAACAGCATCCGTTTACTCTGACACGAGACACGAGATTTCTGTAAATAACTCTGACCCAATTTACAAATTTTGGATGGAATCCCATTACAGATAGTGTTTTGTACAGAAAGTCCCAATTTACAGTGTCAAATGCTTTCTGTGCATCAAAGCTTATTAACATTGATGTTTGCTTGTCTCTTTTAGTGCAAGTAATGATGTTTAGGGTTCTTCTTATATTGTTAGCACCCTGTCTGTTAGGAATAAATCCTGTTTGATCTGGCTTAATCAGAGTAGTAATATGTCTTTGAACTCTCTGTGCTAGAATACTTGACAGTATTTTCTGATCGTTGCATATCAAGCTGATAGGTCTGTATCAGTGATGCGCGGGTCAATGTATAAACAACCCGTACCCGACCGACGTTTTCAACTAACCCGCCCGCAACTCGGACCGCAAAAAAGAAAAGAAAATATTGTACCCGACCCGCTTCCTGACCTGCATTTTTTAAAAGTAGTAAATGCTCATCGTAGCGTCATTGGGCCATAGACATATAGGAACTAGGGGTGCTGTATGATATAGCCTAGTGTTATGTAATAAAGGCTTGAATTATTCATTTATTTCGTTTCATTTTCGTAACAATTAAGATGCTGCATGTGTTTATCCAGTCTAATCGAAGTGTGCGTCTCTCCCCCGACTTTTCCAACAAAAATCCCGCCCCCTCTCAGAAAATACATAAAACTGACATTACTGAGCTATACTCGTTTAAAAGTAGCCTATTAAAATGGTACAATGGCATTGCTCAGTTCAACGTGTTGGGAAATCGGGCATTTTGTCCCGCGTCAGGATTTATTCAAAAGTTAACGCTCAACATTCAAAAGGTAAATAAGGATTTCCCACTTGTATTAGTAGGCTTAGGCTATTTCGCCACGTGGATGCCCAATTGAAGCTCTCACAAGCACAACATTTGTGTATTTGCGGAGCTTCCACTCCCTAGTCTTCACCTTTTCACTTGCCTCCATCTCTACCTGCAGACTGAGCTCGTGCGTCATAAAAGTGTAGGCCTATAGTTCATAGAAAATTGTGTTTAGTACTATATAAATTACAAAGGTTTAATTGGCATCTTTATTTCAAACGACCCGACCGACCGCGACCTGAATATCATTAAAAATATTTGTGGATGACTCTTAACCGCGGGTAACCGCGGGTGACCGCAGGCACCCGCTCATTTTGGATCAACCCGCGCATCACTGGTCTGTATCCCTCACAGAGCGTTGGGTCCTTCCCTTCTTTATGAATCACAGATATAGTGGCCTGTGACCATGTCTCCGGAGGGTTGTTCTATAGGGAGTATCTAAACACCTTGGTTAGTATGGGCACTAGGTCATTTATGAAGCATTTGTAAAATTCTCCAGGAAGCCCATCGACTCCTGGATATTTGTTGCTTTTTAATCTTTTTATAGCATCTCTTATTTCTGTTTCTGTAATTGGTGTTATCATTTGTATTGATGCTTCCTCTGATAGTGTGGGGAGATTTAAAGCAGTCAGGAAGGTATCAGCATCCTTTCCTGATGTTTGTAATCTGGGTTCTTTGTATAAGTTTTGGTAGAATGATGCAAAGGCATCTGCTACTTCTTTGGGTTGAGATACTGTTCTACTCAATGTAGGGTGACAGATCTTAGAGACAGTATGATTAGCTTGAGCTTTGCGAAGTTGAAATGCTAGAAGGCGACTAGCTTTATTCCCCATCTCGTATTACCTCTGTTTGGAAAATCTTAAAGCCCCTTCCGCTTTATATGACAGGAGTTTGTTCAAAGCTTTTCTTGTCTCCCTAAATTCTGTAGCAATGTTGCTCGTTCTTGTAGATTTGTGTTGGGTCTCTAAAAGCTTTATTTTATTTTCCAGGTTTAATTGTCGCATATTTGTATGATTTTCCATCTTATAACTGCTTTCGCCATTATCATTGATCTCAAAATATTCTTTTAGGGTTTTATTTAAATCTTCTACTATTTCTGACTTATTTAGCAGTGATACGTTTAGCCTCCAATATCTGAAAAAAAAGAGTGCATGCCTAGATCTATTTTCAGCACAATAGGTGCATGATCACTCAGAGTTATAGGTTCGATGAAACAGTCTGTTACTTTATACATGTATTGTTGAGGGAGACAGAAGAAATCAATCCTTGAATAGCTATTGTGCACATTTGAGAAGAAACTGAAATCTTCGGGCGGCGCGAATGACCGGAATTGGGCGACGCGTTTGCCGCGAAAGCTCGATAATCGCCTCAATCGCGTCTTCCGCGCAAGTTGAAAAATTTCAACTCGAGCGGAAAATTCGCGTGTGACGCGAAAAACATCCCGCGAGTAATCTAGAGCGAGTAACGCGATACGAATATACACTTCGTGTTTGGTGTGAACACCATTAGAATTACATATAACATCCACCATTGTGGAGAACAAGAACACACAACTAGAACAAGAAAAAAAAAAACTTCCAAAAACCCGACTGTTCTAACAAGCATAAACTCAGTCTCAACAAGAATGGAGAGTTGTGACCGGTCTCTCCGAGGATGTGCACACAGTGCTGTTGCAACTATAGAGCTGGTAAGTCCCGCCCCTTCCGCTAACCCCACTGGACCTCTAGGTTGAAAAATCGTCAATGCAAGTGAATGGGAGAAAATAATTATTTTCTGGTCCCGTTTGAATTGTGCCATGAATGTGAACATATGTTGTCTGTGAATTTTTTATATAATTTTTCGTGTAAAGAATGCTACAATTTAGCGGGTAGAAGTTTGATACGGTTAGACTTTGTGTGAGAGCACTTTGTGGACTACAACTCTTCGCTGCTTTCGATGCGTTTGCAACGTCACCACCACTCGCACATGGACACTAGCTCACGGATCCCGCTAAACATGACTGTGTCTTTGGTGCACTTCACCGCCTTCTTTCAGGGAGAGGACAAAATCGTTGAGGTTGGCGAAAACCACGGGTAAGTCAACTTTATGGGGTGACGTCACATAGGCGACATGTAGTCTTTCTCGTTATGTCTTTTCCACAACTGCTAGCCGAAGAATCATACCATATACTGTCAAACTCGTAACATGAAAAATTATATAAAAAAATTCACAGACAACATATGTTCACATTCATGGCACAATTCAAACGGGACCAGAAAATAATTATTTTCTCCCATTCACTTGCATTGACGATTTTTCAACCTAGAGGTCCACTTGGGGTTTTACGGATGGGCGGGACTTACCAGCTCTATAGCCTACGCTGATAAGTCGCCTGTAATATGGCCTATAGACCCCTTTTGCGCCAACGTCACAGTTACGTCACGGCGCTAGCTGGAGGCAAAACAAACGGAAAACTGGAGGCGGCCAATACAAACCAGCACAGATTCGGCTACATAATAAGGAGCTTAAATTATTAATTTTATTATTAAATGTCATCTTGTTGTGTTGTTGGGTGCAAGAATCGATGAAAAATGAGTATGCTGTATCTGAAATTTTTATTTCTAGAAAATATTCATATCATTAAAATTGCACCGTAGTGTCACTCTTTACATTGTCGTCTTCTTGGCGCTGGCTAGGCAGAACTGCGGATCGTACCACACAAGTCTTTACATGACAATTCAGCACATAGTTATAGGCATCTAAATATATATATGCCCTCAGTTTCTCTTTACCCTCGGTTTCTCTATCGGGTAGGTGTAGAAGTCAGGCCACTCAACCGGAGGTAGTGTTAACGTTAATCCTGTCAGATCGTCCATTGACTGAGCGTGTACGGCCTGGTTCCATCCGTTAAAATTAACTTTAGCAAATAACAATCGCGGTCCTGGACAGTCAGTGACCTTGCACATTAAGACAAAATCGGATTTTCTACAGTCATTGTTAAAAAACAAGCTAACAAAACTTGCAAACTAGCGTTAATGAAGCGGCCAGAGGGATCTTTCTGCCTCCAGCTAAGCCCCGCCCACACAAATACGTCACCATGTTTACCAACTGTAAAAGGGTCTATTGCCAACGCCAAAGGAATAGAAAAAAGAGAGAGAGAAAAAAAAAAGGGAAAGAAAAAAATTCTACTCTTGCTAAGGAATCGTTGGTGTCTTTAGAGGCTTCAGCGTGCTCCTTTCTTAGTATGCGCAACTCGGCTAGCACTGCCGCTATGTTCTCTTCTCCCTCGTCCTTTGGATTCTGTTGTTCGTCTTTTTTCGATGGTTTGCCCTTCTTCTCTGTGTCTTTTCGACTGCTGGTCATTTCGGTTAATTATTGTGAGTGATTTTTACCGAAAATAAGAGGTATAGGCTACTTAAGGTTTGGCTAGTTTTTTCGAATTCTCCCCCTGGAGCTTAAAAATCAGGCTGCCGCCACTACCATAACGTCACAGGAAGTCAATACATGATTTTAATTAGAAATACAAATTTAGTGTGTTTTGAAATTATATATTTAAAAAATAAATTGGCAGAATAAACCAAATAATAAAAAATAAAAATCCAGAAAACACAAAAGTGATTCATTTAAATGTGGAAATAAAATCGAGAGGTCAGTAATATACCAACATCTCTCTAATCATAATCATATCATAATCATAATCAATATAGAATTATCATGTTAATATGATTAATATGATTAATGTAAATTGAACTCTAAAAAGTTAAATTACATTCTTTAATGGGAATGTCATTAAAGCCTTTGTTTTATTCACAGAATTAAAGGGCAAACTTTGCTAAATTCATATTTGTGTGATGGAAAGGCATTAATATGTGATATTTTTTACTTTGTTAATTTAATTTACTATGAAACGTGAACAATACTTTAATAAATGCTTGGATTTAGGGTAATATAACTTTTAATAAAGCACTTTAAGTTTCATTGAAAAAATAATAGGCTACTGTTGCATTATTAAAAGTGAAGAAACAATAATTGTATTATTAAATGCAATAATATAACATTTCTCATTTTATTCTAAACATCGTCCATTTATTTTTCGTTGAACACATCGTGTGTCTAGAGATTAGCTTTATTTAAAAGCACACTGAATTCATTTTGACATGGAGTGAAATTGAATACAGAGCGAGGTTTTCTATCAGTGATCGGGCAGCGAATGATGAGGAGATCGTGGCCTCCTTCGCTGCCCTAGGAGGCCACTCCCAAGCCACGCCTACCGGTAAGAGAGCTCAGTTTAAAACAAGGCTAGGCTACTAGTGAGTCTGCTCTGCCCGAGATTTCGAGATCGCCCAAAATGTCCGGGATTCGGCTTTTGCGTTCTACAGTCGGCATTCATTCATTATGTTTACTGTGGCGAGCGAGCAGGACGAGGCTGAGGGGCGCGGGAGAACGGCGCGAGGCCGGTGGCGTGATTACTGATGACCGATTACTGATGACGCACCGGTCTCGTATCTCTCACGGAGGAGCGGGAATTTTCTTAGCAATGTTAAAACAAACATCAACCGATCACTTGTTTAGCGTTCATGTAAACACTACATTCAGATTCACCAATCGGAATGAATTCAGTTAGATTGAAACAAAAAGGTGTGCATGTAATCAATGAATGGCAACTGTAGAAAGCAAAAGCCGAATCCCGGACATTTTGGACGATCTCGACGGCCGGACATGTCCGGAAAAAAGAGGATGTTAACCCCTACTACTCAGCTTTCTCCACAGAACAAGAGCCTTCTACCTTAGCTTCCAAAGAAAGACGGCTGAACTATGTGTACATTCTGTGAGTGAGATCCCTCTATGGGCGGGTTGACAACATGCGGATCTAACGCCTTCTACAGGCTGTAGTCTTTAGCCTCTGGCCAAAAAATCCTCTGATGAAATGACGATTTTGACGTCATCGGAAGATTTTTTCCATACAAAAAAAATACAAATCTCTCGTCTCAGGGGGATATGAGGGTGGAAAGCACGGTAATTTGAAAATACTACAGGTTTTCTACTAATACAAAGCTTAATGCTAAATCCTGAAGTATCCCTTTAAGAAACAACTTATTTATATAAAGCCGTGTTTCCACCGAAATTACCCGGAACAATTTTTCCCTGGAACTTTTTCCCCCAGACCTGTTGCTGTCTATGTTTCCACCGCGGTCTAAAGTACCGTGAAGATTAGGCAAATAGTCCAGTGATGTAGGACTGCGCACTACTTACTGTTCCCGCTGGATTTCATCCTCTGAATTTTAAGCTCAATAAAGCCTGAACCTCGGTGGTCCACCGGTCATATTTTTTAATCTACATTGTTGATTCGAATAGCAAACTGTTTGTTTTAAAAAATGGTGGTTGAAATAAAAATGCTGCATGGAGTCAACCAATCAAAATGCGTCATGAACTCCACCAATCAGCATGTTCAGCGCCAAAGTCCCAGCCCTGAAAGTTCCTGAACTTTGAGAAAGTACCCGGATACCCTGGTTCCTGTTACAGTTGGATCAATTATGCGAACATGAGTTACATCAAAAGCCCGAAATCCTCATAAAAGTGGCTTGATTTTGCTGCAAGATTTGAAGATCATTTGGAAAGTCAATGAACTGCAGTAGTGGCCAAAAGTCAAAAGAAAACTGACAGATTGACCCTTTATTCAAATAGTATTAAAACGTGTTAAAGATTTTGTAAGCATATTGTGCTTAAAGTCAGCTGTTTATTTGTGATAACACAATGAAACATGCCAAATTGTACAGACGTAATTTTTAGCCAGGCTGTCATACAAAGAAATTATGAACACATTGTGGCGAGGTGGTGGAAGGGCAAAAGTTACACTTATGAGAAAAGTATAGCAGAATAAAGAGCAGACTACGCCACCAAGTTTCACTGAACGGGGAAATTTCACAAGAACACACAGGTTCGCTACCACAGAGGACAAGAGACGTGGATCTGAATACAAAAATACTTTATTTTCACAACAATAATTTAAAATGTAAAAAATTGACTCAGGGCAAGAGTTTACACCACTATGGTGTGTACCAAACGAAATAAAGAAAACAAAAAAACGTTCAAGCTGAGGCTTACCGGTAGGGTGGCTAGCTGGGCAGTGAGTATCCTAAAACCACACCACTCTCCAAACTCTACTCCACACAAACACGCTCACACTCGCTAAGTGATGGAAACGCAGGTGCCAAGGGCAAAAACACTTAGTGAAGGAGACACCACCACCAAAAGGACAAAGGCAGCTAGCCTCCCCACACCGGAGGCCTTCAGCTTCAGAAAGGGACAAGAAAACACAATATATAAAATCACAATTGACCAACAGACACGCACACATTCTAACAAAACATAGTAAAGTAAGTTCAACCTACGAGGATCAACAATAGGGCTTGGGCGTCGTGACGTCATACTTGGCGTGGCGGACATGTTGATGGCCTTGCGAATGTAAACATACAGCAAGTCGAACGAGGAGAAGCAGAGTTGGGAGAAAGAAAAAAGATGTTAAAATCCCGAAAAGGATGTGGAATTTACGGGGATACGTTAAATAGGGAAACCAGGGACCAGTAAGTTATGTGGACAAATTTTCCTGTAAAATATCCCGTATTTTAATAACTTACTATCATAACATTAATGTTAGCCCTTCCATCGGACCTGTCAGTCTCTGTACTGTTGTCCTGTTGCTACCCCCTTGCCCTTCCAGAAAAACAGATGTTTTCAAAGCATCGTTTTGCTTACTTGAAGGCAACCTTAGCGTGATATTGGCCTTTTTAAGATAACAGCGTGGTTGTTGTGAGAGCACGATTTCACGCCAATCTGTAAGCAAAGTCACGTTAGACCTAGCTTCACAACTCGCTTAGTTAATGCTGCAGTTTTGCAGAGGGATAGCAACAGAAAGATGAATGTTGAAATTGTCCTTTTTCGGGATATTTTATAGGAAAATACTAAAACGGGAAGACAGCGGGAAAAGAGCTCAAATACGTGTGAAACCCGGAAAAAACGGGAGGTTTGACAGCTACTAACTACACTTTTTTTTGCCGATTTTGTCCACATACTGGTCCCTGGCTTCTCTATTTAACGTATCCCCGTAAATTCCACATCCTTTTCGGGATTTTAACATCTTTTTTCTTTCTCCCAACTCTGCTTCTCCTCGTTCGACTTGCTGTATGTTTACATTCGCGAGGCCATCAACATGGCCGCCACGCCAAGTATGACGTCACGACGCCCAAGCCCTATTGGCAAATTATTGGCCAAATGATGAAGCAGTTCTTTTTATAACAGACAGAACAACAAAATAAATCAAATAATACAAATGAACACCCAATTATTCGGGCTTCCACCTAATTAAAACACAAAACACATCCAAAAGTAATTAGTAAATAAAAATAGAAAAATCAAAACATTAAACAAAACAGTTGGTTTTCTCAGGTGCAGGATATTACTCACTTTTCCCTAGTCGCCAGGAAAAACCTGGACCAAAAGAAACACACAAACTGCTGGTGGTGATATAACAACAGGTGGGGCTAATCATATCCATTAACTGGCTCGCGTTTAAGTGACAACACCGAGACCATAGTTAGCCACTCTACACCTCTACCATAGATATCATATAAAGGCTAGATGTCTCGTCCGCGCTGCTGGCCAATGGAGCTCGACATCCGCACACGGCGGCCATCTTACGACAGGGTGCTCGCTCACTCATAACATGGTGCATGTACTTTTAAATAACCATAACTTGCTCAATTTTCTACCGATTTTCAAACGGTTTGGTTTGTTATAAACGTCAGAGATGTAGCTATTATACTGCATACATATGAATAATTATGTTCAAAATGTTTAAGCATTCAGAATTATAGCCACGTTAATAACGTTTGTAAGAAACCAAACCGTTTGTAAATCTGTCCAGATTTCAGCGAGATAAGAGGATTTGTGTGCGTGCTGCTCACTCACCTTAATTCACAGAGCCCTGTCCTAAGATGGCCGCCGGTGATGCCGGAAGTGACTCCGCCTTAAGACATCTAGCCTTTATATGATATCTATGACCTCTACCACCAGCATTAGCATAAGCTATAACAATACAGAAGACAACCAAATCACAAGGACGTATCAGAAAAAAATATTTTAAAAAACGGTCACACCGTAGAATAAATGGCAGCAGAACAAACAGTGCAGCCTAACAGCGTTGTCTGGGAAGCATTTGCTTCACAGTCCACCGAGACGAACTGCTCACGAGCGGATTGATGCACTAAAGATAAAAAGTTTATGAATTAAAAACACCCAATCTCATAATGCTCAAGTGGTTAGATATACATACCCAGAAGTCGATCGCTAGACCCACAGATAACTCAGTTACTCACAGCTTCGTTCATGATAGGAAACTCACAAATGTACAGCTGCTCCATCCGATCATACACATGAGCTGTGGTGAAAGACAGCCTGCACCAAAAAGCAAGGTCACACCAGTCCCAGCCATAACCTAGCTAAAACAGATACATAACCACTTTACTAGTGCATGTGCGCTAGCAGCAACATTAGCCAAACAGCTAGGTACATACCTCCCGCAGAGCTGCACGCGCACACAAACAGAGGCGATCGTAACAATGACGCATACCCAGGTGGCCTGAACTCCACCTTAAATAGGCCAGGGACGGCCGCCAATGGGCGCTCACGCCCATCACTTAGATGACAACACTTACTAGGGCGGGATCTAACCCCGCCCTGCCACAACATGGAAAAACAAGAGAGGACGATGAAATATTAACAACTGACTATGTTGCACTCAATGTATGATGCATTTATTTTCTGTGAGCATGTTAGTTTTTCTAAAACCTGTAGCTGTAGTTTGCCTTTTTTGTCACTTAATATTCATCAATATTATTGATCTGCCTGCATTGACACCGTTGTCTGAGAACTGAACTGAGCTGGACGATGACATCACTGTTTTCTCCAGAGCGGCTGTATAGATAAATGAACTAAATAGATAACTAATGATTTTTACAGTGGAAATGAATCAACACTGAATTCACTTAAGCTGGACAATGACACTCTTTTCTTCTAGATCTGCTGTACAGCCAAAACTAACTTTGTTGCATTATTTTCCTGTAATCAATATAAAGCCGCTTTGAAACAATCTGTATTGTAAAAAGCACTATAACAAATAAAGATGACTTGACTTGAAATTATTTTGTCAGATAAATACCTTCACTAAGTTTAGTGTTTCTTCCCTCATATTTTAAACTATTTAAAAAATATAAATATATTTTTAAAAAATTCTCATAATTTGATAGTTTAAGCAAACTTGTAGGGTCATTTAAAAAGAAATCCCCTCCACATATTACTTCTGGCCACTACTGTATGTTTTGTGTGGTCAATGCCACAATAGTGCTATTTTAGACCCTGGTTACTGTGGACTGATGAGCTCAAGTCATCACCGGTGCACTGCTACTTTTTACCGTCATCAAAAAATGAGTTATTACTTTCATTTCTGCAGTTAGAGCATTGATTTGTAGAGTGGGAGAAGCTATTCAATTTCTTAAAGGTCTGTTACAAAAAGAATACCTTGATGATCAAGCTTTTATCGTTTGATCAACTCTGTCATCATTTAACTCCAATACATTATGGGCCCTATTTTAACGATCTAAGCTCATGGTCTAAAGCGCATGGCGCAAGTGCACTTAGAGCGTGTCCGAATCCACTTTTGCTAGTTTAACGACGGGAAAAATGGTCGGCGCTCCCGGTGCATGGTCTAAAAGGGTCGTCCCTATTCTCTTAATGAGTAATGGGTGTGTTTTGGGCGTAACGTGCAATAAACCAATCAGAGTCTCATCTCCCATTCCCTTTAAAGGAGAACTCCGGTCAATTTTAACATTGAGCTAATTTTTTTGTCAATTTGGAGTGCCGTCAGTACAGAGAACAACGACAAAAATCGGTGTTGCCTACACCGTGTTATCCTCTTTTTAAAATTTGCACCCTGTTGACTTCAATGGGGCAATCTTTCTCTCTCTGCTGGAACGACCTCTGCGTCTCCTTCAGCTGCTTCTGCAGCACAAACCAATAACACAGATGGCACTTTATAATGTCACTATATCATCATGTGAAGAGTTTTTTTTTTTTTTTCAAAAAAGTTTGCGTTGATAGGTGTATACGATTTTCACCATATTCTCTGTTAAGATAATGTGAAAATATGAAAGTTCACTTGCAGTTGCTTTTCACTTCTGTGACGTCTGCAGTGTAAATTATGTTTTCTGATCATATGGTGCCAATATAAATAGTGTCAGCATTATTTAATCGGTGTGTAGTTTCATACCTGTTTCTCTGTCCTCTGTGCTGCAGCCGATACAGTGTCGTGGTTTTTATGACCGTCCATCAAACACAGCAAGCATATAAACTTCTGGTCAGTGCGACAGAAAACCTCAAGGAGTTTATCATGTGTTTGGCAGATCATCTCCTGCAGTCGTCCAGTGGCATCAGTCAAATTGTGTCTCTTTCCTTTAAACAAACTCTCATGTTGTTCAAGGTGGCTTTGACAGTAAGAGATCAGACACACCAGACAGGACTTGACGGCTTTGTGTTTTCTTCCAGTACAGACGTCACACTGCACATCTCCAGCTCCAGCATAACAGTCCGCAGGAAGTTTAGTCTTCTCCAGTTTCTCCACCACTTCAGCCAGCATGGTGTTTTTAGCTAAAGCAGGTCTTGGCCTGAAGGTCTGTCTGCACTGAGGGCAGCTGTAGACTCTCTTCTGATCCTCCTGATCCCAGCAGCCTGTAATACAGATCTTACAGTAACTGTGTCCACATGAAGTGGTCACTGGATCCTTCAGGAGATCCAGACACACTGGACATATGAACTCATCCTGAGAAAATCTGGCTTCTGCCATTTTACTGCACGAATACTGAGACACAAACACACAACAGCTCAACTACACTTTAGTTTCTCTTTCACAAACTCTTCCTGCTTCCTGTTTCTGTGTTTGAGTGACGTGTGCAAAATGCACTTGATGGTTTATCAAGTCTATAAACCCTCACAAAGCCTCATTCCTGCTGAGTTCAGATTCTACAACAATAAATACAAAAACATTCACTGTAAACCCTAATGCTCAAAATAATGAATTGGTTTGAGAAGGGTAAATTTCAATTAAACAAATTAGTTATCTGAATTGTTTAATTGTTTCGAGTTTTATGAATTTGTTTCTTTGAATTTACGGGTTTATGTAACCGATTACCTCAAATATTGCTGCGTCGAGACTCTGTGGGAACGCCCCTGCGTGATTGCATCATGAAGCCCGTGTGAAATTAGGCCAATGGTGTGATGAGATATCATAGGTGGGTGACATCACGGACCAGGAAACTATAAAGCATACCCAGAAACAGACCACACTAGCTTCTGTGTCCTCAGCAAGCGCTGTCTGTGATACTGTTTCTGTCTATTTAGTGTTGGATTGGCACTGCAGTTACACACACACACACACACACATATTTATATATATATATATATATATATATATTATGGTGAACAAGCAGCGGTTTAAGAAGTGTGCTTTTCCCTGCCCTTGTTTCCTTATGGGTGAGGATACACACGATCTTTGTGTTGATTGTTTGGAAATGGATCATGCCCAGTCAGTTCTCGAGGGGGCTGACTGTGAGCATTGTGAGAAGCTGTCTGTGAGGACACTCCACTCCCGCCGATCATTCTTTGAGGAGGACGGTTCGGCTCTCGTTCCTCATGGTTCGGATCTCAAACCATGCTCATCATGGGGTTCGCAAATGGTTCTGACAGAGGGGTTTGAGACCGATATATCTCAGCCTTCACCTGCCAGATCCAGTGCTTTATCTCAGGAAGAAGCACCCGCTGCAGTTTTATCTCCTCGGGGTGAGGCACCAGTGCTACAGTTATCCAGTTCTGAGGATCTGGATGTTGTAAGCATTGATGCAGGGGATATTGAGGATTCACCACCTCATACCCCAGCTTATGAGGAGATTATGGAGGTTGTGACTCGTGCTGTAGCTAAATTAAATATCGATTGGCCAGCCGAAAAAGAAGGAAGTACAAAAGAATGCCTGCTGGATAAACGTTTACCATCCAGATCACAGCCTCCTCGTCGGGGACTGCTGTTTTTTTCCCTATCTCCACACTGAGGTGTTGAAATGTGGAAGAAACCGGTCTCATATTGTGTTTTCAGCCCTCAAACGTCAAGCTATAGTAATATCACAGGGCTGAAACAAAACAACATGTTTATGTGCCTCGAGCTGAAGAGACGCTTGCGAGCTATCTCTCTCCTGAGTCTGTATCATCACTAAAGTCCCAGACATTACCCACCAAGCCTCTCAAAGCTACATTGACGCTGGTGGGTAAAGTGAGTTCGGCAGCAGGTCAGGCTGCAGCATGTTTGCATACAATGTGTATATATTGCAAGTGTCACGGGGTGACAAATAAGCCCGGGACTATCCCTGCTAGAGAAATGTCCCCGCTGAGATTTGGGAAGCGAAACACCGTCCCAAAGCCTGAGTGAGTGCCTGTCGCTATGGTAACCTAGTGGCGGATTGACAGCAGGTGTGGGTAATGTGCGCTGAGCGTTTGGATGGGGCCACGCTAGCTCATGAGAGTATAAAAAGTCAGAGGAAGAGAAAGTGAGCGTTGTTCTTCCCCTGCTTGTGGTGTTTTTTTCCCCCGCTTGGATGTGACTTGTTCCTGTTGGGAAGTGTTCTCTGAAGTGTGTCGTTGAGGGCTTGTTGCGAGGAAAAAGGAATATCGTGTGTATGAGGAATTGAAGACGGAGAGAGAGAGGGAAAGAGGAAAGTACATCGTCTGGATGGGAGAGTGAAGATAAGTAATTGATTATTGAATCTCCTATTGCACGCTTGATACTGAGATAGATGTGGGTTGAAGTGCTTGGAGTGCGCTGTATGAATAACACTGAGTGAATTAAACTGATTCTCTGCCGTTCTTATCTCCTCCTTCCGTTCGGATGGTGAAGCGAATCCAGTTCATGCCTATGAAGAAGTGTTTAGAACTTCCTTCCTCACACCGCCGATCCTTCGCTCTTTAGATCGAGACCCAGGAGAAAGCCCAGTTCAGTCTGTGACTGTGAGTCCGCTACAGCCCTGAAGCCCACCTGTACGGTGTGAAGTTCCTGTCTTCCCCACGACACATAGAAAGCCCAGGTCAGTCTGTGACTGTGAGTCCGCTACAGCCTTGAAGCCCACCTGTACGGTGTGAAGTTCCTGTCTTCCCCACGACACATAGAAAGCCCAGTTCAGTCTGTGACTGTGAGTCCGCTACAGCTTTGAAGCCCACCTGGACGGTGTGAAGTTCCTGTCTTCCCCACGACACATGTGAGAAACACTATACTGCTGTGTGAAGTTATGATTCTGTCTGCCCTAGAGAAAGCCCAGCTCAGTCTGTGACTGTGAGTTCGCTACAGCCCTGAAGCCACCTGTATGGTGTGAAGTCCCCGTCTTTCCTACGACACACGTGAGCCGTTCTACCTGTGACCGTGAGTCCGCTACAGCCCTGAAGTCCACCTGTAGGGTGCGAAGTACTCGCCCTCCCAAGACATCCGTGGGAGTTGTACACCGCTCCTGAGCTTGCCCCCTTCTGCCCTAGGGGAAGTCTCGTACGGTGTTTACGGAGGACCTGTTGCAGTTCTACCTGTCCACTTCTTACCGTGGTAATCGCCCTTGGTGTAGAAGAGGAGAAGAAGCTTGACCATCCGCTCATCGGAGAACTCACCTGTTCACCACCTCCCATTGTGAACCTGATACCAGCTTGGAAGAAGGAGCTCGGTCAACCTACTTACCGTAAGATACCTACCTGCACATTATCGACTGCTGTGAACTTTCCCCCACGTGAAAGAGGAGAGGAAGCTTTGACCATCCGCTCATCGGAGAACTCACCTGTTCACCACCTCCCATTGTGAACCTGATACCAGCTTGGAAGAAGGAGCTCGGTCAACCTACTTACCGTAAGATACCTACCTGCACATTATCGACTGCTGTGAACTGTCCCCCACGTGAAAGAGGAGAGGAAGCTTTGACCATCTGCTCATCGGAGAACTCACCTGTTCACCACCTCCCATTGTGAACCGGATACCAGCTTGGAAGCAGGAGCTCGGTCAACCTACGTACCGTAAGATACCTACCTACACGTTATCGACTGCTGTGAACTGTCCCCCACGTGAAAGAGGAGAGGAAGCTTTGACCATCCGCTCATCGGAGAACTCACCTGTTCACCACCTCCCATTGTGAACCTGATACCAGCGTGGAAGAAGGAGCTCGGTCAACCTACTTACCGTAAGATACTTACCTGCCCATTATCGACTGCTGTGAATTGTCCCCCACGTGAAAGAGGAGAGGAAGCTTTGACCATCCGCTCATCGGAGAACTCACCCGTCCATTACCTCCCACTGTGCACCTGATACCAGCTTGAGAGAAGGAACGTTGACAACGTATTTACTGTAAGATACTTACCTGCCCATTATTGACTGCTGGGAACTGTCCCCCTCACGTGAAAGAGGAAAGGAAGCTTGGATCATCTACCTACCTGTGAGGAACTCACCTGTCCACTACTTACCTGTCCAGTACTCCTCACTGGGAATCGCCGCCTGTGGGGAAGGTCGTGTCTGCTTTGCCCCGCCTTGGATCCTCCCTGGACGAGGGAGAGAAGAAGACTTTTAGATTAGGATTATCAATTATTTTATTCTCAATAAAATTGTTACTCTTTATCCTCTGTCTCTGGTCTCGTCTCTGGCACGCTCCTCAAAGTGTTCTTGGTCTAGGGGTGGGTGTAGCCTGGTTCGGCCCATCCCGACCTGTGACACAAGCATATCAGGCTGACATGCTAAGGGACCTAGATGAAAGTGAGGAAGTAAGCGCTGATGCAATTCAAGAATTGTGTGCTACAGATTTGTCTCTTACTGTACGTACACACCGCCGCCGACTTGAGCAGTTAATGTTCAGCGGCAAGCAGCGGCAAAATGCCAGCAACCAATCGGAATATAGAAGTCCTTCGCGCTGGCTGATTCCGGAGAAACATGCGATGTAAACTTTCGTTCCTACCAAAACATTAGCTCCGAGAAATTGGAGGAGAAGCCAATTTGCTGTTGCTGGGTTTCCTATCATTTATAATATGACATTGTTTGCATATAGGGACCAGTTACAAAAGAACGAGGCATGGGATAAAATAGCTGGGATAGTTGATGTCTCCGGTGAGTTGTTGAAGTGCATGCTGATGATTTATAATATTTTTAACTAGTACTGATAGATACTCAAATTTGTCTCTGTCTTGCCAGTAGGGTTGCACGATGTATCATTTAAGCGGATTAATTGCACAGTTTAACCATCATAGAGTGAAAGTTTATCATTTGCATGTGTTTTTAAGTCCTGTCAGTTTAACAGGGCGCGCTTGACAGGGCATATATAGAACGAGCAGAGAGAAAGAGCCCTGGCCATGCGCACACTCACCTTCACCGTCTTCAAACAACACGAGCGCTGTCTTGCTCTTTCTCCCTCATGCATAATAATCAAAATCAATTGATACGATGGTGTTGAAAAAAAACTCTCCAGTGATGAAATGTTTTCTGTGTTGACAAATCTTGTGCGATATCCTAAACTGCCGAGATAATTGCACAACGCATGCCATAGGCTACACGTCCGATTCGCGAACTAATGCAAATAATAATGATAATAATAATAGCTAATTATTCTTTTTTTCCCGACCAAACGGTTATAAAAATGCTTTCGTTATAAAAGGTTTCTAGTGTCAATGTATTGCTTGTTTTTTCTGTTTACATTTCATGGTGTGACACTTCTCTTCTCCCATGATCGAACATAGAATGCTGCTACGTCAGAGAGGCCAAAGCACCAACAAGCTTCCCCATACTATTTGACAAGCGTCCTTGACAGGGCGGCCAGAGCTTCTTTGCAGCTCAAGTCGGCGGCGGTGTGTACGTACAGTTATGGAACGCTCCGCTCTCGCCTTCTGCCCTCTTCGGCGATTCAGTAAATAATGTTGTTGAGAGGTTTCAGGGGGCGGAGAAACAAGCAGCGGCATTTAAAAAAATTCTTCCTTGCTGATGGTCCCATAGAGTGCAACAAAAGCAAAGAGTCACCACTTGGGCTCCTCAACAATCAGGGGGGTCTGGGTGGCGGTCGCAGTCGAAACTTTCGAAAGATAGACAAGATCTGGGGACTGTCCACATCTCAAAGAAGGCTTCGACTAAGAAGAAGTCCTGAAACAGATTCCACTTCATTACACGGTGCCCGTTTCTCTTCGGCACCCTCTAGGGCCGCAGTGCTGCCAGTTCAGTTGTTCCCTGCCGGTTCGCCGTTTCAGGGCGCAGAGGTGGCTGTTCGACCAATACCAGAGGCCAGTCTCGAGAGGCTGGTCCCATTAGCAGATTTTCTGGAAGCATGGAAAAAACTGCTAAATATATCTCATTGGGTCCTGCTCACAATAGAAAAAAGTTACAGAATTCAGTTTGGTTCTCGTCCGCACAGATTTCTAGGGGTCCTCCCTACGGTGGTGGACCCCGAGCAGGCTTTGGTTATGGAGCAAGAAGTATAGAATCTTCTGTGAAAGGAGGCTATAGAAAGGGTTCATCCTCCCAGCAGGGAGTCAGGGTTTTACAGCCGTTACTTCACTGTTCCAAAGAAGGGCTGCGTCCTATTCTAGACCTGCGTCAACTAAACCACAGGGTTCAGAAACTTAAGTTCAAAATGCTTACACTCAAACAGATTGTGTCACAGATTCAGTCCAAGGACTGGTTTGTTACGATAAATTTGAAGGATGGGTACTTCCATGTAGCCATCCATCCTCATCACAGGAAGTTCTTTAGGTTCGCTTTCGGGGGCGATGCCTACCATTTCGGGTTCTTCGGCCTAGGTTTATCACCTTGCACTTTCAAAAAATGCGTGGATGCAGCTCTGGCTCCACTGAGACTCCAGGGCATTCGCATGTTGACTTATATCGACGACTGGTTGATTTTAGCTCAATCCGAGCAGATGGCTGTTCGGCATCGAGATGTCGTTCTGTCTCACATGAGAAAGTTTGGACTGAGGCTCAACACCAAGCAGAGTGTGCTCCTTCCAGCTCAAACAACCACGTTTCTAGGCATGGTTTGGGATTCAAAGAGGCAGGCACAACTTTCCCCTGTTCGTATAGCATTGATGCTCTGTCTCAGCCATAAATGGGGTAAAACTAGGCCAGTCACTCACTGTGAAACAGTTTCAGAGACTGTTGGGTCTAATGACAGCTGCGTCCAACGTAATAACTTTTGGCCTCCTGTACATGAGACCCCTGCAGTGGTGGCTCAGAACCAAGGGGTTTGCTCCGAGGGGAAATCCGTTTCGCATGATCAAGGTCACACGGCAATGCCTACGTGCCTTAGTCATGAGGAAGAAAAACATTGTTTCCTTGCCCAAGGCCCAGTGTTGGGGGCTTCTTGTTGCAGTGTAACGCTAACGACAGATGCTTCCCTCACAGGTTGGGGGCGATCATAAGTGGTCGCTTGGTGCAAGGACTGTGGCTGGACCTTCTACTTTCTTGGCACATAAATCGGCTAAAAATGATGGCGGTGTTTCAAGCTCTCAAACACTTCCTCCCAGACCTGAGGAGCCATCATGTGCTTGTCTGCATGGACAACACATCGGTGGTCTCTTACATTAACCATCAGGGGGGTCTGAGGTCAAGTCACTTATGCAAACTGGCTCACCAGATCCTCCTGTGGGCCCAAAGGAAATTAATGTCTCTCAGGGCAGTATATATAAAGTTGAGGCTGAGGCCCGGGGAATGGAGACTTCACCCCGAGGCGGTGAAGCTCCTATGGGAGAAATTTGGTCAAGCACAAGTAGACCCATTTGCATCTTCAGAGACAACTCACTATCCCATGTGGTTCTCCCTCACACATCCAGCTCCCCTGGGGAGATGGTTCAGGTGTGGCCCAGGCTACACTTGTATGCTTTTCCTCCGATATCTCTGCTCCCGGGAGTTCTGGAGAGGGTTCGCCGGTACAGGGCCCGTCTACTATTAGTAGCCCTGTACTGGCCGGCCCGAGTTTGGTTCTCAGACCTGGTGTCCCTTCTAGATGGCTCTCCGATGGAGATTCCGATCAGGAGGGACTTATTGTCCCAAGCAGGGGGCACGATTGATCACCCTCGCCCATAGTTGTGGAAACTGTGGGCCTGACCCCTGAGGGGGCCCAGCTCATAGAACTTGGTCTCTAGACTGAGGTTGTGGAGACCATACTCCAGTCCAGAGCTCCCTCCACGAGAAGACTGTTTACACTGAAGTGGAGACTATTCTCTTCTTGGTGTAGAGAATGTCAATTGGATCCAGTCAACTGCCCCGTTGGTTCAATACTTGATTATTTGCAAGAACGTTTCTCTGCTGGATTATCTCCTTCCATCTTAAAGGTGTATGTGGCGGCTATATCTGCTTACTGGGGTGTGCCATATCATACCATCCACGATAACACCGGTATAAATTTTTACATGATAAAAAAAAGTGTAATATCGCGATATCAATGACATAGCGACGTGATAACGCATGCCGTATTTATGTTACCAAGCGCGCACAACAACAACACCTGTCTGAGAGTAAGAGCAGCATGTCAGCCTCCGATGATGATTTAGTACCTAAAAAGGAGCTACTTCAATAGTATTTTAAAGGGGTGATTAGTGTGTAATGTTGCTGTTTGAGCATAAACAACATCTGCAAAGTTACAACGCTCAAAGTTCAAAGCAAAGGAAGATATTTGCTTTTAAAGAAATCATTTTTTAAGGACTACAACAAATGGCTGGTAGGGACAACACAACATTCCTCCTGGGTTAGTGACATCACCAACCCTAAAATTTACATAAACCCCGCACCCGGGAACTTTACATATTGTAAAGTTCTCAGGCTCCCGGGGGTAAAGTCCATGTTGAGAAGAGGAAGAGTTGTTATAGTCGAGCACATTTGTGAGTCTGCTCAAGCTGTCGCATCCGTCTTTTCACATGCAATACAGTCATTAACACAAATGCAATATCATGTCACTCTGTATGCATCTTACAACATAGGGCTGCACGATTATGACAAAAATCATAATTGCCGATTATTCCCTTGAAATTGTAATTGCGATTATTAATTACGATTATCACAATTTACACTGAATATATATATATATATATATATATATATATATATATATATATATATATATTATAATACATGTTTACACAAAAATTGTTAACACTGTCGTAGAAATTTTAGACTGTATATTAAACTAACCATATTTCTAACATCTAACCTTAATGGAACAGGATGTACTGTACACAACCAATGGAAAACTTTTTGTGAGTGAGTATGTGTGTGTAAAAATAACAAAGTTTGGGAAATTAAACTAGACAGTCTGTTAGAATCTTGTGATTAACAAATGAAGTCATCATTAAAACAAAGTTTGCTTTACCTAGTAACAGAGGGGTTTGCATATGAAGAACCAATCAAATAGTGGGGAAATTATGTAATGCAGCCTGACATTTATGCCATACCTCTATACTATAAAAACTGTGGTATTCTTGTGCATTGTGGGATTTCTCAATGGAATTTGTCTGAGATCCTCCGACCTTGATTCTTCTTGGGAGAGTTTCTCTGAGAACTGCTCGAAGACTCTCCCGGCCATTATTAAAGCATTTAGAAGACATTTGCTGATGTCTGTCTGTTATTACTGCTGCGCAGCAGGTCAGTTTAGGGAAGCAAGAAGTTAGAGTAAGAGACTCAGCCAGTTGTCGACGGAAGACGCAAAGGGGACATTCTACCAGAAACGTACATTTCCACTTATAAAAAATCTTGGGGGGAAAATATATTTTTCTTAAATCTGAACGTTGAGTCATATGGAGGACATGTTAAACTATGAGAAACACATATCATGCCATCTCAGCATGTTTTTATGATTGAATAAAATACATTTTTATACGCATTTCACCCCTAAAATGTCAGGCCCTGTCACAGACAAATTTTTATATGTTAGAATGGTTTCCTAATGAATTTCTTTGATACAAATAGCATTTTCTTATTGATCACATTGTCTCAGCTATGACTTTTTGCTATTTATTTATGAAGGTAAATCAGTAGCAAAACTCGAGAGCACGTAGATGTGAATTTGAGAACTTGTACAATAAATATTCGTACTTGTACATGAACATTTACACTCACAGCTCCGATGTGAAAACCTGTAAAATAAAAATCTGAACTTGAACGCTGAGATTTGCACTCGCAGACAATAGTCACAAACCTGTATTCTGAATTTGAAGCTGCAGACAAGTAGTCACAAATGTGTAAAATGCCATTGACAAAGATACAACGACCGACACAAACTTGTAATACAAATTTGCACTTCTTCTAACATTCAAATTCGCAGTACAACCTCAAATTGGCACTTGCATCTTCTCAAATCTGTCACTACAATTTCAAATTTCGCGCCTTGACTTTTGCTACTCTTTTCGCGATATATCAGGTGCAAAACTAACTTGTGCACTTGAAACTCAGAGGCGGTGAGAGAGAAAGGGGGGCGGGAGGAGCGGGGGGGGGGGGGGTCAAAGGAGCCGTTTTATTGGTTGGCACCTAGCCAATGAAATGGGACTTCGATGATGTCACGAAACCCGCGTGCACTGAAACGCTAACATGGCTTAATGCAATGCATTAGACTGATACAGAGCCCGTCTACGGATATTTATATTAGACATTCTCTGACTGATATTAAAAGAAATAAACGATATTATCAAACTCAGTAAACACAATGCTAATAATGCATACTACAAAAAGGCAGATGAGCACAGAATATGAACGCAACACGTTTAATTGAGACAGTGGTATTAAAAGACCAAACTTAGGAATTTGTCTGAGATCCTCCGACCTTGATTCTTCTTGGGAGAGTTTCTCTGAGAACTGCTCGAAGACTCTCCCGGCCATTATTAAAGCATTTAGAAGACATTTGCTGATGTCTGTCTGTTATTACTGCTGCGCAGCAGGTCAGTTTAGGGAAGCAAGAAGTTAGAGTAAGAGACTCAGCCAGTTGTCGACGGAAGACGCAAAGGGGACATTCTACCAGAAACGTACATTTCCACTTATAAAAAATCTTGGGGGGAAAATATATTTTTCTTAAATCTGAACGTTGAGTCATATGGAGGACATGTTAAACTATGAGAAACACATATCATGCCATCTCAGCATGTTTTTATGATTGAATAAAATACATTTTTATACGCATTTCACCCCTAAAATGTCAGGCCCTGTCACAGACAAATTTGTATATGTTAGAATGGTTTCCTAATGAATTTCTTTGATACAAATAGCATTTTCTTATTGATCACATGTCCCTGATTGTATCTAACATGGTATTATAATTCCTTTAAGAAATATAAGTAACTTTTCGGTCAACTGTAGTACACAAAATCACAGAATACCCGCACAGGCACTCATAAAGTTGTAAAATAACTACCTTTACATAGGAGATTTTTACAAAAACATTGTAGTGGATATATACCCCCACCTTCATCTACACAGTTAAAGAGATTAATTAATTAATATTTCCTCAAATAGTACACGTTTGTCATAATTTCCTGTGTGACAGGACTGACCATGGCGTGACAGGACTGACTTTATGGATTTTGATGATGCATAAAAAGTTATGTTTTGTGTTCTTTATTTAAGCTTTGATTGGCATTTCATTTTTAAATTATTATTATAATTTTAATGTTAATGTAATATTAGACTATGGTAAAATTCAGCCAAGGACATACACAATATTGGCAAAAGTATTGGGACAGCCCTCCAAATAATTGAATTCAGGTGTTTAAACCACTTCCATGGCCACAGTTGTATAAAAATCAAGCACCTGGGCCTTCATTTTACTATTGCATGCATTAAATACATAATATATGCAATAAATGTAATAAAAAAGAACAATAACATTAATTTGTAAGGAATGTGACAGGGCCTGATGTGACAGGGCCTGACGGTTGTCCATTTTAAACTGCCATTACTCAGCCTGCTAGCATGCTAGCATAAAAACTGTTAACATGCAAGCAAGGAATTTCAGTAACCTTTTTAGACATGTTTAAATGGAATATAATCTGGAATATTTTACCGTGACAGGGCCTGACCCTTTAGCTCGTCTTCCTAAAAAAAACATACAAAAACAAGCTTAAAATCATACAGTTCAATTACAGAATTCAGCCTTGATCAATGTAAGCTTCACCTGGGTCAAATGACGTCACTTCCTCTGAGTGATACCCTAAAGGCGTATTTCACACATTTTATGTAGAGTTTTATGTAAACGTGACAGGACTGACCAAAACATGGGGACAGTTGTAAAATAGAATTTATTTGTAGAATTTATATATAATTTCATGTTTTTGATCAGTTGATGTGAATGATAACAGCTTAAACTTGTTATTGATGGAGTTTTTTTTCTAAATAACAGTTTGTAGCATATTAAAACTATGAAAACTGTAGCTCCAATTTGGCTGAGGACAAGGACATTGACAGGATTTGTAATTTTCAAAAGTGTTTTTAATAAAGAAAAAAATATCTGAGAACCTAATGAATGACATATTCCTTTACAGAACAACTCACAGAAATAAACTATGAGCCAGTTTTAGAAATTTTTGGATGAAATACTTTTTTATTCACTGTAACAATTCAAGGACAGATAATGTACGTTTCTGGTATGCAGTGATCTCAAACTCAATTCCTGGAGGGCCACAGCTCTGCACAGTTTTGCTCCAACCCTAATCAAACACACCTGATCCAGCTAATCAAGGTCTTCAGGATTACTAGAAACTTCCTTGCAGGTGTGAGTTGGAGCTGGTTGGAGCTAAACTGTGCAGAGCTGTGGCCCTCCAGGAATTGAGTTTGAGACCACTGAGCTAGAGTATAATTTAAGTGTAGATTTGTAGACGCTCTGTGTCGATCAGTAGACGCAACAGATTTATTTATTAAGTGTCGATTTGTAGACGCTAGATCAGTGGCGGTTCTACATTGAATTACACCCTGGGCGAGACCCCCTTTCGAGCCCCCCCCCCCCCCCCCCCCCCCCCAATTATTATTTATTTCCCTAGAAAACAAGACTTAATATCTTATGTCATTTTCCTACTTTAGTAAAATAACGTTATGCATCTTTATGTAAGAAATGTTTGATATTTGGACTGGAAACAAGAAAAAAATACTAAGTAAGAAAAGCATTTTTTGCAGTGTAATAACTGAACTTGTAACAGTTTTGTTGCAAAGCACAATATTATGGTGAAATTAGATCTCATGTTTGAGTTAAAACCGAATTATTGTTAAGCATAGCTAGAATCATAGCAAAAAGGCTAACAAATAAGAGTTATACCCACCAATTAATATTGCCCCTTCATTCATGACATGGATACCGTAATCATACAGAGAAAACATAGTTGCATACTTTATCTTTCGCTCGTTTCTAAATTGGGCACCTGATGGCTTTGACCTTTCTTGTCCATCTCTTATTTGGCACTCGACATCGACATCGACAATGAATCAACAGATTTCCCCTGATCCCCCCCATAACAACTGTCACTCACGACGAGTCACGACCAGAAGTCAAGACTAAACCAATTCACCTTGGTGGTGGTGACCAAGTAATCGTTTTGTATTACCTATTTTTATTAGCCATTCAGACAATTCAGAAAAACAAAAATGTGCAGGAAATATAGAGGCCTGTATTTATAATATTATGAATAAAATGTGCGTTATTTGAAAGAAAGTCGAGGTGTCACTTACTTAGATAACTATATGGATCCCCCGTTCCCCCCTCTTGTCCGTTCCATTTGGAAGAGACCCAGAGGTGAACTGTCATCCGCGATCGCGCCTCCGCGCCCCCCTCCTTTCCCCTTCTCAAACAAACAGCTTCTGTGCACGGCATCATCTCAGCAAGCAGGGGCGCCTGCAGCTGCAGGGGGTGCAAATTTGCCAATTCCCCACACAGTGAAATGATAGATAATAGAAAACTGGTTTGCGGCGCAAATTATTCTTTTTTTTTTTCCGCCCGTGCCAAAAACCGCTACTGCGCTAGATAGTCAGGGTTTAGGGAAAAATCCACTACAACACACACACACACACACACACACACACACACACACACACACACTGTACTGTCCCCCTTTACTTAACATACACATAAATTATGAGAATAAACTAATAAAAACTACTAATAAGTTAACATTAGGCCTATGCTAAAGCTATTAAATAGCAGTCCCAAACTAGTTTTTGTTAATACAATGTTAGTATGAGCCACCACAGTCATTTATAAATATAAAAAATAACACAAAGTGAAAATAAAGTAGCATTTTGGGGTTAATATGGAAATGACAGTTACCATGGTGAATACACAATACTAACAAGAACAGTTAATGAAACATGGAAACTGCTCCTAAGCGAATAGAATGAAAATACACGACAGCTAACACACGACGTACCATTAACGTGATTTATTGGTATTTTACTCTTATTTCATGACTTACTAATTTACAACGTAACGAAGTTGCATGCTCATAGTTTCCTTTGCACTTTATATACAGTGAAGCAATACACAGTGCGCGCCGCCGCATTTGCACGTGCAAATGAAGAGTGTGCGCTACGAGCACAGTAGCCTATAACATTTGACAGGAAAGGAATGTCTGTTTTTCTGAGGTGAAAGACTTCTTATTTCAGCGTACACTTACGTCACTGCCTGGTAGTTCCAATTGTGCTGGGTTTTCTTAAGTAGTTGTGATTTGCCTCTCATAACTTAACATGCTCTAAACACACACAAGCAGAGTGGATTTTCTTTTGTAATCGTGGCATCCGTAATCGTAATCGCAATTAGAAATTTGATTAATTGTGCAGCCCTATTACAACAGTTCACACACGAGCGATTTTATAGATTATCATGACGGAATATGCTAATCAAAGACTTGAAGATAGTTAACTCCACATCAGCAACATAAATTTATCAACTACTAAAAAGTATTTATAGTGATACAGATTTATTGTTGTAGATTAATAGTGCGGGCCCTGTGTGGGCTTAGTGAGGGCTTCCTGGGGGCTAAGTGAGGGCTGCCCATGCAGGGCCAGCGCTAAGGGGCCAACGTTTTGCCAATGAGCAAATTCTCATGGGCCCTGCGCTGGCAGCCCGCTGGGGGCCCTTAGGCTAGCCCTAAGTGGGCCCGTAAAGGGCCAGTGCAGGCTTGTTTGCAGGGTAACCATTCAGAAACGTCCTGTTGCTTCTACATGTTGTCACTTCTTCTTGAGTCTGTCCATCTTTGTCCGATTCATTTAAACATAAAAGGCAGAACCGTTTCTGACATTTTAGTGCTTGTCTGCATGAGGTAATCGGAGCTGCTAACACCCACTCACACAGGAGCTGTTGAAGCTCCGCCCTCTGTGCTTGCAGTTTATTTGCATTTAAAGGGACACACACGACACAACGCGTTTTTACTGACCCTCAAAAAGGGACAACTTTAAAGGGTAACTAAACCCTAAACCAACTTTTTTTAGTTAATGATCTGTAAGACTGGGGCTTTATTAGTGCTGTTTATTGATTCAAGTAACTTGAAATTTGACATTTGGGTATAAAGTGTTTTAATTCTACATTATATGGTGTAAAAATGTCTGACTGCTGCCCTCCTCAGGTTGAATGGTGGCTACTGCAGTTGAATTTTCCTATTGGATGTTGCGGTACTGCGTTATGTAAGCAGTACGAGCTCACCACGCCCTTGGCAGTATAAAAACATTGTTTCGTCAAAAACACTGTAGCGAGTCAGGAGTTGGAATTGTGAGTATCGAAAATGATCAGGATAGCGTATTTTAGCATCTATTTAGCATAGCATTTAGATGATTTCTTGTAGCCTAGGTAGTTAATTAGCATAGTTGTTAGTGTAGTATTGTTAGAAGCATAGTTAGTTAGTAGCATAGTATTGCATCAGTTATTATAGCTTTAAGTTAGCGTAGATTTATCTGTATTTAGTACAGTGGTCAGGAGGGTATGTAGGTGTAGTGTTGCTGGTTGCAACAGCACTTCTGAACTGCATAGCTTTCCAGCAGACTTGGAAATTAGGCGCCAGTGGTTGCATGCACTTGGCCTGGAAGACCGTGAATTCCCGCCTAGAGCTCAAGTGTGCAACCTGCATTTTACGCGGGATTGCTTCACCAACACAATAGAGGTGGACATGGGCTTCTCCACACAGCTCACGCTGAAAAGCGACGCAGTGCCAAACGCTGCTCCTCCTGCATGGACTCCACCACCGCAGCAGCGTCTTGATGTGAGTGAGCATATATATAATCACAATTTATGGTTAGGCTAAAGTTAATCCTCTGGGGTCGACAAACGCACTGACGCATTTTGCTGGATTTTTTCCCATAGCGACAAAATATGAATATGCCTACAGAGAGCGCGCGCTATTGACATCAACTCGATAAAACTCATCAGATTCATATACTTTACATCGTCTTTACAGCGACGCTGTGAGGAATAATAATAGCATAATAGTAGGCCTAATAATAATCCTGGAGAAAATTACCTCAGAAGTTTGTGAGTTAGTTAATTAACCAATAGTATTTATAAACATTTTAAAATCTCTAGAAATGACTGAATATAAGATTTTAATTGTAAACCATAACACAATTTTTGTGATGACCAGAGAAATTGGGTGCCAGACTGAACCAGTCAGCTCCAGATCTGCAGGTGTGCAGGCTAACATGAAGCCCATGAGGAGAAGCAAAGGTGATTTTGAATATTATGGAGCTTTTGAATGTTTCATCATATAGTCAAGATTATATAATTTTGTTTTGTACTTTCGCTGCTTATTGATAACAAATCTATTATTAATTTGTGCAGCCACCCAGGCCACTTCTCCATGTCAAACAGCACTGTGCTTACTGCGAGTACTCCAGTGATTGGTCGAGCCAGCCAATGGTAAACAATATACCAGCGGGAAACCTACAGCTCTGTGCAGCTCTTCTGTTTACTGGCTCATCATTTTGCCAGATATTGAAGGTGAGAGATAATAACATAGCGCTGTCATATTTGCACGTGACCCCTCAGGTCATTATATGAAGATGTATTTTTTTTCTTTAGTTCTTGGATGCCTTCAAAATCCAGGGGATCTCTGAGCCGTGCTTCCACAACATCAGGCCAAGCTCCTTATCCCAACCATAAACTGTCAGTGGAAGATTGAGCAGGATGACGTTATTGAAAATGCCATTGCTGATGGGGCTGTGACTCTTGGTGGGGACATGAGAGCTGATTCACCTGGTAATAAATAACTCATTAATTATATATATATAGCCTGCTGTCAGGCTTTGTTGACTAAAGTGCAAATAACACAGTTGTAGGACATTCAGCAAAATATGGCTACACCATGATGGACCTCAAAGCCAATAGGGTCATAGACATCCAACTAGTCCAGGTAAACAACTACACAATGAAAATATTTTGTTATGTGAATTACTAGATACTGTGCATTGATCTAAAGTATTTGTTTGTGTTTGCAGAGCAATGAAGTTGGAAACAGCCAACGGATGGAGAAGGAGGGATTTGAAAGAAGCCTGTCTCTTCTTGAGGAAAGAGGTGTTGTGGTCCAGTCTTTGGTGACTGACCGTCACACAGGGGTACAGAAATTTATGAGGGAGCAAAAAAAGGACATTAGACACTTCTTCGACCCTTGGCATATGGGAAAAGTTTAGTATTTTGAATAGAACGAAAACAGTACCAGTATTTCAAACAGATTTTTTTTTTCAGTTAAAGTAGTAGACAATTATCCGGGAAGACTTTTTAAGATGCCCCAAAAAGGTTAATTTATCACATAAATTTCTTTTTTTATCACATAGCCTATACTGAATGTTAGTCCACCACCTTGGTCTATAGAGTTCTGCGGGAAACACTGATTACAGTAATTATTTTTATTATTCTTTATGTGTTCAGGGCTTGGTAAAAAAATGGATGCCCTTAGTAAAGGTAAGGGACTGCAACACGTGGGGCTGTGGAGAAAGAGTGTGGTCAATCACCTTTATTGGTCTGCGACCACAGACAGTTTAATAAGAAGATACTTTATAAAGACAGTACACTTTGCGTATACAGGCAGGCACAATCTTTGGAAAACAGTCTCGACCAGTCGAACCACGAACGCGGTGCTAAGTGAGCTTAACTGTGACTTGGAATCTCATATGGTCCGTTGTTTACGGAAGAAAGCACAGAGCACATGAGATTTCACAAACGTAATTCCTATCGACCAGCTCACTTAGCACGGCGTTCGTGGTTCGACTGGTCGAGACTGTTTTCCAAAGATTGTGCCTGCCTGTATACGTGAAGTGTACTGTCTTTATAAAGTATCTTCTTATTAAACTGTCTTTACACTTACAAAGTTCTCAATGCTTCGGTTTGCACGTAGGGACCCTCATTATGCTACTGTGTTAGTGTGGGGCTATTTTGAGTCTCGTTAGTGGTATTAACTAGCGATTTCTTTTTACTTACTCTCTGCCCTATATACTTGCGTTATAAGCTAATCAGTGGCTAAAACTGGGTACATTCGATTAGCATGAAAACACATCCCAGAGAACGGTCAACTCGGTACCCATGTGTTATTAACCCCTAGGTTCATGTTGCGCCAGAATTGTCCTTTAACACTCTGGTCTTGTCATATTTCATAGCTATACCTTGGGTATATCTCCCTACAACAAACATTCTCTACCAGGGACTGTGAGCTGCAGTGCCCACAGGTGCGCCTGTTGAGACAGAATAATTTGTAATTTGTAATAATAAGGAGAATTGAAATCTCTGTTTTTCACTTAATTATTAACACTAAATCATACCAAAATTAACCTAAATGCATGGGTTTTAAATTTTTGATAGTTCGTTAGTATTTGCTATGAGCATTTGTAACGACTGACAAGTCAAACACAAGTATTTGTATAGTTTAACAAATTATATTTAAAACTCACTCTGGGATCTGTGGCCCCATACCCCCAAACAAGGCAAGAAGGTCTTAGTTACCATGACCACGATCAGATAAGTTGGTTTTATGACTCTTAGCAATGTGAACAGGGCTTCTGCCACAAGACCTAACAGATATTAGAACAGACTCTCCTGCATTCATGTATCGATGAACTGATTAACATGAAATTAACATGCATCCCAGAACATTTTGTGAATTATTTACTGTCTTGTGTTGTGTCTTTTAGTACTATTATCTTTTAAAACTATTATCTCTTTGATACTATGTATTTTATTATAGAAACAAAGGTCAATGTAACCTCACCGATACCATGTTTGGTCTCTTTAAATTGGTACTTTGAAGAAATGATTGTGTACATGATATGCTGATAGCTGCACAACATATTAGTATTACAAGAATCTTTCTTAGTTTCATCATCAGAAACCAATCCAGCTGCACATGCAAATGAGCACGCTTAGAACAAAGATTCATAAATCAACCACAGAGGAAAGTTCCCGCTTGGAAATTCCACCCTTCTCATTGGTCAAGCAAACCCGGAGAGGTGGGGCATTTCTCAGGCTTTATTAGAGACAAATCCACAGTGACCCTCTCTCTTCTTCTGGCCTCTACTGCTGCTTCTACAGGTTGATTGTCAACAAAAGAGTTTGTTGGACGAACTGATTAATTGATTGAAATGTTAATTTAGCTACAGCAAGTTAATTCAAATAACTGACCCAAATTTTAATCATTAATCATAAAAAGTTATGAGTTATTATTAATATTTCCCCTTTGAGCTAACTTGTTACACATTAGCCTAATTTAGCCATAATGCTAATGTTTTACCACTCAGGCAATGGCCATTCTCACTTGCGCGGCTGCTTTGCTAACATCGTCGGATGCCGATCGCGATGTGGGAGACCGCAGTTTGAACCAGCGACTCGAATTGATATGGCTCTTGCCCTGTGTCCACAGACAATTCACCCTCCTCCACTTCAGGTGAAGGTGGGAGAGAAAAATCCTCGACTTCAAATGACAGCTCTGTTGCAAAGCTACTTGCGTCACTCCAGTCACTCTCCATTTTAGAGTCTGACAGCAGCCGTCAATTAATCCGTCACTGCGGGTCTCAGGTGCACTCCCATGCTGTACAAAAATATCTGTGGGGTATTTTGAGCTAAAACTTCACATACACACTCATACACACCTGTCCCACACTGGGACAACAGAGACTTATTTTACACTTATATTGTAAAAGGGGGCATTATACCACCCCTTTAAACCGCTGCATTCATACAGGATACTTTTACAACGTCTTTATGCACTTTTTGAGGCCTCAAAGTCTTTGGTTTCATGGACTATTTTAAATCCTACCAGAATATTAAAAATATCTTTATTTGTGTTTTAAGGACAAACGGAATCTTAAGGGTTTGGAAGGACATGAGCTTGAGTGATTGATGACAGAATATTTGGCTGAACTGATGCTTTAAGATATTTAAAATTAAACCCACCCTGAGAAAGAAAAAAAAGGGGTCGCAAAAAGCAACTGTCCAAACATATTGGCAAATGCATTGTTGTTGCACAAAATAATTCATCCATTTATCATTCAGTGTTCAAACTGGTAAAAAACTAAAGATGAAAATCTAGTTTGAATGAATTCAGAAGTCACGAGGAGAGATAAACGGCAAACAGCTGTGTGAGTAAATGCACTGGTTCACACGTGCTTCACACACTCTTAAACTGAGAAGAATGGATTAACTCGAGCGCAAAGCAGGTCTTCTGCATTAACCTTTACAGAGCGAGCCAGGGTGTGTGTGTGTGTGTGTGTGTGTGTGTGTGTGTGTGTGTGTGTGTGTGTGTGTGTGTGAGGCAGCAGTCATATTTCTGCCAGATAACTGTCCGTGGAGAGTGGTTGTTCAGGCTGTGAGCAGTTGCATGGGACCACACACAGACTGACTGACACACACACACACACACACACACACACGGTTAAATCCATTAAACTGGGATTACAGCAGTGTTACTGAGATATGGAGGAACCAGTGATGCTGAACATCACCCATTAAATCAACACACACAGAGAGATATATATACACACACACACACACACACACACACCACAGAAAGGCACACACACACACACACACACACACACACACACACACACACACACACACACATTGATTGGGTTTCCATGTTTTAGGGACTTTCCATTGAAATCTTGAGTTTTATACTGTACAAACTGTATTTGTATGTAATTCATCTTGACAGCATTAGGCTATTTCATGGATTCATTTATTTATTTTTAAGTAGATATGTTTAGCTTTGGGGATATGCTTACTGTATTTGTAAATGAACACTTAAAAATAATACAATTAATGTCTAATAAAGGTTGGTTTAAAGCACTCAATTAATGACATTTTCCAATATTCCATGACCTAATCTAAAGAGAGAACTATTTACAGTTAATAAGATGTTAACAATGCATTATTGAACTATTTATGTATGAGCTAATTAAACAATAACACTTTGTTTATTACAGTGACAATGATTTAAGAACTCACTATATAGTCTATTAATGTATTATTAACTACAGTTTATAATCATAATCATACATCTGCTCTCTGAAGGTCAACTATTTCCCTGTATTGTGCTTTTAATATAATAAAACTATAATAATATTTGTTAAATCAGGTGGCGCTCTATCATGAGCATGACCCACCCTGATTGAAGTTCATTATACCCTGAATACTGGATTCTGATTGGCTGGAAGGTGTGCAATAAAACCATCAGTTTAATTAATCAGCGCTCTGTTTTCACTGAAGCACACAGACGCACCTCAATCACGTGCACGTCTATCGTCTGAAATATAGATGTATATAGTCCTATACATCTGATGCATTGATTGCATTATTGTCAGGGGTGCTCATAACCTTTGGTCTGGCTCTCGCAGGAGGAGATCTGCTTGGACTCACACTTCACACACACTTATCCTACTTTCCTTCTGACTGCTCCCCTCACTGTCTTCTTTTCTCTCCAACATGGTAGATGATGATGATGATGATGATGATTTTTATTTTATCATCACTAATGACACAGACAATAGCAGGAATATTAGGCTGCTGTCACTTTAAGACCGAATGCACGGACCGAATATACTGACGCACATCCGGGTTCTTTCCGTTCTGTATTTGCATAGATATATACACTAGATGTCCCATTGGGGTTCTAAGCATGCGTCAAAACCGCCGCCATCTTGGAACAGGGGTCTTGTCATAGGAAGTAGCTAGGTAACACTCAAACGATGCTATCTCCGCCTGTACTTTGAATCGATATGAATGATGCCGGACTTTTGTGCTGCGTATGGATGTTCACACGAAAGAAATCTAAAAAGAATGTGTTTTATGATATTGAATGATACGAAATTATATTTCTGGTTAACTTACGTTGGTTTGTTTCAGTCCTTGGTTAACGACCGCAGCTAATCCATGCTAGTTAGCTAGCTAGTTACCCATTCGTTTTTGACAGTTAGGAAACCCGACAATGAACAGAATGTATTTATATCAATGTAATATGATCGTAAGATGTTGGAAATGTGGACAGTTGTTTTGGTCTCTACTCAATAGTTTCTCCGACTGGCGCTGTGTGGCCGAGTTCAGTCTCCGTCTATTTCGAGCTAGCGCTCTACTACGCTTATGGATTTGTTTTGTTTGTAGATTCCCAAGTGATAAACAGAGACGTCAGTTATGGACAATAGCACTCAGGAGAGAGGGCTTCGAGCCAAAAGACCGCACCTTACTGTGCAGCTGTCATTTTCGGCCTGAAGATTTTGACAGGACTGGACAGACCATCCGTTTACGGCAAGGAGCGACCCCATCCATTTATAATTTTCCTGATCATCTTTCAAAAGTTTGTCACAGCAGTTTTTTTAACACAACATTTTGTAATTGATTACGTGTTCATATAAGCTCAAACAATTTCCCTTTTTTTCAATTCAATTCAAATTTATTTGTATAGCGCTTTTCACAATACATATTGTTTCAAAGCAGCTTTACAGAAAGTGCATTTCAGAAATGTACATAGAGAAATACAGTTAGTTAATCATGTATTGATTTAGGGCATAAACATAGCCAGCGTCGAGTCGTCTCTTCACAGGCGCCGAGTCGTCTCTGCACGGGTGTTGGAGAATCTGTAGTTTCCATGAGAGGCTGGATACAAACTGGAGCTGACGATCTGTATTTACCTCGGGACTAGCGTCCCGAGATAACAACAGAAAAGCATATGGGAAATAATTAGCGTAGCTGCTGTTCATAATATTAATGCATTCAATCTGATTCAACTGTAGTATAAAATGTAAGTATTATGTGAATGCCTGGCTGAAGAGATGCGTATTTAATCTAGTTTTAAACTGGGACAGCGAGTCTGAGCCTCGAACAATATCAGGAAGGCCATTCCACAGTTTAGGAGCTAAATGTGAAAACGCTCTCCCTCCTTTAGTGGACTTAGATATCCTAGGAATGACCAGAAGCCTCGAATTTAGTGATCTTAAAGAGCGCGATGGATTGTAGGGCGATAGAAGTTCCGTTAAATACACGGGAGCTAAACCATTTAGGGCTTTATAGGTCAGTAGCAATACTTTGTAATTGATACGGAACTTTATAGGTAACCAATGTAGTGATGATAAAATTGGTGTTATATGATCGTATTTTCTTGATCTAGTAAGAACTCTAGCGGCGGCATTTTGGACTAACTGTAGCTTGTTTATTGAGGATGCAGGACAACCAGCTAATAAAGCATTACAGTAATCTAGTCTCGAGGTCATGAATGCATGAACTAGCTTTTCTGCATCAGAAACAGATAGCATATTACGTAGCTTAGCAATGTTTCTAAGGTGGAAAAAGGCTGTTCTTGTAACATATGAAATATGATTTTCAAAAGACAAGTTGCGGTCTAATATAACACCCAGGTCTTTTACTGTAGTGGATAAAGTAACAGGACACCCTTCTAAATTAAAGTTGTATTGTAAGAGGTTTTGTGGGCAGTTTTTTGGACTAATAAGTAATACCTCCGTTTTATCTGAATTTAATAGCAGAAAATTACATGTCATCCAGTATTTTATATCTTTAACACACTCTGTTAATTTAGATAATTTAGCGTTTTCATCTGGTCGTGATGAAATATATAATTGAGTGTCATCAGCATAACAGTGGAAATTAATTCCATGTTTCCTTATAATATTTCCAAGTGGCAGCATATATATTGAGAATAGCAGAGGGCCTAACACAGATCCTTGCGGTACACCGTAGTTTACTGACATTATCTTCGATTTTTCCCCATTTACGCAGACAAAATGGTAACGGTCTGATAAGTATGATCTGAACCAGCTTAATGCTTGTCCTTGAACACCAGTGTAGTTTTGTAGTCGGTCTAAGAGTATTGTGTGATCTATAGTATCGAACGCAGCACTAAGATCGAGTAAAACTAATATTGAGATACAGCCTTGGTCAGAAGCTAAAAGTAAATCATTTGTGATTTTAACGAGCGCAGTTTCAGTGCTATGATGCGGCCTGAATCCAGACTGAAACTTTTCATAGATATCATTTTCTTGCAAGAAAGAGCACAGTTGAGCGGACACAACTTTTTCTAGTATTTTTGACATAAATGGAAGATTTGAAATGGGTCTGTAATTTGCTAGGTTATTATGATCTAATTGTGGTTTCTTAATGAGAGGTTTTATAACTGCCAACTTGAATATTCTTGGAACATGACCTAAAGATAAAGACGAGTTAATAATATTGAGAAGAGGCTCTTTCACTACAGGTAACACTTGTTTCAGTAGTTTAGTTGGTATTGGATCTAATAAACACGTTGTTGGTTTAGATGCAATGATAAGTTTATTTAGCTCTTCCTGTCCTATAGTTGTAAAGCACTGTAATTGTTCTTGCGGGGTGATAATTGAGGCTGAATCATAAGACACCATTAAAGATTGTACATTTACAATTGTGTTTCTGATGCTTTCTATTTTCTCAGTGAAGAAATTCATAAAATCATTACTACTACACTGTAACGGAATATTTTGCTCCGGTAACGTCTGTTTATTTGTTAGTCTAGCGACGGTGTTAAATAAAAACCTAGGATTATTTTGGTTGTTTTCTATTAGTTTGCGGAGATGCTCAGCCCTGGCTGCTTTTAAGGGCCTTTTTATAACGTGACATACTGTCTTTCCACGCGATTCTAAAGACCTCTAGATTAGTTTGTTTCCATTTACGCTCTAAATTACGAGTTTCTCTCTTTAGAACATGCGTAACACTGTTGTACCATGGTGCTTTAGTTTTCTCTCTAACCTTTTTTAATCTAATTGGTGCAACGATGTCTAATGTACTAGAGAAAATGGTGCTCATAGTGCTAGTCATTTCCTCTAGTTCATCTGTTTGTTTGGGTTCACTGAGCAGCTGAGATAGATCAGGTAAGCTATTTGAAAAATGATCAATAGTTGTTGGAAGGATTGTTCTGCCTGGTCGATAACGCGGCGCAACATGACAAATTTCAGCGGTACGTAGTATGCAAGTGACCATGTAATGGTCAGTGACTTCATCACTTTGCGGTATAATATCTATATCGGTTGGATCGGCTCCATGTGATATAATTAAATCTAGCGTATGATTAAGACGATGAGTGGGACCATTTACGTTTTGCTAGAAAACTAGGCTGTTTTCCCCAACAGCCTAGTTCATCCAGGTCAAGCAGAACGTCAAACAAAGCAACTGAAGAATCTCCACACCCATGGTCCAAAACACCTGTCAGGGGGGTTGAAAGACCAGGGCCCGTATCCCTAAAGATTCTGAGAATCCTCTCAGAGAGCTCCTAACTTAACCTAAAAATTCCTTGCCAGGAGTTTTAGCTTAGAAGTGATTCCAGAACATTTTCAGTGAACTCTGAGCAAGGAATGGATGGAAAATCCTATCTTAGTGGGGAGGTGTGGTTGACCCCGTTGCTAGGTATGAGTCATCATTTCAAAAGCTGTGATTGGTTGATCCTACAAGTTTGATGAAAATTAACTTTTGGTGATAATGAGCAAAGGATGTACCCTCAAATCAATAAACATAATTATACACTCTAATCTTATGCAGACTGTACTTGTAATTAATATTTCACATTCAAGAAAATATCTTGAAAATGAATAGTAAGCTGTAGGGGTTATAGCCTAACATTAGAATCTAAAATATGTGAAAACTTAAGCTCATTACACCCTGTTCAAATAATGATTCGTGTCTTATTTGCTCATATTAATATCCTAGCTGGCATATTTTGTACTTTCACTCCCATATGGACCCCATTGAAAACAAGATGGCCTACATCAAAGGGCTGTCCTTAATGAAGTAGAAATTGCAACGTTACAACTCAGTGTGGTCTTAACGAGGGTAACACGGCTCAGCTTTTATCAATGTCTGTGATTGCTGGCTGGTCTATTTATGAAGGCTTGTTAACAAATAAAATAACAAACATGATTCCTGCACGATCCAATCTGTAGCGTCTCAATAATTCCCTGTCATCCAGTGTTTGCAGGACATCTCTCCTGCCTCCTCTGTTGGCCATTTTGTGCAGCTGCTTAGGGGAACTCCTAAGCCACTAAAAGTCCTCTTCCCTGCTCTTAGCAGATCTCGCCTTAGGAGCCCTTTTAAGCGCTAGGAATCTTGAGGAATAGCTTTTATATTAACTGGGATTTTCGTGTCACTTTTAGGGGAAATTCTAAGAAAACGTCATGACTCTGAGAATTTTCTTAGAATTTGGCCGCTAGGAGCCACTTTTTGCACAAAAATTCTTTAGGGATACGGGCCCAGACCTCTTTGATCAGTCAATCTTAGTAGGTAAAATTATTTTAACACCTTTGGATGTTTGGTGGATGTAACAGTGAGTGACATTTTCAGAAGTTAGGATACATGTTTGAAGTTACTGAGTTTGTAAATATTTTTCAGGATCATCAGTATGCCTTTGACCCAGTTAAAGCAAAAGAGAAGTTGGCTGTGTCTCAGGAGAACGTGAAGAAGTTACAACGGGACTTGAGAAATGCGAAGGACAGGGAAAGAAGAAAAAAGAAGACTGGGCTCCTTGTTGGAGGATTTGAAAAATAACAAGATGCTGATGGAGGAACTGGAGCAAAAGCTGAATTTCTACTCTGGTTGGCTGACTCGATTCTCCCTCTCTCTTTTGCATGTGTAGCATTTATAATTGTGTACAGGGCTCTAGAGTGCGACCAATTTTATCGGTACAACTACAATTTTTAACCTGCAGCTGCGTGCCTTGCAGCAACAAGTTAAGTTGATTTGCTGTATTGCACCTCTCAAGTTTGTGTTGCTAACCTGCCTAGGCTATGGAATTTAGTTCATTTAGGCTTACTGTTCAGAAATAAGCTACACAACTGATTACAAACTTTTACATCAAATTTGGGTGCACCTAAATTTTGTGCTGGTGCATCTAAATAAAACAAGTTTGGCACACCAGTGCAACCAATACAAAAAAGTTAGTCTGGAGCCCTGTTGTAGTAGTATGTCTCATCTCACACAGTTTGATTGCTGTCTCAATATTGTTACCTGTGAAATGTTTTTCTGTTGATCATAGAAAAAAACAATGCATATGATCAAGTTGTCTCTAAGGCCTTGTCCACACGGACACGGGTATTTTTATAACCGTGACTTTTTTTACGCGGTTCGGCCGTTCGTCCACACGGAAACGCAGTCTCAGGTCACTGAAACCAGAGCCCGTCTACGGAGAGCCTGGCCACTCCCTATTAACTCCTATTGTACCGAATTTTGGTTGTAGTACCACCAGAGTTCCACTGGGGGCGATCGCCATGAGTGCAAAATGAATGGGAGTCAATGGGGCTAGACGGCTAAATGTGTCTCTTTCACCCGATTGCCGTTGATAAATCTCAAATCTGATTGTAGATTTTGCAAGTTCAACATGGGTTTTAAGTCGAAAGTTGAATGAACGAGTACTTATGTCCTTTCGATTTCTTACAGGTTGAGTTGTTGTTGCCCATAACACGCTAGCATTCTGCTAATGAACGCTGATTGGTCAGTGAAGGACTGATTACGACCAGAGATACCGCTTGATGGCATCGTGTCATCCGCAGCGGGACCAGAAACAAACAAAACAAAAACTCTTCTAGCACGTGTGTTTACCTGTGTCAGCTGTGTTGTCGATGCCTCGAGAGAAAAGAAAGTGCAGAGCGCGAAAGCACCAAAGTGACTGAAGGATTGCCGTGAAGCAGTATCTCTGGTCGTACATGTATATGACGTCATTGACACTTTAAAAGACTTTTTAAAAGCAAATAAGTGACTCTAAAAAATCTAACACCCAGCAATGTGTAATTTATTTGCATCTCCTTTCGAATACAACATTCAAATTACTAGACAAAAATTATATCCTGAGAAAAGTGGATTTTTATTGGTATAGCGCCATTGACCTCCATTCATTCTGCACTCGTCCTGTGAGCGCCCTCATATGGAATCAGAGAGGAACTGCAACCAGTTCAGAAGCCGGAAGTGTAGTGAGAGTGAAACTTCTCGCCATATTAGACATTCTCTGCTGAAACCGCACATTTTTGAAAACCCCTGCCAGGGTGAGGATTTTCAGAAACGCCGGTTGCAGTGTTGTCGTGTAGACAGTAAAACCGGGGTTTTTGCTTCTGATTCAGGCTTCTGATTGGCCAATGTGGCTTAACGATCGCCGCCTGCTGGTGTGGCATGCTCTTGACAACGCATGATAGCGTGTTTTTTGCATTTTCATGTAGGCGGAGATTTCTTTTAAACCGAGCATGTGTGGACGGGATTTTTTTTTAAAACGCAGGAGGAAAAACTCCGGTTATAAAAATACCCGTGTCCGTGTGGACTAGGCCTAAATCAATCTGAAATATGTCTCTGTGAAACTATAATTTTATTATTATTAAATTATTATTTCCCTGAACCTTCCAGACCTTCTAGTTGAACTGTTCAAGCACGACCATGCCTTCACTTAGCCTGGCTAACGTCAGACCACTTTCTCTTTGAGACGTGGTCTGGAAACTACATGTTCATTTTCTCGTATTTGAGGCGTGGTTTACGAATGCCCAGAGCCGTTTATTGGGCGCTACGAATGTCTATCAAATGCGCCTGTACGTAGCTCATAGCCAATCATTTCAAATTATACCAGATGACGTATGTAGAGCGACAGATATTCAACGAAGAAGACGACGATGGGTCAGAGATTTATGTGTACACCAGAGAGTCCTGCACGGGTCCGATTTTGTAAATCCGCACCCGACCCGTTTTCCAACAGCAGCACTAATAAAAATCTGCACCGACCCGCTTAAAATAGAACCGACACCCGACCCGCACCCGAAATAAAATCAGTTTAGACTATCACATTATAGACACACTTACAAACATTTTTATTGCCAGGTCATACAGAAGTTATTACATGACCATTAAGGACAACTTCAGCCGAAGCTGTCAAAAGGCCGATACATGAAGAACATGGCTAACGTTACCACACAAATCGAACAGACGCGGCTACACCACTAACGTTATATGCCACACAATTTCGTCTAGCCTACATCTGACAATTTTGGGTTCAAACACACCCTGCACACCACACATACTTAACAGTGTTAAATATGAAAAATACCGTTCGATAGAACGGCTTTGTTATCTGCGTGCTTCCTCAGGGATGAAGTTCCACATTTGCGGCTATCCAACACGAAAATGTTTGCAGCAAAGCCTTTCACAATATTTTCTTCAGATAACTCCAAATTTCTCCCACACACTAGACTTGATTTTTGATGACGTATTGTCGACAACTTTACAATCTCCACTAGCTATTCTTTTCTTCAACTCCTCAGCATCTATCTCGACGACTGCAAGCAGAACGCGCGCGCGCGGTTGTGATGCATTTTTAAAAGTGGAAGTAGCCTTGGTAACGTTATAGATCCTGGGAGGGCGTGGCGCGTCGGCACAAATAAACTGATGTGGATTTTAAATTATTTTATCAACTTGAAATACAGGCATATTTTTGTAGATGTGTTCCTAAAAATATGCATATATTTTTACGTCTGTCATGTTGGATCCATAGATAAACAAACTGCTTCGGTGTGTCGCATATACTTCGTCATCGTCTTCCTGCTCCCTCCCCGTTCTGTGATTGGTTCCCTATTTCAGGGGAAAAATTAGTCCATGGTGTCCAGACTACCTTGCAGCGTGAATAAAATCGCGCTGCTCAAGGCAGTATGGGGAAACCCAGGCTAGCCTTCACTCCTGCTCAAAGGGAATTTGCTTTAACGCTGCATTTGCATGGACCTAAAGCATACACTTACTTGAGGGAAACCATGAAGATACCACTCCCACATCCTCACACTCTTCTAAAGTAAATATAATATTTTCTACAACTTCACATTTGTCAGAAATAGATGAAACTGATGTCAATATGTGTTCTGTTTATTGCTTTGTAACAGATGCTGAGCCTGGGTTAAACACATCGCTGTTAGACATGCTACAGAGACGGAAAAACGAAGACCCTGTTAGGTATGGTCGAGTGTGTGTTTTCCCCAATGCAGAGTTGTTATATCCTGTCATTCTCCTGAACAAGCAACCAACTGCTAACATCTGCTCTATCCTAACAGGTCTACCTTCTATAGATCTTTGAACTGTAAATCATAACCAGCTGTAATGAGGAATATTTGTGTTAAAGGTGATTGACAGATTGTTTGACATTATGAACAGCAAAAACCCACGTGCGGGAGGCTTCAAGGCTCCACTAGGTTTCCGCAACTGGGAAGACACGTTAGGTTTTATGACTGAAGCCCGAGCTTACTTGACCAAGTTGAGGCTGAACGATGGCACTCCACTTCATCGCTCAAAGAGGTTTTTTTGTTTAGTTTAGTTTTTGTTTTCCACAAGTAAGGTAAATACCTTAACACGCTTGACTGAAACGCAGAATAAAAGCAGCGTTGCAAATAACTTAGTAGGTGTGAGTATGGAAAATATGTTGCAGAGATAAAATAGGATTGCAGCTGTCATTGATTTTTGCAATTAATTATATCTTTCTATTTGCAGTACTTTATTTTATTTTGCAAATCTTTTTTTTTATATATATACTTTTTTCCCCCGTTGCCATTCTTTATTTTTTTGAGCAAAACATTTTTTCTTTGCTCAAAACTTTATTTTTGTTTTGCAAAACTTTATTTTCTTTTGCGATACAAAAGAAACATTATTATAATATTAAACACACAAATTAATTTCAAAGAAAGTCTCTTTTAATAATGCAGATAACAAACATGTGACTTCAACTTCAAAAAACAGTAAATGTGGTAAAATACAAATCATGGATCAAGTGATCGCCAAAGCATGAGAAAACATGCAGTTTCTGACGGCCACGGATGAACCGCAATTACTCTTGTTCTATACAATTATTTCAGCTGTAAAAGATCATTGTAAACAAACACTTATTAAAATATGTTGATCCCACTTACTCTGCATCCTACTCAATATTTCATAAAATGTCCTCGCAAATAAAAAGAGGAAAGATAATACAAAAAAACTCCCTTAATTAGTGCCTGTCCCAGCCGTTCACCTCCAGCTCCAGCTCATCTCGTTTTAATGAGTGCTGGCCAACCATTAATCACATCCAAAATAAATGTTTGTGCTTACATAATGTACAGTATATGTGTGTGTACTGTGTATAATTATTTTGTATTTAAATACACACATATGCATGTATATATTTAAGAAATACTTGCATGTATATACATTTATATTATATATACTTAAATATATTCATGCATGTGTGTGTATCATATACAAAATAATTATACACAGTACACACACATATATTATGTAAACACAAACTTTTATTTTGGATGTGATTAATTGTTGGCCAGCACTAATTTTAAGGCTTAGGTAATAATCAATGTAATGTCATTAAAAATAATTTTGTTTTTATTCTGAAGCCGAAACGGGCGTTTATATACAGTAAGTGATTTCTGTGTGTAAGGATGTGTCTTTCAGTCCAAACTGAGGAGATGTTTGGGTCTAGCAGGGAATGATCAGGCTATTACGAGGAATGCATCACATTAAAGTACTGAAGTTGTAATAAACACCTTTTTGAACATTAATTCCCTCCCCAGCTGAATATGGTGATGCTCTGACGCCCACTAGTGCTGGATACGAGCCAGCGGAGGTCCTGTGATGTGTGACAGATGAGAGATTCCCCCTCAGAATCATTCATGTTACTCATTTGAGATCTGATGAATGAGATGCGATGGTGGTGTTGTGTCCAGATGTCTCGTCACAGAGGATCAACAGTAGGAAAATCATATTCTCTGATTGAGTGTGTGTAACGTGTCTAAATATTCAGTCAACATATTGTCCGTCTCACACCTGCAGTCATGAGGACAGTCCTGCGGTTTGACCAATCACAGTCCGTTTGGCACATCTCAGCGCTGGTGCAGCCGGTGTGTTCGAGACTGTCTCACACACACACACACACACGTGGAGAAGCTGACGTCTGAGGAGGTGAACGGTGGATCATCATAACACTGTGGCTCCTCAGTGCCGGGTCGCTCTGTCCCGTCGACGCCTCGCTGCTTCTCCTGGCTTTGCTGTGTGTGCAGAGGATTCTCCTCAGTCCTGATGAGTCTTTTCCTGACTGACTTTGTACTCGTACTGCAGGACATACAGAGACACAAATCAATGCAATGCTTAGTTTCAAAAGCAGCAGACGGGGAAAAAACAGGCCATTTCACAATTTTAAGAGCTTCCAAAATTGAGTAATGCATCTAATCATTTGCATTTGATACATTCTTTTGTAAAAAAATAAAAAAATAATGAAGACTTATTAACCTTCCCTTATATACTCAAAACGCATTACAAGTAACATGCATTATGAAATCAAATGTCCATATTAATATTTGAGTCACTTTTAAAAAAATAAAAGAAATGCACATTTCTTTTGAGTTTAATTAATTTGAGTAAACATTTTGAAACTAGTGAGTTCAAATTCTCCCTCTTCTCCGTAACGCAGTCGCCGACACACACGCACTGTACAGTCAGTGATGTTAGAAGAGCTTTTGTTTGACACACATCGCTCTAGAAGTCAGGAATTATTATATTAATATTCGGACCGCCGGTTTCACACTCAGTCTCAGACTAAAATGCATGTTTGAGCTGTTTTAACTGAGAGGGATATATGGTAACATATGTCAGTTATTGTTTAGTCTCAAGACAGACATCAGTAATGTTATTCTCTAAGGCACGATTATTAAAGCTACTTAAATGTCCTGACTGAACAAAGGCCTAATTCTGGCTTAATCTAAGCCCTGTCTGTGAAACTGGACTAACTAACTTTCCCCAACACAGTGTGCTCTTCTGCTCACCAATGCTGCAGTTATTTGATCAAAAATACAGTAATATTGTGAAATATTATTCCAATGTAAATCAGCTGTTTTCTATGTGAATATATAGTAAAGTGTAGTTTATTCCTGTGATCAAAGCTGAATGTTCAGCATCATTACTCCAGTCTTCAGTGTCACATGATCCTTCAGAAATCACTCTAATATGATGATTTGATGCTCAAGAAACATTTCTCATTATTATCAATGTTGAAAACAGTTGTGCTGATCCATATTTCTGTGAAAACCAATTTTTTTTTGATGAATACAAAGAAATTTACTTCAAAAATCTCTTGTAATATTATGATGTGTGCCTTTACTGTCTCTTTTGATCAATGTAATGCGTCCAGTCTTTCTGACAGCAGTGTGAAATCTTGCTGATCACACACACACACACTCACACTCACACTCACACACACACACACACACACACACACACACACACACACACAGTGTTCGGTTGACTGTGGTTTAGAGCAGATTACGAGAGTTTACCAGAGCGAGCTGTCGTCCGATATTCCCCACAGTTATCACTCCTGCGAAGAAGATACAGGGCAGCCAGGACCGGATGTAGAGGAAGTCAGGAGAGGTGTATCTAAACACACACACAACATACAGGTCTGTGTGTAAAGGCTGCACGCTTATTCAAAGTACAATCACAATACAGAATTACAAAAGCTGAAACCTGATAATAATCTAGTCCTGATGAATGATAAAACCATAGATGTGCGCTCTCATAATAAACAGAGCGTTGTGTCTGTTGGTGTGGAAGTAGTTCACTTCAGAAATAAAATGTCCTGATAATTTACTCTCCCCCACGGCATCCAAGATGTTCATGACTAGCATGACTAGCATTTGTGGTTAAAAGTATATAAATTTATATATTTTTTTCTAAAATGTCCGCTGGTTTGTCTAGATAAGACTCTTATTCCTCGGCTGGATCGTGTCGAGACTTTGAAGCTGCACTGAACTCACTTTTGGGCCGTCGACCCGTTGGACCCCATTGAAGACACTATATGGAGAAAATCCTGGAACGTTTTCCTCAAAAACCTTCATTTCTTTTCGACTGAAGAAAGACAGTCATGAACATCTTGGATGGCGTGGGTGAGAGTAAATGATCAGGAAATGTTAATTCTGAAGTGAGCTAGTTCTGCCTTCTGTGATTGGCTGTATGAGGGTGGCACTCACTGAAAGACGCCGTTGTAAACCAGCAGCTGAGTGGCGAGAGTGGCGAGTGTGGCGATGACGACACCGAGGCCGAACCCGCTGCGAGAGCGGTCGAAGGTCCACCACAGGCCCACGGACAGCGCAGCCAGAGTCAGCGACAGCTGCACGTTATTCACGAAGTCCACCTTCTGTCGGACACTGAGTTAAAGAGAACGGTTCGCACAACAACGCTGTCATCACAGCTGCAGCGATCAAACGCCTGAAGTCAACTGGCTTTTGAATGGGATTTTGGTTAAATATGAACCATATCAAGATATTTTCACACTTTATTCTAAGAAATAAACGACACAACAGTAAAAGCTTTCACTTCAGGCGTTTGCTAACAACTGTCGAAACATGTAAACTCATCTACTCGCTACTACTCCACTTTCACATCATTGTGTATTATTTATTCCAACTAAAACTTTTAGAGAAAATGTTTTTTTTTAAAGAAAGACTTGTTGAAGCCTAAAGTTCCCTGATATTTTAAAGTCTCCTAATTTTGTTTAGCAGGTTTAGATCCACTGCAGCATCAGCTCTTTCCTCAGTGTCTGAAACAGTTTGATTGCGGATTCAGTCTCTAAACCCCTCCTTTCTGGGAGCTTACTCTGCTCTGATTGGTCAGATGACCCAGTCTGTTGTGATTGGTCTACTCTGCTCTGATTGGTCAGATGGCCCAGTCTGTTGTGATTGGTCTACTCAGCTCTGATTGGTCAGATGACCCAGTCTGTTGTGATTGGTCTACTCTGCTCTGATTGGTCAGATGACCCAGTCTGTTGTGATTGGTCTACTCTGCTCTGATTGGTCAGATGACCCAGTGTGTTGTGATTGGTCTACTCTGCTCTGATTGGTCAGATGACCCAGTCTGTTGTGATTGGTCTACTCTGCTCTGATTGGTCAGATGACCCAGTCTGTTGTGATTGGTCTACTCTGCTCTGATTGGTCAGATGACCCAGTCTGTTGTGATTGGTCTACTCTGCTCTGATTAGTCTGATGACCCAGTCTGTTGTGATTGGTCTACTCTGCTCTGATTGGTCAGATGACCCAGTCTGTTGTGATTGGTCTACTCTGCTCTGATTGGTCAGATGACCCAGTGTGTTGTGATTGGTCTACTCTGCTCTGATTGGTCAGATGACCCAGTCTGTTGTGATTGGTCTACTCTGCTCTGATTGGTCAGATGACCCAGTCTGTTGTGATTGGTCTGCTCTGCTCTGATTGGTCAGATGACCCAGTTTGTTGTGATTGGTCTGCTCTGCTCTGATTGGTCAGATGACCCAGTCTGTTGTGATTGGTCTACTCTGCTCTGACTGGTCAGATGACCCAGTCTGTTGTGATTGGTCTACTCTGCTCTGATTGGTCAGATGACCCAGTCTGTTGTGATTGGTCTACTCTGCTCTGACTGGTCAGATGACCCAGTCTGTTGTGATTGGTCTACTCTGCTCTGATTGGTCAGATGACCCAGTCTGTTGTGATTGGTCTACTCTGCTCTGATTAGTCTGATGGCCCAGTCTGTTGTGATTGGTCTACTCTGCTCTGATTGGTCAGATGACCCAGTCTGTTGTGATTGGTCTACTCTGCTCTGATTAGTCTGATGGCCCAGTCTGTTGTGATTGGTCTACTCTGCTCTGATTGGTCAGATGACCCAGTCTGTTGTGATTGGTCTACTCTGCTCTGATTAGTCTGATGGCCCAGTCTGTTGTGATTGGTCTACTCTGCTCTGATTGGTCAGATGACCCAGTCTGTTGTGATTGGTCTACTCTGCTCTGATTGGTCAGATGACCCAGTGTGTTGTGATTGGTCTACTCTGCTCTGATTGGTCAGATGACCCAGTCTGTTGTGATTGGTCTACTCTGCTCTGATTAGTCTGATGGCCCAGTCTGTTGTGATTGGTCTACTCTGCTCTGATTGGTCAGATGACCCAGTCTGTTGTGATTGGTCTACTCTGCTCTGATTGGTCACATGACCCAGTCTGTTGTGATTGGTCTACTCTGCTCTGATTGGTCAGATGACCCAGTCTGTTGTGATTGGTCTACTCTGCTCTGATTAGTCTGATGGCCCAGTCTGTTGTGATTGGTCTGCTCTGCTCTGATTGGTCAGATGGCCCAGTCTGTTGTGATTGGTCTACTCTGCTCTGATTAGTCTGATGGCCCAGTCTGTTGTGATTGGTCTACTCTGCTCTGATTGGTCAGATGACCCAGTCTGTTGTGATTGGTCTACTCTGCTCTGATTGGTCAGATGACCCAGTCTGTTGTGATTGGTCTACTCTGCTCTGATTGGTCAGATGACCCAGTCTGTTGTGATTGGTCTACTCTGCTCTGATTGGTCAGATGACCCAGTCTGTTGTGATTGGTCTACTCTGCTGATTGGTCAGATGACCCAGTCTGTTGTGATTGGTCTACTCTGCTCTGATTGGTCAGATGACCCAGTGTGTTGTGATTGGTCTACTCTGCTCTGATTGGTCAGATGACCCAGTCTGCTGTGATTGGTCTGCTCTGCTCTGATTGGTCAGATGACCCAGTCTGTTGTGATTGGTCTACTCTGCTCTGACTGGTCAGATGACCCAGTCTGTTGTGATTGGTCTACTCTGCTCTGATTGGTCAGATGACCCAGTCTGTTGTGATTGGTCTACTCTGCTCTGATTGGTCAGATGACCCAGTCTGTTGTGATTGGTCTACTCTGCTCTGACTGGTCAGATGACCCAGTCTGTTGTGATTGGTCTACTCTGCTCTGATTAGTCTGATGGCCCAGTCTGTTGTGATTGGTCTACTCTGCTCTGATTGGTCAGATGACCCAGTCTGTTGTGATTGGTCTACTCTGCTCTGATTAGTCTGATGGCCCAGTCTGTTGTGATTGGTCTACTCTGCTCTGATTGGTCAGATGACCCAGTCTGTTGTGATTGGTCTACTCTGCTCTGATTGGTCAGATGACCCAGTCTGTTGTGATTGGTCTACTCTGCTCTGATTAGTCTGACGGCCCAGTCTGTTGTGATTGGTCTACTCTGCTCTGATTGGTCAGATGACCCAGTCTGTTGTGATTGGTCTACTCTGCTCTGATTAGTCTGATGGCCCAGTCTGTTGTGATTGGTCTACTCTGCTCTGATTGGTCAGATGACCCAGTCTGTTGTGATTGGTCTACTCTGCTCTGATTGGTCAGATGACCCAGTGTGTTGTGATTGGTCTACTCTGCTCTGATTGGTCAGATGACCCAGTCTGTTGTGATTGGTCTACTCTGCTCTGATTGGTCAGATGACCCAGTCTGTTGTGATTGGTCTACTCTGCTCTGATTGGTCAGATGACCCAGTCTGTTGTGATTGGTCTACTCTGCTCTGATTGGTCAGATGACCCAGTCTGTTGTGATTGGTCTACTCTGCTCTGATTGGTCAGATGACCCAGTCTGTTGTGATTGGTCTACTCTGCTGATTGGTCAGATGACCCAGTCTGTTGTGATTGGTCTACTCTGCTCTGATTGGTCAGATGACCCAGTGTGTTGTGATTGGTCTACTCTGCTCTGATTGGTCAGATGACCCAGTCTGCTGTGATTGGTCTGCTCTGCTCTGATTGGTCAGATGACCCAGTCTGTTGTGATTGGTCTACTCTGCTCTGACTGGTCAGATGACCCAGTCTGTTGTGATTGGTCTACTCTGCTCTGATTGGTCAGATGACCCAGTCTGTTGTGATTGGTCTACTCTGCTCTGATTGGTCAGATGACCCAGTCTGTTGTGATTGGTCTACTCTGCTCTGACTGGTCAGATGACCCAGTCTGTTGTGATTGGTCTACTCTGCTCTGATTGGTCAGATGACCCAGTCTGTTGTGATTGGTCTACTCTGCTCTGATTAGTCTGATGGCCCAGTCTGTTGTGATTGGTCTACTCTGCTCTGATTGGTCAGATGACCCAGTCTGTTGTGATTGGTCTACTCTGCTCTGATTGGTCTGATGGCCCAGTCTGTTGTGATTGGTCTACTCTGCTCTGATTGGTCAGATGACCCAGTCTGTTGTGATTGGTCTACTCTGCTCTGATTGGTCAGATGACCCAGTGTGTTGTGATTGGTCTACTCTGCTCTGATTGGTCAGATGACCCAGTCTGTTGTGATTGGTCTACTCTGCTCTGATTGGTCAGATGACCCAGTCTGTTGTGATTGGTCTACTCTGCTCTGATTAGTCTGATGGCCCAGTCTGTTGTGATTGGTCTACTCTGCTCTGATTGGTCAGATGACCCAGTCTGTTGTGATTGGTCTACTCTGCTCTGATTGGTCACATGACCCAGTCTGTTGTGATTGGTCTACTCTGCTCTGATTGGTCAGATGACCCAGTGTGTTGTGATTGGTCTACTCTGCTCTGATTGGTCAGATGACCCAGTCTGTTGTGATTGGTCTACTCTGCTCTGATTGGTCAGATGACCCAGTCTGTTGTGATTGGTCTACTCTGCTCTGATTGGTCAGATGACCCAGTGTGTTGTGATTGGTCTACTCTGCTCTGATTGGTCAGATGACCCAGTCTGTTGTGATTGGTCTACTCTGCTGATTGGTCAGATGACCCAGTCTGTTGTGATTGGTCTACTCTGCTCTGATTGGTCAGATGACCCAGTGTGTTGTGATTGGTCTACTCTGCTCTGATTGGTCAGATGACCCAGTCTGCTGTGATTGGTCTACTCTGCTCTGATTGGTCAGATGACCCAGTCTGTTGTGATTGGTCTACTCTGCTCTGATTGGTCAGATGACCCAGTGTGTTGTGATTGGTCTACTCTGCTCTGATTGGTCAGATGACCCAGTCTGCTGTGATTGGTCTACTCTGCTCTGATTGGTCCGATAATCCGTTTCACTCGGATGTACGTCACAATATGGAAGAAACGATCTGTCGCTACTTGCGTAACATTTTGCCTAAGACAGACTGGATAACAGTTGAACAGCTGGCCAGAACGACTGTTACAGGAGGTCAGGCATGAGAAGAGTGAGATGTTGTGAGAGAAGGATACAGCACTGGCATGATTGATGCCCACGAACACGGCCACACAGCGCATGACGTTCGACCACTCCCTCT